>NC_064638.1:685242072-685867072 GCF_023864345.2 Schistocerca serialis cubense | reverse complement strand
GATAATGGAAAATAAATGATGAAGTAAGAAATATGTGAAAGTAAATACAGAAAGTATGCTTAAATAGGATTTTTTTGCGCGAACAAATGTTGAAATAAGAAGGAAGAACTGTGGAGTGAAGTTTTGGGTTGGACTGCAGTGCCAAATGTTACACTGAAAACAGACCTTGTCCTTTCCTTTTGTGTTATTCCGCTATGTGTTTATGTGTACCTTGTGTACCTGTGTTTTTCCTGTCTCTGTGTATTTACCTGAGAAGATTAATTTAATTTTCCTCTACTACTATTAATCTGCATTCACTATGATGAGGAATACTGTTATCCTCAAATCTAATACATTCTTTACTTTGGAAAGACGTATAGACACTATTTATTCTGTTTTGTTTTCTTTTAATGCTTATGTGTCAAGTTAATATTTCAATGGATGTTATCATCTTTCATTTATTTACTTATGTGCCAGTTCCTGGAATACTCATGTATATGCTTATTTATATTCCTTTGTGAAACCTGTATTACTATAAATGTTATCTGTATTATTATGTTCTTTAATGATGTTTTCTGTACATTTGTATTTGTATTCTTATGCTGTAAAATTGTAAACTGTATAGACACCAGTTCTTCAAACTAAGTAAACAGTAGGGATTCATTTTACTGCGCACATTTCTGTTGGTCATGCTGTATGTGTAAAGTCTCAGAGGCTAAATGACTGTGTTAGCGTTTGTACGTGTGTTGATAATTCAGCAAGGGACTAGTTAACAGCACTGCTGGTTCCAAGGACATTGCAAAAAAATTAGTGACTGCACAAGTGGTGTTATGGACTTGTTTTATTATCCACAAGACTCTTCAATTGTGACTGTGCACCCGTACACTCGCAATGGATGGCTGCTGGCCATCTCTACAAGGACTACAGTTGGTCTGCACCCTTGGTGGCCCACTACTACCATAATCTGTACAAAAAACACTATGGGTCTACTCCGTGGTGACCTACTTATTCTACCAATATTCTTCAAGACTTCAACTGACTCTGCTGTGGGATTGCTCTGTTGTGGCCCATTACCAATATTCTTGTCAAGAGTCAGCATTGTTTTTCCGTTGGGAAGACAACACTTCTAGACTGAGTGGAGATCCGCTACTTGCGTGTGCATTTTTTTTTTACTGCTCAGACTTTGTGCATAAACCTGTCATAGACTACTACTCTGATATATGATTAGGACTGTCTTTAGGGACTGTGAGAACAATATTTGCTTTTGACCAACAGTGCATTAATAATTGTGTGCATTTGATCTATTTGATATTGTTAATATAAAAAATTTAAAAAATTGATCCTTGCCACTGCCCAAAATAATTAGTAAAATTTTTTGTGGGGAGCAGGAGGGCTACGTAAGTGGGCTGCTTCTGTGCTGGCAGCGCTGTGTAGCACTTTGTATTGGAGCTCTGACTGCGCTTCAATGTAAGAGACTCTGTGGCTGGTTGGACGTTGGAGGTGAACACCCAGCAGTGATGGATGTTAGATGTGAGAGATTAGCATTAATAGAGGGTAGAGGTCTGAAATGTTAGCGTGGGCTAACGATCTATACATGTTCGACTTGGAGATTGCATACTATTCGTGATTATATACCTTTGTACTACACGTCATCGACGATTTATATTCGTGCTTGAACTGAATTTCAGATTATTGAGGTAAAAAATACATTATTTGGTCTGCAACAAAATCTTTCCTCAGCTTACCACTTGCCTATTAGTAGTTAGTGGCTTTAGTAGTTAGAATCTTTTATTTAGCTGGCAGTATTGACGTTCGCTGTATTGCAGTAGTTCCCGTAATGAAGATTTTTGTGAGTTAATTGCTCTATGGAATGTATAGGTTATTGTCAAGATTTTTTTTTGAGCAGTCAGATTATGTTGCGCTAGAATATTGTGGGTCGGTGTTGATATGATAAGAAAAAGTAAAGAGAAAGTAGGCTCAGTACGTTCAGTTTTACTCAATAACGAAGGAGTTCCATCTTCTTAGTCATTCAACGATTTAAGTAAAGACACACACATTTAAATAAAGAAGTTTCAGTACATATGGCCACAATTCCAAATTTATCATTTTGTCGTGACATCAGTCAAATTCTACGTAGCCTAATGAGTTTTGTGTAATATGGAAACTTGTCGAATTTGGAAAGTTATTTTAGTCCCATGTGGTTCCGTGTTATGAGCAAGTTTTACTATACAACGTATGTGTGTGTGGCACTTCAGGTGTTACAATATTTTTAAATTGTTGTATTCTTATATTTTGTTCTTATGTTTATGCCTCGGGAAGATATGGTTCATTCCCTCGGATGATACGGATCGTAGAAACGTTCGAATCATAGAAACACCGAACACCACGAGAATCGAGAGAAGGCAGATTGGCCACAGCGAAATTCGTTCGCATAAATTCGGTTCGGGAAAGAAACGTCATCAACAAAATGTTCAAATGTGTGTGAAATCATATGGGCCTTAACTGCTAAGGTCATCAGTCCCTAAGCATATACACTACGGAACCTAAATTATCCTAAGGACATACATACACTCCTATGCACGAGGGAGGACTCGAACCACCGCCGGGACCAGCCGCACAGTCCATGCCTGTAGCGCCTCAGACCGCTCGGCTAATCCAGCGCGGCCGTTGTCAACACTGCTGAAGATTTCATTTATTTACAACTTCACCGCAACCATGCATAACGGATTATTTTTCTTAAAACTGGCGCTTGCAACTTACTATGAATCATAATACACTACAGAAATTTAAAAATCAGTTTCAAATTATTTTTACATTTATTTATTTTCTTCCATTCATTCACTAGACAGACAATTAGGAAACTTATAAGGGCACCTTTATTTCAATGTACACTGGAACACAATCGTTTTAACCTTCTACAGGCATGGGTAGAGACTATGTTAGTTAGGTTTAAGTAGTTCTAAGTTCTAGGGGACTCATGACCATAGATGTTAAGTTCCATAGTGCTCAGAGCCACATGGGTAGATCAATGAACAACAGAAGTAAAAATAAATATAATAATCGGGTTTTGAACACAGAGTATAAAAGTGGCACTGATCGCAATGGCACCTCAGTGACTGAATTATTTACTCGCTAAAAGGCACACGAAGTATCTCGAAGATCTTGTCCGTCTTTTTCTCAGAAACGGTCGAATACCTACGCATTAGCCAAGACTCGTGTTCGCTTATTTTGACCCCTCTTCCACTGAGCGAAGTTTCTGGGCAATCAGGCTATGGCACTTGCCTTTTTCTTGTAGGAAAGCTGAGGGAAACAAGCAGTCAGTCAGCCAGAGCCTATTTTACTATATGAAAACAAACAAGGCCAGAACTTTTAATGTATCGTATTTAGAAACAACACAAGGTTATTAATGGTGACTCTTATCAATGAAAACCTTACAAAGCAATATATCTCACAACATGCGCAAGATGCTCAAGGTACCTTTTACCGAGTGAGTTGGCCCAGTGGCCAGCACACTGGACTCGCATTCGGGAGTACGACGGTTCAATCCCGTGTCCGGCCATCCTGATTTAGGTTTTCCGTGATTTCCCTAAATCGTTCCAGGCAAATGCCGGGATGGTTCCTTCGAAAGGGCACGGCCGACTTCCTTTCCTGATCCGATGAGACCGATGACCTCGCTGTCTGGTCTCCTCCCCCAAAACAACCCAACTCAAGCTACCATTTAGTGACGCTGAAGGTCAGAAGAGGTCAGACGTTTGGTCGCCACAGGGAATACTACACAAACACACACACACACACACACACACACACACACTGGAGATGGGCAAACTCGTTCGTCCTTGGGAACTAGTTCACTGGTGATCGCTCTTTTTTGGGAACCGTTCATTTTTGCTCGTTCACCACTTATTGTGCTTGGTATATGGTTTTATGAAAAACTGAAAATTAGTAGCATAGGTGACTGAAGATGGAAGGCGCAAAGAGGGAACACTTGCTTCCCCCCTGGAGTAGAGTTTTTATTCGTAACAGAATTCTCACACACTTGAAATTTTCGTGATTCTGCACATCATCTCGTTTAGCCAACTGTAGCGTTATGTGGCTGATCGCAGTGAAGTAATATAATGTAGCGCACGAAAAACCGGCCCCGAGTACAGACTTCTCGCCAATTACGCACGATTTGTGAAGAAATAACAAATAAGCTAATGCAAACAACTTCGACACAATAGATAAAGATTGGTAAGCGACAATGAAAAGTCTAGTGCTCAGGGCCGATTTTTCGTGCGCCACCCTGTACCGCTGAAATAATATTGTAGGTGTTATCATATTCTCTTTACAAAACGTGACACCAGACACTCTATTACGAAGCGCGGCCTTCATTCGGTTGTAAGTCGGTCTGCCTTCCATAACAATGAACATGCTCTTTTGCCTTTGATAAAAAAAAAGACGGAAAATGGCCAGTCGTATGTGCCATGCCGACGTCTTTTGCATGTGTAATAACAAAAAATCTTGCCTTTTTGCAAGTATTCCTTCTGCTGTTTATCGAAATAGTGAAGTAAGCTGATTCGCCCTTTTGTTACCTCAAAAGATGTATTTCATACTACGTAATTTTTATGTAACATACGTAATTATAAAATACAGTTTAATTACATGTCGTGGACGCTCGATAGAATACGAAAAGAACCAGAAGTTCAGAGTTCAAAAAGAAATTTGAAACAGATCTGTAATGGGTGTGCGAAGCGAACGAAACGAAACGATCAAGAACAACAATTCGATACTGAACCATGAGCAGTCGGCAGTGGAACTGTGACGAGTGGTCACGCGAAGAAGGACGAGTCCGGCCGAGCGAGACCGAGACCGAGACCGAGACAGACGGGAGTGGGACCGGGGCTGGAACGAGACCGGCGGACTTGCCGTTCGGGAACGAGACCGACCCTTTCCCGTTCCCGGGAACTATAAGTAGAAAGCCGCGACCAAAGTGAACTATGAATGACCGTTCCTTTTAATTCGTTCTTCGCTCGTTCCGCCAGCCACGAAGTGCCAAAGAAACTGATGTAAACATCCGTATTCAGATACAGAGGTATCTAGACAGGCAGAATACGGTGCTGCGGTTGACAACGCCTATACAACACAAGTGTCTGGCGCAGTTGTTAGTTAACTGCTGCTACCGTGGCTGGTTATCAAGATTTAAGTGATTTTGAACGTGGTGTAATAGTCGGCGCATGAGCAATGGGACACAGCATCTCAGAGATAGCGATGAAGTGGGGATTTCCTCGAATGGCCATTTCACGAGTGAACCGAGAATACCTGAAATCTGGTAAAACATCAACTGTCCGACATCACTGCGGCCGGAGAAATATACTGCAAGAACGGGACCAACGACGGCTAAAGAGAATCATTGAGTGTGACAGAAGTGCAGTCCTTCCGCACTTTCTTCAGATTTCAATGCTGGGACGTCAACAAGTGTCAGCGTGCGAACCATTCAATGAAACATAATCGACATTGGATTTCGGAGCCGAAGGCCAACTTGTGTACCCTTCACTTAAAGCTTTACACCTCGCCTGGGCCCGTTAGCACCGACATTGGACTGCTGATAACTGGAAACATGTTGCCTGATCGGACGAGTCTCGTTTCAGATTGTATCTAGCTGATGGACGTGCACGGGTATGGAGACAACCTCATGAATCCATGGACCCTGCATGTCAGCAGGGGACTGTTAAGGCTGGTGGAGGCTCTGTAATGGTGTGGGGCGTGTGCAGTTGGAGTGATATGGGACCCCTGATAACTCTAGACACGACTCGGACCGATGACAAGCACGTAAGCATACTGTCTGATCACCTCCATCCATTCATATCATTTCTGCATTCCGACGGACTTGGGCACTACCAGCAGCGTAGAGAAAACGAACGTTAAAGATGGGTTTGTTACATCATCAGCGACATGTGAGCATGTTTGAACTAGAAATAATATGACGAAGAGTTCAGTGCCGACTGGGAATCGAACCCCACACATATCGTTGTTGACTACACACAAAGAGACGTCAGCTACCGAAATTTTCTCCGCCAGCAGCTCGGAATAACATCCTCAAACTTAGAGTGATCTCTCAAATAGTTCTGTGTCTCACTGGGAGTCGTAAGACAATCAGTAAAATAGTCAGACTTGTGTGCCAAGCTATTTGCTCTCTACGTTTTGAATGTATGCCTCTACCCACCAAAGACGACTTTGAAAACATTGCTGGAAAATTTGAGCAAAGAGGAAATTTTCCTCACTGCATTGGAGCTGTAGATGAGAAGCACATTCGTATCGTCCATCCATGTAACTCAATGTATTACATTTACATTCATCTATGGTGTTGATAGCTGTGGCTGACTGACTACAGATTTATCTACGTACATATCGGCAGTTATGGCAAAGAGAGTGATTCTACTATATTTAAAGAATGTTCTTTATGGAAATCACTGATGGAAAAAACTGCCTTCGTAGCACAGTTAAGCCCAAAGGTACCTTATTTGTTATTGGTGATGAAGCGTTTGGACTGCATTAACACATGTGACTATACTCTGGACACCAATTAACAATTGCTAAAAGAGTGTTCAATTATCGGCTGTCAAACGGCCGGAGGTGCGTAGAATGTTCATTTGGGATACTGCCTAATAAATGGAGGATTTTCCACAGAGCTGTAAATTTAAAACCCGATTTTGTTCTTGACATTGTCATGGAATTTGTTGTTTTGCACAATACCATTCTTAAAAAAGAAGGATACAACCCCGAGGATACTCTGTCCATAACTGGACTTGAAAGTATAACAAGAAGTGAATGCGTGCGTGCGTGCGGTAATTTGTGCGAATAATGTACGAAAAAGGATGACGGATTATCTCATGACACCTGAGGGATCTGCGAAATGGCAGTTATCTAAAATTTAATGTGCCAGTGATGTTAAAAAATTGTTTTTAACGTAAATAATAAAGATCTGTTCTTACCACAGTCGTCTCTGTCTTTGTCACACATCCGTTCAAAGCCTTCGTTAAGGTGTAGAAAACTTCGATCCATGCATTCCTTGTGTGTATTCTGTCCTTATAAGTACCTAAAGCCTTGCCCCACAAAACCGGTCGCCCCTGAACTAATGTTATAAGGATTTCGATATCAATTTCCGCCATGACACAGTAGACTAGGAATGTCCAGAACAGATTGAACCACCAACAAAGCAAAACACGACTGATCGCCACACGATAGTTGTCGGGTAGATGTGTAGCGCTCTACTGCCCTGCATGCCCCACCACCTGCGCCGGTGGGGCCGCCGGCGTCCTACAGCCTCAGCCCGGCTGTCGGCTGTCGTTTAGCGGTCCACGTCGTCGGTCGGCCTGGTGTCGAACGTCCCGTAAGCGCCTCACCCTCACAACCTGGTAGCGGTGTTGGCTACTGGGTGCCGGGTAGATGTGAAATAAGCCTTAACCACATTCGCAAATCCGAATATCATTCTCGTATTTCATACTGCCGATCGCTGCAGTGCCTGTTCCTTCAGATATGCATGTCTGTAAGTGTCCCTTCAGGCACGCATCCAAATCTGAAGGGCATTACAAAGTTCATTAGAACACCGGAGGTTGTGTATTTAGTTTATTTCGTGCCTCTCTGTGAAAGTTAACAGAAAATAATTTTTGAATGTGTGTACTGTTTTTAATTTCTTTACTGTATTTTTGATTTAGGATGGGCTGGGGTCAGGAGTTGTTCTCACAGAGAGTCATGGTTGGAGGTTGTGGCCAATGCGGGATCTGGATGAAAGAGTTGATGGTTGTCCACGAGCAGCTGGAGCTACAGCGGCTACTGTAGACTGGCTTGATATTGCAAAAAAATGGCTCTGAGCACTATGGGACTAAACATCTGTGGTCATCAGTCCCCTAGAACTTAGAACTACTTAAACCTAGCTAACCTAAAGACATCACACACATCCATGCCCGAGGCAGGATTCGAACCTGCGACCGTAGCGGTCACGCGGCTCCAGACTGACGCGCCTAGAACCGCACGGCCACACCGGCCGGCTCTTGATATTGCCGCTGCGACTCGCCCCTGTGGGCGAGTGTCGTGCTGGCCTCTCGCCATCGCCAACACTTTGCGAAGATTGTTCGTGTCTCGTACTGGCAACGTGGCTAACACAGAACCAACATCTAATTTGTGGCAAACGGTCAAAAGTCACCATAATTCTAACGAATAAATCTGACATTTCTTCCCGCTGGCGATGTGACAAGAGTCTGTTATTTCTTCGTATCTCAGACTGCTTTATGCCCGTCACAAGACATTACTTTCGGAATGATATTACTTTCGTTATTAACTATCTTCGTTTCTGCTTTACCCATTAAGTGTGTGTAAAGATCTTACTTCATCACCAATATTGATATATGTTATAAGAGAAGTAGTGATCTAGATCTCCTTACATGTCAAGAATTAATTCCTTTTTCTGTCTTTTTGGCACCAAATACAGGGTCATTCTTATTAATGTTTAAAAACCCCTGAAGCGACGCAGATGATGCTCACATTACTAATTTAGTATAAGAAACATGTGGCCGCAAATATCGGGAAATAATCGTATAGTGGATGACAAATGTTGGACATGTAATGTCATCAGATGAAGCACCTTGTCACACGTGCAGCCGTGGAACCTGTCGGTCTGTCGCACCTCATCATCCCATCATTCACGACGGTGCCCACAGGCGTCACTGGATGCAGATATGGAGGGCCAAGTGGTCAGCACACCGCTCTCCCGGCCGTATGTCAGTTTCCGAGACGGGAGCCGCTACTTCTCAATCAAGTAGCTCTTCAGTTTGCCACACAAGTTCTGAGTGCACTCCGATTGCCAGCAGCGGTCGGTAGACCGGATGGTCACCAAGTTCCATCCAAGTTCTAGCCCAACTCGACAGTCCTTAATTTCGGTGATCTGACGGGAACCGGTGCTACCACTCCGGCAAGGCAGTTGGATTACGGATGGTACTGAGAGGGCTGAACTTGGAGTTATGAACTTCCTTAGGAACGGAACAAATGACAATTTTTCGCTTTATATTGTGCCTTAACCTTTTAATCTGATCATATTTTTGAAACAAAACATTTCGCAAATTCATCTCGTGTTGTGCTCTTTTAAACGATGATTACGTATTTTTCTTTCTGTTTCTAGTTGTATTTGTATGTCTTCTTTTTCAAGTATGACTTTAAACTTGGTTTTAAATTTGTACACTTTAATTTATTCCAAGACTACCGGAAAAGACCCGCTTCGGCCGGTTTCTATTTTTCTTTTGAAAACATTCGAGAACACAGTGAAAGAAACATTTAAAATGTAGCAACAATATCAATAAGCCACGCTAAAAAAACATTTTTGAACGCTCAAAAGTACTCTCCAGTACTCTTAAATCCACTGAAGAGCTCAGCAGCACCCTAAATTGAAATAACTGTCTTGGTGACCATTACACGGTGATAGCTATTCTGTAACTTTTCGTAACATTTTGGAACATTCTACAACATTCTCCAACATTGTATACCATTCTAGAAGGACCATTCTGGCCAGTCTCGGCCACTTCGGAGTCGATTCCAAGCTGCTTCACTCTCTTCCCACAAGAGGACACTGTGCGATGCCCATTTTTGTCGCACATATTCTCGAACGCAACCCCTGCAGTTCTAAACCCGGCCTTCTTCAGAGATCAGGGTTGGAGGACTACCGCACCATATAACCCCCATGGGGCTGCGGTAGTGTATCACTGAGTTATAGGTTCACGCACGCACAAACCACGCTTACATTTATTATGTTGTCTTCAGACACGCATGTCGTCCTAACTAACTCCTGCAGTTAAAACCTTCATGCATGGGGGATGGAGGATTATCACACCATAAAAACCCACTGGACTGCGAAATTCGCTTGAAAAGTTTTGGCCGCACACGCAGACACGCCATACTTACTTTTATTATACACTGAAGAGCCAAAGAAACTGGTACATCTGCCTAATATCGGATAGGGCCCCCGCGAGCATACAGAAGTGACGCAACACGAAGTGGAATGGATTCCACTAATGTCTGAAATAGTGCTGGAGGGAACTGGCACCATGAATCGTGCATAGCTGTCCATAAATCTGTAAGAGTACGAGGGGGTTTAGATCTTTTCTGAACAGCGTGTTGCAAGGCATCCCAGATAAGCTCAATAACGTTCATGTCTAGGGAGTTTCGTGGCCACAGGAAGTGTTTAAACTCAGATGAGTATTCCTCGGGACACTCTGTAGCGATTCTGTACGTGTGGGGTGTCGCATTGCGCTCCTGGTAGTGCCCAAGTCCGTCGCAATGCAGAATTGATAATAATGGATGGAGGTGATCAGACAGTATGCTTACGTGCGTGTCACCGGTCCGAGTCGTGTCTAGACTTATCACTCCAACTGCACACGCCCCACACCATTACAGAGCCTCCACCACTTTAACAGTCCCCTGCTGACATGCAGGGTCCATGGATTCATGAAGTTGTCTCCATACCCGTACACGTCCATCCGCTAGATACAATCTGAAACGAGACTCGTCCGATCAGGCAACATGTTTCCTGTTATCAGCAGTCCAATGTCGGTGCTGACGAGCCCAGGCGAGGCGTAAAGCTTTAAGTGAAGGGTACACAAGTGGGCCTTCGGCTCCGAAATCCAATATCGATTATGTTTCATTGAATGGTTCGCACGCTGACACTTGTTGATGTCCCAGCATTGAAATATGAAGAAAGTGCGGAAGGACTGCACTTCTGTCACGCTGAATGATTCTCTTTAGTCGTCGTTGGTCCCGTTCTTACAGTATATTTCTCCGGCCGCAGTGATGTCGGACAGTTGATGTTTTACCAGATTTCTGATATTCACGGTACACTCGTGAAATGGCCATACGAGAAAATCCCCACTTCATCGCTATCTCTGAGATGCTGTGTCCCATTGCTCATGCGCCGACTATAACACTACGTTCAAAAGCACTTAAATCTTGAAACCAGCCACGGTAACTGCAGTAAACTAACAACGGCGCCAGACACTTGTGTTGTATAGGCGTTGTCAACCGCAGCACCGTTTTCAGCCTGTCTAGATATCTCTGTATCTGAATACGCATGCGTACACCAGTTTCTTTGGCGCTTCGGCGCTGGCGGAACGAGCGACGAACGAATTATAAGGAACGGTCTTTCATAGTTCACTTTGGTCGCGGCTTTCTACTTATAGATCCCGGGAACGGGAAAGGGTCGGTCTCGTTCCCGAACGGCATGTCGGCCGGTCTCGTTCCAGCCCCGGTCCCACTCCCGTCTGTCTCGGTCTCTGTCTCGGTCTCGCTCGGCCGGGCTCGTCCTTCTTCGCGTGACCACTCGTCACAGTTCCACTGCCGACTGCTCATGGTTCAGTATCGAATTGTTCTTCTTGTTCGTTTCGTTTCGTTCGCTTCGCACACCCATTCTAGATCTGTTTCAAATCTTTTTTGAACTTTGAACTTCTGGTTCTTTTCGCATTCTATCCAGCGTCCACGACATGAAATTGAAATGTATTTTATAATTACGTATGTTACATAAAAATTACGTAGTATGTAATACATCTTTTGAGGTAACAAAAGGGCGAATCAGCGTACTTCACTATTTCGATAAACAGCAGAAGGAATACTTGTAAAAAGGCAAGAAAGCCAAGATATTTTTGTTATTACACATGCAAAGGACGTCGGCATGGCACATACGACTCGCCATTTTCCGTCTTTTTTTTTTATCAAAGGCAAAAGAGCATGTTCATTGTTATGGAAGGCAGACCGACTTACAACCGAATGATGGCCGCGCTTCGTAATAGAGTGTCTGGTGTCACGTTTTGTAAAGAGAATATGATAACTCCTACAATATTATTTCAGCGGTACAGGGTGGCGCACGAAAAATCGGCCCCGAGCACTAGACTGTTCATTGTCGCTTACCAATCTTGATCTATTGTGTCGAAGTTGTTTGCATTAGCTTATTTGTTATTTCTTCACTGCCTGATTACAACATGTTTATCTATTCTGCTCGTAGCGGTCAACAAATCATGCGTAATTGGCGAGCAGTCTGTACTCGGAGCCGGCTTTTCGTGCGCTACGTTATATTACTTCACTGCGATCAGCCACATAACGCTGCAGTTGGCTAAACGAGATGTTTTGCAGAATCACGAAAATTTCAAGTGTGTGAGGATTCTGTTACGAATAAAAACTCTACTCCATGGGGGAGGCAAGTATCCCCTCTTTGCGCCTTCCATCTTCAGTCACCTACGCTACTAATTTTGTTTTTCATAAGAACCATATACCAAGCACAATGAGTGGTGAACGAGTAAAAACGAACGGTTCCCAAAAAACAGCGATCACCAGTGAACTAGTTCCCAAGGACGATCGATTTTGCCCATCTCCAGTGTGTATGTGTGTGTGTTTGTGTAGTATTCCCTGTGGCGACCAAACGTCTGACCGTCACTAATTGGTAGCTTGAGTTGGGTTGTTTTGGGGGAGTAGACCAGACAGCGAGGTCATCGGTCTCATCGGATCAGGAAAGGAAGTCGGCCGTGCCCTTTCGAAGGAACCATCCCGGCATTTGCCTGGAGCGATTTAGGGAAATCACGGAAAACCTAAATCAGGATGGCCGGACACGGGATTGAGCCGTCGTACTCCCGAATGCGAGTCCAGTGTGCTATCCACTGCGCCACCTCACTCGGTAAATGATAGCTTGAGCATCTTGCGCATTTTGTGGGATATATTGCTTTGTAAGGTTTTCATTGGTAAGAGTCACCATTAATAACCTTGTGTTGTTTCTAAATACGATAAATTAAAAGTTCTGGCCTTGTTTGTTTTCGTATAGTAAAATAAGCTCTGGCTGACTGACTGCTTGTTTCCCTCAGCTTTCTTACAAGAAAAAGGCAAGTGCCATAGCCTGATTGCCCAGAAACTTCGCTCAGTGGAAGAGGGGTCAAAATAAGCGAACACGAGTCTTGGCTAATGCGCAGATATTCGACCGTTTCTGAGAAAACGACGGACAAAGTCTTCGAGATACTTTGTGCCTTTTAGCGAGTAAATAGTTCAGTCACTGAGGTGCCACTGTGATCAGTGCCACTTTTGTACTCTGTGTTCAAAACCCGATTATTATATTTATTTTTACTTCTGTTGTTCATTGATCTACCCATGTGGCTCTGAGCACTATGGAACTTAACATCTATGGTCATGAGTCCCCTAGAACTTAGAACTACTTAAACCTAACTAACATAGTCTCTACCCATGCCTGTAGAAGGTTAAAACGATTGTGTTCCAGTGTACATTGAAATAAAGGTGCCCTTATAAGTTTCCTAATTGTCTGTCTAGTGAATGAATGGAAGAAAATAAATAAATGGAAAAATAATTTGAAACTGATTTTTAAATTTCTGTAGTGTATTATGATTCATAGTAAGTTGCAAGCGCCAGTTTTAAGAAAAATAATCCGGTATGCATGGGTGCCGTGAAGTTGTAAATATATGAAATCTTCAGCAGTGTTGACAACGGCCGCGCTGGATTAGCCGAGCGGTCTGAGGCGCTGCAGGCATGGACTGTGCGGCTGGCCCCGGCGGAGGTTCGAGTCCTCCCTCGCGCATAGGAGTGTATGTATGTCCTTAGGATAATTTAGGTTCAGTAGTGTATAAGCTTAGGGACTGTTGGCCTTAGCAGTTAAGGCCCATAAGATTTCACACACATTTGAACATTTTGTTGACGACTTTACTTTCCCGAACAGAATTTATGCGAACGAATTTCGCTGTGGCCAATCAGCCTTCTCTCGATTCTCGTGGTGTTCGGTGTTTCTATGATTCGAAAGTTTCTACGATCCGTATCATCCGAGGGAATGAACCATATCTCCCCGAGGCATAAACATAAGAACAAAATATAAGAATACAACAATTTAAAAATATTGTAACACCTGAAATGCCATACACACATATGTTGTATAGTAAAACTTGCTCATAACACGGAACCACATGGGACTAAAATAACTTTCCAAATTCGACAAGTTTCCATATTACACAAAACTCATTAGGCTACGTAGAATTTGTCAGATGTCACGACAAAATGATAAATTTGGAATTGTGGCCATATGTACTGAAACTTCTTTATTTAAATGTGTGTGTCTTTACTTAAATCGCTGAATGACTAAGAAGATGGAACTCCTTCGTTATTGAGTAAAACTGAACGAACTGAGCCTACTTTCTCTTTACTTTTTCTTATCATGTCAACGCTGACCCACAATATTCTAGCGCAACATAATCTGATTGCTCAAAAAAAAATCTTGACAATAACCTATACATTCCATAGAGCAATTAACTCACAAAAATCTTCATTACGCGAACTACTGCAATACAGCGAACGTCAATACTGCCAGCGAAATAAAAGATTCTAACTACTAAAGCCACTAACTACTAATAGGCAAGTGGTAAGCTAAGGGAAGATTTTGTTGCAGACCAAATAATGTATTTTTTACATCAATAATCTGAAATTCAGCTCAAACACGAATATAAATCGTCGATGACGTGTAGTACAAAGGTATATAATCATGAATAGTATTCAATAAGTCGAACATGTATAGATCGTTAGCCCACGCTAACATTTCAGACCTCTACCCTCTATCAATGCTAATCTCTCACATCTAACATCCATCACTGCTGGGTGTTCACCTCCAACGTTCAACCAGCCACAGAGTCTCTTACAAAGAAGCGCAGTCAGAGATCCAATACAAAGCGCTACACAGCGCTGCCAACACAGAAGCAGCCCACTTAGGTAGCCCCCCTGCACCCCACAAAAAAATTTCACTAATTATTTTGGGCAGTGGCCAGGATCAATTTGTTAAATTTTTTATATTAACAATATCAAATAGATCAAATGCACACAATTATTAATGCACTGTTGGTCAAAAGCAAATATTGTTCTCACAGTCCCTAAAGACAGTCCTAATCATATATCAGAGTAGTAGTCTATGACAGGTTTATGCACAAAGTCTGAGCAGTAAAAGAAAATGCACACGCAAGCAGCGGATCTCCACTCAGTCTTGAAGTGTTGTCTTCCCAACTGAAAAACAATGCTGGCTCTTGACGTGAATATTGGTAATGGGCCACAACAGAGCAATCCCACAGCAGAGTCAGTCGAAGTTTTGAAGAATATTGGTAGAATAAGTAGGTCACCACAAAGCAGACCCACAGTGTATTTTGTACAGATTATGGTAGTAGTGGGCCACCAAGGGTGCAGACCCACTGTAGTCCTTGTAGAGATGGCCAGCAGCCATCCATTGCGACTGTGCGGTGGCACAGTCACAATTGAAGAGTCTTCTGGATAATAAAACAAGTCCATAACAGCACTTGTGCAGTCACTAATTTTTTTGCAATGTCCTTAGAACCAGCAGTGCTGTTAACCAGTCCCTTGCTGAATTATCAACACACGTACAAACGCTAACACAGTCATTTAGCCTCTGAGATTTTACGCATACAGCATGACCAACAGAAATGTGTGCAGTAAAATGAATCCCTACTGTTTACTTAGTTTGAAGAACTGGTGTCTATACAGTTTACAATTTTACAGCATAAGAACACAAATACAAATATACAGAAAACATCAATAAAGAACATGATAATACAGATAACATTTATAGTAATACATGCTTCACAAAGGAATAGAAATAAGCATATACATGAGTATTCCAGGAACTGGCACATAAGTAAATAAATGAAAGATGATAATATCCCTTGAAATATTAACTTGACACATAAGCATTAAAAGAAAACAAAACAGAATAAATAGTCTCTATACGTCTTTCCAAAGTAAAGAATGTATTAGACTTGAGGATAACAGTATTCCTCATCATAGTGAATGCAGATTAATAGTAGAAGAGAAAAATTAAATTAATCTTATCAGGTAAATACACAGAGACAGGAAAAACACAGGTACACAAGGTACACATAAACACATAGCGGAATAACACAAAAGGAAAGGACAAGGTCTGTTTTCAGTGTAACATTTGGCACTGCAGTCCAACCCAAAACTTCATTCCACAGTTCTTCCCTCTTATTTCAACATTTGTTCGCGCAAAAAAAAATCCTATCTAAGCATACTTTCTGTATTTACTTTCACATATTTCTTACTTCATCATTTATTTTCCATTATCTTACCTCAGCATTTGTTTCCAAGTAAATTCTACCTAAACCTGTTGTCCCTAAACCCTACTTATAATTTCATTTCCTCTTTCAAAAGAACTATTCCTCAATATACAATACTCTTTGGCCAAACTTTTTTTTATAGCTTCTCAATACATTTCTTCCCAATTCACCACAATTCATTCTCTTATATAGCCTACCTCCTCTTATGCTAACGTAAATCTACTGAGCTCAGATACATAAACTAGAGAACGAGGCAATACAGCAGCACAAAACAGTTAACACAATCAGCAATGACAAAAAAATTCAAATTGGCAAAACAAGCAGCAGTATACCTAAATTAGCAAAGCAAATGCAACATTACAACTAATATAAGGCAATGTGCAGCAAACAAGAAAAATAAATCAGTGTTAAAACTGGCTTATAAGAGTAGTACAAAGTAACATTCAGTAAGACAATGCCTGGCAAATAGTAGCAGCAAATGCAATAATTTGTACCGAAACATAACAAAGCACAAGCAGAAAAAGTAATACAGTAAAGATAGCAATGCAGATAAGGGAATGTCTATTGACATCTTAATGCCTAAGTCACATCTTAACACTAAAATGATGCACCACAACAACTTGTTCTACTAAAAAATTACCAAGTCCTTGAAAAGGAAATTATGTATACAGGTCCTGTTATCAATCACATCTCCTTATGCTTCTTTCGTTTCCTAGTGCTCCTTTTTTTAAGAATGTAAAACATAAAATTATTATTTAATAGAGCTTAATAATGTGACATACAGTTAAACACGAATATAAATTGTCATTGACATCTAGTACAAAGGTATATAATCTGAATAATATTCAATCTCCAAGTCGAACATGTACAGATCGTTACCCTACGCTAACACTTCAGACCTCTGCCCTCCATCAATGCTAACTTCTCACATCTAACATCCATCAATGCTGGGTGTTCACCTCCAACTGCCCAACAGCACTCCCATCACTGCTGGCGACTAACTTCCAACGCGCAACACTACTGGCGATTAACTTCCTACAACGAGTCCAACAAGCCACAGAGTCTCTTACAAAGAAAGCGCAGTCAAAAATCCAATGCAAGGCGCTACACAGCGCTGCCAACACAGAAGCAGCCCACTTACAGTACGTAGCTTCAGTCCTGCACAGTAGATTTTCGCTTACGGTATGTTGTACAATAGAACTCTAGACTATTAACTAACTGATAAGAAATACGGGGTCACGAAAACTGACAACGGCCGGAAGAGCCGTGTGCTGACCATGCCCCTCCGTATCCGCATCTGGTGACGCCTAACGGCTGAGGATAACACGGCGGCCGGACGGTACCTTCCGAGGCCTGTTCGAATCCAGTTTGAATTTCCTGTTCAAAATTGTTTCTTTCTGCGCAGTTTTTTGCACTATACAATAGTTCCAATTGATTTTTGGGAGAATTTGTGAGTGTTGCAAATTGCATTAACATCGTTTATGCATGCAGTCTACATCTATGTCTACATCATACTCTGCAAGCCATCTAATGTTGTGTAGCCTAGGTACTTTCGGTACCACTATCTGATTCCTTTAACCCTGTTCCACTCACGAATAGCGCGTGGGAAGAGTGATTGTCGGTAAGGTTCTGTATTGGCTCTAATTTCTCGAAGTTTCTCCTCTTGGTCATTATGCGAGACGTATGTGGGGGGAAGTAATATGCTGTCCGACTCTTCCCGGAAAGTGCTCGCGCGAAATTTCAAGAATAAATATCTCCGAGATGCACAACGCCTCTCTTGTAACGTCTGCCAATGCAATTTATTGAGCATCTCCGTAATGCTCTTGTGCCGACTAAACGATCCCGTGACGACATGTGCCACTATTCGTTGGATCTTCTCTATCTCTTCTATCAGTCCTGTCTGGTAGGGATCCCATATAGATGAACAACACTCAAGAATGGGTTGAACAAGCGCCTTATTAGCCACTTCCTTCCTGGATGTGTTACATTGCCTTATGATTCGTCGTATGAATCTGAGTCTGGCATCTGCTTTACCCACTATTTGTTTTACACTGAAGGTTGCTCCGAATAGTTACTCCTAGATATTTTACAGCAGACACTGTTTCCAGCGGTTTATCATCAATAGTGTAGCTATATAGCAGTGTATTTCTTTTCCTATGTATGCTTAGTATGTTACATTTAATTACGTTTAAGATGAACTGCCAGAACCTGCACCATTCATCAGTTCTCTGGAGATCATTCTGCAAATCGTTATCATCTTCTGGCGTTGCTACTTTGTTACAGACAACCGCATCATCTGCGAACAGCCTTAGAGAGTATTCGACGCTTTCTACGTCATTCATATATATATATATATATATATATATATATATATATATATATATATATATATTGTAAATAGTAACGGTCCTATCACGATAGCTTCTTCAGTCTTATTACTTGCTAGGGACATCGTTTTGCTCTTCTTTTGTTTCTCCCTGATCATTTACTGTATTGCGGATTTCTATTAAATCTGTTGCTGAAATAAAAGTTGAGTGTGCTGACAGAAAGCCATTACGTAGAAAGTAGTCATCTTCACTACGTGAAATATTTCTTATTTTAATTAATTTAACACCCTCCTCCACGTCGCACACGTAAACGTGTTATCTCTACCTCCTCATCTTGACGAGTTCTGCAGCATATTTCAAACCACAGGCATTCGTGTAATACTTCTTTCCGAGATCTGGCTCTACCCAGGCATTCCCACCAGGTAAATCAAGACTGCTACATAAGTTCAGCAATAATGACGATAACCAACTGGAATATATGTTCATAGACATCAAATCCCTTAAGCTTTAGGAACATATCTAATCTATCTCCTTTTGAAACCTCAAAGTAAGCAGATTGGCCAGTTTAATAACTGCACTCTTCAGTCTCGAGTGGACAGCTGAGCATATAATTACAGCTAGTGATACTAACACAAAAACTACAAGTGGTAGAGAACTTCAAGTACCTGGGAAGCATGGTTGAAAGTAAGGGGGGAAACGCAATGGAAATAAATGAAAGGTGCAGAAAAGCAGGGCAGTTCTTCAAATGCATTAGGGGGCTTATTTGGAGCAAGGAGGTGCCACAGAAATCCAAGGGAATTATATACCGAACCTACTTTGTCCCCATATTGGCATACGCAAGTGAGACATGGGTAATGCACAAAAGCGACAAAAGTAGAATACAAGCTAGTGAAATGAAGTTCCAGAGGAGCAGGTTGAGTGTAACAAGACGAGACAGATTGCGAAATGTGTATGTGAGGGAAAGACTAAAGGAGGAACCAGTATTGGACAGGATAGAAAAATCAAGACTGCAGTGGTATGGACACATGAAGAGAATGGATGAGGGAAGAATTCCAAAGAGGATGTTTGATCTGCAACTGGAGGGGAAGAGGCCCAGGGGAAGACCAAGAGATAGATGGGTGAAGGGAGTGAAGGAATGTGTGATGAGAAGAGGAGAGAACTGGACGAAGGTGGAAGAGGGGGAATGGTGGAAAGACAGAACACGATGGAGAGGCTTGTGTTCCCGACAGACCCAGCCAGTGGCTGGAAACTGTCCAAGATGATGATGATGATGATGATGATGATGATACTAACACAAATTTTCTGAACAACAGTCCTTCCAAAGCGAAATTCAAGTGTATGCTTTCATCTTCAAATCTGACTTTACTTCAGCTTACTTCTGCTTACACAGCCAGTAAACACACCCTCATTGATTTACTTGCAACGTAATCCCCACTCAGAATAATTCTTATCTCTCAAACATCTTCGTCTGGCATACCTGCGCACAACGTAATTTCCTTGGCATACCCACTAGGATGACCGAGAAAGAAAGCAGGACTGACTATATACAAAGATTTTAATCGCATCAGTATATTTGAACTTGCAGCTCAGACGCAAGAAATAGTTTGGGAGATGACTTCTGATTCTTAGCAGCCGTAAACAAAAAACTTCGTAGATCTTCTAACGAACTTACATGGCAAATGGAAAAGTGGGAAGAAAACCCGCAACTTGACTAACTGATAAGCTAAAACAGCTCATGAATCTCAGACCCTGCACATTGTATATACAAACTAATCAACTCAACATCGTATTGTTTTACAAGCAGAAGCGGGACGGAGTCAGTCAAGCAGTGAGAAATATTAAGATCACGTATGTCCATACATTAACCGACAACAGACCCAGTAGTCCTAGTCGTATAATACATGGCAATAGTCTTCTAGATCCTGAGCCAAATCAGTTCTCTATCCGATACGTTATTTATATCTTACAGAGTAATATGTCAAAAAACTAGATTACTGGTAACAGTTACAAGTCTGGCACAATTACCCTCGCTACTGAGAGGTCAGAAGCACTGTAGAGCTAGGTAGGTACATTGCTTAATACTAAAACACTTTCAGCTGAAAGTTAGTTTCGTATCATAAACAGGATATGTATTTAAGGTACTACTACTAACCCTTACTTACACCATAATTACATACCATACCACCTGTAAAGACATAATAACAGCGGAGGTCAGCACAAGTGATGAAAACTCAATCAGAAATCAATTGTTACTGAATGGTTTGAAGCTCTCTGTGATCAAGAAGACAGCAGAGATTCAGACACTGATGGTCACCAGATAATGAACCCACATGTTTTAACGTCTCAGTAAAGCAGTCAGTGAGAATCAGATGGTACAGATTTGCTGATTTCCTTATCGGTGACGAGGGACCTCAACAGATTAAGTCACTGCCACCAATGAGCTCATAAAAATTCCACCTCGTCCAGGAAGAGGTAGTGGAACTAAACAAAAAGAAAAATCCACTCAAAATGAAGGCTTCCGTACCAGAGAAATTTTATAATCGATTTCGTTTGCAAGAAATTTGACAATTGGACATCGTGTAGCCAAAGTGGACAAATATGTGATCCTGCTAAGCCTCTGCAAAATAGCACAATTGTAGATGAAAAGCTTAAAACCATGATTATTCTATACTGAATATACATCAGCACTTCATTCTCTTGACCAGAAGGTAAATACATACAGTTGGAAGAGACAGTCACATGATAGAATTTTGTCTGACGGACAAACATCATGAATGTTGTAGCCATCAAACAAAGACTGCGGGAACTGAAAGATAAACAAGAGAAGTATGTTTCATGTGATCACATGTGTAAGATAGAGAAGCCGTCAATCACGAAAATTCGCATAAAATGCATGGGAAGTGTTCGGTCGTTATATCTGATTGTGTCTCTGGGCAGTGCTGTACTGTACTCTCTGGAGGCATTTGTACATTAGGGACAGTGGTCAGTGGTTCACGCCTCCAAGGGCACCTAACTGAACACTCGCCGCAGGGAGGTATAGATTTGGCAGTGGTGAAGGAGCTGTCGATCGGGGTGGGGCGCGCCATGTAAACTTCCCTATGCATAATAAGTGATTATCTCAGCTCTCGTGTTTCGTTACAGTCTGAATGGATTTGAACCATTATTTGTCTGCGCTCGCTAACAAAAACATAGCGAAATTATTTGTGAACAGTACAACTTTTAATGAGCAAATATTCCAATGTCAATCTGTAAAACTGAAAATTAGTTATTCAACTTTACAAAGTTATAGTTTATTAGGTTGTATATCATAATATACAATATCGTCATAAATACTTTTTATTCATTGTGTGACAACAATCCTTTCGAAACTTGCTAACATTTCCTTTACTATCAACATTTGTTACTTGTTACAAGGTATGTGTCGTACAGACCACTGTTATACATTTTTGCTAGTCCAGCCACTCACGCATCCGAGGGTTAATGGAAGAAACCTCGACAGAAAACAGGGAAGTCTTGAGACCATAGGTGTCAGCCCCATCACTCTACTTAACCTATCAACGACATAACTTTCTCACAAATTTAGAAGACAACATCTGATATATGGATCTAAATCATGACTGCTTAACAAGGAAAAGGGCAGAGGAGTGATAGATATGTTGAAGACTGGGAATAAATGAACAGGAGTTATACAGAAGGGTCCAGAAGAAAGTGGACGCTCATTGTTAGTTAATATCTTTGGAACAAGATGACATATCGTTGCAAGAATGAAATTTCCGCTCTGCAGCGGAGTGTACGCTGATATGAAACTTCCTGGCAGATTCAAACTGGTGCGCCAGACCTAGACTCGAACTCGTGTCTGCCAGGAAGTTTTATACCGTTGCAATTTTGCGTGGTGGCGTAGTCTGTTGTTTTCCCAGAAGATCTTGGCGCAGGTTCTCTAGCAGGAGACAGCACAGCAATGAATGAAGTAAGATAGTCGTTTGAGCAACGCAAGGCCTTATTGAAGTGGTATTGTAAGTACGAAAACATGATGGCGACATAATGGCGGTGGCGTAATGCCCACAAATTTAGCTGCCAACGCGCACAACAATTTATCGTACAGGGGATACATCTGAAGCCGACGGTACTGTTCAGGATGTCCCAAAGGAGAGATATAGGCGATCAAAAACATCGACAAGTCCAGCTTCCAGTGCTGCTGTGATGCAACATTTTACTAGGTCACCTCAAAAATCTGTGAAGCACGGTGCAGGTGAAAGCGAGGTAATCCGATCAAGCGTACGACTAATTCCGAAGGCTGCAAAGTGGAAAGTTTACATTCCAAGATCACTGCACGCTATGAACGAGAACGCCCCAGATCGAAGTATGGACTGCTGCAAGTGGTTTGAAGGGATGTTTCGCGAGGGTGAACGGTTTGCAGGGATGGTTAATTGGTCTGACGAGGCGCAGTTCATACTGAACGGTACTATAAACTGCCACAGCTGTGTGTATTGGGCTGCTGATAATCTTCACATACACGTTGACAAACAAATTAATCTACTGGGTGTTAACGGTGGTGTGGCGTATCATCGCGATGTTTGGTCCATTCTCTGAAGGTACCGGTGAGGAGTATCTTCATACGTTGCAAACATCGATTTTACCTGCCTTCCGAGAGATGTTTGGAAATGAAAGATTTTACCTACAACAAGACGGCGTTTCGCTTCACTGTCGCAGAGATATTAGAACCTATTTGGATGAAAATTGGATGAAAATCTACCTGGATGATGGACTGGTCGAAGAGGAGCTGTTGAGTACTCACCATGGTTTCCAGACCCTACACCTCTTTACTTCTGTCGAAGGGGTTCCTGGAGAAATGATGTTTATCAACGGAAGCCAGCTATACTGAACGAGCTACGAGAGACCATTGAGGTGTCCGGCGCAGCCATCACAGTTCCAACACCTGACAGCCGTAGTTTGGTCAAAAATTCAGTAGCGTCGAAGTGGTTTGGCTGCTAATGGGGTTCACTTTAAAACCTCCCCCACGTGCAAGAATCGTAAGGGTATGTCATTTTGTTCCATTAATACCGAATGTCAAAGAACGTCTTTTCTGGACCCCTCTGTATAAAAGTCTGCAGGAAATTTTTATTTTTATTTTGTAATGTCCCTCATACTTACAGTGTGTATACACCAGTTTCAATTCACCAGCGATATTTTTCAGTTTTCTGGAGAAACATTCACGTTGACTACGATCACTTTTCCATTAAGTGGAATTTATCGATTTCAGCTAGTCCTCACTAAAATCAGAGTATTCTAGGGCTATTGTACATAGGGATAGTTCAAACGGC
The DNA here is from genome assembly GCF_023864345.2 of Schistocerca serialis cubense. Taxonomy (NCBI): domain Eukaryota; kingdom Metazoa; phylum Arthropoda; class Insecta; order Orthoptera; family Acrididae; genus Schistocerca; species Schistocerca serialis. Next base: position 685,843,309 of record NC_064638.1, on the reverse strand, counting down.
TCTGAGCACTATGGGACTTAACTTCTGTGGTCATCAGTCCCCTAGAACTTAGAACTACTTAAACCTAACTAACCTAAGGACATCACACACATCCATGCCCGAGGCAGGATTCGAATCTGCGACCGTAGCGGTCACGCGGCTCCAGACTGTACCTAGAACCGCACGGCCACTCCGGCCGGCGTACATAGGGAATTGGCTCTTTATGAAAGAAAGTTTATATTGAGAAAATTACATACGTTATTATGTACAAAGTGGACCATTAAATAAACTCATAGTAGTGTGTCCTTATTTGAAAGACCTTGTCAGTTAATGATAAGAACTATAAATTTGTCCTTGTGAACCAGTAGACACATGATCAGACAAATTTATCGAGAATGGTACTGAAAAAGTACACAAGTGCTCAGAACTACCTCTGCAGTCTCACAAGATTGCACGAAAACTACAATACATACTGAAAAATGACATATCAATGGATTAAGCATGTCTCCAAGCTGTGGCGTAGTTTCATAGAGCATCGCTAGAAGGCAGGTATGACAGAAAATGGCGTATTATTGGAGTGATGCATGCGTTTTGCGTCCTTGAATTCGATAAATGTGATTCAGTTGTCACGGTTCAGTGACGATTTCGTATCAAATATCAGGTAAAAACTCTGACAAAACACTCCATGGATGGTACAACTCATTCCGTGAGACTTGCCACTTATGTGTTGCAAGGAAAACCGATCGCCTGGGAACGTCAGCAGAGAAGATGGGCTGCAATTCGTCAGGAGCCCAAAAAAATTACGAAACGCGCAAGCAGGGAATTGAATTTACCACAGTCAACTGTCTGGCGCATTCTACGCAAATGTCTGCTCGTAAAACCCTACCAGCTGGAGTTGTTGCATGCGTTAACTATTTGCGTCTGTGGTTTCAAATGACTTGCAGCCGTCCCTACGAAAAACCGTTTTCCACAGAAGCAGCGGCTTCTACAACACGATTTTTCACAAAAGATGATATTCGAATACGAGACCGATTCATTTGTCTGGGGAGATGAATCGTTATAACATCCATTTTTTGGGTACAGATATCCATACGAGACTGTGGAACACAATGATTCACCCAAAGTTGACGATGTTTGTAGCATGTCCTTTGGAAAAGTTAACTAACCATTGTTGTTTGAGAAATTACTGTAATGGCTTGGACCACAATTACAGCGAGATAGCGGAGACATCATTTTTCTTTCTCGCATCCGTGATTACCTCGCTGGCGAACTACCTTCGCATTGGATAGGATATGGTTCCCATGACGCTTTTCTTCGGTGCCAACCCCTCCCCATAGTCACCTGACTTAGCTCCATGTGATTTCTTTTTTCATGAGTTTGTGTCAGAGTTCGTGCGTTCCTGCGTCCACTGCCAATTTGGGAAAGACCCAGAGTTCCGAGCCCTAATAGAAAGCACTGAAGCTCACATAGTTATAGGTGCGAAAAACTGGTTAAAGCTGGAAATAAATTCAGCCGAAATTTTTGCAAACGACCTAACAGTTTTCAAAAAGGATAGATTATGTACAGTTGGTGGTTGAGTATTTATTGCTGTCAAAAGTAGTTTACCTTGTTGTGAAATTGGATTAGATTGTGCCTGCGAAATAGTAGAGGTTATATTTGACTTTCGGACTAAACTATTGATTGGATCGTTTTACCGACGCCCCGACTCAGAAGATATAGTTGCTCAACAGTTCAAAGAAATCTTGAGTCTCATTTCAAGCAGGTACCCCACTCATACAATCATAGTTGGTAACTACAGCTTTCGACGTCTTAACGGTGAGCAGACACGACAGAGGAAACCCTGCCGTCTGTTGCTCTGACGTCAACTGTTCGGAGCAATTTTAAGATCAGCCCGGCACTGTACGCAAAGATGGCCAGGTTGGCCGCAACAGTAGTAATTTCCTCTAATAGTGACTTTACTACAGGAGGCAACGTCCACGTTGGAGTCCAGATGCGTTAAAATCACTGCCCTGGCTCCTCCCCTCTGATCCGCTTGCGTAACTCCTTCCGCAAGTGTGACAAGATCATCCAAATCGCGGTAAGTCCTCGGTCGCCCTGTAAACAAAACTCTAGACTGATCTTCCGGCTTAATGCCTTACAGAATAGTTGCGACAATTTTCTGCCCAGGGAGTTGCAAATCAAAGGCTACAACAGCGGTAGGCACCTCCCAAACATACTTAACCAAACTCTCGTTAATATCCTGAACGCAATAGAAATGTTCGTTAACAAGACCACTTTTGATTTTGACCGATAGATACTCTGAGTTTGCATGCACACAACGTCTTTACGGACCCCCTGTTGAAAAGGACCTCTTCAATCATTTCCGCCAAGGACCCTTGATGTGAAGGGTACATCAACGGGCAAACATTTCCTATGCTAATTGTAAGACACTAACTTGCTCCTCTAACTTATAATAAACCACAAAAATTGAACTAGTTTCTCGTGGCTCTCTAAACTGAGCCAGAGTGCCCCATTCAACACCGGCAGAAAGGGGTTAGGTAACTTAGAGAAGGGCGCTTGTGCATCCTCCAAAACCCGACTCCCGGGTCACGGAAGAACTACCTCCGTTTCGACAATCTCGTAACCTACCTCCTCACCAACCGGCTGCCTCCCCACTCTAAGTTACTCAAACCAGTTTGTAAGCTGATTATATTGCTACGCAGTTGCTTGATAACGGGTTGAAATTTCGGCTCGGTAGCAACCACGACAAGATCCTCTATCCTCCGCAGCCAGTGCTAAATTTGAGCCTTCATACGATAATTCTGAAGATGTGAAGGAACACTATCTTTTAAAAGGTTGCAGTTTTCCTCGTGTTAGAATAGGGAAGCGGCGCAGTGCTGCGTAGCGACGCTTACCTGCCCAACCAGCTCCGCTGTTACCTGCACCGGAACGCCCACAGTTGCGCCGATGATACAGAAACGTCCCCATCATCTGAAAGGTTTCGTATCTTACTTTCGTACTGAAGCTGTTCCTTTCTCAAACACTCCACTCCAATCACAGCTCGACGCTTGATTCCAAAGGAAATGGATCTGCAGCACCAAAACAAAAAAAAGCAACATCTTCGCATAATTACATCAGTCAATAATGCAACAAACCTACGAATGATGTAGAATACCGCACAAATCCCCAAAGACAACCACGCTCTTGCCGCCAAAATGGAGCACAGCAACTGCGTGAGGTTGTCTAGGGGAGGAGGGGTAGAGGGGGGAGGACTTGGCACAAGTAAGGGTTGAACGTCATTCTAGACCAAAATATTTATTTTACCATGTACGCTTTGAGATCAATGAAACCAATTAAGAAAAATTTACATGTAAGATTTCAACAATTAAAAAACATTAAGAACAACAACAATCCCGTCTATGCCCGAACGTGTGGTGCAGTTTCTACTTTGCGTTCAAGTAAGACTTGAATACACTGTCACACTGACCCACATCATACTATTAGAAACATAGGAAACCCAAAATGTTGTGTATGGTTACGAAAATATGTCCCGAGACAACAAATGAGCTTTACACTTAACTATCATGGCTGTGGAAGATAATACTTTCAACACCTCAAATCAAAGAGGCAAAAATTTTTTTCAGTTCCTTGAGAATTAATCACTTGTCAATAATCTTCAATTCTTATAATGAGAGATTATGTAATTATTAGGACGCTGAAATTGTTTTTTTTTTGTACTAGTTTATGTGACAAAAACGTTGCAGAAGTTTCATACAGTATCTGTGCTTCAAATGGTTCAAATGGCTCTGAGCACTATGGGACTCAACATCTCAGGTCATAAGTCCCCTACAACTTAGAACTACTTAAACCTAACTAACCTAAGGACATCACACACACCCATGCCGGAGGCAGGATTCGAACCTGCGACCGTAGCAGTCCTGCGGTTCCGGACTGCAGCGCCAGAACTATCTGTGCTTCAAAACGACAGCTACAAAAATAAGAATTTGTGTCCCAAACAATTTATCAATTCACCTTATCGTGTTTTCTGACATCGTGTTTAGTGATTTGCAGCTGTTTGGTATCAAAGAATGTCCTGCAACACTACTGACCAAGAAACGACACATAGACTCCAAATAATACACAATCCGTAAAACACAAAGACAGGTACAATGCTGAAAAACAATTTTTGTGACGCCAGGATACTGTTGGTCGGAGGCAGCGCAATCCGCAGTCTGAGAATCCAACCGGCGGCACCCAGGTAGTTACTCAGCGTAAATAAGATATGGACACCCCGCGCTATTAACTGCTAGTATTACCTGTTGAGGGAAAGGATCTTTAATTTCAACAAATAATCAAATCATAAATGATCGCTAACTTCTCAATCATGGAACTGAATGCAATATGGCTGCAAGTATGATTACACAACCACACACCAATAAAAGGGCAAAGAACAAGTCCTTCAGTATTAATAGCAAAAGGGGCCTTATTATTTAACACATCAAAATCTCAAGAAGGAGATAAGATTCGGGGCTACCACGCAGGACAGAAGATCAACAGGATTTGAACGTATGCACACGGTTGGCAAACTGGCTTCAATTACATTAGCAAACAGTATATCAAATAACAAGAAATTGGCACGAACCATTTCCTCCCAGAATTAACAGTTTAACTAGCAAGCATCAAAGGCACTCGCAGCAATAAATGAGAACTTAAACCCAAACCTATAATGTTAGCATATACAAAAAGTAAAAGAACACAGTGTTACTTACAGAAATCACAAATTAACGCTGGTACAAAAAGCAGTTGGATACGAACATGTGCAGGCCTCTTGAACTTGCACTCAAAAGTACCCAAGACCAGGGCTTAAGCAAGTAGGAAGATTGAGCCGGTATTTTTAAAGTTCTAAAATCCATGAAGGCGGGTAAGATCCATAATCAAAAGGCGATGCACTGGGAAAGACAATAAGAAGGGCCCTTTTGGAAGCCGCGCACAGTCCCCAATTCACTCAACAGAAGTAAGGTAACGCGCCATATTTCTGAGACAGCAAATGGTTCAAATGGCTCTGAGCACTATGGGACTTAACATCTGTGACCATCAGTCCCCTAGAACTTAGAACTACTTAAACCTAACTAACCTAAGGACATCACACACATCCATGCCCGAGGCAGGATTCGCACCTGCGACAGTAGCGGTCACGCGGTTCCAGACTGAAGCGCCTAGAACCGCACAGCCACACCGGTCGGCTCTGAGACAGCACTATTCCCTCTTAACCAAGGAGCCACAACCACAGACTTCAGCAGTAGGAACAGCTTCAGTCACGTCGTGTCTTCCGGAGCCGCCAGTACGTAAATTCATTCTCGGATACGAGTTCAAAAATGGTTCAAATGGCTCTGAGCACTATGGGACTCAACTTCGGAGGTCATTAGTCCCCTAGAACTTAGAACTAGTTAAACCTAACTAACCTAAGGACATCACACACATCCATGGCCGAGGCAGGATTCGAACCTGCTACCGTAGCGGTCTCGCAGTTCCAGACTGCAGCGCCTAGAACCGCACGGCCACTTCGGCCGGCTCGGACACGAGTCCCCAGCGAAATACCGAGGTCCAGTCGTCCGATAGTGAAATCGCACGGTTCGAATGATAACATGATGTGTCTGAAGAGCCCTTCCTGCTCCGCAACTTGCCACCGTCTGACTCGCTCCACACACTGGCACTTGCTTACCTCAGGACGGCACGCCCTCCGCTTGAGGGAAAGATGGCATGCGGAAGTTATACCGCGACCTGTCGACACCACACGGCTCAGATATTATGCCCTTTTAAGGTATGCCAAGGCCTTTTGGGAACAGCAAAATACTGCATACGTATTCCTTATCATATAATCCTCCAAATTCCATTGAAACGCTTCCGTAGTATTGTGTTTCGGCTGCGCTTTTTGAGTCCAGAAAAGAAGAAAACTTTATAGGGTTCCTGGTGAAGGGAGAAATGCAGCAAGAAGAAATTTTATTCCACGTAATTAACGTAAATCGTCTTAAGATGAAATATTCACGGATGATTACGCGTATGTCAGGTAATAAAGTAGTCCAGTGTTTTAACTTGAACAAGTTTGTAATTAAAGTTGCCCGGGAATGATGTAAGATTGAATTCTTGATCTATGAATTCTTTTTATTGGTCTGCATCCACTTGAAACACTCAAGTAAAGATGGCATATAAGTGAGCACATCTGACTATCATTTCATTTCTTTTCGTCATTAATGTTAAATGTATGGAACTTTGCATGTATATGTCTACGACCATACTACTTGTCTGGCGTAGCGGTAATAGATTATATAGACGAACGTTCCTCATGAATCAGCCCATTTATTAGTAAAAACCATATGAAAATCCCTTCAGTAACTCTGATTAGCCTTCACATACCGACGGTGGGGTGATGGGGCGGGGAGGGGGGGGCGGGGAATTTTCTGCCAAAAGTATCACTCCTGGATGTATTAGCAACTCGTATTCTTACTATTTTGTTATTTCTTCTACTAAGTGTTTTACATTGTCATTCTGTGCTGTTCACTTGATTTTTAACGGCCTCCTGCAGAGCTGTGTAGCAAATGTTCCAAAATTTCATGCAGTCCACTTTTCAGTTCCGTGCAATATAGTGTTACAAAGGTGCTAGTTCTAAAACGCATTCCTCACTTTCGTTTGTCTGTTTTATCGCAGTAGAGAACTCACATAAATGAACTAGTTCTTCACCTGCGTCAATCTACTTCTGATCCCTCCACATATTGTTGCCTTCTCTACTGTTACGTTTTCAAATTTCGAAGTATAGCAACTCTACCACTCACACCTACACACATTCACGCCTAACTAGGTCCTACACTCATTCAGGCCTAGGTAGGCTGTTCGTTCCAGTCATCTACTCCTACATCTGCATCCATACTTTGCAAACCACTATGAAGAGCATGTCAGAGGGAATTTCCAACTGTGGCAATTATTAGTATTTTTTCCTGTTCCACTAGCATATCGAGCACCGGAAATATGTTTGAAAGTCTCTGTGCATGCTGCAGTTAATCTTTGTTCTGGCAAAACCTACTGGAGCGGTATGTGGGAAATTAAGCATACTGCTAGACTGATCATTTATAGTAGGTTCTTCATGCTTTGCATGTAGGCTTTCTTAGGAAATTCTTCATCTGTGTGGCCATAGTGTCCGTAGTTGCTTTACAATTCTTGGGGGTATTTTTGTTCTGTCATTGCAACTACAAATATGCGTGATTTTTTCAAAATGTAAATAATTTAATTACAGACCATTGATGATGCTCTACCTCGGCAAAGCGAAATGCCTCTGATGGAAAAAAATCGCATTTTTGTAGTTGTAATGACAGAACAAAAATACCCGCCCCCAAGAATTTCTTAGGAAAGTCTATCTGCCACTCATCAACTAGTTCCATTTCTTCAGCATCTCCGGGACACTCTTCCACGAATCAAGCAAACCTGTGAACATTCGTGCTGCCCTTCTCTCTATACGTTCAGTATCCCCTGTTAGTCCGTTTGCTATGGATCCTACGCACTTGAGCAATTTTCTAGGATGGTTTGCACGGGTGTTTTGTAAGCAGTCTACATCGTAGACTGATTACGCTTTTGTAGTACACTACCATCGATCCTAAGTCTGTCATCTGCTTTATCTATGATCAAGCCTACGTAATCTTTCCACTTAATACCCCCACAAGCTGTTGCACCCTGGAGTTTTATGAGTTGACCAACTCCAGTTGTGGCTCTTGATATTTTAAGCCTAGGAGAACACGGCTACTCGTTTTGTGAAGTGCAGAATTTTTATATTTCTGAACATTTAAATCAAATTGCAAATCTTTGCACCAGTCTGCTATCTTAGCAAGATCCGAGTGAATATTTTTGCAGGTTTGTTTAGCAAGTCCTTCCTTATGAGTTACTTCGTCACCTGCAAAACGTCTAAGTTTACTACTAATATTGTCTGTAACATCAACACGAAAGACATGGGCCCCAACATAACATACGACACGAATGACATGGATTCCAACACACTTCTCGGACGTACATCTGAAGTCACTGCTATGTCTTTCGACGATTCTCAAGGCAAGGTAGCATGTTATGTCCTCTCCCGTCCAGACAAAATGATATCAGGAAGAGAGAACTGGGCATACATGTGCAGCCTGCATTGTTGCCAGTATGCCTCCCTCCCACTCCTCCCTCGTCCTATGCCCCCCAACCCCTCGATCTGACTGTCCTACTGGTGGAATGTTCAAGGGCAAGTGTCTTATTGGTAGGGTGTATGGAGATAGCATGAATGGTTGCCAGATGTTTTCCAAGAGGTGGAACTACCCTCAAGGTCAAGAGGACAGGGAACCAAATGCAGGTTTGTGCACAGAGTGTGTTCCCTGCCCAAGGCCTCCTGACAGGAGCAGTCACGGAAGCCACTTGATAGACTTTAATGACGGTCTCTACCACGTCACATTCCAATACGGTGGCCCTGAAAATACAAAAAGTGTCACACAGTTCCGCCGAGCTAAGACAGCGGTACCAGCCCTCAGAGTCACCCTAGACAGCTTCTAAACGATTTCCTCCATCCCTGTGACGACGCTGTGGACACAGTCCAATCGCACTCAGTGTAAAATGGTAGAAAATCCAAGATACCTGTATACCGCTTAAATTTATGGAAGGTCAAAGATGGTCCATCGACCCTAAGCTAAAAACTATGATCTACAATTGTTAACATATTTTAAACAATTCCATATTTCATGGCCTATTTACTTAAACATAAGAAACAATTAGCCCCTCCCATTCAGATATGTACAGCAGTCTTTTATTATCACTCAAGTATGGACATTTAATTAAAAAAAACACGCTACGTATGGCGCAAGAGACATCGCTCGCCGGATAAAGGATACTTGATTTAATTCTGGATTTATTACAATGACTGCAGCAGTTTTTATGTGATCACACTGTACTGCTAGGAGTAGTAGGAAAGAATGGTGTTGTTATGAACATTTGCAGCCGCTGTGCACCGTCCTGTATGAATACTTATGGGCCTTGTAGACTTGCAACATCTATCTGCTGGAGCGAGCACGCCTGCTGCTAGAAATTGCCGTATGAGCCAGCCGGAGGCTATACGCATTTGTTGTAGCCCTGACCAGCAGCCAAGGATCTGCAGAACTTCCACCCAGCCATTCCTCAGCCGCCTGTCCATGACCGTGCAACTGCTAAACTTTTGCTGAGTTAATTGAGCACAGGATGTGCACAAACAGTGATACCTCTGCCTCTACTGGAAGGAGACTGCGTGAGGCAAACGGATTCTGGTGCGAGAACAGGAAGCACTTGACAGGCCTGAAGACGCAGACGGCGGACCTCTGCCTTTCAGGGAGAGGTGTAATGAGGGTTGCCGAAAGGGCAGGAGCTGTCGATGTTGTGTGCATTAAGACAATATCCCATGTGCCGGATGCTGGTGAGCACGCACTTCCTCTCGGCCCTCAGCTCACATGTTGAGTCCACATCTGTATTAATCTGTCTTCTGCGATGAAACATGCATGTGATAGCTCTGGAGAGCGGGAGGAAGCTTGTTGGCGTCTTCGTCTCGATGCTGATATTTCAAGTAAGCAGAGAAACATTTGAGTCTGTGTATTTACGCTTGATACTTACATGTCATCCTCTGTTCTAGAAATACCTCCAACACCACTCAGCACACAGGGTCGGCAGCATGTAGTGGGCATCTTTCGGTGATAGCCAGGTCTCCTATGATGACTGTGATGATGATGGTGATGACGAAGCACCCATCTGGTACCAGGTGTAACTGACGTATATATGTTAACTGGTCAGACATATAACATACAGATATGTCTAACGATAAATAAAATTGCTTAACGAATTCAAATCATCTTCCTGCTTTGGCATAGATCCTTCTCTGTTCCCTGACACCGACCCTAAAACAACTAACGAGATTCTACTCCCTCTAGACTCCGTTATAACATTAATTAAGGGGAAACTCAACGAACAATATTGCCGTCAAGTCCTGATCGTGCCATGGAGACCACACCAGCTCTGCGTTGGTAGCTCAGACCCGCGCTGGGAAACAATGTGACGTCACCAACAGCACCTGAGCTGAGACCATCAACATCAAGGCAGTCAGCCTCACCCAGACCAACTCTGGCAGTTCTGATAATACAGGGAAACCTCATTTACACATTTATCACCTCTCATTTTTCACACTTATATCTTGTTTTGTGTACTTCTTTTGCATGCAAAGTTACCTGACTTCCACGTTTTCAGTTTATATGTTTTCGCCTTTTCACACTATTATTTTTTACGTTATTATTTTTTTACGCTATTATTTTTAGCCCCCCCCCCCCCAATGTCATTTTTATCGCACTTATACCTTGTAAAGTATAAGAAATGGTCGTGAAATTTTCGTATATGGTGTGACCGTGAAAATTGGTTTGCTGTCTGCATGCAAGAGTGCAGTAATTATTGTGGGTCGTAGCTAAAATACGCGCACAAGTGGCGACACTGTTGTTCATGACCTTGTGGCAGTCGGTTTCAGATATAAAGAGGGGGAGTGCTCCCGCAGTCCAACCATCACAATACATAACTGATGTATGCAGTTGCAGCTCGAGGCAATTTCAGCAGGTGGAGAGCACACCGAGTAAAACTAGGAGTGTTTTTGATAGAGTGAACTTAATTTTTTTAGTATAGTTTCCAGTTTTTGTGCATACGGAAAATGATGAGTTTGTCAGAAAACAAAAGATGGTATATCTCCATTTATGAGAAAATAAATGTAACTAAAGAAATAGAAAGAAGTCCTAAAAGGAGCATTGCACAACATCTCAAAATCCCACGCTCTGCTTGAACTACCATAGTGTCCAATAAAACACAGGTAAGACCTAGTGCTTCGAAAGCCGGCCAAGCCCTCTGAGAAATGTCCTCGAATCAGGGTGTAAAGTCTGCGGGCTTGAAAAATTGCGTACAAACTCGGTTTCAGCAGCAGAGTGCAGTTATTGTGCCTGTTTCAGGAACAATACTCAACGAAAAGGCTTTAGAAATCTCAAGAAAAAGTTAAATGAATGAAAACTTCCACAATTTGTCTGGGTATCTACACACCCTCAAAGTAAGATGTGGCATAACTGGCTGCAGAGTTTGTGGGGAGACTAACAGCGAGAACAGCGTCACTCTAACATGCTGGAAAAAATGTGATCTTCCCAGTCTAACTGGAAAATACTGCCTGAAAAATGTTTTCAACGTATGGTAATCTGGACTTTTATTAACTTATTGATGGACAAAACACTGGAAGTTAAGTGCGATCCCTTCTTTGGGGTAAATAGAATCAAGCAGAGAATGATGGTCTTCCTCACCACAAACACAGACGGCTGTGATAAATTCCTACCACTTGTGACTGGGAAGTCAGCAAAGACTCGATGCTTCATGGGAGTAAAATTGTATCTCACCGAGTATGAGTCAGACAAGAAGACATGGATGACTCCAAAACTCTTCAAGAGTCACTGGAAAAGCTTAACGCGCTCATGCATCGTTAGAAGACAACTGTCGGCTCACCCTCTGGCACTACAGTTCAGCAACATAGAAATGGCAGTTTATAGCATATTGCCTGAGCCATCTTCAACCTCTGGACTTTGGAATTATTCCTGCCACAAAAGCAAAGTATATAGATATAGTGGTTCAAAGTGTGATTGCACATTTCAACAGTGGAAAGGAAGATCCTAAACTGGATGTGTTGCACGTAGGGCAAATAATCGCATTGTAGGTTAGGATACTCTTTCCACATACAATAATTATTTATAGCTTTCCCGGTTATTTCCCTCTGAACGTTACTAAAATTTTTAGACTAGATCTATAAATTAAATTAAATGGCAGTGTATGTACATTTTTAATTTAGTTTTACATATCTGTCAATGTAGTACATAAGGACTGATTGGGATCAATTGAAGCCAAAGACAGTACAAAAATGCTTTAGAAAAGCTGGTACCACAGATGATGAAAGCCAAGCTAAACCAAAAATACTGAAGATTTTGACGCAGCTTTCGATGTATCAGAAGATAATGACTGGGTTCTTTTTTGGAATGGAACTGATATGTGTGATTGTATTGCTTGTGATGGCGATGTTGCCATGGGTTGTATGCAGAATGACGATGCAAAAATTAAAAAAGTCGTGCCTCCATGAATTTAAACAAATAGTTCTGAAGAATATAAAGAATTGCATGGTGACTCCGTGGATCCTCCCTGTCAGAAGTATTTACTCGTTTGAAAGTAACACAATGTTATCCAAGAATAAGAAACGTTACTGATAACAAGATGTGCATAGTAATTCCATATGAACATCTGATCTATAAATGCAGTGTTATTTCCAAAAAAAATACGCAATTGATTCATTATTTAGTCCTAAGTAACTTAAATTGTCCATAATTTAGGCTGAAGTCTAAATGAGTGCTTACCTGTTTTGGAAAGAAAATCATAAATGATCCATGGAATCCTGTCATTAGTTATAGTGCAGTGGTGCGCAGTGATATCATCAACCGAAACCTGTTGGTCATGGTAAAAAACTATTGCATATATGTAGGATGAAAATAGTGCAATATCATGGGACACTTCAATTGCTGATCTGTTAGAGAAAAATACAACTTGGGTGTTATACAGACCTGCAAGAAAGAGGGTATGGGAAAGCTCTTATTTGAGTTCTGTTTTTGGAAATTCACCCATGTGTGTTTGATCCATTAACTGGTCGTCCTCCTACAGCCATCTTCCAGAGGATATAGCTGTTAAACAGGGCATTATTAACGTCTAAAATACAACGTTTGCTCACGGTGGTCTGCTTTGGCTTGCTTGAGAAATTACAGGAATGATGCACAATATATGAGTAAGTACCAAACGTATAATACGCGTGGATATTATAAAAGTGGTGGCATTGAATTACCCATAAAACTCCAGGACGTCAATAACTCTGAAAGTTAGATTTCCCATATATTTATTCGTGTATACGGCCAGGATGACAAAAGCAAACCTGGTAAGCATGAAGTTGTTGGACCCCTTCCTTTTTCTGATTATACCAGTCAGTTCCAGAATTATGCAGATTTGTCATTTACGCTCAGGTGAAAGAAGTCATGGGATAGCGCTGTGCATATATACAGAGGATGCTAGTATCATGCACACAATGTATAGAAGGGCAGTGCATTGGCTGTGCCGTACTCAAATCACTCCTACAGTATGAAAAGGTTTTGAAAGTGGTTATAGCAGCACGACAGGAATTAACAGACTCTAGACGTGGAATGTATTTGGATATTTGGAGATAGATGCATGGGACATTCCATTTCGGGAAGCATCAGGGAATCCACAGTGCCAAGAGTATGCCGATATCACCAAATTTTAGGCATAATCTTTCACCATGGGCAACGCAGTGGCCGACGGACTTCACTTAATGACCAAGACCAGCAGCTTTGCGTAGAGTTGTCAGTGCTAACAGACAAGCAACGTTTGTGAAATAACCGTAGAAATCAATATGGAATGTATGACGAATGTAGCCATTAAGACAGTACAGCGAAATTTTGCGGTAATGGGCTATGGCAGCAGACGATCGAAGCAACTACCTTTGCTAATTGCACACCATTGACTGCAGAACGGCTCTTGGACTCGTAACCATACCAGTTGGACGCTAGACGACCTGAAAATCGTGCTCCCATCAGATGAGCTCCGATTTCAGTTGGTAAGAACTGGTGGTAGGGTTTCAGTGTGGCGCAGACTCCACAGAGCCGTGGATCCAAGTTGTCAACAAGGCACTGTGCAAGTTTTTAGTGGCCCAGTAATGGGGCAGGCTGCAGTTACATGGAATAGACTGGGTCCTCTACTACAACTGAACCTGTCATTAACCATTTGCAGCCGTTCATGGACTTCATGTGCCCAAACAACGATGGAATTTTTATGGAGGACAATGCACCATATTACTGGAACACAAACGCTCACGACTGGTTTGAAGAACGTCCTGGACACTCGAACAAATGGTGTGAACAACCAGATTAAATGACATTAACCCCATTGAACTTTTATTAGGCATAATTGTGCACAAAATCCTGCACCGGCAACACTTTCGTAGTTATGGACGGCTACAAAGGCAAATTTTCTGGAGGGGACTTCCAACGACTTGTTGAGTCCATGAAATGTGAGATTACGGCAGTGGGCTGGGCAGCAGGAGGTCCGACGCTATATTAGGAGGTATCCCATGACTTCTGTGGCTTCAGTGTATGTCTCAAGGAAATAAACAACGCTGCTGCTGGATAAAGAACATGTATCACCCAATTTCTCTTTGCCACCCCCCCCCCCCCCCCAGCAAATTTATCAAAAACTTGTGGTGCACAGCATATTTACACTACTTGCCTGAACCCATTTCATATAAGTAAGCGATTAACATAGCTTCTGCTGCACTGCTCTACACAGGACCAGATATGTGTAGAGATACCTGCTGACGCAAATAAATTCTTGAAGTTTAAGAAATTTCACTACCTATACACAGTACGTTTTATCGTATATGCTCACTTCAAGTATCTTCTCGCTCCTGTGGTGTGCTGTGATAGCGACTACATTGCCTTACATACTACTCTCAAACACCAATATGTACTATATGTGGCAGTGAAGTTGATGTGGTTTATCACACCAAAATTACTATGACCAACTCGAAGGAAGGTAAAACATTATTTGATGATGCAGTTGACTGCTATGTTTTTGGACTGCCATTTGATAAGGAAATGGATGCTCTGCATAGTAATCATTGTCATCTGGGGGCAAGTTCTGTAGCGCAGCACACAATGAATGCAACCTGAACTACAAACTACAATGACACTTATCCACTTCTTTCCAGAATCAGTGGATGTGTTGCTCATTTCCTTTTTGAGCACTTTGCTGATTTTGTCTTGTGCAGTGATCTGGTTAGGATTCTGCCTGAGAGCAATGAAAACATATTTCGTTTCGCAAGTGAATCATGCCAATGATTATGCTGCACTTCCTGGACTCACCATAGTGTATACATGTACCACATCAGTAACTTGCTGAAACTACACATCAGGTGGATATGCTACTCTCTTGCTGCCCATTCCGATGATGGTAAGGCTCAACTTGTGACAAAGAAAGTGGTCTTCCCATATTACTATTCATTTCGATGGAGAAACTCCATAAAGCCGTCTTGGCCAACACAACCACATTTTCTAGAAATCTTAAAGGCTTACCATAACGGGTGCAAAAATGGCCATTTCGAGAAAATTCTGGAGTGTATGCATGGAAACATATATGCTGGACTCTGCATTCTACTACACTGCACCAGGTCTTTTGTGGGACGCTATGCTCAAAAGCGCAGGAATCAATACGAAACTCTTAACCAATCTCCACACGATGTAGTTATTTGTGATCGAAATTTGTGGGGGAATTTGCCAGTGGTTTCATATGCAGGCAAAAGCAACTAACTTGTGAATAAGTGAAAAGTTCAATAGAACATCTGCTAATTCAAATAACGTCCTGTACCAGGATGTAAACATTTTATATGGACACGCTTGCAACAATCTTTGCCTCTTGCGGGAGGCTTGACGCCTGTCTCATGAAGAATTCGTTGCGCTGGGTGATTTCTCAACTGTGCCAGCAGAGTCTGACATACGATATTTCGTGGCGGGGGCATGCTATATCCTAACAGATTTGCATGAAGCACACTGTGATTTTCCGCTATGACCTGATTATCGACATCAGTGAAACTGTTCCCTCCTGAAACTGATGATGCCAGGGATAAAAAAAAGGGGGAATGGAACTGATTAGAATTAGAGCCTACCATTCATGCTCGTTATGCAATACATTGGTATTATTACCAGTAAGAGAGATTATGCAACATATGATTTTGAGAAAGTCTCTTAGAAGCCTGTAAATAATGCAATTTTCAGGAAAACCACGCAGAATGTTAGAAACCATTGTGTTATTTATGTAGTCAGTTCCTATTATGGAAGTAACTGATTGCCAAGCCAAATTTTAAATAAGCTACCAATTTCAACAAAGAACTTATACCTCTGGAAATGGCTAAGGTTTTCAATGAGTTCATTAAACCTTTTTTTGGCGGTATGTGTATATTCGGCCTATCGAAACAACACATGTTCCAATTTTATTATGAGTTTGCAAAAACTCATTACACATGTATGGATGAATGTCATAGATATCACATCTGGATGAAATTTCATTTAAAAAATTTAATGCACATTTAATTGTATACCTGCAACGAACAAACAAAATAATTTGTTACTACAGAAGGCTGAGTGGAGCCACTTCTGCTTCAAGTCAGGGTAGCTGTTGGGATCCTGTGAAGCGTCAACGAAGCCAGTAAAATGCTATTAGAGTGAAGTTATTTATTCAGAATTTTTCTAATTTTCACTCCTTACTGTTGTCTGACATTCATCTCCTAAATCAGCATCACAGTACAGTTCAGTGTGTGATGTGCAGAAGATTAATCCAGCTCCACCTAAATATAGAACATATACCCCTAAATATAGACCATACAGTGTGAGGCTGGCATCTTTCGGTGATTGGTCTTTAGTTATTAAGCAACGCATTAACAAACTGAGTGAAAATGGATTCTTTTATAATGCCGATGAAGATGAAACCGTGTCCTTCCATGGTGGTGGAGGGTTGAAATACTGGAATGAGACGCCCAAACCGTTGATTGAACCCGCTGTGTGATTTCTCAAGTGCTTGTTTGTCATTCGTGTGGAGAGTGAGGACTTTGTGTATAATGTCTCTCAGAATATAGAAGCGAAAATTACTGCAAAGGATGCAGCTAATATTAAATCTCCACGTAAAAAATACAGCAAAGGATGCGGTTAATATTAAATCTCCACCAATATTAAATCTCCATTACATTTTCTGAAAGCAGCATCAGAACAACATGTGACAGAGACCTTCTGACAACCCTCTCCTGTGTAAAATCTTCTTCCAGGAAGAAATGGGAGTATTATTCCTTCCATGCAGACATATTGGTACCTGTGTTAAATATGAACCTAACCTTTCCTCGCGTTCTGTGTATCAGATACCTGTTTCAGTTAAAGTTATAACATTTTTAACGAAGGCAGTGATGTTGTAAGACACATTATTATTTCGTTACGTATATTTTTATACATTGTTAATATACATGGTAATAAATAAAGCAATATGGTTGAAAAGCATTCTTTTCTTGTTTATCCTTACATCAGTCACACTTATGGCTGCTGTTGATGCTATTGCCATGACTACAATGTGATCTTAACTTCTCCTCACATGTGTTGAAGAATCGCGATTTCTTATGTCAAAACATAGATCTGACAGACAATACCACCTTTATGTCAACGCATGCACTCTTTCATGGGATTTAAAAAACATCATTCCGTCCCCCAACAGAGCACTACTTTTACGACCTGTGCTACACAGTTCCATATGATCCGCTACCAAGTGCTTTTCGACATGTATACCCCACTAAGGTAGTAGCGACTAAATTCTGTACTAGGGTGCATTGTGGGAAGAAAACGAAAACCTGATTTTGTCAACGCTCAAAACCACTTGTCACATATAAATTATAGAGTGTTGGCTCATGTGTCATCTTACTTTAGTATAAAGCATTATACAGCAGATGTAATCGGTATTGTCGATAGAAAGTCCTTGGTTTCTTAATGTATGCTCTTTATGTAGGTCAGAAGGACATGTCTAGAGACATCTTGCCATTTCTGATAGTAAGGAGCAGGAGGCATATTAGGGGAAATTGCTATAGAGACAATGGGAATACCAGAAAATCAACCAAAACAGAACTGGTTGATGTTGAAATGGCTCATCAGGCTGGACTAATGCAATGACCTATAGATCACTCTTAATTTATGGATTCGGATAAAACGTGAGATTTTTTAACAAAGTGGATACGTGCGACTACGTAACGTCTGTCAAAAACGTTTACGTTCTCGTCCTCTAAAAAGAACATTGTTTTTAAGTTCTGAGTTATAACTGTGGAATGGACTGTTTGAATTTGATCCTACTTAAATATTGGATTAAATGCTGGCGATACCGATGTACATTTCAAAAATCAGAAAGGAATGTATATGCATTTACTCGTATATAGTGCAGAAGACTGTAGTTTTAATGGAATACTTGTTGGTGGTGGTATGGATTACCCTACAGACAGATGTATAGAAACTATGTTACATACATCTAGTTCGATTCTATCGGATGACTGGGCATTTTCTCCGTAAGCAAATGACGTTTCAAAATCAAGAGGGAGTCTGTATGCTGTAGAAGACTTTGGGAGTGAGTGCACAACTGACTGTTCGTCATAAACAAATTAAATTTCAAGTATCACTGTGGTATTTATACACATGCACATGGTTCAAATGGTTCAAATGGCTCTGAGCACTATGGGACTTAACATCTATGGTCATCAGTCCCCTAGAACTTAGAACTACTTAAACCTAACTAACCTAAGGACATCACACAACACCCAGCCATCACGAGGCAGAGAAAATCCCTGACCCCGCCGGGAATCGAACCCGGGAACCCGGGCGTGGGAAGCGAGAACGCTACCGCACGACCACGAGATGCGGGCACACATGCACATGGTATGGAAGACTGTAGTTTTGGTGGAACAGAAATTTGGAAACTGCGACAGCATTTCGCATGTAACTGGTTTTTGTATGCTTTAAATAACACATTTATTACATCCAAAGCCTGTTACAGTAGATATACCATCTTGAATTTGAAAGTTAAATTTGAAATTTGTGGTAAGGTCTTACGGGACCAAACTGCTGAGGACATCGGTCCCTAAGCCAACACACTACTTAATCTAACTTACGCTATGGACAACACACACGCCCATGCCCGAGGGAGGAGTCGAACCTCCGACGGGGGGAGCCGCACAGACCGTGACAAGGCTCCTGAGACCACGCGTCCAATAACATCTTGCATTGTACTTTTGCTGATCATAGAATGATTGGGTGGCCAAAATCACAAACAGCACATCTCCATTTCAGTGCTTCCATCTCCATTTCAGTGCTTCCACAATGTTAGGCAACGCAATACAACGGATATACTATCTCTCCACTGCAGCACATACCATTTCCTGCAAACAACCTATCTTCAAGACACTTTGATGCTTTAGGAAAAACACTCGGTGACGACTTTTGAACTATTAATTGTGTTGATGTACTGACACTGCTGCTGTCGAATACAGAAATGCTGAGGCAGAATGTGCTATACTTAGCTGTCAACTGTCGCTTAATACTATGTCAATTTGCTGCACAGCTTCTACCACTGTTTGAACGAGCCCCACCTTCGTACCTCAGTATATATTCTAAGTTACCGTTATGACTTGTCATTGTCAGCTTCTATACTGACTTTAACTCGTATAGACCAGTTGGTGGGTAAATGGTATGTACTGGTGAATGGTAACATCGATTAGACAGCTCAGTACTACCTAGTCGCTGTCTAGTAGTCATGTGACTCCACAACTGTTCATGTTATGTGTCTGATCTGTGAGGGTTCAAATGGTTCAAATGGCTCTGAGCACTATGGGACTTAACATCTATGGTCATCAATCCCCTAGAACTTAGAACTACTTAAACCTAACTAACCTAAGGACAGGACACAACACCCAGCCATCACGAGGCAGAGAAAATCCCTGACCCCGCTGGGAATCGAACCCGGGAACCCAGGCGTGGGAAGCGAGAACGCTACCGCACGACCACGATCTGTGAGGGAAATGCATCAACATCGTATAGGCTAGTATTCTCCATTTGACTATTTAACCGAAAAAGAAAGCTCTTGGAAAGATAACACATTGCTCCCAAAAACATAAGGGTAGATTTAGGTATGTATGGAGGTACAGAGACAACCATGATGTACTCGGCCAGCAACTGAGAGTTTGATGGCTTGCGGCGTCTTTGTTTTAGGTGTAGGATGCTCGTAGGTCATTGAGTTGTCAACAAGTAGGCAAGAAGACCTGTGGTGCAGGTGCTAGATGATCTGAACGTAAATAAATCTATTGCACATTAGTAGGACTGGAAATCCTCTACACTGTCATCATAACTATAGTAGAAATCCCCTACACTGTCACCGTAATCATTAACTGCAGGAAAATGTGTAGCTGTAAGCATCTGGGTCGAGCTGGAATAGATTCTGGCTCAGTCAATTTTCAGGAATCTTAAGGAAAGTGACCCAAACACTAATAATTGACAGGTCAACATAGGTGGGGCTGGGGAGCAGCCATAAATCCTATCGGCATGTTACCTAACTAACGTTATAACTTGGACCAAAGTTTAAGTACTGGTGGGTCTGTTTCTAAAAAAATAAAATATGTACTACTACATGTGTGCCCACTGCCCCCTGTTCCAGCTGGAATACGACATCACGGTCAGTCCACTCTCGATTATAATCGGGCGGGGAAATGGAAATGCTTTGATTAAACTCTAAATATTTCCCTAGTCTTACAGTAGCCCTGAACTGTGCGTGGTTGTGCGATGCAATTGCACTAATGTAAATAATTCAATGGATAGTGTGAATTGGAAGCACTGTGACACTATTAGAATAGCATTAGCAGCTACAGGTATCTGCAGAGGACTGACAGTTGGTGAGAGTTGGAGCTGAATGCAAATGAAAGTAACTACCGGGTGGTTATAATTAAGACTTCCCTATTTCACACGCTATAACACGGAAACTAATAAACAAGCAAGTACCAAACTTGGTAGCATTAATGTCAAGTATATGTGGAAGAGGAATAATTCAGAATCAGTTCAATTGACACACTTTTAACGTGCTGCTACGGTACATCATACCATTACATACCGGTACCATTACTGATACGAAAGGGTTCAATATGGCACCCAATCAGTTTCCAGAAAAGTCTGGAAGCACAGGATTGGATTCTGCACAGCAGAACGAAGCGTGTCCGTGTGTATACTGCCTACTTCTCTTGATATGCTGCGCTTCAGATCAGCACATGTGTGAATGTTGCCCTGGTAAACCCTGTCCTTCAGGAGCCCCAAACATGAAATCACAGAGAGTGGGATCAGGGGATCGTGCCGGCCAAGCATTTGGAAACGGTCGGCTGATAATTCGATCGTTTTCAAATGTGTTTCTGAAAAGCAGGTGGACTTCATGAGCGATGTGCGATGCGGCCCCATCTTGCATGAACACTGTTGAGATCAATGTGTCTGTCTTCTATAGGGCGTGTATGACAGGCCAGCGAACCATATCATTGGAAAGCTGGCCAGTCACACTGTACGTCTTTGGTCCTTTAGCCCCATCGTGTTCAAAAAAGAATGGGCCAATGATGAACGTAGCCATGAAGTCACACCATACGATGACACGTTCACGTACAGAGGAACTTCATGCACAGTTACTGGTGGTGAAGATCCCCCCACTCGGCAATTCAGTATGTTCACCTGACCTGTCAGAGAAAAATGAGATGCATCTGTCCTTAGCGTAGTCCAGGGACAGTCCTCGTCAACTTCAATCCTTGAGAGAAAATGGAGAGCGAAGTCAACGCGTCGTTGTACCTCCTGTGGTGCAAGCTGCTGTATGATATGGATATTGTACGGATACCACATGAGACTGGTTCGAAGAACCTTCCATACAGTGGACCACTGGATTTTCAGCTGTCGTGACACAGCACGCGCACTGCCTGGCGATTGAGAATTGCGCGCAGTGTTGTCTTCCATAGCAGCAGCGATTTCAACCACCTGTGGTGCAAACAGTCGTCGACGTTTACTCCGAGCGACGCCCAGTTCTCCAGTTGATTCGAACTTCCTCATCATGCTCCGCACAACAGGTGGGGAAAGAGGACCCTTCCATAATTCTTTCAGCCGGCGATGTTCTCGAAGTGCAGCTGCAGCATTACTGTTGTTTTGATTACAGAGCTTCACCAATAATGCCCTGCTCCTTTTGTCCAAGATCATTTGACATGTCAGCAAGTGGACTGCGACTGGTCAGGTGTGTGAGACACGATGACTGATCACAGCACTTGGTGGCCATAGTTGGAACTGGACGGTGGCACTGTGACGCATGGAAATCATGCACCCCCACTCTGGACATTATTGCTACCAAGTTTGGTACTCGTACGGTAATTAGTTTCTGTGTTATAACTTGTTAAACCCCCCATGAACCATGGACCTTGCCGTTGGTGGGGAGGCTTGCGTGCCTCAGGGATACAGATGGCCGTACTGTAGGTGCAACCACAACGGAGGGGTATCTGTTGAGAGGCCAGACAAACATGTGGTTCCTGAAGAGGGGCAGCAGCCTTTTCAGTAGTTGCAGGGGCAACAGTCTGGATGATTGACTGATCTGGCCTTGTAACATTAACCAAAACGGCCTTGCTGTGCTGGTACTGCGAACGGCTGAAAGCAAGGGGAAACTACAGCCGTAATTTTTCCCGAGGACATGCAGCTTTACTGTATGATTAAATGATGATGGCGTCCTCTTGGGTAAAATATTCCGGAGGTAAAATAGTCCCCCATTCGGATCTCCGGGCGGGGACTACTCAAGAGGATGTCGTTATCAGGAGAAAGAAAACTGGCATTCTACGGATCGGAGCGTGGAATGTCAGATCCCTTAATCGGGCAGGTAGGTTAGAAAATTTAAAAAGGGAAATGGATAGGTTAAAGTTAGATATAGTGGGAATTAGTGAAGTTCGGTGGCAGGAGGAGCAAGACTTTTGGTCAGGTGATTACAGGGTTATAAATACAAAATCAAATAGGGGTAATGCAGGAGTAGGTTTAATAATGAATAAAAAAATAGGAGTGCGGGTTAGCTACTACAAACAGCATAGTGAACGCATTATTATGGCCAAGATAGACACAAAGCCCATGCCTACTACAGTAGTACAAGTTTATATGCCAACTAGCTCTGCAGATGATGAAGAAATTGATGAAATGTATGACGAGATAAAAGAAATTATTCAGGTAGTGAAGGGAGACGAAAATTTAATAGTCATGGGTGACTGGAATTCGTCAGTAGGAAAAGGGAGAGAAGGAAATATAGTAGGTGAATATGGATTGGGGGGAAGAAATGAAAGAGGAAGCCGCCTTGTAGAATTTTGCACAGAGCATAACTTAATCATAGCTAACACTTGGTTCAAGAATCATAAAAGAAGGTTGTATACCTGGAAGAATCCTGGAGATACTAATAGGTATCAGATAGATTATATAATGGTAAGACAGAGATTTAGGAACCAGGTTTTAAATTGTAAGACATTTCCAGGGGCAGATGTGGATTCTGACCACAATCTACTGGTTATGAACTGCAGATTGAAACTGAAGAAACTGCAAAAAGGTGGGAATTTAAGGAGATGGGACCTGGATAAACTGAAAGAACCAGAGGTTGTAGAGTGTTTCAGGGAGAGCATAAGGGAACAATTGACAGGAATGGGGGAAAAAAATGCAGTAGAAGAAGAATGGGTAGCTCTGAGGGATGAAGTAGTGAAGGCAGCAGAGGATCAAGTAGGTAAAAAGACGAGGGCTAATAGAAATCCTTGGGTAACAGAAGAAATATTGAATTTAATTGATGAAAGGAGAAAATATAAAAATGCAGTAAATGAAGCAGGCAAAAGGGAATACAAACGTCTCAAAAATGAGATCGACAGAAAGTGCAAAATGGCTAAGCAGGGATGGCTAGAGGACAAATGTAAGGATGTAGAGGATTGTCTCACTAGGGGTAAGATAGATACTGCCTACAGGAAAATTAAAGAGACCTTTGGAGAGAAGAGAACCACTTGTATGAATATCAAGAGCTCAGATGGCAACCCAGTTCTAAGCAAAGAAGGGAAGGCAGAAAGGTGGAAGGAGTATATAGAGGGTTTATACAAGGGCGATGTACTTGAGGACAGTATTATGGAAATGGAAGAGGATGTAGATGAAGATGAAATGGGAGATAAGATACTGCGTGAAGAGTTTGACAGAGCACTGAAAGACCTGAGTCGAAACAAGGCCCCGGGAGTAGACAACATTCCATTAGAACTACTGATGGCCTTGGGAGAGCCAGTCATGACAAAACTCTACCATCTGGTGAGCAAGATGTATGAGACAGGCGAAATACCCACAGACTTCAAGAAGAATATAATAATTCCAATACCAAAGAAAGCAGGTGTTGACAGATGTGAAAATTACCGAACTATCAGTTTAATAAGTCACAGCTGCAAAATACTAACGCGAATTCTTTACAGACGAATGGAAAAACTGGTAGAAGCGGACCTCGGGGAAGATCAATTTGGATTCCGTAGAAATGTTGGAACACGTGAGGCAATACTAACCTTACGACTTATCTTAGAAGAAAGATTAAGAAAAGGCAAACCTACGTTTCTAGCATTTGTAGACTTAGAGAAAGCTTTTGACAACGTTAACTGGAATACTCTCTTTCAAATTCTGAAGGTGGCAGGGGTAAAATACAGGGAGCGAAAGGCTATTTACAATTTGTACAGAAACCAGATGGCAGTTATAAGAGTCGAAGGGCATGAAAGGGAAGCAGTGGTTGGGAAGGGAGTGAGACAGGGTTGTAGCCTCTCCCCGATGTTATTCAATCTGTATATTGAGCAAGCAGTAAAGGAAACAAAAGAAAAATTCGGAGTAGGTATTAAAATTCATGGAGAAGAAGTAAAAACTTTGAGGTTCGCCGATGACATTGTAATTCTGTCGGAGACAGCAAAGGACTTGGAAGAGCAGTTGAACGGAATGGACAGTGTCTTGAAAGGAGGATATAAGATGAACATCAACAAAAGCAAAACGAGGATAATGGAATGTAGTCAAATTAAATCAGGTGATGCTGAGGGGATTAGATTAGGAAATGAGACACTTAAAGTGGTAAAGGAGTTTTGCTATTTAGGGAGTAAAATAGCTGATGATGGTCGAAGTAGAGAGGATATAAAATGTAGACTGGCAATGGCAAGGAAATCGTTTCTGAAGAAGAGAAATTTGTTAACATCAAGTATAGATTTAAGTGTCAGGAAGTCGTTTCTGAAAGTATTTGTATGGAGTGTAGCCATGTATGGAAGTGAAACATGGACGATAACCAGTTTGGACAAGAAGAGAATAGAAGCTTTCGAAATGTGGTGCTACAGAAGAATGCTGAAGATAAGGTGGGTAGATCACGTAACTAATGAGGAGGTATTGAACAGGATTGGGGAGAAGAGAAGTTTGTGGCACAACTTGACTAGAAGAAGGGATCGGTTGGTAGGACATGTTTTGAGGCATCAAGGGATCACAAATTTAGCATTGGAGGGCAGTGTGGAGGGTAAAAATCGTAGAGGGAGACCAAGAGATCAGTACACTAAGCAGATTCAGAAGGATGTAGGTTGCAGTAGGTACTGGGAGATGAAGAAGCTTGCACAGGATAGAGTAGCATGGAGAGCTGCATCAAACCAGTCTCAGGACTGAAGACCACAACAACAACAACAACTTGTTAAAAGGGAAAATTAAATTATAACCACCCGTACTTAATCCCCATAAAATCTTAATGAATTGTCTAAAAACTGTAAATAGCGCCATATGCTGGAAATTGTTAATTACTAAAAACCACGTATATTACGCGGTTTCCTGAAAATCGATAAATCGCATCTTATATTTACATGCCTTGTCTTAAAAAAAGTGGGGGAAATCGGTAAAATAGTAATGAAATATGCATCTTCTTAAAAAGTCGGTAAAAATTAGCCATGAAAACATAAATAACGTCGTACAGTGCAGGAAATAGCACTGGCTGCCTAACTTCAATGATAACTATGTTACTACCGCTGGATGCTACACAATGCTGGAAATTTGCAGTATCACATGAATTTACTCATGCTGCTACTGCTGCTTGAACAATGTCCAAATTAAAAGCGCCAGTCTAAGGATGCTGAAGACGCTAAAGGGTGGTGAAGCTGATGTCTGGGAAATGATGAATGGCTGCGCAGTAGGGGTGCCGGTGGGGTGGAAGGCCCAGTAGCACCATAGTGGGAGGATGCCATTTTTTGGATCATAAATTACCATCATTAAACGGACAGTTATAACTTTACACTAAAAGCACTTGGTCAATAACTAATACCTGGGTATACATGAACCCAAATCCCAGACTAGGCCGTCATCTTGCCTGTAAATTATGTTAATTATCATGGCAGTTGTTGCCCACTAATTACATCCTAAATAAAGAAAATATGCACCCAAGTGAGCAGATTGTTTGCATAAGAGAATAAAGCCCCCTTTGTTCTGAAACCAGCTGACGCACACTATTACCAAAACGTTTTTATAGCTACAATTACATCACCAAATGTTACATGACGATGTTACATTGTATCCTAACCGACGTCTGACGTCATTTGCTAAGATTTGCAGCCATGCACTTCATACGCCACTACAATAAAATAACAAATATCTTACTAAATCTTAATGCAGCACTTTAAAGACTAACTAAAATACGCAAATTTAAACAATTTCTTTATTTCACCTTACTTACAGTAGATTTACTGTATTTCTATTCTTCACAGACGAAACTTACTCACATGTATGTTCGTCATTGAACAGTCTGGATGCCTTATACGTTCCTCACCCAAAGAATTTGTGCATTTGTGTGCCAAACATTTGACCATCACAGTTTCCTCATGCGCTCTACTTTACCAACTTTGATTTGATAACATTTAAATTTCTTGACGCAGTGATAGCTCTGAGCGATTTCTCGTCCCTAACGTTCCTTACACTACGTTCTCACAATCATTGCACATATCAGTCTATTAACAGATAGAATAAATTATACTCAGTCTTGCTTTACAGTTGCAGCCAAGTGACTCAAGAGTCACTACTGATTTGTTTTCAGCTCGGACATTGTTTCATGGATTCGTCCATATTACTGCTGACTGCTCCACCTACACGACTGTCCATTTCCTCGTTGATTTGCGCGAAACTCTTGTTCCTCGTCTCGGGCATGAGCGTGTAGACATAAATAACGGCAAACACACACATCACGGTGAAGCCCCAGAAGGAGTAGTAGGCGCCCAGGCCGTCAGAGACCACTTGGAACATCTTCTTGAGGAAGAAGCCATACAGTGCTATAACGACCGTGCCAATAGCCACGCCGATGCCCTTCACAGAGACGTGGAACAGTTCACCCATAAACAAGGACAGCACTGGTGCCGGGCCGATAGAGAACGAAATCTGGAAGAAGTTTAACACATGTTACAATCTCAATTATTCCAGTCTTCTTAGAGAAGCTAAGGTAATCAAAGCCAAAAATACTAAAATATGCAATGTTTTTATGCATTTGGGAAAACTGTAGAAATCCAATAAATCATTGAACTCACTAAAAAATTAAGTGTATTGTTACTATAGCAGGGCTGCATGAAACTGTCAGTTATGCAGTAGTGACATTTCAGTCTGCTTTCATCACGTGTACTTATGAGTCATTGACAAAAAGAAAACCATTTGCTTCTCTGAGGGTGAGATAAGACAGCTGCTAGAGGCAGCTGTGGGGATTAGCGACATTAGTTGTACAAACTGGGATGGTGCGCCAGTAACATAGTGAGATATCTCAGGCACACCTGGCCAAAATTTGTGAATGAAAACTCAAATTGTGCAGTAGAACTTTGCTATTGTGTTTTGACAAGTATGAAAATGTTCTTATGAAGCAGCAGTTGAAGAATCCGTTGACATGAACTGAATTTCTTCAGTCTGTTGTTCACAGAGTCCGGGTGTTAAGTCTATCCACATATTCAGCATTGAATATGGTCAGCCAAAAACGGCCAATGGCTATGAGATACGTCCATGACCGAAACTGTGTGGTTTTGTACTCTTAATGTTAAGGTCTGTTCGCCCATACTAAATGTGGTCTTCCCTTGATGGAGGCAGTGGGGGTGGGGGGGGGGGGTGGGGGGGGTGGGGGGTAGAATGGTTCTTGAGGATAACATGTGAGGCCACCAGTAACACGTGCACAAGTTACTATTTGCCGAAGGAGGAAGTTTCAATATCTGGCACATCAACACTTGCATTGAAGTGATGAACGTTCTCTTTAAGAATGAACTCGTAGTTAAAAGTAAAGCCGATGCGTTTCAGTATCACTAAGAACTGGGACTCATTGCAATCCATCATACACGATTAGAAAGGAGCAGATACAGACTGGGTACGAGGTGCGGCAGAAAAATAATGATATTCATGAACAAAACTTTAGTTCCCAGCTGTATGTGCGGTTATCCCAACACAGCCACCCGGTTTGAAACTCGAGAACATTTCATCAGCAGCGTTCTTTCATGCTGGGAAGCGTTCGTTCACACACAAGTAATGACACTAGGATTCTGGCAACAATCTAGCGGTACTGCTTACTCACATTTCCCAGAACTTCTAGGCAGGTCTCTCAGTGACAGCCGGAGCATAAGTTTTTACATGGTATCAGACGTTTCCGGCGGTCTGAGAGATAGTAAAATACTTGCGATAGTAACGGAGGCTTACGACGTCAAAAACTGAAGTAAATGTGAACTCTTGTCAATTCAGACCACAAAATAATATGAGGATTAATGACTAGGAAGTGTGACGCAGTATTTGGACATGAAAAAGATACATGCTGATATAGTTTCAATATATAATTTACAAGTGAACAGAATGTTTTGACTTTCTGGACGTAACTGTAAATAGACACGATTTCTTCCGTCATATTTTCAGTGATTACGAATTACAGATTTTCAGTTATGGTTACAAACCAAAATTCCTAAGTGAATAATGACACATGATGAATGGCCTCTATAGAAGGAAGCTAGAATGACCAAGTCGAAAATCATTTGTATGCTTTCTATTTACTTTTCAGCAAGAGAGCTGATAGCAAAAACTGTTACCTCCGTTTCTGGTCCAAAGAGTAGCAGACTGATACGACTCATTTTGCGAAATTTCCCAGTTGACTCCGCAGCACTGTGATCCAGAGAACCTCTCAAAGAGGTTTAACTTTCTTGTGTAAACCCACGCTTTAGCTACAGGTCGACTGGTTCTGATTACTCTGTCAATAATTGCGCTTTTCTGGGGGGTGCAGCCTACAACCACACTGTTAACATTTTAATGTTGCAAAACTATTCACTGGCACTTATACGAGGCCAGAGAAGTTTTAAATAGTGTTCTGGAAGTACTAGGATCTTTTCTGAAAACTGTTATTCATAGGGACACATAACCATCTGCAAATGGTACACCGCCAACGCAGATGATTATCACTGAACCAGCTCAAAGATACTGGCCAGGAGCATTCAAAACGACCAGACAGTCGATCACACCACAGATCGTGTTCGTGAAATTACTCCTGCAATTAGAAGACTGGTTAGATAGTTAATAATTGCTGAATATCATTGGCTCAGATGCTCCAGAATTATGTTACAAGTCTACCGAACCTTCTGCATCTGTACAGGAGTTTGTCTCGTCCGTCCACAAGTAAATAAGAATAATATAATGAAATCATAATGTAGTAACTACGTCCACATCGGCAGAACAAAGATATTATTCCACATAAAACCAATAGCAGCTTTCCATTAAGAAACTGTAGCATTACATTGAATCCAATCATGCCGGCGAGTGGCACCCAGTCGAAGGCAGTAGGCACGTCTCCGTAGATGTCGTCGACGTAGAAGTAAGCTCCCTCTGCAGCCAGACAGATGGCGCACGCCGAGAAAGTCGCCATGCAGAGGGGCCTCCGATCGAACCTCTCGACGACCAGCGACGACGCGACGTTTGCACCAAGCGTGACGACAGTCAGGATAATGGAAGAGATGTTCGAGTCGAGCTCGCTTCCACTCTTCTCAAATATGTACGTCGTGTACGTGGTGAGTGCGGTCGACCCTGCCGACATCTGAAATAGAATAAATCCTATCGCTAAGAGCAACGTCCGGCGGTGCACTGGCACCAAGATAACGTCCGTGAACTTTCCTTTGTTTTGCTGTTTCTCACGTATATCTTTATACAACAACTCCAGCTCAAACTTGAGCTCCTCTGGCGTTAGCTGGCCTTTGAGTCTTTCGAGACACTTCACAGCTTCCGCTTCTCTGTGATGCGTGAGAAAGAAGTATGGTGACTCCGGCATCCAGATGAATGTCAAGACGAAGATTATCGGAATTGAGGTGCAGATGAGAGCAACGGTGGTGATGGATAGGTAAGGCCCAATGCAATACACAAGCAGGGTGCCACACTGCATCAGGATGTAATGGATCACAATTAGCGTCCCCCTTAGGTCGGTGTCGGCTATCTCACACAGAAAAACAGGTAAGGCAGTAATAATGGCACCGGCTCCCAAGCTTCCAATCGCTCGTGCTGCGAGCAGCATTCCATAGGAATCGGCGAACGCCACTATCAACCACCAGATGACGAAAGGTCCAGCTCCAAAAAGGGCCACTTTTTTACGCCCCACGACGTCCACTGCATAGCCGGCGGCAAATATAGTAACCAGCATGGTGAGTGAGTTGATGGAGGCGAGCCAGGACCCCTCGTCAGCGGTGAGTGGAACTGGTGAATCTTCTGCCTCCAGGATTGGTATAGTCGTTCCAGCCCAACCCATGAAGGTACCGTAACACGTGTAGATCAGCGACGCTGTAAAAAAACAAAAAGAAGCCCATATGAATCTATTAGCTGGGAGATCCCTGCCACGTAGTGTGAAAACTTGATGAGGGGTGACATGGTCACCTTGAAAGTAACAATGGTCGAATATTTGGGAATGCGTGGAAACGAAAACAGTCTTTGAGCGTAAGCTTCATCTGCTTACAGCTGCAGTACTGCATAGTGTGCTAAGATGGCTGCACGTCACAGGCCATGAGTGTCTTCCACTGCTTTATCTTGTTTTTATATTGTGTGACGAGGGAAATTGCAGCCATTAATTTTATTTGCTTCTTTTACTAAGTTTAAAGATGATGATCAAACGATCGAAACCGGTTATGACTCTGAATACAACAAATTGTCAACCAAAGACTGTTTTCGTTTCCTTGTGTTCTCTAGTGGGCAAAAGTTGATCTGGGAAGCTAAACAGTTAATTCAGTGGTTCTCACTGCAAGAATACCACTATCGAAGAACAAATCGAATGACCAATTCCTGAAAAAATAATATGGCTCACGAACGCACAGAAAGTACAAAATTGTTCACGGTTACTCAGGGACTGTGGTTGTTACAATGAAATCGAAGGAGGAAGAAATGACCAAACATGAGAATAGCATTCGTGTTTCTTATCTCGCTAAGCAACACAGAGCGTTAAATCTACTGCCTGTGCTATCTTAAAGAAGAAAGACGAACGAAAGTAAGGTAATCAGGCGAAACTAGTGATTATGCTACGAATCGAATACTAGAAGTAGGAAATGTATTGACTCTTGGCTTAAGGAATAGATACTTGAATGAATTTTCATTATGCAGCGGAGTGTGCGCTGATATCAAACTTCCTGGCAGACCAAATTTAAGTGGCGGACCGAACTCTAGATCTTTGCCTCTCGTGGGCAAGTACTTCATTAGCTGAGCTACCTAAACACGACTCAAAAACCATCCTCACATATTCACTAGAGCTAGTACCTCGTCTCCTACCTTCCAAACTTCACAGAACTTCTCCTGCGAGACTTGCTAGACTAGCACTTCGGCTCACTGCTCACTGCTGTTAAGTCATAGTCTCCGTAATGTCCTTTCTTCCAGGGGTGCTAGTCTTGTGAGTTTTGCAGGAGAACTGTGAAGTTCAGAAAGCAGGAAATGAGGTACTGCCAGAAGTGAAGCTCAGTTAGACAGTCAGGATTTCGCAGCCATGCAGTGCAGGTGTCTTGTGTGTTTCTGCCTGTGGAGTGCACGCACTCGCTGTTGTTTACTTTGCGCAGCTTTTGCTTATGTGTCGCTTACATGTACTAGAGCTATGGCCAGCCGTTTTCTAAAATCCACACTACGATTCACCTTTTTAATGATTACTCCAGACCAAAGCCTTTGGAAGGGGACGATTTCTATGCGACGAAGCTAAGATCCCTACTTCTGACATTTGGGGCATCCATTTGTCCATCGTAAACAGTGTGATGTACGTCAAAGTCGTCAGTAATGCGGTGTGTGAACAAATACTTCGTGACGCGAAACATGGACCAAGCTTTCGCCACGCCGACTGCAATGTCCGTGTGGTCACTGTCGACCATGTAGGCTTTGACATGCTCACCGTGCGAGTCTGAACTAGCATTCGAGACCGAGCGAGGTGGCGCAGTGGCAAGCACACTGGACTCCCATTCGAGAGGACGACGGTTCAACCCGCGTCTAGCCATTCTGATTTAGGTTATCTGTGATTTCCCTAAATGATGAATGGTTGCATAGTAGGGGTGTCTGTGGGGTGGAAGGGCCAGTAGCACCATAGTAGGCGAGATGCCATTTTTTGGGTCATAAATTATCATCATTTAACGGACAGTTATAACTTTACACTAAAAGCACTTGGACAATAACTAACACCTGGGTATACATGAACCCAAATCCCAGACTAGGCCGTCATCTTGCCTGTAAATTATGTTATTTATCATGACAGTTATTGCCCACTAATTACGTCCTAAATAAAGAAAATATGCACCCAAGTGAGCAGTTTGTTTGCATAAGAGAATAAAGCCCTCTTTGTTCTGAAACCAGCTGACGTGCTCTATTACCAAAAACGTTTTCATAGCTACAATTGTATCACCAAATGTTACATGACGAAGTTACGTTGTATCCTAACCGACGTCTGACGTCGTTTGCTAAGATTTGCAGCCATTCACTTCACACGCCACTACAATAAAATAACAAATAACTTTCTAAATATTATTGCAGCATTTTTAAGATTAACTAAAATACACAAATTTAAACAATTTCTTTATTTCACCTTACTTACACTCGATTTACTGTATTTATGTTCTTCACAGACGAAACTTACTCATATGTATGTTCGTCATTGAACAGTCTGGATGCCTTATACGTTCCTTACCCAAAGAATCCGTGCATTTGTGTGCGAAACGGGGGCGCTTCGATCTGCAGACGCAGTTTTCAGGGACGAGGGACTGGCTTGGAAAGCCCATGATAAAAATCGTTTAACAGAAGTGTAAATAACTTCATTCAGTAATACACTGAGCTAAAATAACCCAGAAGATGAGGGTAATGTACAATTAATCGTCAGATGTGCTTTCGACGTTACAAGCTGCGAGATGATATTTTTCATACTTACATGGGAAAGATGAATTAAAACGACACCTGCTACATCGAATGAACGAAATTTTATCGCATGCACAAGGAATCCTCAGAGTTTCTAAAGAGAAACGAAGCTCGTTGACGTTTGAAAAATTTCTTCCTTCCGACAATTTGGATACAAAACACGCGTAAAGCAACGTTTCCGTTAATATTGGTGCAAACAAATTGGAAATGTACGATTAAATGTATTTCAATTACATTTTCACGAAAAGAAATTTGTTGTCAATAAAGTATGAATAACGTGAAAAAATATAAATTAAAAATGACCGCTGCCAACTAATCCCCAGGGTCGCATCGAAGCTTTACATCTCTGACTCGTGAAACTTCTCTTCCCATTTTCTCGAAACTATGTAAGTAGTACGCCTTACTACTTGCAGATTTCGTTGTCCTAATGGAGGTTATTAAAAGTGCACATAGTTTGAAGTACATCCTTGATCCGCACGTTGTGACCTCCTCTTTTCAATTGGGCTGAACTCTGTGTCTCAGGTGTTTTCCCCTAATGCAAATATGTTGGACGGGATCCTAATCGTTGCATGAGCTGCCAAACTTGAAATCCGAAAAATTAGGGGGTATGTTCACTTCCAGCAACCACACTAAGCCGCCATCAATCAATGTGGACATGTTCCCAGAAATTTCGATGGCATGAACCACGGCGAAAACGCAGAGGATTGGTTTCCCACGCAGGCCTGGCAAACCCAGACCGTTCCTTGTGTTTTCATGTCAATAGTCCGCAAGTAGGTTATGAAGCCATTCCATTGTTTTAGTTCCGCCCATACCATACTGTGACTGTTGTATGACACGAGTGTAGGCGCAATACCGAAATGGCGGTTGTTCCTCTGTGGCAAGCGATAGAACGCCGTTTGGAGCCTAGAAAAGCAAGTTTATGTATAGTGTCGTGCTGTACTACAGTTATTACCACTGGATATATGACGAAATCATACGAGGAATATGATGTCTGTCTGCGCTTGCGTCATCTTGCTTGCTTCGATCGTGACCCCGTCTAAGATGTGTCTCATGTTTTTAGTCGCAAAACAAAGTGTTCCTGCCTATTGAAATCTACTCCTACGTCTATTTGGAAGCGAGACAATGCATGTGTGTATTTGTATGTTGTGAGATGTATGTATGATGTATGCAACTGAGAAACGAGGCCCACATCTGTAGCTGTTGCTCTGGCTGCTTTGACCATAGTATATTACACTGAAGAGCCAAAGAAACTGATACACTTGCCTAATATCGTGTAGGGCACACTCGAGCACGCAGAAATGCCGCATCACGACGCGGCATGGACTCAACTGATGTCTGAAGTAGTGCTGGAGGCAACTAACGCCATGCATCCTGCAGGGCTGTCCATAAATCTGTAAGAGTACGAGGGGGTGGGGATCTCTTCTGAACAGCACGTGGCAAGTCATCCAAAATATTCTTAATAATGTTCATGTCTGGGAAGTTTGGTGGCCAGCGGAAGAGTTTAAACCCAGAAGTGAGTGTCTGGAGCCACTCTGTAGCAATTCTGGTATTGCCCAAGTCCGTCGGAATGCACAGTGCTCATGAATCGGAAGCAGGTGGTCGGACAGGATGCTTACGTGTCACCTGTCAAAGTAGTATCTAGACGATCAGTGGGCCCGTATAATTCCAATTGCACACGCCTCGCAGAATTACAGTGCCTCCACAGCTTGACAGTCCCCTACTCACAGGCAGAGTTCATGGATTCATGAGGTTGTCTCTATACCCGTACACGTCCGTCCACTCAGTATAATTTGAAATGAGACTCGTCTGCTCAGGCAACATGTTTCTAGTCATTAACAGTCCAATGTCAGTGTTGACGGGTCCAGGCTAGGTGTAAAGCTTTCTGTCGTACAGTCATCAATGGTACAAGAGTGGGCTTCGGCTCCGAATGCCCATATCGATGATGATTCGTTGAATGGTTCGCACACTGACAGGCCCAGCGTTGAAATCTGCATAAATTTGCGGAAGAGATGCACTTCTGTCACGTTGACAGATTCTCTTCAGTCGTCGTTGGTCCCGTTCTTGCAGGATATTTCTCCGGCCGCAGCGATGTCGGAGATATGATATCTTACCGGATTACTGATATTCACGATACACTCGTGCAATTGTCATACGGGAAAAGCCCCATTTCATCGCTACCTCGGAGATGCTGTGTCCTATCGCTCCAGCGCTGACTATAACACCACGTTCAAACTCACTTAAATCCTGATAACCTGCTATTGTAGCAGCAGAAACCGATCTACCAGTTGCGCTGGACATTTGTAGTCTTACATAGGCGTTGCGACCGCAGCGCCATAATCTGCGTGTTTACATATCTCTGTATTTAAATACGGATGCCTGTACTAGTTTCTTTGGCGCTTCAGTGTATAACCCACGATTATTTGCTGATAGTAAACGAAATATCCTGCCAAACATGAATAATGAAATTTCTTTGTGCTACATAAGATCGCCAGGTCTTTCGTTTCAAATTGTGAATGTTTTCTTTTTGTGCTGCTACGTTTTTGACCGACCTATTTGTTGCCCTGTTCCGTCAAGAATTTTTTGAAGCAATCATGCTGATGACGTACTGCATCGCATCAACCGAAAAGCTTAGTTACGACGTCAACATGCTAATCTGTGGCCTTAAGACGATTTTTACACTGAATGGTGCCTTAATTTTCTTGGCTGGAAAATACTATGTTTGTTATGCCTACATGAGAGTCGATTCACTTCGAATATTTTAACAATGAATGCAATTTTTTCATACGTTACACCCTACTAACTCCTGCAATGTTTATGTCGTTCATATAATACATGCCGTGTGGAACAGTTTAGATGAGTTGTTATGCGTTAGGCTAAAATATTCCACGCGCACTCGAAACGGAATGTAAATCTATTGTAGCTGTTCAGACTGAAAGGCGCGTTAATTACCAAAATGTGTTGTGTGTCTGCGTCGACTAGTAATTGCAGATATGTGTTCGTTACGTCAATCTTTGAGGAGAGTTAGTCAAATGGAAATTGCGCCAATAATTCATCATATTGTGATACGGGGAGTTAACAGTGGTAAAATCACCACATATTCATTTAGCTCCTCTCACTTCGTTTACTACCATGACGCAATGATGCTGGAGTAATTACCCCAAACACCATACACCGGTTAAGTCTTCTTTCGGTGCTTGTTTTACTGTAAACGGCACCGATCGGACCCTATAAAGACAGCAGTTCTGTAGACGCCTGAAGCGACATGTGTGCTTGGAAACTACTTACTATGTCTTCGAACGGCCGGATAACGGTGCACATGTCAACGAACAGGCGAGAAACGATGACACGATGCAACCCGGGAAGATCGCTTGAGGTCGGGATTCAAATTCACGCCGGAGTTGAGCAACAGGACAAACGAATGGCGGATCCGACGCAATAAGATATGAAACTTCCTGGTGGATTAAAACTGTGTGCCGGACAGAGACTCGATCTCGGGACCTTTGCCTTTCGCGGGCAAGTGCTCTACCAACTGAGCTACACAAGCACGACTCACGCCCCCTCCTCACAGCTTTACTTCTGCCAGTACCTCGTCTCCTACCTTCCGAACTTTACAGAAGCTCTCCTGCGAACTTTGCAGAACTAGCACTCCTGAAAGAAAGGATATTGCGGAGATATGGCTTAGCCTCAGCCTAGGGGATGTTTTCAGAATGAGACTCTGCAGCGGAGTGTGCGCTGATATGAAACTTCCTGGCGGATTAAAACCGTGTGCCGGACCGAGACTCGAACTGGGGACCTTTGCCTTTCGCGGGCAAGTGCTCTACCAACTGAGCTACACAAGCACGACTCACGCCCCCTCCTCACAGCTTTACTTCTGCCAGTACCTCGTCTCCTACCTTCCAAACTTTACAGAAGCTCTCCTGCGAACCTTGCAGAACTAGCACTCCTGAAAGAAAGGATATTGCGGAGACATGGCTTAGCCACAGCCTAGGGGCTGTTTCCAGAATGAGATTTTCACTCTGCAGCGGAGTGTGCGCTGATATGAAACTTCCTGGCGGATTAAAACTGTGTGCCGGACCGAGACTCGAACTCGGGACCTTTGCCTTTCGCGGGCAAGTGATAGTTCAAATGGCTCTAAGCACCATGGGACTGCGTCTGGCCCAAAAAAGGCCAGAGACCGAGTTGAAGGACAAGATTAGTGCAGGCGTCTCAATCTGCAGTCATTTCCTAGGGTTGACTTCAGGCGTCACCGTCGACGACAAGGGAGCTCAATACTTAGGACTTACAGTCAGACAGACCCAGTTATGTGCCATCGATTTCAGGGCAAACAGCGATATCCAGTCCCGCCAGTTACTATAGTTCAAATGCAGCACTAACCGCACTGCCGTTCATGCACCTTTTTCGGACTTCCTCTTTACCTGCACTGTAGCTTCAGCCACAACTAGCACTTTCTAGCGTTTTCGGTGGTGAACAAGAGTGTGGGGCCTCATGCTAAGAACTATACACATTGCATAATTGAAAAAGCAAGCTGTGGTTACTCACCATACTATCAAGGAACGTCAAGGCCATACTCTTAACTAACGGCAATTTGACAGTAGTTTTATCTTGACGTTTCTGTTGAATACTGCCTTCAAGATATCAATTAATAACGCACAAACTTCGATTGACAGGGTTTTCAGTGCATATCACCTTCTTCATCTAATGTACCACCAGTCCATAACGTGTGACTTGATGACACTATATGTGGTCGATGCACCTGCCGCAGGG
This sequence comes from Schistocerca serialis cubense, assembly GCF_023864345.2. Classification (NCBI taxonomy): domain Eukaryota; kingdom Metazoa; phylum Arthropoda; class Insecta; order Orthoptera; family Acrididae; genus Schistocerca; species Schistocerca serialis. The sequence continues at coordinate 685,805,438 of NC_064638.1, read as the reverse complement.
GATTACCATTACTTTCCAATCTAAATTCCCCTCTGTATCTGTAGTATGAGGGGTAGTGAAATGAGAACAGGGCAGATGGAATAAAAGTAAATAAACTGTTTATTACTTCAAAAGTAATCGTCATAAGTAATCGTCATAACTGTTAAGACATTTATCCCACTGTGAGACAAGATGGTCAGTACCATCATGGAAAAATGTTTGCGGTTGCGGAACCATGATTGTATGCATGCGTGCACCTCTTCATCCGAAACAAATCGATGCACAGAAATATGGAAATCTCATAACGAAAAATCGGGAATGTATGAAGGACGTGTATGGCGTTCCCAGCAAACTTTCGGCGGGGTGGACCAGACCACATATTGCCAAGGTGGTTTCGACTACGCTGCAAATGTTCCGCTGGGAAACACTCCTTACACATCCCCCATGCAGTCTCTGTCTCTCCCCTTGCGATTAGCATATTTTTGGAGCCCTGAAGAAAGATGTATTAACAGTCATGGCGATTGTTTTTCGGATAAAAACAGTTTATTAACTTTTTGCCATATGTGTCGTTTCCATTTGACTGCCCAATATATAAGTCGATTTAGATTAGCTATTTGCACCTGCAAGTAATATCCTGCAGTATGCATGTAAAACGTGTATCCACACATGATTAAAAGTTTAGTGACAACACTATTCTTTCTGGAAAAGACGGTCGATCTGATCGAAATCTCAGCTCATACGAAACCCAGATTATCTTTTCAGATATAAAATCGTCGTCTGTGAATTCTTCACGATGTCAGTAGATGAGTAAGTAGTCCATCCATAATTCACCTAGGGCTGTGCACCATTCCAATGAGCAGTTCAACCAAATTTCTACGAGTATACGTCGACAGCAGTACGACGTACACTCGATTTGGCAAGCAATGAACACGATGCGTGTTCAGTATTATAGGGAGCTATCGCAACGCTGTCGCTCTTGCTGTATAGAGGCATCATCCGTTCGGAACGACGTTTATTTGCTTGTCCTGGTAAGGTTAGAAACATCCGACATTTTGTTACATCTCACGAGATATCTCACATATTTATCATTGCATTTAGTATGACAGACTTATTATTAGAGGTCTCTCACCTAATACACACAAAGTCAAATAGAGATATGCAGCAGGAGCTCTAACAATGTATAAGAAAATTGAACTGCAGGTAAGCTACTGTACACAACATAGTGAACGCATTATAGTAACATAGGTAAACAAAAACTTCCTTTCTCCCCCCTACCCCCCCTCCACAATACCACCCACAGTTATATGCCTACTAGTTCCGCAAATGGTGAGGAGATCGTAATGATGTAAGACGAAAATATGTATTCAGATAGTTAAGGGAGTCGAAAATTTGTGGCAGGAGGCTGAATTTCAATAGAAGTAACAGGACGAGAAGGAAACATAGCAGAAGAAAGGCTGGGTGGCAGTAATGAAAACGAAAGCGATCTCCTAGAATTTTTTTGCGAGCAAAATTTAATTATTATTAACAATTACTAACACTTGATTTAAAAATCGTGAACAAAGGTTGTATACGTAGAAGAATCTTGGAGACACTGAAAGATTTCAAATCGATTGTGTAATGACAAGACAACAGATAATGACAAGAAAACAGATTTTAACCTGAAAAACATTTCCAGGATTAGAGTCGTTAGGTAGACTCATTATGACCTGCGGAATAAAACTGAAGAAGCTACAAAAAAAGTAGGACTTTAAGAAGCTTGGACTTGGATGAGTTGAAAAAACCAAAGATTGTTGAGAATTTCGGTGGTTGGATAAGGTAACATTTGACTGAAACAACGAAAAGGAACATAGTAGAAGAGCATGTGTAGCCTTGTGAGAAGGAATAGTGAAGGCAACAGAGGAATAAATGGGGAAAAGGCAACTCCCAGTAGAAATCCTTGGATAACACTTGATACATTGAAAATAACTGACGCAAGGAGAAAACAAAAATGCGGCAAATGATCCAGATAATAGGGAATACAGAGCCTAAATAATGGAAACAAATTCGAAGACAATATTACAGAAAGAGAAGAAGAAGTAAATGAGGAAGAAATTGGATGTATAATAGTGCGAGAAGAGCTAAGTAGAAACAAGTTTCCTGGTGTAGATTACATTCTCTCAGAATTATTGGAGTCGTTAGGAGAGAGAGCCATACAAAACTATTTCACCTTGCATGCATAATATAGAGGACAGGTAAAATGCCCTCAGACTTCTAACTGAACCTAAGGTCGCAGGTGCGAATCAAGCCTCGGGCATGGATGTCCTTAGGTTAGTTAGGTTTAAGTAGTTCTAAGTTCTAGGGGACTGATGACATCAGATGTTAAGTCCCATAGTGCTCAGAGCCATGTTTTGCAGGCGTCTAGCTGCTACCACCCATCACAAACTATGGGCGACCTTCAGCGTTGGTTCACTGTGTACATGTTGTGCCTGATGGGAACAGCCTTGCAAAAGCGCTGGTACTCCTACAGTCAGTGTTCAGAGATAATGGATTTCAACATCAGAACAGCACAGCATTAAGAGAGAAGAAAAGTGACTATCCAAGCAATCAAGAGGGGAAAGAGCGGCTCAAGTCTAGGGCGCTCCTGCCGCATGCCCACAATGTTTCGTCGAAATTAGGCAGAATCCTAAGAAAACATCAAGTCAAAGTAATCTTCAGACCACCTACAAAGATGTGCGCTCTTCTCGGCTAGGCAAAGAACGACCTGGGATTGCGGAAGGCTGGAATTTATAGAATACCTTGCCTGTGTGGCAAAGCCTACATTAGTCAGACAACGCGCACAGTTCGTGAAAGATGCGTTGTACATGATCGCCACACTCGCCTTTCGTAGGCCCGCAAGTCAGCCATAGCCGAGCATTGTACCCCGCTGGACAGTACATACCACGGGAATCTTGGCTTCAAGGAGATCCTTCCATATTGAGGAATCGGTGGAAGTACGTTTAGCGCAAGACCTTATTAATCGTGATGGCGGCCTTCGATTTGACAAGGCGTGGGACCCGCTGATATTTCATTTCTTCAGAAAGAAAACATTTTATGACCAATGGCACGTCTAGCAACATTCAATCTTATTCTTTTTCACGTTTGATTTTCAACACCGCGAGTCCACATTCTGACAGAGAGCGCGCATGTGGTATCTCATTACGCATGCACCTGCGCGCCATAGATGGACCATTATTCGGAGAGGGTAAGTAACTCTACAGGGGTTGCTCATGAAGCGACTGCCTTTGTGCATGCGTATTCGCTCCAGTTTCTTGTATAAAGGTAGCGATGTGAAGTATCAATAAAAAATACTATTCAGCCAGCCTTATTATACTGTTGTTGTTGTTGTTGTGGCCTTCAGTCCTGAGACTGGTTTGATGCAGCTCTCCATGCTACTCTATCCTGTGCAAGCTTTTTTATCTCCCAGTACCTACTGCAACCTACATCCTTCTGAATCTGCTTAGTGTATTCATCTCTTGGTCTCCCTCTACGATTTTTACCCTCCACGCTGCCCTCCAATACTAAATTGGTGATCCCTTGATGCCTCAGAACATGTCCTACCAACCGATCCCTTCTTCTGGTCAAGTTGTGCCACAAACTTCTCTTCTCCCCAATCCTATTCAATACGTCCTCATTAGTTATGTGATCTACCCATCTAATCTTCAGCATTCTTCTGTAGCACCACAATTCGAAAGCTTCTATTCTCTTCTTGTCCAAACTATTTATCGTCCATGTTTCACTTCCATACATGGCTACACTCCATACGAATACTTTCAGAAATGACTTCCTGACACTTAAATCTATACTCGATGTTAACAAATTTCTCTTCTTCAGAAACGCTTTCCTTGCCATTGCCAGCCTACATTTTATATCCTCTCTACTTCAACCATCATCAGTTATTTTGCTCCCCAAATAGCAAAACTCCTTTACTACTTTAAGTGCCTCATTTCCTAATCTAATTCCCTCAGCATCACCCGACTTTATTAGACTACATTCCATTATCCTTGTTCTGCTTCTGTTGATGTTCATCTTATATCCTCCTTTCAAGACACTGTCCATTCCATTCAACTGCTCTTCCAAGTCCTTTGCTGTCTCTGACAGAATTACAATGTCATCGGCGAACCTCAAAGTTTTTATTTCTTCTCCATGAATTTTAATACCTACTCCGAATTTTTCTTTTGTTTCCTTTACTGCTTGCTCAATATACAGATTGAACAACATCGGGGAGAGGCTACAACCCTGTCTTACTCCCTTCCCAACCACTGCTTCCCTTTCATGTCCCTCGACTCTTATAACTGCCATCTGGTTTCTGTACAAATTGTAAATAGCCTTTCGCTCCCTGTATTTTACCCCTGCCACCTTTAGAATTTGAAAGAGAGTATTCCAGTCAACATTGTCAAAAGCTTTCTCTAAGTCTACAAATGCTAGAAACGTAGGTTTGCCTTTCCTTAATCTTTCCTCTAAGATAAGTCGTAAGGTCAGTATAGCCTCACGTGTTCCAACGTTTCTACGGAATCCAAACTGATCTTCCCCGAGGTTGGCTTCTACTAGTTTTTCCATTCGTCTGTAAAGAATTCGTGTTAGTATTTTGCAGCTGTGACTTATTAAGCTGATAGTTCGGTAATTTTCACATCTGTCAACACCTGCTTTCTTTGGGATTGGAATTATTATATTCTTCTTGAAGTCTGAGGGTATTTCGCCTGTTTCATACATCTTGCTCACCAGATGGTAGAGTTTTGTCAGGACTGGCTCTCCCACGGCCGTCAGTAGTTCCAATGGAATATTGTCTACTCCGGGGGCCTTGTTTCGACTCAGGTCTTTCAGTGCTCTGACAAACTCTTCACGCAGTATCATATCTCCCATTTCATCTTCATCTACATCCTCTTCCATTTCCATAATATTGTCCTCAAGTACATCGCCCTTGTATAGACCCTCTATATACTCCTTCCACCTTTCTGCTTTCCATTCTTTGCTTAGAACTGGGTTTCCATGTGAGCTCTTGATATTCATATTATTACACTAGTATTTCACAATCCACACATTTCAGCATAATTTGAAAGAGTGTGTAGTCCCGTGGCTGAAGAACGGGTTGAATATACCGCTGCCAGCTCCCACCCCCCCTCCCCCCACCTAAAAAAAAAAATGGTTCAAATGGCTCTGGGCACTATGGGACTTAACATCTGAGGTCATCAGTCCCCTAGAACTTAGAACTACTTAAACCTAACTAACCTAAGGACATCACACACTTCCATGCCCAAGGCGGGATTCGCACCTGCGACCGTAGCAGGCGCGCGGTTCCAGACTGAAGTGCCTGCAATCACTCGGCCACTCCAGCCGGCTCCCACCTCCCCCCCCCCCCCCCCCCCCCCCGGGTCACATGTGGCGAGGAGGGATCCAATCACAATAAAGAAAAAAGAAAAAAAAAAACACAAGCAATCTCCAGTGCGAAACGAACACACATGGTTGAATGGCTATCAGTCGAAATATCGTGGCAAGAAATCGGCAGTAGTCGGTTGCATTCCCGAAACTTCATGGAACAGGAAGAAAACAGTTCTGAAAAAAAGAAGGAATTTTGTTAACATCGAGTGTAAACTTAAGTTTTAAGGAATGTGTTACGGAGTATTTTCTGAAGGCATTTGTGCTGAGAGCAGCCTTTTACGATAGTGTAACGTGGGCCATAAGCAGTTCAAACAGGAAGCAAATATAAGCTCATCAAATTTGCCGCTACAGAAGGATGTGGAAAATTAGATTGGAAGATTGTTTAAGTACTGAAGAAATGCTGAAGCTATCTGGGAAGGAAAGGACTTTGTGGCACAGCTTGACTAATGTAAGGGATCGGTTGGCAGAACACGTCCTGAGGCATCAAGGGATCGTCAGTTGATAGTGGAAAAAAGTGTGAGTGTAAAGACCGTAGAAAAAGACCAAGGCTTGCATAGAGTGTGCGGGTTCAAATAGATTTAGGTTGCGGTAGTTATGCAGAATGAAGAGATTGGTACAAGACAGAGAACTGCATCAAACCAGTCTTCACACTGAAACCGAAACACCAACATCTAACATCGAATCCAACACTAAGAAATACTCGCAACTATGACATAAATATTGAAAACAGTAGTAGTTATATAGATAGTCTTCTTGGGTATGCAGCCGGATAACGTAGTCATCTTCATACAGCATTTCAACTGACCTACTGGCCACCATCTTCAGCTGGGTATGCTTATGTACAATCTCACCACAACCATCGGCGGCTCCTTCATACTCTGCGACTGGCTCGCCCCGTGAGCATGAGCAGCCGCGCTGCTGCCCTAAAGTTCAGGTCGACTAGTAGCGCACCAGTGACAGAAATAGACAAAACAATGTCTCTAACAGTACATCAATTTAAAGAAACTGCTGGTCGAAATGCAAGCCATTGTTGTTTAAGATCATGGAAAATGTGACAACGGTGTGCAGTCCTACGGCATCGACTGCACACCGACCAGCTACTTTCGCTTTGCTTCAGGCTGATCTGTGGCAGCTGGGTTGTGTAGGGTTTACTCAGGAGCATTTCCCACTTCTCTCTGTGGGGTGGGTTTGCGTGTAACATCTTTATTTGCTTCTGTGTCTTGGGGGTGGGCGGGCACGAATTATCTCCTGTCTTTGGTGCAGATTCCGTTTTATTTCGGATTATTTACATTATCGTTCCAGCATGGCAATGGGTCACGCATAGCGTTCCCTTGGCTGATGCGGAGCTCCAAGGTTTCGTATCAGGGGATTGGCGGAAGTCCCAGTCCTGGTGTAGTATCTTCGTGCTATCTGTTGATGTCGTTGTGGCACTTCTAGTTCATCTGCGGCTTCATGGATGTACCGGTGCGGGAACTGCGGGGAACGTGGAAAACACGACGAAGTACCTTATTTTGTAGCGATTGAAGGCGCTGAAGATGTGTCTTAGCCGTGTTGCCCCACACCTCGCAGGCGTAGCCAAAAATGGGGCGGATGCACATTCTGAATATCAGTAGACCGTTTGCTATCGAAAGGTCCGATCCTCCGTTTATGAAGGGGTAAAGTGCCCCCATCCTTTGAGACACTTTTCTTGCGGATGTCGTCGACGTGGAGCTTCCGTGTAAGCTGCTTGTCCATAGTCTCTCCGAGGTATTTAACGGAGTCCTTCCTCTGCAGTTCGGTTCCATAGAGCCGAAGGTTCCGAAGATGAAGAAGCCGGCGAGGACCAGGTCGCCTCTTGGTGAAGATGACAGTTTGCGTTTTCTGCGGATTAAACCGGATACGCCACTTCGCCGCCCAGTCTTCTAGGGCATAGCAGGCACTCTTCAGGCGTGGGACAAGTACTTCGAGCCATTTTTCCCTAGTGTAAATCATTGTGTCATCAGCGTAAATGGCTTTTTCTACGCGTGGTGATGAAGGGAGGTCCGAGGTGAAGACGGAGTAAAGGACCGGCCCCAGCACCGAATCCTGTGAAACTCCTGCACGGGTAGGTCGTGCCGTGGAAAGCGCATCACCGACTCTGACTGCGAAGGTGCGTTGTCTGAGGTAGGCAGCAACGAGTTTGACGTATGCCCTGGAGAATCCTAATGCGTGGAGCTTCCAAACGAGGCCCTGGTGCCACACGCTATCAAATGCTTTTGTCACGTCGAGAAGAACAGCACTACAGAACTCTCCGTTGTTGAAGGCCGTTGTGATGTATTCTGTCTCCCGAAGAATTTGCTGTGATGTGGAGTGTCCTGATCGGAAGCCAAATTGCTCTGGAGGCAGGATTCGACGGTGGTCCAGGATGGTGTGGAGCCGCTTCAGTAAGAGCCTTTCAAAGAGTTTGCTTAGGTGTGACAGCAAGCTGATTGGTCTGTAGCTGGTGGGTAGTTGCCTGTTCTTCCCAGGTTTCAAGACAGCCACCAACATGGAGTGCTTCCATGCCTCTGGGTACGTTGCCGTGGTAAAAATCCAACTGAAGATAGCCGCCAATCGTACTATGGCGGTCCACGGGAGTTGCCGTAACGTCCTTCCCGTGATGTCGTCACAGCCGGGTGCTTTGTTGGTGGACAATGCCCGGATGCCGTCTTCAACTTCAGCAGGTGTTACGGGAGGGATGGGGTCATCATCTGCTCCATCTTCTTCGCGGAGGACGTCTGCAACTTCGTCTTCGATTTCTGCAACCCTCTGGGGGTCTACTCCGTCATCCAGCAGTCGGAAATTCGCTTCAAAAACGTCCGCCAGCATGTTTGCTTTATCTTCCGATCTATATGCTGTGCGGTTGTCCATCGTCAAAGGCGGGATCCGGCTTCTTCTGCTGGTATTGAAACTGATCGAGTTGAAGTTCAGCGCAGCGTCGCCAAACGGTATCAAGAAGGCGCTGACCCGCGCGCCAATGGAAAGAGCAGGCAGGGCCTACCTCCAGAAAGACAGACTTCAAAGCCTCCCGTCAATGCTGAAATTACCAGCCGCTCATCGCTGGTCGAGACCAGTTCGGTCGCAGAGTTCGAGAACACCGGTACTGAGTAATAGATAGACGATACTTAGCCTGCGTTCTGGGAGTAGTAATAGAGAGTAAAGTAATTGTATTTAGGAAGCACAGGAAGCCGCTTCATAACGAGAAGTTAAGTTATGTTTCTTTCCCTTTTAGAAATAAAGTATTCTATTAATCTGAAAGTGTTGGGTACATATCATTTTGGATTCCTGCCCTCCTCCTTTGTGTCGGTGCTGACTCCCACAGTAGCCGACACAACACCATGTCTTACTTAAAGGGAAATTCTTATCTTAAAAATGTTAAGAGAAAACCGAATTTCGGGAGATTCCATAACAAAATATCCCCATTGGCGAGAAGCAGGAGCAATCATTCGTGTCTCGTTATATATCTTATGGCCCTCATTAAGACAGTGTTCCACCACTGCAGATTTCTCTGGCTGGACCAAACGAGTGTGACGATCGAGTTCCACTCATCGGTCCTGAATAGTACGTATAGTTTGGCCCATATAAGCTATCCCACAATAACAAAGAATTTTTTATACTCTGGATTTTCTCAGTTCCAATAATCGGCTGTAAAAATACACGTTCGATACCACATTTCTTAAAATTCTAGAAAGTTTCGAGCGTATACACCCAGCGAAAGGTAAAAAAGTAACGGATTTACAAGAATCCTCTAATGGTTTCACCGGCGTTGCGAATTGTAGAGCACGACATATTTGTTGGTAAGTACAATCATCCTCCTTCAAATCAACTTTTAGGGCGTTCAGTTCCTGTATCGAATTTCTTAATCGGAAATGCCATACGCTCTCTTCACCAAAGTCTGCGGGGACTCTGTGTGTTGATGTGGTGGATAAGAGGTGATGGCGTGAAAATAACATCGGTATGCGTGCGTTTACTATACACAATATGGCCCAAAGTGCCATCGTCATTTCTGTGAGGCAAAATGTCAAGGAAAGGGAGGTTTCCACCGTTTTCAAGGGTGGAAAATTTTACACTAGTATGTGGACAGTTAAAATGATCCAACAAACGATTCAAAGCATTAATTCCATGATGGCGAACCATAGTAGTACCATCAACGTATCTCCAGCAGCATATGGATTTAAGAAACGATATCCTGAGCGCCATGTCTTCGAAGTCTTCCATGAAAAAATTGGCGACTGTGGGAGAAAGCGGGCTCTCCATACCCATTCCGTTAGTTTTTTGAAACTATCTGTCATAAAATAATCCTACGCAGAAAGTATGATATAGGTACTGAAACATCTTACATTTGTTTTTAAACGGAATTTATATACTGACCAACAAATACGCCGTGGTCTTCAGTTCGAACCTGGAGTCAAACCATCAGAAGATACTTGTAGATCTGTTGCTTTTTTTCCCCCTGATTCTGGCAGTACACCCTCGAAAATTTCAAGAACTTTAAGATCATCAAAAGAGTATTTACACAACCGGCTAAGATTACAGCGTTTCTTGGATCAGTAAATGACGGCTTGGGGCTGAGCAAATCTGGAGTATACACAGTTCCTTGTCATTGTGGGATGGTTTATATTGGCCAAACTATCCGCACTGTTCAGGACGAATGTGTAGAACACGATCGTCACACTCATTTCCTCCACCCCGAGAAATCTGCGATGGCAGAAAACTGTCTTAATGAGCGACATAAGATGTGTAACAAGACGCGAATGATCGCTCCTGCTTCCTATTGCTTGGAATGTGTTGTAAAGAAATCTATTGAAATTCGATTATCTGATAACATTATTGATAGGGATACGGGTTTTCCTTTAATTAAGACGTGGTATCTGTTTTTATCTGATCTAAAACATGAACAGTCATGTCGACGTGGAGCTTCTTTTAATTAGTGTCTGGCTAGTGATATATTGTTTTGCCTGTTTCTTCGACTGGTGCGCTGCTAGGTGACTCGCGCTTGGGGGCAGCGACCGGCCGATCACGGTGTATAAAGGAGCCGCCAATTTTGCCGGAAAACCAGTTCCAACAAAGTGGTGCACCAGCATACTCATTTGAAGATGGCAGCCAGTTGGTCCGTCTTCTCTCACGTGGAGATATTTGAATAAAATGGAGGACTCGGTATACCGAACACTATGCAATGATTCTTCGGAACGAATGAAAAGGGAGACTCTTTCACTTCTTAAGAAGAGCTCCTTTCCTGATGAGGTGTTTAAAAAACTTCACCCTGGACCTGCTATTCCCCTAAGATTATATGGTATATATACGAGGGGCGTTCAGAAAGTTAGCTCCGATCGGTCGCGAAATGGAAACGACTATGAAAATCCGATAAAGCTTTGCACAGATGTGTTGGGTAGTGTCTCTAGTATAACCCCAGTTAGCATCACGTCGCTCTTCTCATTTCTGAGCTCGCAGTGAGTGCGTAAAGATGTCTAGAAAATAGTGTCTGCCGCCAAATACGAGGGCCTGGTGAGAAATTTCGCCTGAAGCTATGCAGCTAACATTACATAACTGTCGTGCTGTTTCTTCTTCAAGACAATTCTCAGCCGCATTCTGCAGGGGCAATGACGATGCTCCTGCATCGTTTTCAAATGGAAATGTGAGATTACCCACAATACAGTCCGCAATTGTCTCCCCCTGAGTTTCATCTCTGGTCACATGAACTGCTGTCTTTGAAGACAACATTTTGACACAGACAACGAGGTGTAAACCAGCGTGGAGAATTGGCGGAAAGCACTGGCGGCTGCCTTCTATGATGAGGCTATTGAAAAGTTGGTACAACGCTATGACAGAAGTCTAAGTCAGAACGGCGACTACGTAGAGAAGTAGCTGAAAGGTGTAGCTAATTGTTACAAGTAAAACATTTCTGATGTTCACTGTGGTTTCAATTTGGCAATCAATCGGAGCTTACTTTCTGAACAGGCCTCGTATGTAAATATACCGTATATAAATACGGTTCAAAGCATGGGATTCTTCTTCGTCCAGTTATGAGCAGTCTGCGTGTTCCTTCCTACAATTTGGCCAAATATTTACCTCCAGTTTCGGATCCAATGTTGGAAAATGTGCACATCATATTTCCAATTCAGTGGAATTTATCCGATAGTTGAGGTCTTTGTGCCTTGGTCTTTCACGAATGCTTGTTAGTTTTGATGTTGTGCAACTTTTTACTTCCTAGCAAAGAGTCCTTGTTGTTAATTTGGTGAGAAACTCGACGATGAAACAACTAAGTTACGTCGTCATGTGCTGACATCGAAATATTTCTTATTTAATGGTATACAAATGGTTCAAATGGCTCTGAGTACTATGGGACTTAACATCTATGGTCATCAGTCCCCTAGAACTTAGAACTACTTAAACCTAACTAACCTAAGGACAGCACACAACACCCAGCCATCCCGAGGCAGAGAAAATCCCTGACCCAGCCGGGAATCGAACCCGGGAACCCGGGCGTGGGAAGCGAGAACGCTACCGCACGACCACGAGATGCGGGCAATGGTATACATTTTGAGCACACTGACGGAATGGCTATGGAGAGCCCCCTTTCCTCCACAGTCGCCAACCTTTTTTGGAAGCCTTTGTAGACATGACGCTCAGGACCTTGTTTCTTAAACCTACCTGTTTCTGGAAATACGTTGATGATCACAGGATTAATGCTTCGAACCGTTTTTAGATCCATTTTAATTATCTCCATCCTAGTAAAAAATTTACGAAGCAAGTTGAAAAGAATAGCGAGCTCCTTTCCTTGATGTTTTGGTTCACAGAAATGACGATGGATCTTTGGGGCACAGTGTTCACTGAAGTCACAAAAATCATGCGATTGCGATTTGTACCTGTATGGATGGTCGTAGTATCGCGTACACAAGGTATAAAAGGCCAGTGCATTGTCATCTGTACTCGTGCGATTCATTTGAAAATTTTTCGACGTGATTATGACTCACGACGTGAATTAACAGGCTTTGAACGCGAACTGGTAGTTGGATATAAACGTATGGACTTTCAGTTTCGAAAATCGTTAGGGAATTCAATATTCCGCGCTTTACATTGTCAAGAGTATACCAGAAATACCAAATACCTCTCACCTCGGAAAACGCAGTGGCCTACAGCCTTCACTTAATGACCGAGAGCAGCGGCATGTGCGTGAAGTTGTTAATGCTAACAGACAAGCAACACTGCATGAAATAACCGCAGAAATAAATATGGGACGTACGACGAACGTGTGGCGAAATTCGGCGTTAATGAACTATGGCGGCAGACCAATGCTAGAGCTTTTGCTAACATAACGACACTACTTGCAGCACCTCTCCTGGGCTCGTGACCATATCGTTTGGACACTTGACGACCAGAAAACCTTGGCCTGGTCAGATGAGTCCCGATTTCAGTTGGTAAGAACTGATGGTAGGCTTCGAGTGTTGCCCAGCCCCACAAAGCCATGGACCAAAGTGATCCCGCCGAACATTTATGGGACAGGTCAGTTCGTGTACAATATCCTATCCTGGCAACACTCTTTCATTTATAGATGGCTAAAGAGGCAGCATTGGTGGCCGGAATCTTCCGGGATAAGAAGTCACCCTCATTCTGCCAAAGGACTCGTCAAAGAGGGGGAGAAGAGGACAGAGGTTCAGGGCACTCTCTTGCCTCTGTGATGAGCAACTGCGCTTGAAAGGCGAAAGAATCAGCGACGGTCAACGACATGTGGAAGCAGAAGACAATGGAAACCACTGCATTAAAGACACATAATCTGTATCTACAAAACATGTGGCCTGCAAGTGAAAAAGTTTCATGATGATCTCTCCGTTTGAAAAATATTCCGTAATAGTGTCCTCTTTGGATCTGCGGGAGGGGACTGCCAAATGGGAGATGGCTGTGAGATAAAGATCAAATAACTAACAAAAGGGTAACGTTCTACGAGTCGGGGCGTCGACTGTCATAAGTTTGAACGTGGTAGGGAAACTAGAATATCTGAAAAGAAAAATACAGAGTCTCAATCTAGATATAGTGAGCTCACTGAAGTAAAATGGAAAGAAGACAAGGATTTCTGGTGAGAAGACTATAGGGTAATATCAACAGCAGCAGAAAATGGTGTAATGGGAGTAGGATTCGTTACGAATGCGAAGGTAGAATAGGAAATGTCCTACTGTTAATGGTTGTTCACATCAGAATCGACAGCAAACCAACACCGTCAACGCTAGCTCAGTTATATATGACGACGTCGCAAAGTGAAGGTGAAGAGATGTTGTTGTTGTGGTCTTCAGTCCTGAGACTGGTCTGATGCAGCTCTCCATGCTACTCTATCCTGTGCAAGCATTTTTATCTCCCAGTACCTACTGCAGCCTACATCCTTCTGAATCTGCTTAGTGTATTCATCTCTTGGTCTCGCTCTACGATTTTTACCCTCCACGCTGCCCTCCAATGCTAAATTTGTGATCCCTTGATGCCTCAAAACATGTCCTACCAACCGATCCCTTCTTCTAGTCAAGTTGTGCCACAAACATCTCTTCTCCGCAATCCTATTCAATACCTCCTCATTAGTTATGTGATCTACCCACATTATCTTCAGTATTCTTCTGTAGCACCACATTTCGAAAGCTTCTATTCTCTTCTTGTCCAAACTAGTTATCGTCCATGTTTCACTTCCATACATGGCTACACTCCATACAAATACTTTCAGAAACGACTACCTGACACTTAAATCTATACTCGATGTTAACAAATTTCTCTTCTTCAGAAACGACTTCCTTGCCAATGCCAGTCTACAGTTTATATCCTCTCTACTTCGACCATCATCAGTTATTTTACTCCCTAAATAACAAAACTCCTTTACTACTTTAAGTGTCTCATTTCCTAATCTAATTCCCTCAGCATCACCCGATTTAATTTGACTACATTCCATTATCCTCGTTTTGCTTTTGTTGATGTTCGTCTTATATCCTCCTTTCAAGACACTGTCCATTCCGTTCAACTGCTCTTCCAAGTCCTTTGCTGTCTCTGACAGAATTACAATGTCATCGACGATCCTCAAAGTTTTTACTTCTTCTCCATGAATTTTAATACCTACTCCGAATTTTTCGTTTGTTTCCTTTACTGCTTGCTCAATATACAGATTGAATAACATCGGGGAGAGGCTACAACACTGTCTCACTCCTTTCCCAACTACTGCTTCCGTTTCATGCCCCTCGACTCTTATAACTGCCATCTGGTTTCTGTACAAATTGTAAATAGCCTTTCGCTCCTTGTATTTTAACCCTGCCACCTTCAGAATTTGAAAGAGATTATTCCAGTTAACATTGTCAAAAGCTTTCTCTAAGTCTACAAATGCTAGAAACGTAGGTTTGCCTTTTCTTAATCTTTCTTCTAAGATAAGTTGTAAGGTTAGTATTGCCTCACGTGTTCCAACATTTCTACGGAATCCAAACTGATCTTCCCCGAGGTCCTCTTCTACCAGTTTTTCCATCCGTCTGTAAAGAATTCGCGTTAGTATTTTGCAGCTGTGACTTATTAAACTGATAGTTCGGTAATTTTCACATCTGTGGGTGAAGAGATAGATAAAGTATATGAGGATACTGAACGGATAATTAAGTACGTAAAGGGAGACGAAAATGTAATAACCAGGGGGGAGTGGAATGTGGTTTTAGGGGAAGAAATAAACGAAAGGGTTACCTGAAAATACGGACTTGGTAGTAGAAAAGAGAGAGGAGAAAGATTAGTAGAGTTCTGTGATAAATTTTAGCTAGCACCAGGAAATACTCTGTTCAGGAATCACAAGAGGAGGAGGTATACTACTTGTAAAAAGGGAAATACGGGATGATTTCAGTTAGATTACTTCACTGTCAGGCAAAGATTCCAAAGTCAGATATGTACTGTAGAACGGATAGTTGGAAAGATTACACTGAAGGCCGGTATGAGGGGCAGACTTTTCTGGTGACAATATGGAGGAGATACGGCATCCAGCATTATAAATGGAAATGAAAAGTACGTTGGAATACTTAAAACCCAATAAGACGAAAGGGGTGGATAAATTCCATCACAATTTCAATAAACAATGGGGAAGTGGCAACAAAACGACTATCCACGTCGGTGTGTAGAATATATGCATCTAGTGCTGTACCATCTGACTTCCGGAAAAATATCACCCACACAATTCCTAAGGGTGAGAATCCTGACAAGAGCGAGAATTACAGCACAATCACCTTAACAGCTCATAAACCTAAGTTGCTGACAAGAATAATATACTCAGGAACGGAAAAGAAAATTTGGTTTGTGTTAGCTGACGATCAGTATGGCTTTAGGAAAGGTAAAGCCCTCAGAGAGGCAGTTCTGACGTTGCGTTTTATAGTGGAAGCAAGACTAATGAAAATTCACGCCACACTAATAGGATTTGCTGACCCGGAAAAAGCGTTCTACAATGTCAAAAGGTGCAATGTGTTCGAAATTCTGAGGAAAATAGGTGTACACTATAGGGAGGGACGGGTGTTATACAGGATGTTACAAAAAGGTACGGCCAAACTTTCAGGAAACATTCCTCACACACAAATAAAGAAAAGATGTTATGTGGACAAGTGTCCGGAAATGCTTAATTTCCATGTTAGAGCTCATTTTAGTTTCGTCAGTATGTACTGTACTTCCTCGATTCACCGCCAGTTGGCCCAATTGAAGGAAGGTAATGTTGACTTCGGTGCTTGTGTTGACATGCGACTCATTGATCTACAGTACTAGCATCAAGCACATCAGTACGTAGCATCAACAGGTTAGTGTTCATCACGAACGTGGTTTTGCAGTCAGTGCAATGTTTACAAATGCGGAGTCGGCAGATGCCCATTTGATGTATGGATTAGCACGGGGCAATAGCCGTGGCGCGGTACGTTTGTATCGAGACAGATTTCCAGAACGAAGGTGTCCCGACAGGAAGACGTTCGAAGCAATTCATCGGCGTCTTAGGGAGCACGGAACATTCCAGCCTATGACTCGCGACTGGGGAAGACCTGGAACGACGAGGACACCTGCAATGGACGAGGCAGTTCTTCGTGCAGTTGACGATAACCCTAATGTCAGCGTCAGAGAAGTTGCTGCTGTACAAGGTAACGTTGACCACGTCACTGTATGGAGAGTGCTACAGGAGAACCAGTTGTTTCCGTACCATGTACAGCATGTGCAGGCACTATCAGCAGCTGATTGGCCTCCACGGGTACACTTCTGCGAATGGTTCATCCAACAATGTGTCAATCCTCATTTCAGTGCAAATGTTCTCTTTACGGATGAGGCTTCATTCCAACGTGATCAAATTGTAAATTTTCACAATCAACGTGTGTGGGCTGACGAGAATCCGCACGCAATTGTGCAATCACGTCATCAACACAGATTTACTGTGAACGTTTGGGCAGACATTGTTGGTGATGTCTTGATTGGGCCCCATGTTCTTCCACCTACGCTCAATGGAGCACGTTATCATGATTTCATACGGGATACTCTACCTGTGCTGCTAGAACATGTGCCTTTACAAGTACGACATGTGGTTCATGCACGATGGAGCTCCTGCACATTTCAGTCGAAGTGTTCATACGCTTCTCAACAACAGATTCGGTGACCGATGAATTGGTAGAGGCAGACCAATTCCATGGCCTCCACGCTCTCCTGACCTCAGCCCTCTTGACTTTCATTTATGGGGGCATTTGAAAGCTCTTGTCTACACAACCCCGGTACCAAATGTAGAAACTCTTCGTGCTCGTATTGTGGACGGCTGTGATACAATACGCCATTCTCCAGGGCTGCATCAGCGCATCAGGGATTCCATGCGACGGAGGGTGGATGCATGTATCCTCGCTAACGGAGGACATTTTGAACATTTTCTGTAACAAAGTGTTTGAAGTCACGCTGGTACGTTCTGTTGCTGTGTGTTTCCACTCCACGATTAATGTGATTTGAAGAGAAGTAATAAAATGAGCACTAACATGGAAAGTAAGCGTTTCCGGACAGATGTCCACATAACATATTTTCTTTCTGTGTGTGTGAGGAATGTTTCCGGAAAGTTTGGCCGTACCTTTTTGTAACACCCTGTATACATATACAAGAGCCAGGAGAGAACAGTAAGAGTGGAAGAGTAAAAACAAAGTTTTCGGATTCAAAAGTCTGTGAGATAGCGATGTACTCTTCCACCCCTATTGTTTAATCTATACATTGAAGAAGCAATGATGGAAACAAAAGAAATGTTCAAGAATGTATTTAAAATTCAAGGTGAATGGTGGTATCAGTGATAAGATTCGCTGATGACATTGTTGTCTTCAGTAAAAGTGACGAAGAATTCCAGGATGTGTTGAATAGAGTGAACACTTTAACGAGGACAGAATATGGATTTAGCGTAAATCGAAGAAAGACGAAAGTAATGAGAAGTAGCAGAAATGAGAACACCGAGAAAACTTAACATCAAGGTTGATGATTACAAAGTAGATGAAGTTAAGAAATTGTGCTACCTAAGCTGCAAAATACCCTTGTCGGACGGTGTCAGGAGGACATAAAAAGCAAACTAGCACCGGCAAAAAAGGCATTCCTGGCTAAGAGAAGTCTACTAGTACCAAATTTGAGGAAGAAATTTCTGAAACTGTATGTTTGGAGAACAGCATTTTAATGTACTGAAACATGGACTGTAGGAAAACTAGAAAAGAAGAGAATCGATGCATTTGAGATGTCGTGCTACAGAAGAATTACGAAAATTAGTTGTACTGATAAGGTGACGAATGAGGAGCAGCTCCAAAGAATCGGCGAGGAAAGGAATACATGGAAAACACAGACAAGTAAAAGCGACAGGACATCTGTTAAGACATCAGGGAATAACTTCCATGGTAATAGAGGAACCTCTAGATGGTAAAATGTATATAGGAAGACAGAGATTGGAATACATTCAGCAAAAAAGTTGAGTTCATGCTAAGTCGAGTTTTTGCGCTAGACCAGGCAGAAGCACAGGTCCGACACGATATTTGTAGGTGTCCTACAAATTGGGTCACCTCCGTTTACATCGCAAACTTAAGCACAGTCATTGTTATTTTCATGCGATCAGCTGTTACCCTTCACACCAACTCACGACGGTCTCGCAGATTTTGACGAAGAGAGCCTATGCCATTTCCGACGAATACGGGAATTGAATCATCTTACGGTTGTCTTTAAGCAGAGTGGTTATACAGATCAACAAATGCGTCGTGCTCTTCAGGTCGTACATCCAGTGAAACCATTAGAGGATCCGTTGAGTATATCCTCGAAAATTTCGGAAATTTTAATATAATATGACATCTGAAGTGTATTTATGCTCCACCTAAAGTTAGAGCAACTCTTGGGTCAGTAAACGATGACTTGCCACTGAGGAAACTCACAGCACACAAAGTTCCTTGTCATTATGAGTTAGATTACATTGTCCAACCTATCCGTACTATTCAGGACCAATCTGCAGAGCACAATCGTCACGCTAGTTTGTTCCAACCGTAGAAATCCGTAATGGCAGAACACTGTCTTAATGAGGTACATAACGTGTTGTATGATGAGAGACAAAATATCGCTCCTGCATCCTGCTATTGGGAATGTTTTCTAAAGGATTCGTTTGAAATTCCACTATCTGGTAATATTATTAGTAGGGTAAATGTTTCCTCTTAAGTAAGACGTGGCGTCCGATTTTACCTGATTTCAAAGAACAAGGATCTTCATTTAGACCAGTGGATTCTTTCATCTAGTGCCCTGTTAGCGATACAACGTTTTTCGTGTTTCTTCTACCGGTGTACCACTAGAGCGACCGTCACAAAATTAGACACTTCAAGATCACATCCACTCCACGCAGTCCATCGATTCGCCCACAACTTCGTTGCCACATGTACACCGTTAAGAGCGCAGCAAGTCAACGCCACCTGAATGTTCTGTGTTTCCATGCGATATCAAGTGTTCACGTGCGGCTTCAGTCTTCCATGGAATGGTACACTGATGTATGTTTGGTAGTGAGCGAATTTAGAAGCAAGAGCCCTCATTTAGTGCTACTCAGGTCAGTGTATGTAAAGGGCGAAGAGACATTCGAAAACACTCAATAATTGTCGTGTCGAACGTACTGTAAATTTTATACTGAGCTGGCTTCCAAGTGAAGAAACCAGGAATAATCATAAATTTTGCGTCAGTTCATAAAATAACAACAAGCCTTGTGGTATTTGGTATTAACAGTGCTATAGGGGATATAAATAGAAAGAGAAATTATGGAATATTACGATTTTGACAAAAATTTAGTGTTCTTACACCACGCGATACTATCCCTGGTGGAGGCTTAAGCTTCGTCCAATTCTATCTTGGCAACTCTCGGAAGACGAACCGGCTGTGTCAATGCACAGCAGACTGCCAGCTCTGGGGGAATGCTGAGCGAGTTGTAGCAAACAAGGAAGCTATCGCAGTACGGGGGAACGGCCAGGCGCTCAGGTCTGCAAGGGAAACATAATTACATTATGAAAGCCGAGAGATACTGTCATATCAGTGACAAAACGAAGTTTCATAAGAAACGCTATGCACAGCGCAGCTTCAAGTATTCAGGTGCCAAGCCAGCATAAAAGTGCATCTGAAAGATGAAGTTTCGAAAATTTGAAGGTACTAAGAGAGCTGACAGCGAGGTAAAACCAGGACAGCTGATGGTGTAGCCATCTCCACCGCTGCAGAGTGCACGGGAAGTGGCAACGTGAATATCCCACCTTTCTTAACAAATCATACTACTGGTTGATAAGTTCTGACTGCCCGCTGCCTAGTGCGTAATTTCAGCCCTTGTGTCAGTTGCAGCTATCCTGTGGGTCGGGAGACTACAGAGGTCGAACCTCAGCACGCCTAGCTGTCTCCCGTTTTCTACGGAACCACGAGTCTGGCTGGAAGGACGCTGCTGCTGCCAGCTGCAGTGCCAACCTCCAGGGCCACATTCACGGAGCGCTTAGATGGCCATCACCCTGCAGGCTTGCTGGAGGCCTGACCTGGACGCTGTCCGTCATGCACCTTCGAGTGGGTGAGCGCTGCTGCTCGTCCCATTCCTATGGCGGGCGCCAATGCTTCTGGCTCCTGTCTCCCAAAAGGGGCCTGAGAGCTGTCCCATCCAAGCCAGTGAATACTTCTAGTGGGCCCAGGGCGAGACTCCTGAGTGGAAATCTTCGACATCCAGGAGAGCACTTTGGAGATCGATAAGCAGAGCTGGAGGTTGCCAGAATCCGCAGGTCTACACCCACCCGTGACGTAGTAACCATCACTGGCATTTCGCTGTGCTGGCGATAGTGCAATACAAGCGCAAACCAGCCTTCCGCTGCTAACGAGGCGCTATTCCCTCAGCCCGGTTATGGCACGGCGCTTTGGAAGACAATCCTGCATTACTGCTTAATGAATGTATTGCTGACAATGATGTTTTCTTGGTGCACTCGAGTGTAATTAGGACCTCACTACCGTATCGCAACCACACATCTAGGTCAAAAGCAGCCGACCATCTATGCGGCTCTAATGTCAGGTCAACAGCTATGAGTTGAAGTTCATAACAATGCATTGTGGTGTGTGACTGATCTTTGTTTACTTTCTTGTTCTCTATTTTGTATGACCATGCTGAGTCATTTTCTTTTGTTTTATCAGTGTCTCTGAGCACTATGGGACAACAGCTTTGGTTATCAGTCCCTTAGAACTTAGAACTACTTAAACCTAACTAACCTAAGGACATCACACAACACCCAGTCATCACGAGGCAGAGAAAATCCCTGACCCCGCCGGGAATCGAACCCGGGAACCCGTGCGCGGGAAGCGAGAACGCTACCGCACGACCACCAGCTGCGGACTTTGTGATATCAGTCTTCTGACTGGTTTGATGAGGCCCGCCACGAATTCCTCTCTTGTGCCAACCTCTTCATCTCAGAGTAGCACTTGCAACCTACGTCCTCAGTTATTTGCTGTTTGTCTTTCTCTACAGTCTTTTTCCTTTACAGCTCCCTCTAGTACCATGGAATCATTCCCTGACGTCTTAACACAGTCCTATTCATCCTGTCCCATCTCCTTGTCAGGGTTTTCTTTTTTACCTATTCCTTTCCTCTGCGATTATGTGCAGAACCTCCTCATTGCTTACCTTATCACTCTACCTAATTTGCAACGATGTTGAGCCGTAGGGACTTCAAAAGTACTTTAAAAGTGTCATTCGTTACACCACAGGAACCAGCAGAGTTGTCCCAGTTCCACAGGAACACTACAGAAGTTTACTTGCAGCCAGTGGGGCTTCCGTGTTGTAATTTATCGCAGGATGACTTGCATGTGTTCAAATTGTGCCAGCTACCTGCACCACATATAAAAGTATTAATCACAGGGCACACCAATGCACAGAATCTCGTTGGGCTATGATGCGGTGTAAAGATTACGTATAGTCTGGTTCTTTTTTGCCTACTGTGTGTGCAGTTTCTTCTCTTCCTGTAAAATGGCAAATGGAGTTCACACAAATACCAGACACAGAGCAGTGAGTGTGAATGAAATGGTGGAAGCTCTGAAGGGACAGATAACTGCGTTTTAGAAACTACAGCGCAGCAGTAGCAAGACACTAAAGCCTTGTGTTGGAGAATAAAACAAGGGGAAGCCATTGTAGGACAACGACTCCTTGATTCAGGTACAATAAAACCTGTTGAATATACCTGCCCATGCCATCGATCCCATAACAGCTAACATCATAGTCCCATTTTAGGGGAAATAACCGAGGAAGTATCGATTTTTAGTAGGGACTGAATGCCTACGCCAAATTGTGAAAATGGTCGGAAGAAAAAACTTTGATTATAGATAAAGGTTAGTGGGGGACGCGGAACGTTTGTTGTGTACCATGAGACCTTCAATAAGGTCAGAACACTTGATGAACTGGCTAACGGTCTAGCACAGTGCTATCGGGAGCAGAACAGCGTGAAGTTCTTCAGGGAGATACTCAGTGGGTTATTACAGAAGCATAGCGAATAAGTGGAATCCTTCCCTGACAGCATAGGAAACTGAACTCGCAAATGTATGAGCTAACGCAGAATGTGGAAGCTGATGAAGTGATTCAGCTTGAGGCAGACAACAAGGCTCTGGATGTGTTTGTAAGAGGTATTTCTGCTGATATATTGAGTAGGGTTGGAATGGATACCTCAAGTGACTTATCTGTTGCTGTTAGGATTGCTATGCGATTGGAGGAGATCGACTTGCAACACGAAGGCAGAGCGATCATGGTGTTTGTTCTTCTGAAGTGTTTCAGATAAGGGCTCACGGGTCACGTCAGCGTGAATGCTATAAAGACGAATAGGAGGACCATAAAGCAGGTGATTGTTGGAAGAAAGCACGGGACAAGCAATGTCCGAATAATCGGCCATTAAATGGTACGGCAGTGCCTCATCTGTTGAACACGAGACTTCAGAAACGTATGCAGAGATGGATTGTTGTTTGCTAGGCAAAGTAAATGGTGCAGAACATAAATTTCTGGTGGGCACAGGGGCTCAGATATCAGTAGTAAGTCTGGATCTCCCTGGCGGAAAGAGACTGTAGTCGCCACGGAGTAGACGATAATGATGTGAATTCACAGGGGACCACGTAGTTCAATTTTAACGTGGGTAATAAGTGTTTTCGATAACATGCAGATGTATTGTCGAGTGTGGCGAAGGGTATTGTGCGACCCTGGGACTCGACTTCATTGCTAAACATCACGCAAAAATTGACCTTTTACAGTGTACAATTGAACTTGGTGAAACATTGTTTACGGCAACAGCTACATCTGTTACACTGTCGTAACGTTCACCTACCATGAAGGTGCAACCAAATAAACTGCATACACAGGCACTAAAGATTAATTCGCATGATACGATACCACAAGACATGTGGAAGTTGATTTGGGTAAGCAAAGGTATAGACGTACCTAAGGATTTATTATATGTTGTAAGGTCACTGATCACTAATGAAGAATTTAATAAGTCGCACTGTTTTGTATGCTGAAGTATGGCATGCGTCAGTGACATGCATGGAAATTTTATGGTTCCAGTCAGTCTTGATATTTTTGGTAAGGATGAAGTTTGTCTGCCGAATGGTTTACTAATCGCTAATTGGGATATTTTGGAGAAAGATGATCTGGGTAGGTCACGTGAGTATCTCTGCCGCAAGCAAACCATCAATGCATCCGCATTATGTGAGAAAGTGAACCATTTACAGGGAAATGACAGAGAACCAATGGAAGATTTGTTACTACAGTCCACGGATTTGTTTAATCCGAGTGGTCATTTACCAGCGACGCCACTCACGTAACACAGAATACAAACAAGGAATAATGATCCTATGTACAAGAACCCGTATTGAGTTCTGAAGTGTATGCAACCAATAACGGAAGAATTTATTGATCAGCAGCTAACTGACGTTATTATTCAGTATACTGATAGTCTTCGGGTGCCACAGGTAATTTCGGTCCCGAAAATGTCACCATATTGCACTAAAAAATACAAATATTTATATGACTGCCGATACGTCAATCCACGAACAATTACCGATGCATATCTGATACCAAAACTATCAGAGACTCTCGACAACATGGGTCAGTGTAATTATTTCTCCACAATGGATTTAGACAGTGGGGATCGTCTGATAGAAGTAGCGCCAGAGGAGCGACCAAACACAGATTTTTCTATCCGCAGAGGTCGTTTCGAATATCATCGAACACCATTCGGACTCAAGAATTCCCCTGCTACCTTTCAGATATTATTGGAAGGTGTTCTTAGAGGACTGAATGTTTGATCTATCTGGGTGAGTTAAAAATGTTTGCAAAGGACTTGGAAGAGCATGTACGACGATTTGAAGAGGTATTCAAAGGACTGGAAAAGCACGACTAAAGCTAAGCATCGATAAATGTCATTTTGCAGCAACGGAAGGAGATCGTCATGGACATATGGTGCCACAGACGAACTTTAAAAATTTTTGCCCTAAATTTTAGTAATATAATATGTGAGAACAGACACTGTAAAGTGCGCAAACGAAAAGTATAAAACTTCAGGGATGTATTAACTTTGTCAGAGATACCAGAATTGTAACCATTAATGTAATCTCTAAATGTACAAAGATCATCGACATAAGTGATTATATAAACCATTGTATAAGGGTCCTCGACCTCACTTTTTGATCTCATTGTCTGCTTGTTTTGCTCGCTGACTTTGTTAGCTTGCTCAATTCTGAATTGCACTAGCTTTGATCTGGTATTTCTTTAGGTTAATGTTTAGCTTTAACTCTTATCATAAGAATAAAAGTTTAATCAGATTTTGAGAATTATTAAACGTACAGGGATCATATAAAAGTATTCTGTTCACAGACTACAATTTTGGTTTTTCCGTCATAGCTGTCGATTAGTCGCTGCGATGACCAAATGTAAGTGAATGCGTCGATTACTTTGAGTATATTGTTAAATTCAGTTTTATTTAATTACTAGTACCACTCCTTTCCCTATAAGATTAATAACTGCCGAATAATTTATTTCGAAGGCTTATCTTTTGGTCTACGTAATTCTCAAGCGCAATAACATGCGCAATTATCTTTTTTCTTCAAATTCCGACAGAACCAGCAATCCCTTTTGCATCACGAAGTCCCATTGTAAATTAATATATTCTTTTTTGAAAAGGAAACAGCATTACTATCACGATGGATTACCAAACGAACTGTCTTCCAGGCTAATAGTGGGCCATAGCTATTTTAAACTTGTTACTGGAACTTCTTAATAATTTACGTGAAATAATTAACTATAGAATCAAAATTATCTTTAACGTTGCCGTCATTGGTAATTATTTCAAGTCAGAATTAAAAGAAATTTGATATTTTAATTTATCTGTTATTTTACGTAACTTCAATTCATTTAAAGAAAGGCAGTGACATTAAAGGTACATGATTAGCAAGGACGGTGTGAGAACAGATCCACATTTGTTCTCAGTATTTCTGAATTTTTCATCACCGAAGATGTTAAATGGTTGCAAAGTTTCATCGGTGTCTGTAATTATTAAGGGCTTTGTATCGTTTATTACGGGAAAGAGCAAAATTTGAATGGTCTGCCGAATGTCAGACGGTATCGATACTTTAAAGGGAGCAAGGACATCGGATCCAATTTTGATATCCCCCTATTTCGAAAAATAATTTATTGTTTTGTGATGCAGGTAATATACCTATTGGGTGTGTCCAACGACAGAATGTACAGGCTGTTTCCGTAAGAGCTTGCAAAAATTTAACAGGACCAAGATGATGTTCCATTGAACAACTTGAGGTAGGGAACCTGGGGTCAGAGAAGCCAGCTTAAGGAAATAATAGGAATAAAATCACATTACTGTGTAATTTTTATTTTCGTCAGGTACACTTAACTGCAAATACCATCAAAGACACAATTGACGTACGATTTGTACTGTATCTTACAGTATGTGGTAAAACTGATGGCCATCAACCTCAATGCAAGCCTGATATCGGCGAAGAAGGCTGGTGCACCCTGACAAGTATCCATGGTGTGTTTCGAATCACATCACTGGAATTCTGGCAACTAATTCCATCTCCGCATCGACCGGCGTGTCGACTCATACACGAGTGACTTTAGATATCGTAATAGGAAATAATCAAGGAGATTCAGGTCAGGCGACCTCTCATGTCATGGAATAGTAACTCCCGTTACAATCCAGCGATCAAGAAATGCAGCATTGAGGTGGTGGTGGACATCAACACTGAAGTGAGGGCGTGCACCGTCATGTTGCATCTACATCCTCTCATGGACAGCCAAGTGGACAATGTAAATGCAATACAACAGGGCCACCTTATGGGCAAATAAAGTAAACAAAACCTGCATCATGCTTCCCAGTAGTAAGGCTCATACTCCTTGTTTCCTTGCAAAAAATAAAGAATGCATATGTAGATAAATAGCACAGTAAGCGTAAATTTGTACGCATGTCAGTTGTAAATAAGCTGGAAAACAGTAATGCTGGACAAAGCAGTAACAAGTTTACTTCCATATCTCCTTAAGCTAGCTTCTCTGACCCCAGGTTCCCTACCTCAAATTGTTCAGTGGAGCATTCTCTATGTCCTGTTACATTTTCTGCACGCTCTTACGGCTGCACTCTGTAGATGTTACAAAGCGTCCTGTAGTGTATGCATCCCCACAGTTCAAAGAAGTAATCTACGGTATTACGTACTTCTGGTGTTATTTATATGGTCAAAATTTTAAGGTAGTGACGGATCACACTGCCCTCAAACGCTTATTAAGATTGAAGGACGCTTGCAGCATACAACAAGGTGGGCACTCCGATTGAGTGAATTTGATTTCGACGCAATACACAAGGGACGAAAAAAGTATATAACCCGGATAGTATAAGTATAAAAATTCCAGTTTCGCAAATACTGGTCATGAGTGGATTACAAGTGGTGGTACCTTCAGCTTTCTGGAACGAAGTCTTGGCATAAGCACAAGACTGTATGGTATATGTTTTCAGGCAGAGTGGGCGAGGAGTAACAGATATACGAATTGCCGAAAAATTTTGGTAGAGGACTAAAAAACGAGATGTCGAGCAATATGTCAGGAACTGCGAACACTATACACAACAAGCTGCTCTCAACCACAGACCAATTCAGTCAAAACGTCTATCAGAAGCCTCTAAAACTTTCGAAATGCTTGAATCGACATTTTTGGCCGCTTTAATAAAATGCCAGCAGGAAATAAATTCGTATTGATTATAATTGACCATTTCTTGCGTTACATAGTAATGGTTGCATTCCCTGAGCAAAATGAGAGTACAGTTGCTCAAGCGTCCACAAATATTTGGTTGCTCACATGTGGCAACCCGGAAACATTAATTAACGACCAAGATGTGAATTTCATGTATGAGCTTATGAAGAAGCCGTGTCGATTGCTCCGAGTTAGCAAGTTGCGAACAAGCTCCTTCCACCCTCAAGCCTATGAGAGGAGAGAGTTCATGGCATGATTTCGAAGATGTTGAGCTACTACATTAGCGGTGATTATGAAAATTGGAAGTATATTTAAATTACGTAACCGCTGCATACAATTCTAAAGTCCATACGGAAACTGGTCTTTCGCCAGACGAGGTAATATGTGGTAGAATACTGCCTCCTCCTTTGTAAGTGATTAAGTCGAAGCTTGGATCCGATGTCGAATCAGTAAAAATGTTTTCTAAGAAATTGCGAGACATTTGGCAACAAGTAAAATGCGCACATGCGGAAGCCTTAGAACGACAAGAGCAGATAAGAATTTACCTTAATACCAGATTGGCCAGCTGAAATTAGTAACGAACCGATATACACCATAAGGCCAAACCAAAGAAATTTGTGATGCCATTTCATGGACCATACCAAGTAGTGGAAATGACGTCTCCTGTCAATGTTAAAATACAGATGCCAACAAAGACTTTGATGTGGAACGTATTAAGCCTTTTAATGGAGCTGTCGATCCATTGCCAGTGATACCACAAAAATCTGCAGTATAGAATGCGAAGTCTTATGGAACAAAAGAGGAACACACGACTGATGACCGTAATAGTCCTAAATGCCTTACGTCCTTAGGTCACATCTATAGATAATAGATAAGATATGAGATTGTTGCTTGCCTATATTGAACATCGTTTTGTTCTTATGTAGATTATTAGAAAGACATTCAGTTTTATTTTGTTCTGTTTATAGCATGTTTTATAGCGTTTTGCATTTTCATTATCGAGGGATCTATACAATATTGTTTTTGCATTTGGGTTCCTATGTTCGTAAATATTTACCACGAATACTTTTGGGAAAAAACTGAGTATACAATGTGGGTAATCTCGATTTCTGGGAGGGAGGGAGGGAGAGGGAGTGACAAAAGGTTTCTTTCTTTTAGGCCGCATACCGACATGGGTACAGGTACGGACCAAATATGTATTAATAATTACAGAGCGAAGAGATGGCTCCGCTCTAATGCCATTGGAAGACCAGAGGCAAAATATTACGATCTGTTCATGTAGGATGATACAGACTGGTATGAGAACTTCAGTTATTCCATGGAAAAACAGAAGTATGTGAATGTGAAAGGGAAGTATTAACGCCGTATCCACATTTCCAGACGATAGGCACCCACTGGGTCATTGTAAACTGTTACGAACACGGGAAATGAACAGGTAAGAATAGAGTGGAATTATAGGATAGTGGAATAATGATAAAGGATACTACTTGTGACTCAGCTGGCGCGACATTTCACCTACCACCTACCAGCTACGATCACTGGTATGACTATACTTAAGTAAGAACAAGTTATGTTATACTGGCCCGAGAAGTGGCTAGAGGATCTGCCTGCCCAAAACTTAACCTTTCTAAATAATACACTGAACACAGATATTCTATGCCCACTAAACCTAAACGAACTAGTAGCAAAAGGGAGCGGGGGGGGGGGGGCAGCCAAACAAAAGCTCACCCAAATTTTTTTTTTCGTAAGTGGTCAGCCAGTCCCATTTCCCTGTGCTGTTCTTTTAGCTCCTTTGTATTTTGTTTTCCCTTTGTTTTAATTTCTTGATTAGCTATCTTGTCTCCACATTGGTTTTAATGCATGGGAGAGTGCCTGTGCGATAGTTATTGTGTGGTTGTTTCGTGTGCATGCGTGTACGACAGTTTTCGTTCTTATCCACATTCGTTTGTTTTCATCGATGTCAAGGCGCTGATAACCTCGCCGTTGGGTGCCCATAATTTCGCAAACCACTCACACACACACAAAAGTTCCAGCACATACAGGAACACTGCAATAGATAACATCATAGTATCACGACAGTAAGCGTGTCATCTACCAATGCTGTAGTGTTTCTGATTCCGATTTGTGTAATCTACTTCTGTTTTAAACGAAAGTCATAGCCATCCCCACCATCGCGGAGTGCATGGGAAGCGCCAACGTAAATACCCCACCCTTCTTAAATCCTGTTTCTTTTCTGATTTATGAGTGCTGATTGCTGACTTGTCAGAACATAGTTTCAGCCCTTGTGTCAGCTGCAGTTATCTAGTGAGAAGGGTGACTATAGAAGTCGACCCTCAGCATGCCTAGCTGTCTGTGATCATCTATGAAGCCAGGTACAGCGCCAGCTTATGAGGCCACACTCATCGAGCACAGAGGCCGCCATCATACTACCGGCCTGTTGGAGGCTTGACCTACACGACCTGGACACAGTTCGTCACCCGCCTTTGAGTTGGTGAGCGCCTCTGCTGCTCATCCCATTCCTGGCTCCTAAACATGGGCTGAGAGACGACCCCTGCAAGCCAGTGAATACTTCTGGTGGACCTATGTTGAGACTCCTGAGTGCAAATCTTCGATGTTCACGAGAGTACTTCGGAGATCGACATGCAGAGCTGGAGGCTACTGGAATCGGCGGGTCGACGGCCACCCATGGAGAGGGAGGGAGAGCATTTTGCTGTGTTGGCAATACTGCAAGATGAGCGTTAACCGACTTCCATTTCTGACAAGGTGCCACTCCACCCAGCCGGCCGCGGTGGCCGCGCGGTTCTGGCGCTGCAGTCCGGAACCGCGGGACTGCTACGGTCGCAGGTTCGAATCCTGCCTCGAGCATGGGTGTGTGTGATGTTCTTAGGTTAGTTAGGTTTAAGTAGTTCTAAGTTCTGGGGGACTTATGACCTAAGATGTTGAGTCCCATAGTGCTCAGAGCCATTTAAACCATTTTTTAACCACTCCACCCACCCGGTTGTGGTACAGGGCTTTGGAAGACTATCCTGTATTACTTATAAATATATGATTGACAATGATATTTTCTTGATTCTCTCGAGTATAATTGGGACCTCAAAACTGCATCCCGCCCAGCTCTCTCTTGGCGCTTGTAGGAGTCTGGAACTGGACCCCTGTAATGTGTAGAACTATACTTTGATACTATGACAGAGGAGAGTATCCTGTAGACAGAAAAACCACAGTAATCCCATGAAGAAATTAATTATTCTGGGTAAGAGATCTTTGTTCTTTGTCATCTCTGCACGTTTTGTTTTTGATTCGGGATGTATAACGATGGACAATTATTTTCAATGGGATGCAGAACATTTCAGCAGCAAGAATGAAGTAATATGTGAAATATCCTTACTGCATGTTGAGCGCAATAGTCTTGCAGTATACTTCGATAAAACTTGGCGTTTCAAAAAACAACACACAAAAATATATTTTTCTCTATTTAAAGTACCTGCAGTTACTTTTATGCAGGATATATCGGTGATATGGATGATGGGTGCAGTGGTGAAGGGTCAGTAAGAGCTGCAAATAAAATATTTTCAGGAGGTTGGGAATATTCTCGGTCGTATTAAGACGAGCCGTCAAAACTAAAATCCTGGTATCGGCATACAGATGTTTAAACGCTGTCAGGTATGGAGTCTCTCGTAAATGATGTCTCATTATTAAAATTAATTTCATAATTTTCTTAACAAATTCCTGGAACTATCTAGAAGTTAAAACAAGATGAAAATTCATAAGTGACGACATTTCACATTTCTTACAGTATTTTTTTATCTCGGAATATTTTTATCGTTTCATGATGAAGTAAGTATCAATGCATCTATAAACTTTGAGAATGTATGTGTATTACCGTCAGTCCAAACATGTAAGTGGCTCTGTTTTTTCCCACAGGTGGAAGTAAATTTTTTTTTGTGTTGCAACTTTATTTTGTTCGTAGCAGCTGACAAGAATTTTCTTTTTTAAAGTACTCCATCACAATCTCGACTAAAACAGATATGCCTAATATTTTTTTCGGAGTTTTTATTAACATTTGAAATTATCACTAGCTAGCAAAGCTGTAGGACGGTGAGATGAGCTTGAGTTGCTTAACCGGCCGGAGTGGCCGTGCGGTTCTAGGCGCTACAGTCTGGAGCCGAGCGACCGCTCCGGTCGCAGGTTCGAATCGTGCCTCGGGCATGGATGTGTGTGATGTCCTTAGGTTAGTTAGGTTTAATTAGTTCTAAGTTCTAGGCAACTGATGACTCAGAAGTTAAGTCGCATAGTGCTCAGAGCCATTTGAGGTGCTTATTTTCATGATGGCTGCTATAGTTCACTTGCACTAGAGTGCAGCAACTCCACTGTTTATGCGCGTACGGTGGGCTGGCCGTGGTGTATAAAGGAGCCGCCGGTTATGTTAGAAACTCAGTTCCGGAGAGATTGTGCATCAGCATACTTACCTGAAAATGGTTGGCAGTTGGTCTGTTGATATATTGCGTCAAGAATGTTTCACTATTCGCAGCCATACCCGAGAAGAGTGTCATCAGTCATTACGCCAGGAAAGTCTACTAGATCACAGAAACGACTATAGCTGTTTGTATTCTAAATGTAAAATAAAACAAAAATTGCAGATAGGGCATGTATACGATGCGATCAAATGCATCCTGACACCTGGCTGAAAATGACTTACAAGTCCGTGGCGCCCTCCATCGGTAATGCTGGAATTTAATATGGTGTTGGCCCACCATTAGTCCTGATGACAGTTTCCACTCTTTCAGGTATACGTTCAATCAGGTACTGGAAGGTTTCTTGGGGAATGGCAGCCCATTCTTCACGGAGTGCTACACTGAGGAGAGGTATCGACGTCGGTCGGTGAGGCCTGACACGAAGTCGGCGCTGGAGGACTCTATAGGACTCAGGTCAGCACTCTGTGCTGGCCATCCATTACAGGGGTGTTATTGTCGTGTAACCACTCCGCCACAGGCCGTGCATTATGAACGGGTGCTCGATCGTGTTGAAAGATGTAATCGCCATCTCCCAATTGCTCTTCAACAGTGAGAAGCAAGCAGGTACTTAAAACATCAATGTAGGCCTGTTCTGTGATAGTGCCACGCAAAACAACAATGGATGCAAGCCGCCTCCATGAAAACACGACCACACCATAATACCACCGGCTCCGAATTTTACTGTTGGCACTATAAACGCTACCAGATGACGTTCATCGGGCATTCGCCATACCCACACCCTGCCATCGGATCACCACATTATGTACCCTGATTCGTCACTCCACACAACGTTTTTCCACTGTTAAATCGTCCTATGTTTACGCTCCTTATACCAAGCGAGGTGTCTTTTGGCATTTACCGGCGTGACGTGTGGCTTATGAGCAGCCGCTCGACCATGAAATCCAAGTTTTCTCACCTCCCGCCTAACTGTCATAGTACTTGCAGTGTATCCTGATGTAGTTTGGAATTCCTGTGTGATGGTCTCGATAGATGTCTGTTTATTATACATTACGATCCTCTTCAACTGTCGGCGGTCTCTGACAGTCAACAGACGAGGTCGGCCTGTATGATTTTGTGTTGTATGTGTCCTTTCACGTTTCCACTTCACTATCACATTGGAAACAGTGGACCTAGGGATGTTTAGAAGAGTGGACATCCCGCGTACAAACGTATGACACAATGACACCCGATCACCTGACCACGTTCGAAGTCCGTGAGTTCCGCGGAGCGCCCCATTCTGCTCTCTCACGATGTCGAATGACTACTGAGGTCGCTGGTCTGAAGTAACTGGCAGTAGGTGGCAGCACAATGCACCTAATATGAAAAAAACGTATGTTTTTGGGGGCATCCGGATACTTTTGATCACGTAGTGTATATAATGAACATTGGTGAGGGGGACATGGAGAAGGAGAACGTGTTAAAACACAAGTAATGAGGACTTCGGAGAAGTAACTGACTGATAGAAAAACAAAAAGAGAAAGCACTGTGTAGCAATGCATCAAAATATATCCTCAACCATTCTGCAGCTATGTACAAGCTCGATCCTGTAGCGAGCAGCTGAATGGCCAACATTCTAACGACAAGGGACGCCTCCCCTGCCTGTGACGAAACTCTTTCTGTTTAGCTTTTTGATTTGAGATACCGTTTTCATCGTATTTTTCGCATAAAGTATTCCTTATTATCGATTAGTTGCTCACTTAAGCAGTCTTCTCTCTGCTGCTATCTCACTTCCATCTAGAACAAAATAAATGAAGATAGGCTTATCTAATTTTTCTTCTGCAGGTGGCTCGGAGAGGGGAGCGCTCACGTCTTTGTACCATATTTCATCAATATTTCAGTGAGTTCTACAATGGGTCGGTGTGGTAAACATTACTTCATTAAACCACTTCATTGATTTATATTTTATTTAGGGGCCGAAAGAGACAATATTGACGAAACACAGCCACAAGATTTCTTCTGCCAGTCACCAAAACTAACAACGGCCGGGAGAGCGGTGTGCTGACCTCATGGTCTTCCACATCCGCATCCAGTGACGCCTACCAGCCGGCCGCTGTGGCCGAGCGCTTCTAGGCGCTTCAGTCTGGAACAGCGCGACCGTTGCGATCGCAGGTTCGAATCCTGCCTCGGGCATGGATGCGTGTGATGTCCTTAGGTTAGCTAGGTTTAAATAGTTCTAAGTTATAGGGGACTGATGACCTCAGATGTTAAGTCCCATAGTGCTCAGAGCCATTTGAACCATTTGACGCCTACCAGCTGAGGATAGAGAGTGGTCGGTCGGTGCCGCTGCGCCTCCCGAGGCGTGTTTGGATAGAGTTCAGTTCTAGTTTAGTCTATACTTAAGAAAGCGTTATGAGAAAGCACTCGAATGTGAACTGCACAGTGACAACGGTACCGGTGTTCTGATCCTAACAAATTCGCTAGGCACCCTCAAGAAACAACATCAGTTTTGGAACTTCAAAATGAACTGTTGTCACTCTAATGTATCCTAATTAATTTAATAAGACACCAAGTAATAAAAGAGAGGCCATTCTGAAATCATGTACAATGAAATAGGCGACTAATTAGCAAGGAAGGGCTACTGTTGAAAGAGCATTTGCCGAATTCAACCGTTGAAATTACAATAACGAAAGAGATATTTGAAGAACCATCTCAATTCCTCATGATCTTGTAATGATACCTGTGTTTAGACGAGCTGTTCCCTCGTCTAAGTTTGGTACTGAATTTACTTGCTTGGCTGGGTGGGAATCATCGTGGCAAGGCTGTCGCACAGTCCTCCATGTAAGCTGAGATACAAAGGCAGTCAGTGCGTGACCAGATATGGGTAATCCCAGAGCATGGGGACTAGGATGGTGGATGCTCATATGGTTTGACAGTAGAAGACAAACTAGTAATGGCGGCTTTTAAGACAGTCTAAAATGTGGCTACATACAACGCTTAGAAATTCAGTAACAAAGCACAATACGATAGCAGAGCAAATCAGAATACATCTGCCGTCTCCAAAAACGAGACGCATGCAATGAAACAAAAACATTTTCAATATCTTAAAAACTACAAAAGTTATTAATGAACCTTAAAATTGATAACTCTTAAATACACTCATCAACAAAGTTTTTCATCACCTCGGTTCCGAGGGTTCGGGAACCTGTACAGAAAATTGCTCATGAAAACCACACATTGAATGTTGTACCACCATACAGCGAGACCTTCACAGGTGGTGGTCCAGATTTCTGTACACACCGGTACCTCTAATACCCAGCAGCACGTCCTCTTGCATTGATCCATGCCTTTATTCGTCGTGGCATACTATCCACAAGTTCATTAGGTTGGTCCAGACTGTCCCACCCCTCTACGGCAGTTCGGCGTAGATCCCTCAGAGTGGTTGGTGGGTCACATCGTCCATAAACAGCTCTTTTCAATCTATCCAAGGTATGTTCGACAGGGTTTATGTCACAAGATGTACACGCTGGGGGCGCGAATTGTCGTCCATGAAGACGAATGCATCGCCAATATGCTGCCGATATGGTTGCACTATTGGTCGAAGGATGGCATTTACATATCGTACAGCCGTTACGACGCCTTCCATGACCACCAGCGGCGTACGTCGGCCCCACATGTACCACCCCAAAACAGTAGGGAACCTCCACCTTGCTGCACTCGCTGGACAGTGTGTCGGGTTGCCTCCAAACACTTCTCTGATGATTGTCTGGTTGAAGGCATATGCGACACGCAGCGGTGAAGAGAACGTGATGCAAATCCTGAGCGATCCATTCGGCAAGTTGTTGTACCATCTGTACCGCGCTGCATAGTGACCCAGTTACGAAGATGGACCTCGCCATGGACGTCGGGAGTGAAGCTGTGCATCATGCAGCCTACTGCGCACAGCTTGAGTCATAACACGGCGTCCTGCGGCTGCACGAAAAGCATTATTCAATATGATGGCGTTGCTGTCAGAGTTCCTCCAGGCCATAATCCGTAGGTAGCGGTCATCCACTGCAGTAGTAGCCATTGGACGGCCTGTGCGAGGGATGTCATCGACAGTTACTGTCTCTCTGTATCTCCTCCATGTCGGAATAACATCGCTTAGGTTCACTCCGAGACGCCTGGTCACTTCCCTTGTTGAGAGCCCTTCTTGGCACAAAGTAACAATGCGGACGCGATCAAACTGCGGTATTGAGCGTCTAGGCATGGTTGAACTACAGACAACACGAGTCGTGTACCTTCTTCCTGGTGGAATGACTGGAACTGACCGGCTGTCGGACCCCCTCCGTCTAATAGACGCTGCTCATGCATGGTTGTTTCATCTTTGGGAGGGTTTAGTCACATCTCTGAACAGTCAGAGGATACAATATCCACAGTCAACGTCTGTCTTCAGGGGTTCTCGGAACTGGGGTGATGCAAACCTTTTTTTGATGTGTATACTTCATGGTATTTCAACAAAGAATGTCTCAAATGATAGCACTGCGCTATAGTTATCACCCCTGGGAGCTACACATCTGTGGCTATTTTATTTATTGACTTATTAGGTTTTATGTCTTTTTCACTATGGAAATGTCGTAGTCTCCACTACAACACAGCAGCTGTATGCATCACGGCATGCCTCAGATCTTGTCTCACTTGTGTAGTTATCTAATGATAATTTTTGTCATTTTTAACGTAAGCACACTTGCACGAGAATTCTGTGTTATTTATTTTTGTTCAGACTATTATTTTTACTTATTGTAAATTGTTTGAGCATAGCTCAATGTT
Organism: Schistocerca serialis cubense; assembly: GCF_023864345.2. Classification (NCBI taxonomy): domain Eukaryota; kingdom Metazoa; phylum Arthropoda; class Insecta; order Orthoptera; family Acrididae; genus Schistocerca; species Schistocerca serialis. The sequence continues at coordinate 685,769,072 of NC_064638.1, read as the reverse complement.
AATAGGATTCCTTATACTAAGTATTGTAACAATACATCGGTTTAACTCAAAGATAGTCTCGTTAAGTTAAACCCAGCCTTTAGAACCTAAGAATACTCTATATTTTGGTGGAGATGGCGTTTAGCCAATGAGAATGAGGAAGTGGTGGAACGCTACTGAAGCACAGAGCTGAGACGGATGCAAGACATGGACACTTAGTCCCGAAAGTCAGAAGAAGACAGACCAGCCTGATGTGATGTGCAGTCTTCAGATGTGAAGCTGATAGGTTTTGGGTTGTAATTTGCCACTCGAGTACTCTAATTTTCGAAGGGACTTTAACTTTCGCGAGTACTAAATATGAGCCCGTTAAAAACTTCGATTTTTTCTGCTTGCGTGGAATTAAGACTGGACCGAGTATGAGTTTCTACTCTTAATCTTAGGTATGTAGACATATAGATCTCCATACTAAACTCTAAATTATTTTGAGCTGGTGAATAGGTCATGTTTTTTATTCACAGAATAGTACTTAGTTTTCCTACGTCTCTGCTGATTAGTTAGTTTTTAGGCACCCGGCTGCCATTGTGTGGGGTACTTACGATTTTCTGGTTGAATAAACGAACAAATATCCGACATCATCCTCTGGTGTCATCTACATCAATTTCAAATGTTAGAATAAAACTCTTTTTATTACTTATTTTTTATGTTCGATATCTAATATATATGCTTATTTTATTAATTAGCAATTCAAAGCTATGCATGGATTACTTGACCGCAGGATCACGGGAACAAATATGCTGCGAGTATAGCTGGTGGGCATGGACGCAGACATGCCCAGCTCGATCCTAGGATTTCGTCGAGTCATCGTTTGCAAAAGCCGTGCATAGCTCAAATACTGGTCTGTTCCGTTTAGCCAGTTTTACCAGGTTAAAGCAATTGTAAAAGATAGTAAAGTCGCAAACTCCCAGTTCACAAATGGGCGACACTTTGCAGTGATTGAAGTGTTCATCGCCGCTAAAAAAATATGTTATTCAGAATTCATACATCTAAATCACCTACAGCTGGGCTGTTCCCGTTACTCTTCTATGAAGATCTAACTCAACAAACCGCAAACTGGGAATTTCTTTTACGTGGTCTGTGCGCGAGTCAATATAGCATCAAAAACTGATTACTGGAGGAGCATGTCGTGGAGCAATGTTCTTTCCGGTCACACAACAGAAGACTCATGGCGTTTTTGATTATACTTTTTTCTAATCAAAATAGACAGTGATAGAATCCTGTGATTTTTTCGCACCATGAAATCAACTGAGCAGACTTATTTCGAAAACAGAGGTAGTGATATAGTTTTACTACATTTAGCGTTTTTGCTTGGGAATCGCTCATAACAATCCGTTTCTTCGCTAACGGCACAGCAAGATATTATCCCAAGTGCGACTTTCCCATTCTTTTAAGATCCAGGCCGTTCTACATCTAGAGAATTTGCCTCATAAGCCGTTCATAATTGTTGTTCCGACTGCAGTGTTCCCTCAATAGAGCATTAAATTTTGAATCCCTCCTGTGCCAGCAGTGTCCCCTACTAATTAGTACCCAGTGAGTTTAGGACTATCCGGTACTGACTAGTGCCCCAAACCCTCAAACTGTCTTCTGTAGAATATTCCTAAAAGTTACCACTCTTATTCAGTTGCTTATAGTTCTCTATATCTGATAATTTCTACCTCCTCGGAAATCGAAATAATGTTAACTTCATTTCCTTGCCCTTAAAAGATGAAACTATCTACTGAAATCGACTGTTCCAGTCCCAGTCGCTGCAGCACCTACAATTCTATTCAATGCATTTTTGAGAGATATTTATCTGTCTCAAAGTGACCAACGAAAACTGCTTTCGGGTAGTTCTTCGCAGTTGCATTTCTCTTTGTCATATTCTCGGCCCATTAGCGCTGAAGCCTACTAGTGGCCATCTCCTTGTTTATTTTCACCAGATATATTTTTTCCTCCGGTGTCTGCTAACTGAACTTTATGCACATTTTCTCAATCAAGTTGAGTTGCCTTAACTAGTGTACCCCTTATTTCTGGACTCCGCAAGCTGTCACACTGTGCCTGCCTAAACGACAGAAATCTCTTGGATCGTTCTTATCTCTTTCCTCGACTTCACATTCCTTCTCAGACTCATTAGTGATATAGATTTTGCTTCCTTCGTCGACACTACCGTGACTGCGAGTATCAGACACTAATCTCTTTAGCTCACCTGTAATATCACCCACTGTTGAAAGATATCACAGTAAAACCATGAAAGGCAAAGTAGATGCTATTCCACATCGGAGTTTTGGGGATTGTTTTTTTCTTTATTTGAGAGGAAATACTGTCCAAGGCAAAATGATAGCGTGATATATGTATCAGCACTGTATCTGTGGTCGTAAAAATTGGAAAAACCGATGTTTTCTTTGACAAATACTACAGGCATACTTTGCTTCGGAACTGTGTAAAGGGCGCTATTTGGGCACGGGCGAAATTTTACATCGTTGTACGGATCGAGATGGTACGCTGATCAAATGGTTCAAATGGCTCTGAGCACTATGGGACTTAACATTTATGATCATCAGTCCCCTAGAACTTAGATCTACTTAAACCTAACTAACCTAAGGACATCACACAAAACTCAGTCATCACGAGGCAGGGAAAATCTCTGACCCCGCCGGGAATCGAACCCGGGAACCCGGGCGCGGGAAGCGAGAACGCTACCGCACGACCACGAGCTGCGGACAACGCTGATCACATACTAGACCCCCATTCGGGAGGACAGCAGTTCGAATCTTCGTCCAACCGTCCAGATTTACGGGGGTTGGACAAAACTATGGAAGTACCGGACACACAAATTACTGCCATGCCTAATACTGTGTAGAGAACCCGTTGGCATTCAAAACAGTTTCGAGTGGTTTCGGAATTGAACTACAGGTCGTGTACGGTTTTCCAAAGGAACGTTATACAAGTCTTCCTGCAAAATAGCGGCGAATTTAGGTAACAATGATGTAGGAGCATCACGCTTACGGACCCTTCTCTCCAAAGTAGGCTAAAAAGGCTCAGTAATTCTGAGATCTCATGGCCATGTTGGCCAGGGGATGTTTTAATTAATCGTTGTGGTCACAAAATCAGTTCCTGAAGGTGCGAGCTATCTGAACAGGGATCCTGGTATCTTGGAACTCAGTATTACCGCTGGGGAACACACCTGTTGAGCCAAATGGTCACATAAACTTTGGAAGTAACATGACATTGCAGAGTAAACACGTGCCCCATGGAGTACCATGATATGGCTGCTAAAATCAACACAGAACCCCTTCAATGTTTCACTCTTCGGACGTAAACTTGGCCAGAAGTCAGAAGCAGTGTGGAACAAGATTCATCGTACCAAATTACTTTCTTCCAAGGCTCCATAGTCCATGTTCATTTTTTTGCTTAAGCAACATGTTTTCCTGGTAAGGGCATTTGCATCACTAATGAGTGGTTCTGGGGTTCCAGCTCACCCTGCAGTTCCCTGATTATGGAGCCCCCTTCGCGTTGGTTTGGTGCTGACAGGGTTCACGACAGCGACATTCTACTCTGCAGTGACTTTTGCAACTGTTGCCGTCTTAGTTTCCACCTCAATGACCGCCTGTCACGATCACTCAACGCACAGTTTCATCCACCTTATAACTTAGCGGATGATGTTTTTCCGCTTTCCTTAATACCGTATAAATCTTCGATACCGTGCCTCTTGAAAAACCAAACACTTCTGCTCTCTTGGTTACAGAAGTATCCAACACACAAGCATTAACAATTTACATAAGTTCGAATTCACTTAACCACGACATAACGCACTCACATTTGTACCGAACACTGTTCTGACCTCGACTGACACTTGTGACGCCGGCCGGAGTGGCCGAGCGGTTCTAGGCGCTACAGTCTGGAACCGCGCGACCGCTACGGTCGCAGGTTCGAATCCTGCCTCGGGCATGGATGTGTGTGATGTCCTTAGGTTAGTTAGGTTTAAGTAGTTCTAAGTTCTAGGGGACTGATGATCACAGTAGTTAAGTCCCATAGTGCTCAGAGCCATTTGAACCATTTGAACATTTGTAACATATTGAAGACGTTGCACAGATGCCGTTCATGCATAAATACCGTAGCACAACCTGCAGGCTTGGATAGCATGTGCGTTTATGTTCAAGCACGCATTTCTCTCGGTGTTTCCATATCTATGCCCAACTTCCTTATGTTTTCTGTGGTTCCCTACATCCCTTCGGACTTCCTCTCAGGTATCACGACCAATTTCCTCCCCCACCGTTACTAATACGAGGTTGCGTTCCGTCTCTGTACACGGGATGTTCAACCCTAGTATTCTTTCCTTTGCCTCGTTGGCTGAGAAAATAAATAATCGCATTGAGTCATTTCAGTAACATTACTTGGTTACCCTATGAAATAACTTGATCCATTACAACTGTTAAGTCCCACAGGATTCAAAATATCTTTTATTTGATCTTTCTTTTAAATATTATAATACCGCTAAACTTTACCTTCTGGGATTCTATAAAAATAACTTGATTAATTGCAACTGAAAAGACCCATACGTTTAAAAATATCTACTATTCACTCGTTCTTTTAAACATTAGAATACCACCTAGCTTCTAGGGACGTTTTCGTAGCATTTCTGTCTTGAGCTAACGGAGTGGTAAGTAAATGTGTAAGATTTTATTTGAGTTGATATTTTTAGTCATATTTATTTCTTGTATTGTATTCAGTGCTTTTAATTTCTTGTATTATAATTCATTTCCTGCATTTCAATTGGAAATTAACGAAAACGATTAATCTCAATTCTTGTGTGCTAAGCGCATACTAGTCCCAACTACCTAGATTATCTGACTCACAGATAATACTGAGAGTTACAGAGCGAATGATTTCTGTGAGAACATTTTAGATGTATTTTTGTACAACTTGTCTCTTGAACAACTTGAGCTGCTAAGCAACGACTCCTAGCCTTCTCCCTTAAAAGTTCCAGCACGTATGATGTGAACTAGAGCTGCCACGGAAAATACAAATGAAGTCAAGAGGACAGTAATATTAACTTAGCCACCTCGCAGGATGGTGTCACTTTCTTAACCTGTGTGACACGCCTTTCTAACGCGCAGTTGTGTGCTGATGCTGCACTACGATGTAACTGGTCCGTAACCTTGTGATGTTAAAAAAACTTTCCCTTGTATTTGGATGGGGCCCTAAACTCGGCAGTCGTTTTCACCCTTCATATTTTTTCTCATCGTTAACAGCTACACTGCTCTACTCCACAACTGCCTAAGCGAGTCGTGCAAGCAGCGCCAACTAGAATGACTCCCCTCAGCCAGAGAGTCACAGGAGTCTAAAACGCATTTTCCAATACAGAAGCACTTCCATTCGCTATTGTATCCTTGACAGGAAGTTCTCAAAACAGCGACAACAGTTTCCGGAGCTACATTACTCTTCTGCTTTCAGTCACCCTTCTGGTCGGCATGAGTCTGTCCTCATAGACAGTACTTGCATTCACTAACATTCAGATGCCGTTGTCGTGGAAAGCCACAAAAGCGAGTGGGTGGAAAGCTAGGAGGCAGCGAGTATTTACCTGTCACCGCAGTCAGGTACTGCATCGTGCGACGGCTGCGTCCTACCGCCATGCTGCGGGTAATTGGTTCCACCTGTACTCAAATACAGGTAAAAAGCCCAGGCATGCTTTATACGTTTCGGCCGCTCGTCAGATTTTAACTGAGCGATATCAAATGGCAGATAAGACTGAGAGCGTCATCGAATATTATGAACTACTCAGTTTCAGTAGTATTGTTATCTCATATGGGATAACGACTATGTAAATTATCTAACTCTGCTAGCTTAATTTTTCATGTCAACAGCGTACAGGCAGCAAGCTCTGGATAATTAGCTTTTCATTAGCGATGGTATGAAACACGCTTTACTTATATGCAGTGGGACTCATGAGTTCGAGATTACCCGTCAGGCTGCTGCAGATATGATTGCGCCACAACCAGTAGCATTACCTGCATGGAAAACTTCAGTCAACTAAAGCTTTTACCATACATGCTGAAGCACTTCCTCCCATGTGCTTTTAGTGCATTAATGTTACACTCTTGGACGTTGGGTGTGCAGAACTGAAGATATTAAGTAAAAACCATTCTGCCACATGTTTTCTTGATAAATTTATATTTATATGTTTTAATAGGGCACGTGGCTTTGTATGTTCAGGACGACAAATCAAGTGGAATATCCTACAGAAAGATATATACAGCGTCCGTCCAAAAAGATCCGTGGCTGATTATATTTCTGGGGACAAGGGGTTTCAAATTGACAAGGGATTTCAAACCACCGTACAGTATACCAATCCTACTCATTTCCTTTTCTGTTCCACTCGCAAATAGAGCGAGGGAAAAATGATTGTCTCTATGGCTCCGTATGAGCCCTAATTTCTCGTATCTTATGTTCGTGGTCCTCACGAGCAATGTATGTTGGCGACAGTAGAATCGTTTGGCATTCAGCTTTATATGCGGATTCTCTGAATTTTCTCAATATTGTTTCTCGAAAAGAACATCGCGTTCTTTCCAGTAATTCTCGTTCGAGTTCCCGTAGCGTCTCCGTAACACTTACGTGCTGTTCGAACATACCAGTAACAAATCTAGCAACCCGCCTCTGAACTGCTTATATGTCTTCCTTCAATCCTACCGCGTACGGATCCCAAACACTCGAGCAGTACTCAAGAATAGGTCGCACCAGCGTCATATATGCGGTCTTCTTTACAGGTGAATCACTCTTTCAAAAATTCTCCCAATAAACATCTTTCTTACAGCAGTTCTCACTTGCTCGTTCCATTTCACATCGCTTTGCAAAGTTACGCCCAGATATTTAAACAACTTGACTGTGTCTAGCAGGACACTAGTAATACCGTATCCGAACATTACAGGTTTTTTCTACCTACTCATCCGCATTAACTTACATTTTTCCACATTTAGAGCTACCTGCCATTCATCACACCAACTATAAATTTTGTTTAAGTCGTGTTGTATCGTCATACAGTCACTCGACTTGGACATCTTACCGTACACCACAGCGTCATCAGCAATTAACCATAAATTGCTGCCCAAGCCGTCCGCCAAATGATTTGTGTATATAGAGAACAACAGCAGTCTTATCACGCTTCCCTGGGATTTTCCTGATGATACTTTGTCTCTGATGAACACTCGCCGTCGAGGGCAGCATACTAGGTTCCATGACTTGGAAGACTTCGAGCCGCTCACATATCTGTGAACTTATTCCATATTCTCGTGGCTTCGTTAACAGCCTGCAGTGGGCCATCGTGTCAAATGTTTTCCGGAAATCTAGGAATATGGTTCAAAATGGTTCAAATGGCTCTGAGCACTATGGGACTCAACTGCTGTGGTCATAAGTCCCCTAGAACTTAGAACTACTTAAACCTAACTAACCTAAGGACAGCACACAACACCCAGCCATCACGAGGCAGAGAAAATCCCTGACCCCGCCGGGAATCGAACCCGGGAACCCGGGCGTGGGAAGTGAGAACGCTACCGCACGACCACGAGATGCGGGCTTAGGAATATGGAATCTGCCTGTTGCCCATCAACTGTTTGCAGAATATCATGTGAGAAAAGGGCAAACTGAGTTTCGAACGTGCGATACTTTCTAAAACCATGCTGATTCGTGGACATAAGCTTCTCAGTCTCAAGAAAGTTTATTATATTCGAACCGAGAACACGTTGAAAGATTCTGCAGCAAATCGAAGTTAGGGATGTTGGTCTATAATTTTTCGGGTAATTTCTTTTGCCCTTCTTATATAGTGAAGTCACCTTCGCCTTTTTCCAGTCACCAGGGACTTTGTACTGGCTGAGAGATCCACAATAAATACACTTTCAAATCTTTCAATTGTTTCTCTACGCCAGGGATGCTTATTCCTATATCGTTCATACGGGAGCCTGCCCGATGGTTAAATGACGGTATGTTTGTACGAGACCACTGTGTAAACGATTTCTTGAATGTAAAATTTAAAACTTCTGCTTTCGTTTTGCCATCTTCAACCGCCTCACCAGACTGGCCAACAAGGGACTGAATGGAAGCCTTAGACCCGTAGACCTACTTAGCGATTTTACATAAGACCAGAATTTTTAACAAATTTTTTATTAACAAAAATATTGGCTCCCCACGAAATGCCTGATATAAAATCTCCATCTCGTAAAAATATCAGTAAGTAATAGTGGGAGTGCTCATATTTACTAAATATTTACTGATATTTTTGCGAGGCAGAGGTTCTACATCTGGCACTTCGTGGGGAGCCAATATTTTTGTTAATTTATGGCCACTTTTGAGCTTAATGTCCTGCAATATATGTTATTGACGTAAACTCAATCACTTGAAAATGACATAAAAAGCCGAAACTTGTTTAACTTTGTCCGATGAAGGACTGCTTGGATAAATAATCTTTGTCCTCACGACACTTTGGTAAAGGAAAAGAAATGGAACACAAAGCGTATACGTCCTTCCCATTATCGTATTACTGATGTAAAGAAATAAAGGTAGGAAGATTGGAGACTCTTAATCATCAAATCTTATCACGGCATGCAGGAAAACAGCGACTCACTCGACCAACAAGACTAGTCAGATGCATTCGCAACTCAGTGAAAATATAATGTTGGATCAGTGTAAGTCGCTCCTGTAAATGAAGCAATTTGTTTTTCCTTTTTTTTTCTCAGATATGACTCAGAATTTTGGTTCACAGTGACACGACTTGCCTAGTGGCTTTGCAACTATTGGCACCAGCTTTTTTTATAATTTATCCTAAGTTTATCTACGCTTTTTCTTGCACAGATTAAGACAAAAATTACGTTAAATTTTAGCGAAGAAATTTTTGCTTGAGCAAAGTCACGTCATATACCGGGCGGTTATAATTAAACTTTCCCCATTTAACACGTTATAACACGAAAACTAATCACCTATTAGTATCAAACTTGGTAACTTTAATGTCCAGGGTATGGGATGCATGATTTCCATGCGTCCCAGCTTCACTGTCCAGTTCCAACTATGGCCAATATGTGGCGTGATCAGTTATCGTGAATCATAGTCTAAGAAACCTAATCAGTCGCAGTGTACTTGTTGACGTGTCAATACGAGCTTGGACAAAAGGAGCAGAGCATTGTTGGTGAAACTCTATTATCAAATGCCGGCCGCAGGTTCGAATCCTGCCTCGGGCATGGACGTGTGTGATGTCCTTAGGTTAGTTAGGTTTAAGTAGTTCTGAGTTCTAGGGGACTGATGACCACAGATGTTAAGTCTCATAGTGCTCAGAGCCATTTGAACCATCTATTATCAAAACAACAGTAATGCGGCAGCTGCACTTCGGGAAAATCGTCGGCTTAGAGAATTATGGAAGGGTCCCGTCTCCCCACCTGCTGTGTGGAGCACGATGAGGAAGTTCGAATCCACTGGAGAACTGGGCGTCGCTCCGGGAAGAGATCGACTACCGGTTGCACCACAGGTGGTTGATGAAATCGCTGTTGCAATTCCCCATCGTCAGGTAGTGCTCGTGCCATGCCACGACAGTTGAAAATTCCTTGATCGACTCTACGGGAGGTGCTTGAAACCATTGTCAAATGATATCCGTACAAGATCCACATCGTACTACAGATTGCACTACAGGACGCACAACGACGTGTTGACTTCGCTCTTCGCTTTCTCACAAGGATTGAAGTTGACGAGGGCTGGCCCTGGACCATCCTATGGACAGACGAAGCTCAATTTTCTCTAACGATTGAGGTGAACACACAGAAATGCCGAGTGTAGGGTCCTCATCTCCAGTCACTGTGCATGAAATACCTCTGTATGGTGAACGTGTCACCGAATGGTGTGGTTTCATGGCTACGTTCATCATTGACCCATTCTTTTTTCAACAGGCCGGCTCTCAAGGGCCAAACACGCACAGTGCGACTGGCCAGCGTTACTGCGATATGCTTCGCCAGCATGTCACATCCGCCCTACATGAGAGAGACGCATTGAACTCAACAGTTTTGATACAAGATGGGGCCTCACTGCACATCGCTCGTGAAGTTCACCTGCTTCTCCGAAACACATTTGGAAACTATCGACTGATAATTCGATCGTTTCCAAATGCTTGGCCGGCACAGTCACCTGACCTCCATCCCTGTAATTTCTGCTTGTGTCGCTACCCGAAGGACGGGGTTTACCAGGGGGACTTTCACACATGTGCTACTCTGAATCGCAGCATATCGAGAGAGATAGCCAGCATACCTACGGACATGCTTCGTTCTGCTGTGCAGAATGCAATCATGCGCTGTGAGACTCTTTTGGACTCTGACGGGTGCCATACTGAGCACATTTTGTAGCAGTAATGGTACCGGTATGTAATGGTATGACGTACCGTAGTAACACGTTAAAACTATGTCAATTGAACTGATTCTGCATTATTTCTCTTCCCCATGTCCACGACATTAATGCTACCGAGTTTGGTCCTCGTACGGTAGTTAGTTTCCGTGTTATAACGTGTTAAATAGGGAAAGTTTTATTGTAACCACGCGATATAAGTCGTAGTTTCAGTAAGTGACCCAAAGATACACGATATCCCGCTGGAACAGCTCTGTTTGACATCTGGCTCTGGATCTGAAGGAATAAAAAAACATGGTTCAAATGGCTCTAAGCACTATGGGACTTAACATCAGAAGTCATCAGTCCCCTAGACCTAGAACTACTTAAACCTAACTAACCTAAGGACATCACACACATCCATGCCCGAGGCAGGATTCGAACCTGCGACCGCATTAGCAGCGCGGTTCTGGACTGAACCGCCTAGAACCGCTCGGCCACAGCGGCCGGCATGGAATAAAAGACAAGGCGTCGAAATAAGACACGATGTTGCAGTAACTGTGTCGTTCAGATATAAGATCCATAATGCATGTCCGATGTATCAGGCACTGCGGTGACTGCAGCCCTTATGAACCGCATAATGGACAGTGAAAATTGTGGAAGACCTGGACTCGAAACCAGATTTCCCGATTATCCCGAATGGTCGCCTTGCCATTAAGGATATCCAAGCACGACTCACGGACAGATCCAAACTTCCATATGTTATTAGCTATTTATCTACAAGCCGCTATCGTCCATTGGTTATGTACAGGGTGTTTCAAAAATGACCGGTATATTTGAAACGGCAATAAAAACTAAACGAGCAGCGATAGAAATACACCGTTTGTTGCAATATGCTTGGGACAACAGTACATTTTCAGGCGGACAAACTTTCGAAATTACAGTAGTTACAATTTTCAACAACAGATGGCGCTGCAAGTGATGTGAAAGATACAGAAGACAACGCAGTCTGTAGGTGCGCCATTCTGTACGTCATCTTTCTGCTGTAAGCGTGTGCTGTTCACAACGTGCAAGTGTGCTGTAGACAACATGGTTTATTCCTTAGAACAGAGGATTCTTCTGGTGTTGGAATTCCACCGCCTAGAACACAGTGTTGTTGCAACAAGACGAAGTTTTCAACGGAGGTTTAATGTAACCAAAGGACCGAAAAGCGATACAATAAAGGATCCGTTTGAAAAATTTCAACGGACTGGGAACGTGACGGATGAACGTGCTGGAAAGGTAGGGCGACCGCGTACGGCAACCACAGAGGGCAACGCGCAGCTAGTGCAGCAGGTGATCCAACAGCGGCCTCGGGTTTCCGTTCGCCGTGTTGCAGCTGCGGTCCAAATGACGCCAACGTCCACGTATCGTCTCATGCGCCAGAGTTTACACCTCTATCCATACAAAATTCAAACGCGGCAACCCCTCAGCGCCGCTACCATTGCTGCACGAGAGACATTCGCTAACGATATAGTGCACAGGATTGATGACGGCGATATGCATGTGGGCAGCATTTGGTTTACTGACGAAGCTTATTTTTACCTGGACGGCTTCGTCAATAAACAGAACTGGCGCATATGGGGAACCGAAAAGCCCCATGTTGCAGTCCCATCGTCCCTGCATCCTCAAAAAGTACTGGTCTGGGCCGCCATTTCTTCCAAAGGAATCATTGGCCCATTTTTCAGATCCGAAGCGATTACTGCATCACGCTATCTGGACATTCTTCGTGAATTTGTGGCGGTACAAACTGCCTTAGACGACACTGCGAACACCTCGTGGTTTATGCAAGATGGTGCCCGGCCACATCGCACGGCCGACGACTTTAATTTCCTGAATGAATATTTCGATGATCGTGTGATTGCTTTGGGCTATCCGAAACATACAGGAGGCGGCGTGGATTGGCCTCCCTATTCGCCAGACATGAACCGCTGTGACTTCTTTCTGTGGGGACACTTGAAAGACCAGGTGTACCGCCAGAATCCAGAAACAATTGAACAGCTGAAGCAGTACATCTCATCTGCATGTGAAGCCATTCCGCCAGACACGTTGTCAAAGGTTTCGGGTAATTTCATTCAGAGACTACGCCATATTATTGCTACACATGGTGGATATGTGGAAAATATCGTACTATAGAGGTTCCCAGACCGCAGCGCCATCTGTTGTTGACAATTGTAACTACTGTAATTTCGAAAGTTTGTCTGCCTGAAAATGTACTGTTGTCCCAAGCATATTGCAACAAACGGTGTATTTCTATCGCTGCTCGTTTAGTTTTTATTACCGTTTCAAATATACCGGTCATTTTTGAAACACCCTGTATATTCCCGTACAGGGGAGACATTTCAGTTGAAAGTGGATTGCGCGATTTCGGCGGATAAACACTATATTGTAGTGCCTCTGTTGTTCAGAAGTACGAAGAAATAAGACACTTACGTTCTCTCAGAATAAGGCAATGGAGACAAAGAAGTGGTTCAAACGAGCATAGCACAGGGAACCACAAGCTTGGGAGTTCCTTCAGATTTCGCAGGCATCACACTTGTTCAAGTTGACAAATAGGTAACGCCCAACTCTAAAACGTTCTATGCGAAATAATCGTCGATCTTTGGCAGACAGCTGTTGTTCGACTCTGTGAGTGCTACCGGGCGTCACCAGAAAAAGTGTGTGCAGCACTGCTTCATGAATGCGGGCCCTTGCGGGTACCGCAGCAGTGGGTCAACCGTCAAGCGATAGTCTCCAGCAACCAGCTGCGCGCTACAATAACTGCAGTACTTGGGCTGTGTAAAGTGCTTCGCTCGTTTATTTTTCTACGTGGCTCTCTGCGGAAGTTACCAGTAAATAATTTTTGACTGTGTGTACTGTTTTTAAATTGTTTACTTTATTTAGGAGTTAGGACGAACTGGGGTCGCGAGTTGTTCTCATGCAGGGTTATGTCTGCAGACTTTGGTCAGTGTGGGATCTAGGTGAAAGAGTTGACTTTTGTTCACGAACAGCTGGAAGCTATAGGGGTTGCTGCAGACTGGTTACATGTGGCCGCTGCGAATCTCGCCTGCGGAGGATTATCCGGTTGGTCTCTCGCCGTGGTAAGCGCGTCGCGGAGATTGTTGGTGTCTCGTACTGGCGACGTGGCCAACAGGGCGGAACTCCGTCTGATGTGCAGCAAATTGTCGAAAATCCCCGTAAATCTAACGAACAAGTGTGAGACATTGCTTCTCGCTGACGGCGAGACAGTCAGATATTTCTTCAAAACTCGAATGGCTTTATGTACCTCTTGAGACATTACTTTTGGAATAATATTTTCGTTATTAACTATCTGTGTTTTTCTGTTTTACCTATTAAAATGCGTAAAAACAACTTAAATTAAATACTAAAAGATAATATAAAAGGAGTAGTGATATATGCATTTATCCTAGCGAGTTAGGTCTCCGTTCTCAGATTTGAGAGGAATATCTAAATTATCATAAACGTTTTTTTCAATATGCAATGTTTTCGGATGTAAATCAAGGGTGCATTTAGCAGCCTTCGCCTCTTCTCGTGCTGTTTACACATGAAGGCAATACTAATTCTAGTTTTCCCGATAAATCGTTTTTTGTAATTTTATTTTGCAAAAATCTGCATTTTAAGTATTTCATCAAATGTATATGATTTGCAGATGGTATGGTATTACTAAGTGGAACTGAAAAAGCAATTAACAATGTATTAAATGAACTGAAAGACAGCTCTGAGGAATGTGGAAGATAAATGTGAAAAAGACTAAGGCAATGCGTTTACAAGGCTCCGAAGGAAGATACAAATGAAAATTTGTGATGAGTTAGTGCAACAGTACATAACTTCAGATATCTAACAAGGAAACATCACCAAGTTGACCTCACATTTTAAGAAGAAAAAAAGCACGCTTGCAGTATATCGGCCCCAGAAATCGATTCTGTGCGAAAACTTGTGCCGCGCTTCTAGTAGTATGCAGTTACGAACTTCTGAGAGTATAGATTTTAAACTTTTGTGCGCACCGGTGGCCACTCTCTCCGCCCCACTCCAGCCACGTAAGGTTCGAGCTCGAAGTACCGTACGATGGAATGAGTAAGAGGTTTGCGAAATACTCTTTTGACATTGGTAACATGCTTTCTTCGTTGTGTCAAAGTGCACTGTTTACAACCTGCAACTGATGCCAGAGATACTTGCTTTTGAACATATTTACTTCGCGATTCACAAACGCAATGTAAATGAATAATATGAAATGGTATGCCATTAAAGAATTATGTTGTGCGTTATTTCCTTTCGATTTTAAAGCTGGCATTGTTAAAGAAAAGGAAATTTGCAGGAAATGCACTATTCTTCAACGTTATTGATGTCACTGAATTCTAAATCGAAAATTATTAGCTTCGTTTTATAATAATTCGTCAGCTGCTTAGGATTATTCGTTTTAAGATGTGTATGTAGCTTCTGAACGTCAGTACGAGAAATCATTTATGACTATATTGAACGCATAACTGCAAGTGGTTGACGTGTTATGTACTGATATTATTTCCTTTTTTTTTAGCGGAGAACAACATAGGTTCTCGAAAAAGATTTCAAAACACGTTGCGCAGATCTGTCCATCTCTCCTCCCCTCTTCCTTCATCTACAACGTAAGGCGAATACGATGGCTCTAGTTCATCATTGTACACGCACATTGGGCGGCTGCAATGGGACGGAGCGAGTAACGAACAAGCGTTGTGCGCGAAAGTTTAAAAGCTGCACTTTGGGGTCATAGCAGCTACTGCCAGAATTATCTCACAAATTTTCGCGAGAGCTCGAATGCTGGGCTGATATCTTGCAAGAGTGCTTTTTCCTCCTTAAAATATGAGGTCACGTTGGAGATGTTTCCCTATAAGACGCAAAAAATCATTAACATTGTACGTAGCCAAGAAATAAAGTCGAGAATACCTACGGCAAGAACTATGTCTTACAGATCGAGGAGTAACTTTTAGTGGTCCTTTAAATAAGCAGTTAAAAAAAGATTAATTAAGTGTTTAGTATGGAACGTTGCCCTGAATGGTGCCGAAACAACGACACCGCAAGGGCAAAAGGAACAATGCTTAGAGGCTTTTGAGACTTGTGTTTTGAGAAAAATCGAAGATATAACTGAACGTATAAAATAAGGATTTAGGATGAGTTACGTAGGGTGAATGAGAAAACAATAACACGGGAAACAAGTAAGGGACATAGAAGTAATTGTCTATGTGCCAGATGGGAAGAGACTGTATAATAAGGAACCATGATGAATAAGACTGCTTCATATGTATGATAAACCTTTATTTGTGATCCAACTAGTTTCGCAGCCTTAGAGCCACATCTTCAGGGATACATATTTATTTCATAATTTATTCCGAACGATAGCCATTAGGTGACCCAACATTCTTGGTCCGATTGTGATAAAAAATTTTAACCGTCATGAGGTTGATAGTCCAATTTAAAATAACGCAGAATGAAGGGTACATCATCCGAATGTTGGCAATCTAAGGCTTAACATCTTCGTGACAACATGAGGTCCGCAGTGAATAAATATGTGTATCTGAAATGTGTGTCTAACGACCCGAAACTAGTTGGATCATAAATAAAGACTTATTACACAGCTAAAACATTCTTATTCATAATGGTACAATTCTATAGCTGTGGATGACACAGTACAAAATTTGCTGTATAGTAAGGATTACACTAGTGGGAATGATAACTGGGAAGAGGACCAGAGGAAGCGTAAAATCCCGCTTAGTTCACTACATCAAGATAAACGCACTGTACGCAGCTAGTAAATTGATGGTTGGGATATGGGTAGACTGGAGAATGCTGACGGTATAGTGATGAACTTTCCTTATGAGGAGAACACATCAGCATTTCACTTTATGTAGTGTCTTAGTCTTTTCATTTCCTATCTGTGCGAAATGCTACTTCTATTCCCATCTTTGAAACAAAGCATTTCGGAACTTTAACCGAGCGAGATTGCGCGGTGGTTAACAAGCTGGACTCGCATTCTCGACAACGACTGTTCAAACGCACGTGTGGCCATCCAGATTTAGGTGTTCCGTGATTTCCCTAAATCGCTAAAGGCAAATGCCACGATGATTGCTTTCAAAGGGCATGACCGATTTCCTTCTCCGTTCTTACATAAGCCGTCTCTAATGACCTCATTGCTGACAGGGCATTAATCACTAATCTCCTCCTCTTTCCTTCTGAAGGAACACCATTTTGAACCATATGTGGTAGATCTCCACTTTGTGTACAGGCAGATGTACTAATAACTTGGTCGACACGGTTACGAGTTAACTAAACTTTATTATGAGAGAGAAACACACAGCATCTCTCCTAAACACAAAGCTCTGAACTCTCTTTACCACACATCTCAAACACCAGTGCCGCAGTTCTCTGTTTCTCTGGCATCCCCACGAATCATCACCTGCCCCTGCCCCTGAAGCGCTCCTCTTTGACGTCAGGAAGCAATAGCAAAGTTACGACTTACTAGAGATTTGAAATTGCAACCAAACTATGGGGAAGTTCGTGTCGGTGGAACTGAATTGAATTTATCATTAATATTTTAATAGCAACTGTTAAACCATCGAATATAAACGAGTTAATTACTATGAGTAGCGTAATATTGGTCACAAATGATGAAGTACATATCATGCACACGTCGAGAGTTCAGTTCAGCACTGTTTTTTGTAATGTCGTCTTTACCTAATAACAGTGTCATCGCTCTACCGATTATCGCCGAGTTTTAGCCAGGGCCGATCAATACTAATCTGTCAACTACCAACTAGAAAAACCGGTGACGTTACAATGCGTCGATAATGAGGTCATCGACGATAATTTTAACTCTGAGATCCTATGCCTGGAAGTCGCAAATGTTAATAGTGATGACTGCTTGTGCCTGAAGTGTCTCGAGGTTGTGCGTTCCCGGTACCTGTTGTACAAATGAAACGGAAGATTGGCACAAGAAAGGCATGTCCTATTAACAATTCTTTGTAGATTCGTAATATGTCATGTTGGTATATGAAACGGATGCAGAGTTGATTTAGTATGCAAGTACTGACATCAGCCCTGTAAGCGGGTTCTGAATTGTCCTGGTAGCTCGTGATTTTTAAGTAAGTGCTTTGCTCTGATCTGAGGCGTTTTCTGTTCTTTCTCTATGTGTCGCTGATTTTCGCACGTGCTTTTGTCTTGATTCACATATGCAAAGGTCCTATGAATAGTTGATGTTGTCCTAACCTACATAAATGTTGGTTCCTTGGAAACACTAACGTTTTACGAAATCAGATCAGAGTCGTGAAAAAAACTGTTTTATTGACTGCAAACTTATTTATGTCATGGTGCATGGATATACTACAAAACGATGTACACACTTAATTCTATAAACATTTTTAACTGTGTTTTGCTTTACTAAAAGCAACTGAGATCAGTTGGGGTGACAAGAAAGCACTGTAAATTACATATATTTATAAACTCTGATATAGTGGATTTGGTAACTAAAAGGTTATAGTGTTACTGAGTACGCGTCGAAGATATGGGACAGTGATGAACACACGCGGTGTGAAGCTAAGACACATCCAAACTAGCACTGTGTTAGAATGTGTTGAAACAGGCAACAAAAAGAAACAGAAACGAAAGCTCTATGAAGTAGAGATGAACTCAGCAGTCTGATATCTACTTTCTTCGTCTGATGTGAGACGATTCTACGCACATACGTTAAGGAACTGAAATTTCGGCGCATAACTGGCGTAACAACGCAGAGGCGTGACTAACCGTTCTGCATGCCACAAGCCTAACCTCACTGTTGTGAAATTAGGGTCTACTGGGCGGGACATCATTATTGTTTTAAAGCGTATATTCAAATAAATATAGAACTGCCCTATAGAGACACTCACACAGTGCCTGATTTGGACATTAATTACAGACTGGTTTGGGATCTACGAACTTATTTATCACAAACTTTGGTGCGTTAAATCACAGTGTACTAGACACTGAGTGATGCTTCGTAGATGATATATACAAAGATCTCCTGTGATAACGTAGATCCATTTAAGATATTTCATACATCCCTACTCTTCGTTATTTGTGTGAAGATTTTACTTGTATGTTAACAAGGAAGTTTCTTTCAGTACAACCGACACAAATGCAAACTGTAACTTACTTCACTCCGCTTATCCTAAGTATGGTATGTTGTATGTACGATATTATTTATGAGAAACAATGGAAAAGAAAAGGTAATGAGGACATTATTTAAAATTATATATATATATATATATATATATATATATATATATATATAATGATTTAAAATTATATATATATATATATATATGTATATATGTATTTATTTATTTGTTAATTACATCAAATGACCGGGTTCCCGGGTTCGATTCCAGGCGGGGTCAGGGATTTTCTCTGCCTCGTGATGGCTAGGTGTTGTGTGATGTCCTTAGGTTAGTTAGGTTTAAGTAGTTCTAAGTTCTAGGGGACTGCTGACCATAGATGTTAAGTCCCATAGCGCTCAGAGCCATTTGAACCATTTGAACATCAAATGAAAATTTTTATGACGAATTTGAGAGGTGGAAACTGAAACTGCCAACCGGGTACAAAATGATAATTTTACTGAGCAGTTAATTATGAGAAACTGTTTTGTCAAAAACCATGCTCAACACAGCATCTCTAATCTAATCTGTATCATTGTCACTGTTAAATGCTGCATTATGCCTCTGTGTAAAGTATTAACGTCTGAATGCCCTGTCATAGTTTTCTCAGGTTTTCTGTTGACAACGTGCAAATAGTCATGAACACATCAACAATCCAGACTTTAACACTAAGTCATGACATCTACAGTAATATATTGTTGGCAAAACTTTAAGCAATCTGTTATGCTCGAGCGGCTTGTCTAAATGTCATGGCAAACAAATCAATCCCTCATTTTAATCTGATATAACTGTTTACCATAATCGTTCCTTATCTAAAACGAACCAATTATCTAGCAAAACTACTTTATGTTCAATTAACTGAAACTATGTAATTGCTAATACTGATATACTGTGTCAAACATTGAGCCCCTAAATGCTGTACCACTGAATGGGGCTTCCAAAATCTGTAACAGACACCGTTTTTGCCTTTCAAGGGGACTGTGCAGGGAATCAGATTTCGCTGTGTCAGAGATAGAACAATTATGTTTGAAACAGAATTTGTCTCTGTGTAATTAATTAGCCGAATACTTTTTTCTGAATTTCAATTGTATCCTTTTTTAGAATGAATCTCTCTTCTTGTTTCGATCGCCATGTTTTAAGGTCATACATCTTTTTATTCTGGAATGTTACCTGAATGCTACGAGATTTGAGCTTAACTATGTTTTTATTTCTAGTAATGTGATTGATCTTTTTTAGTAATGGTGTATGAAGCTTGTATTAAAGTTGAAGAACGTTAAATCCGTTGCAAGTGGCTTGTCTGGTGATACAACGAACGCACTTCATCGGCGCGTTACACTTTATGCCTTTTCATCTCTACAAGTGGTTTATGTAATCTAATGTTCTTTACTAATTCCGATTATCACTGTTACTATCGTGCAAATCATTTCGTTGCGTAGAAACGAAACGTCAACACGGTCTTTTGTCACCAAAGTTTTCCGCTCTCCAACAACGACTTCTGTGTCTGATGAGTCATTTACATGAAGATAATAGGCATTTAATCAGTTGAAGAGATTGGAGGAAGCAGGATAACTTGATCATTAATTCTAAAACTTAGGTTTTAATGACTTCAGTGTTCTCTCGCCGTCGTCAACATGATGTGGCCTTGTTTAACTTTTAATTAACAAACTTTAAAAAATTCCGCAGTGGCCGAAACGAAGCCAGCATCAGTATGACAATTAAAAAATTAAAAATTACCCTTGCAGCCAAAGGGAGATTTTATTTAAAATTGCAGATCATCACGTGGCTTTATTCCCACTATCCACTATGACGAAAAGTAGATGTAAATGGACCTGTTTATTAATTCATGAGGTAAACGACGGTATCCAAGAAAAATTCTGTAATACTGACAAAATATCCATCATGCGTATTAGCTCAGCATCAACTGGCCCGATGGCATCACAGTGTAAATGATGAAGCTCATTATGAAACCATTAACGCTCACTATAACAGATATCTTCAACAACTTCTTAATACGCAATGTTTTCCTTGAGGCGTGGAAACGGACTTGTTAAGCCACTAACTAAACAGGAAGTTGCCACAGCAGCGTTTGATTAGCAACCAATTCGTATTGTTTCAGCACTGTGTGAGGCCTTAGAGGACATGGTCCACTACCAGCTAGCAAACTACCCCCAATGTAACCACAAACAACCTAATAGACGAATACCAATCTGATTTCTGTAAACATTGCAGCCCAACTCCTGCCTTAATAAAAGTAACAGACGACCTGAAACTTGATGTGGATGCACAAGAAGCAGCTGTCATGTACGAGGGCTGTTCAATAAATGGTGATTTTTTTTTTTTTGACAGAAGACCTTTCCCCTCACTCATTCTTATAATTTTGATGGTCCTCATCAAAGTAGTTTCCCACGACTGCGATGCACTTGTCCCAGCGTTTCTGCCAGTCTTCAAATACATGCTGGAAACCATTTTTTGAGTTTTCCTCCAAAATCGCCTCCGCAGCTTTCACCAATGCTTCTGATAATCGATAATGCCTCCCACGAAGGCGTTTCTTCATGTTAGGGAATAGAGAAAAGGTACATGGGGATAAATCCGGACTGTAGGGAGGGTGAGGGATGCACTTCACGTTGATTTTGGAAGATATTCAGTAACAAGATTGGCAATATGCGGCCGCGCATTATCGTGGTACAGCATCCAGAATTGCTTCACGGAAATGTGGTCTTTTGCACCTGACATGGACTTGGAATGTTTTCAGGGTATCCCTGTAGTATTACCCAGTTACTGATGTGTGTGCGGGTACAAAATGCTGATAAACCATTCCATGAATGTCAAAGAATGAGATGACCATAACTTTCCCAGAAGATGCATGAGATGACCATAACTTTCCCAGAAGATGCAAGCACTTTAGCTTTCTTGGGGTTTGGTGATGAAGGAGATTTCCACACTGCGCTTTGCTGTTTGCTCTCAGGATCAAAATGATGTAGCCAAGTTTCATCAGCAGTAATTACATTTGAAAGAAACACCGGATCTTCCTCTAACGTCCACTTTAACTGCATGCAGACCTGCACGCGAATCTCCTTTTGCCGGCCGGTGTGGTCGAGCGGTTCTAGGCGCTACAGTCTGGAACCACGCGACCGCTACGGTCTCAGGTTCGAATGGATGTGTGTAATGTCCTTAGGTTTGTTAGGTTTAAGTAATTCTAAGTTCTAGGGAATTAATGACCTCAGCAGTTAAGTCGCATAGTGCTCAGAGCCATTTTTTGAATCTCCTTTTGTTCGGGAATCAACAGTCTTGGAACCCATCGAGCATAAACACGTGTCATGTGTAATTTTTCTGTCACCAACCTGTGGGTGGCCTCCAATGAAATTTCAATATTTCAGAAAGTGATCTTAAGGTAATTCGTCGATCATCTCTCATGATGAGAGCAGTAGTGTTGATGCTTTCTTCCGTAAGAGCAGTAACTGGAGCACCGGGTCCACTTTCCTCTAAAACTGATTGTCTCCCGTCTTAAAAAATTTCAGACCACCTTCGAGCTGTGGTTTATGGAAGAACAGACGCCGGCCTTGATGACCGAGCGGTTCTAGGCGCTTCAGTCTGGAACCGCGCGACCGCTACGGTCGCAGGTTCGAATCCTTCCTCGGGCATGGATGTGTGTGATGTCCTTAGGTTAGCTAGGTTTATGTAGTTCTAAGTTCTAGGGGACTGGTGACCTCAGATGTTGGGTTCCATAGTGCTCTGAGCCATTTGCATCATTTTTGATTTGAAGAACAGACTCTCCATAGGCCTCCTGTAACATTGTATAGACCTCAGCTGAAGATTTGTTGAGACGAAAGCAGAATTCAGAGCCGCATATTGTTCCTCGCGTGTTACCTCCATTGCAGCGGTAGGCTACACTAAACATGTCTGACCTTGCCTGCCTCTCACAGGCGGGGACCAGAAGTCCCAACAATGAGACTACTACGGCGTGTTTGTTCCACATTAAGCAAATAGAATATCATAAGATTAAATTTTAGCGTGAGAAATTATGGCCATAAAAAGTTATCATCATTCTTTATCGAACAGGCCTCGTACTGCTTAGACTGTAGGAAAGCCTTTGACACTGTCGACTTTGGTATTTTCGTTGCCAAGTTTAGCAGCCTAATTTTCTCGCGAAGTGTAGTGCAATGGTCTACCTGTCGTCTCGCGAGTAATGCGTTATGACCTGCACCATGAAGTCACAAAGGAGGCAAGTAGCATCAGGCACCCCCAGGGCTCAATATTAAGTCCTGTACTAATGAGAAAGAAAACTGGCGTTCTACAGATCAGAGCGTGGAATATCAGATCCCTTAATCGGGCAGGTAGGTTAGAAAATTTAAAAAGGGAAATGGATAGGTTAAAGTTAGATATAGTGGGAATTAGTGAAGTTCGGTGGCAGGAAGAACAAGGCTTTTGGTCAGGCGAATACAGGGTTATAAATACAAAGTCAAATAGGGGTAATGCAGGAGTAGGTTTAATAATGAATAAAAAAATAGGAAGCGGGTAAGCTACTACAAACAGCATAGTGAACGCATTATTGTGGCCAAGATAGACACGAAGCCCATGCTTACTACAGTAGTACAAGTTTATATGCCAACTAACTCTGCAGATGACGAAGAAATTGAAGAAATGTATGATGAAATAAAAGAAATTATAGAGATAGTGAAGGGAGACGAAAATTTAATAGTCATGGTTGACTGGAATTCGGTAGTAGGAAAAGGGAGAGAAGGAAACGTAGTAGGTGAATATGGATTGGTGGTAAGAAATGAAAGAAGAAGCCGCCTGGTCTAATTTTGCACAGTGCACAACATAATCATAACTAACACTTGGTTTAAGAATCATGAAAGAAGGTTGTATACGTGGAAGAACCCTGGAGATACTAAAAGGTATCAGACAGATTATATAATGGTAAGACATTGATTTAGGAACCAGGTTTTAAATTGTAAGACATTTCCAGGTGCAGATGTGGACTCTGATCACAATCTATTGGTTATGAACTGTAGATTAAAACTGAAGAAACTGTAAAAAAGTGGGAATTTAAGGAGATGGGACCTGGATAAACTGACTAAACCAGAGGTTGTACGGAGTTTCAGGGAGAGCATAAGGGA
Source organism: Schistocerca serialis cubense (assembly GCF_023864345.2). Classification (NCBI taxonomy): domain Eukaryota; kingdom Metazoa; phylum Arthropoda; class Insecta; order Orthoptera; family Acrididae; genus Schistocerca; species Schistocerca serialis. The sequence goes on along the minus strand of NC_064638.1, from coordinate 685,745,389 downwards.
ACAATTGACAGGAATAGGGGAAAGAAATACAGTGGAAGAAGAATGGGTAGCTTTGAGGGATAAAGTAGTGAAGGCAGCAGAGGATCAGGTACGTAAAAAGACGAGGGCTAGTAGAAATCCTTGGGTAACAGAAGAAATATTGAATTTAATTGATGAAAGGAGAAAATATAAAAATGCAGTAAATGAAGCAGGCAAAAAGGAATACAAACGTCACAAAAATGAGATCGACAGGAAGTGCAAAATGGCTAAGCAGGGATGGCTAGAGGTCAAATGTAAGGATGTAGAGGCTTATCTCACTAGGTGTAAGATAGATACTGCCTACAGGAAAATTAAAGAGACCTTTGGAGAAAAGAGAACCACTTGTATGAATATCAAGAGCTCAGATGGAAACCCAGTTCTAAGCAAAGAAGGGAAACCAGAAAGGTGGAAGGAGTATATAGAGGGTCTATACAAGGGCGATGTATTTGAGGACAGTTTAATGGATATGGAAATGTAGATGAAGATGAAATGTGCTGTGGTGTCAAAGTTATAATTTACAACAGGATAAATCTGAAAAGAAGTTACATATTTAGTTTATATGATACTGCTTGAAGAATTTGACAGAGCACTGAAAGACTTGAGTCGAAACAAGGCCCCGTGAGTAGATAACGTTCCATTAGAACTACTGACAGCCTTGGGAGAGCCAGTCCTGACAAAACTCTACCATCTGGTGAGCAAGATGTATGAGACAGGCGAAATACCCTCAGGCTTCAAGAAGAAGATAATAATTCCAATATCAAAGAAAGCAGGTGTTGACAGATGTGAAAATTACCGAACTATCATTTTAATAAGTCACGACTGCAAAATACTAACGCGAATTCTTTACAGACGAATGGAAAAACTACTAGAAGCCGACCTCGGGGAGGATCAGTTTGGATTCCGTAGAAATATTGGAACACGTGAGGCAGTACTGACCTTACGACTTATCTTGGAAGCTAGATTAAGGAAAGGCAAACCTACGTTTCCAGCATTTGTAAACTTAGAGAAAGCTTTTGACAATGTTGACTGGAATACTCTCTTTCAGATTCTGAAGGTGGCAGGGGTAAAATACAGGGAACGAAAGGCTATTTACAATTTGTACAGAAACCAAATAGCAGTTATACGAGTCGAGGGGTATGAAAGGGAAGCAGTGGTCGGGAAGGGAGTGAGACAGGGTTGTAGCCTCTCCCCGATGTTATTCAATCTGTATATTGAGCAAGCAGAAAAGGAAACAAAAGAAAAATTTGGGATAGGTATTAAAATCCATGGAGAAGAAATAAAAACCTTGAGGTTCGCCGATGACGTTATAATTCTGCCAGAGACAGCAAAGGACTTGGAAGAGCAGTTGAACGGAATGGACAGTGTCTTGAAAGGAGGATATAAGATGAACATCAACAAAAGCAAAACGAGGATGATGGAATGTAGTCGAATTAAGTCAGATGATGCTGAGGGTATTAGATTAGGAAATGAGACACTTAAAGTAGTAAAGGAGTTTTGCTATTTGGGGAGCAAAATAACTGATGATGGTCGAAGTAGAGAGGATATAAAATATAGACTGGCAATGACAAGGAAAGCGTTTCTGAAGAAGAGAGATTTGTTAACATCGAGTATAGATTTAAGTGTGAGGAAGTCGTTTCTGAAAGTATTTGTATGGAGCGTAGCCATGTATGGAAGTGAAACATGGACGATAAATAGTTTGGAAAGGAAGAGAATAGAAGCTTTCGAAATGTGGTGCTACTGAAGAAAGCTGGAGATTAGATGGGTAGAACTAATGAGGAGGTATTGAATAGGATTGGGGAGAGGAGAAGTTTGTGGCACAACTCGACTAGAAGAAGGGATCGATTGGTATGACATGTTCTGAGGCATCAAGGGATCACCAATTTAGCATTGGTGGGCAGCGTGGAGGGTAAAAATCGTAGAGGGAGACCAAGAGATGAATACATCAAGCAGATTCAGAAGGATGTAGGTTGCAGTAGGTACTGGGAGATGAAGAAGCTTGCACAGGATAGAGTAGCATGGAGAGCTGCATCAAACCAGTCTCAGGACTGAAGACCACAACAACACACTATTTTCATTGTATGTCAGTGGTATGTCATCAGTTTTGTTGTACTGCAAATATCACATGTTCACTGATGACCTCCAGTTGTATCTACGTGCAAAACTAATAAATGCGAAGACAGCGATCGAGATTATTAATTTCGATCTTAGTTCACTATCGAAACGGGTGCCGGATGTAGGGTTAAAGCTCTATCCAACCACAAACTAAGCTGTCCTGATTGGTAATACTAAGCTCATAAACTCGAAATATCGGGAATCACTGCCATCGTTAATCCTCGATGGGATGAATATTAATTTATCGCCCTGAGTAATGAAGTATATGAGTAACAATAAGCGACAAGTTAAATTTGTTTGTGAACATAGCGGCAATATGCAAGAAGGCATTAGCAACAAATATACTAAAGCTTTTCAATTTTGACCTGAAAAACAAACTTGTGCAAACAATAATATTTCCATTAATTGATTACAGCGATTTTTCCTGCAAATCCTTTCTCAGGAAAGCTAACAGCACCTGGAACCGGTGATGAACGCCTGCATTCGATACTTTTGTGACGTTCCACTCTTCGACCATATTTTACCATATTATACACAACTATCCTAGCTACGGTGGACAAGAGCAGAAATTTCCGTACACTCTGTCTTCATTACGGTCTCTCATATCTCTCCTCGATCTTAACGCTCTTGTCTGAACAACACCGCAGAAACTCTCGTTATCAGCAGAGCAAAATCTACATGAGATTTTCACTCTGCAGCGGAGTGTGCGCTGATATGGAACTTCCTGGCGGATTAAAACTGTGCCGGACCGAGCTCGAAGTCGGGACCTTTGCCTTTCGCGAGCAAGTGCTCCCGAGTCCGAGTCTCGGTCCCGCACACAGTTTTAATCTTCCAGGAAGTTTCAAAATTCACATGCCCAACTCCATCAATCAGCCGCTTTCTGGAAGTCATTTTCAGTAGCAGGAGTCCGACTCTGGTTTGACCTCTTTCGTCATACCAGAGAACTGAATAACTACAGCTTCAAAAGACTGTTAATGATTTGTGTATTGAAGTGACCTTTCCCCCTGAACGCAGTTGTTAACCCTTACATCTTTCTTTGCAAGCAGATTTTCCTGATTTCATAAGTCTCTTAGCCGGTGTAATCTAACCAAATGTCTTTCCCTCAGAGCTTTTACTATCAGAAAATATCACTTTTGTACACCTATAAATACACACTGCTGGAAAAAAAGATTAGTACACCCTTTTAGAAGTTTCCTATCCACTCAGGATTTATCGATGCAACAGAGCATATGAAGTACATGAAATAACTACGTTTACAGATCTGTAGTACAAGCTGTTCTGCAGTGCCAGGTGTCGATCCATGCTGAAACACCCAAGTTAGTACGTGGTGTAGCCTCCACGGGCAGCAATACTGGCGCTGTCTTTGGCATCCAGTTGATCGTACAGATGGCGAATACTGTCCTGTCCTGGGATACACTGGCTCCACCTGTTCACGTAGTTCTGTAAGAGTTGTTGGTTGACGAGTCGCATGAATCACTTTTGGTCTTATCATATCCCACACATACTCCGTCGGAGACAGGTCTGGAGATCGTGTTGGCCAGGAAAGTTACTGCAGAGCACGTTGTGTTTCACAGGCAATATGTGGACGAGCACTATCCTCTTGGAATAACACATCACATTCCTGTTGCAAGAAGGACAAAAGAATGTGTCTAACAACTTTCTGCACTTGCCGAGCACTGGTTAGCGCCACCTTCAGAAACACTAAAGATGAACGAGAGTTACGGCTTATTGCACCTCAGACCATAAAGCCTCGGGTGGGGCCCGTGTGTGTTGGACGAATGTAGTCCACGAGACAGTGCTTACTAGTTCTACGTCGTACACGCAAACGACCGTCACTTGCGTGCAGGCAGAATCTGCTATCGCTGAAGACCTCGGAGCGCCATTCCATCTTCTACGTGATCCTGTGACGGCACCAGTTTAGTCACGCACGTCGATGCTGTGGCGTGAGTGGAAGATAGGCTAAAGGTGTGCGAGATTATAGTCCTATTGCTAATAACCGGTTTGCAAAAGTTGGTGTTGACTCGTCTGGGCACACAAGTCTTTATATATGTGCTGCGGTAGCTGGACGATCTGCTTCTGATGCCCTTAGAATACGACAATGCTGGTAGGCGCCTGTACTGCGTGGACGTCCACAACCTCGTCTACGGATTTGAGAAGGTTCACATGACCAACACGAACTTGTGTGGCAATTCTCCGAAAGGATCATCCCGATACTCGGAAGGCCACACGTTGACCCCTTGCGAACTTGCCCACTTGGTTGTAGGATGCACAAGTGTGTCTCCGTGGCATGGTTACCTGCTTGCTGCAGACGTTTAAACCACGCTGAGCCATCTGGGTGTGAGCATTCCGTATTAAACGGTAGACTTTGATGGTGCTCTGGTAGCTATGCAACTACGCTATCTCTTGGCAGACGAAGTTGAAACCAATATCATTATATTGTAACCTCCCCGCTATATTTGTTTCTGAATGAAATTTAGCCCAACTTTACCTCCCACTCTTTAAAAGTCTATGTATTACCAAAACTATGTCCCCATAAACTGTTTTCCAACTTCAACTCGAGTGGTAGTCTTTGACCAAACAGGACCTAATTTGAAGTGAACTGTAACTGATCAGAATGCAGTTTGTCTTTATATTAAATGCACAAACAAAATTTCGACTCACCTCGGGTTTTGACAACATTGTTGCAGATTTCTCGAAAGCAAACAGCGAGCAGGCAGCGGCTAAGGTAGATTTCTATTTATAAATAAAAATTCCAAACTATATTCAAGCTGTGAGATGTGATAATGCCTAATGATAAGCAACGGGATGGGCGAGTAACTATTCCTATGTGGTACATGGTTCCCTTTTTGTACCACACTTACCTACCATATCTTAGATACCATAAAAGAGGAAGCGGGATGGAATCATGGTAGGTAGTCACAATTTATAATTAAGACAGTTTATTAACATTACGCCTTCTAAGGAGTTTGACAATTACAAATTGTGGATGACCCACTAGATAAAGCTTTGCAAATACAGTTACAAACCCAACGCACTCAGTACTCAGATGTACAGTCCCTTAAGAGAAAGTTATAAAAATCGTAATGTGCCAGGCATTTATAGAAACTTGAAGCATAGCAGTTATCAATTACTTCACATAGCCACTTCATCAAACTCCTTAAAACCAGTTATTACATTAAGATGGCCACTCTTAACATTCTTCACTAAAATACCCTTATAAACTTACTATTTAAACCGGTTAAAGAAGGACTTGTTAACAGGTCAATTACATACTTATTATTTTCCTTTATTAAGAAAACAGAATTACTGACAAACTTCAGAAATTCGAACTCCCATATAGGATTTCTCTCGAAATACATATAATGAAAACAGTTACCAATAAAGGCTGACTTAATGACACTTCAACACTAGTGCCAAGCTAAGATCCAATTACATGGTAGAACCACTTACATAAAAAACTACAACAGAAACACTGATCTTTAAAAATGAATGTTAACGTGCTCAGACGTGTTCACAAAACACTACTACCAAGAGCTGGGCAAGGAACTCAGCAGATGCTATGCAATTTAAAGTTTAGCCAGTTGCTAGTCGCTAATATTTAAGGAAACAGGTTCGTATAAGAACAGGTTACATACAATATATATTTATATATCTACCAGCTTAACCCGCCTTGGCGGAGGGAAGATAAATACTTAACTTTGGAATGCGATATGTGAACAACTGTCGGTAGTGGCCTAGACCTCGGATGACATTTCACTCCCCGCCAAGGCGCTGGCACAATCAGAGGTTTTGCGCGAATCACAAAGACATTCCAATAACTCTGAAACATAGAAACACTCGGCAGAACCTTTGACTCGATATATGGGTAAGCGTGCAAAGGAACACGTTACACTACTGACAAATTCGCAACTTTGACCTTAAGCATTTTACATACGGACAACTGTATTAATAGAGTGCAGGCCTTGAAAACGCCAACATAAAATCATTTGATTACAAGAAACACAGAGCACTAGTAAAAATTCTGAGAAAACTTTCAAATACCGGCCACCATTTAACTAGGCCAACTGAACTCTTCCACACCATCTTAAAGTTCTACTATGAAAGTCTCACCATAGTAACACAATTTAAACGCCTCTGAGTGCGTCGGTCAACAAAACACAATTACGACCACTTGCTCCATATCACGTACATAATACGAAGGAGTGGGTTCCACAGCTTCGCCGCTTCACTTCAGAGTTTGTTCCCAGAGAAGTCACAGAACTTGTACCTCCAAGCTGCCCGTGTCGCCAAAACGCTCGACCAGTTTCACACCACAACGTATAACGGTCATCACGCTCGTTCGGCAGCCGTTGACACTCGTGTCCCAGCGAATGATACGAGCTCTCGAGGGTTACCCGTCGAAAGCTAACAACCCAATCCCTTCGCCCGCCAACCCGAACATAAGACACGCGAAAAGCAAAGATAGCTTAACTAAACCACAATCGATCTCAACGATACATGAACAAAATGACAATGGCACCAGCTCGCCACGGCTCACTATGAAATTATATTCCAAGACAACGGTTTTACAAAGTATATATATTCAAAAAGACAGAGTAAAACTTCGTGTGATCTTCACACATAACATAGGTCTGAACAATACTATGCTTAACAAAGTGAACAATGACTTAAAGAGGATACAATGGTAACACAGAATTTCTATAACAATCATACAGCTTAAAAAATTAGTATGTTAATGCATAACTCAGGGAAATGGTGTCGCCTTTCTTTTAGCTGTGAGAAAATTAACTAGCTGACAATCATTATTCTACAAGTTAGCTGCGCAGTGCTGCAGTCTTTCCTCAAACTTCATCTCTTCACAAAAAGTTAATATTGATCAAAATTTATATGCATTTCGCTTTCGAATATATACATCGTATTCATCCTTGTTGTCCTTTACAGTAAATGTTTTTTTATCTAACAGATACAATCACAAGTCAACATAGCACTACTAAATATGTCTGTCACCTACCACACATCAACTAAGAGTGTATCAGACTAAGCAGAGACAAGACCGTGCCACAAGACCAAAGACTGTTTAACAGTGGCGTAAGTTGCTCTCTCTCTCTCTCTCTTTCTCTTTGATGTGCGCATCGATAACATAGAAAAATCAAAATGACACGACCACCTTATAACTTCTACTAGCCCTCAGGTGGCTTTTGCCATCTTCAGATCAAAATCGACATCTTATTTCCAAGCGTACTAATTGTTTTCCGGCAGTGTATTCTGTGTGTGTCACCATCACCAATATTATTGTTATTATTATAGCGATAGCAGTTAGTCAATACTATTTATTAACATTCTCTCTACATACATTATCTTTTTTGATTCTATTGATAATAGTTTATTATTATGCGTGTACTATTAAAATTATTGATAGGCAACTATCATGCAAAAAAGTGTACTACGCATTCGTAACAGTGGTCCAATTTCAGAGATGGCCTGAAGACCCAAATCTCATCACGTTAAATAAAGAAATAAATGAATAACAGTGATTCTCCAGCACTGCTCCGTTCTGTAACTTCGTTCATGACTTTCAGATAGCCACATATAGTTTTATCTTGTGGGTAACCGCAGATGAAGTAATCCATAGTTGACAAATAAACCGTTTCCAGATGTATGTAAACATTTATTTACAGGAACACGGTCGGTTTTGTGATATCAAATCTCATCCGCTGGTGCACATCCGAACAAGATACAAAACATACAGTCGACATTAAGGTCCAAAAACGGGCACTGGCCCTAAGCAATATAAGCAATATGACAACGAATAAGAAATACTTCAACGTCAGTAAAACATTAAGCCATGATATGAGAAGAAGGCAGATTCAACATTCTCTAAACAAAATACTGTTATCCGCAACAAGCATGGCGTCACGAATCGAGTTCACCAGTTGAAAAAACTGACATGTTAAAACCACGTTCATCTACAATGGAAACAATAAAATAAGAAAAATCTAAGCTATAAACGTTGGAAGCACAACTGTTTAAGCACATCATATCAGGAAGCGGCGGACAGCATCCCTCCCATCGCCTCGCCGAACAGGGCCAATGACAGTACTCATGTTATCTCGCGGCGGAGTGCACATGCGCCATCACACATATAAGCGTGAAAGTAACAAACATATCTGCGCGTATCCAAACGCCGTAGGAATGACTGAGCACCCACCGTTACACAGCACTACCATACAAACTATAAAATATTTCACCACAAAATACAGATGAACCGATACAGAGAAGACGCAAAGTCATATAACAACAAGCACGGGATAAATAACCAAGCACTCAAAAACTGTGACATTACGTTTCATGGCACGCAGAATCACTGCTGAATTGCCTTCCACAAGTGGCTCAACAAGCTTTCACTGGCTCATCGTGTGTAATAACAGTAGCGTCGTACTTATCACAGGGGATCTTCTCTCTTGGCCAAGGTTCCGTGGAGTAAAGAATGCCGGCTTTATCTTTTTTGTCGTAAGCTTTAGACTACTCTTTGCGAAATCGTACCAAAGTATAGTCTTTTATGGTAACCAATGAACTCGTCTTCTCCTCGTCCAAACTCTCTTGTGTGATTCCATCATTATTTGATCTCTGTCTAGCCGTATCGAGTTCTTTTTTGCGCAGTATACCCTTATTAATATTTATTACATGATTGAAGTCGTATCGATGGAACATACAATGTGCAGAATACTTTGAAATTCTCGATCGAGCTCCTACTTATACAGTGGTACACTGTGAAGGCGACATAACATGGACCTGAAGCTGACATCTCGTATGTAATGGGGTGATTAGACCTGTTTCTTCTTCATCTTATATCTGAGGATGAGATTTCATATCACGAGATGAGTTAAAGTCAAAGTGTTCATGGTCTGATTAAAATATAGTTTTTTCCTATGCTTTTTCTGTACCTTGTTAATCAACGAAAGGGCGCTGATTGTAGCTTTTATGTATTTTCTACTATCTTTCTTGCGAAGTAGAGTAAGTACAGCACTGTTTCAGTTTTACAAGGGGATTTCATGGCCTCAGAAATTCATTTCCTGATGAGACTTTGCAGATTGGTTGTATACTTCAAGTGTGTCCACCCCTAAAAGTCGCAAGCGCATTAGGCAGAAGATTCCGAGAGAAAGAGGTGTATACAGGTTTACCCGCAGCTAACACATCGGCCGGTTCGTACGCACTTGTAGCACGCCAAAAAGGTAGCGCCTGTAGCGTATCCGCTTTTCACGCGTGTGATCAAGGCTCGGTCTTGCTTTCAGGTATCTTTTTATTTTGTATTTTAATTATTTTAACAATTATAAAATTTCTAATGACTTTAATCACCTAAAAGATTATCAAATAAATCGTAAGGAATTTTATGTATGTAGACCGAAGGGGCGAGTGAAAATTTGTACCAAGGCCAGGAATCATTTCTGTAAGTACGTGCACCTGTGTTTGTGGCTGGGTCCCCCATTTACGTTCGATGCTGATGTGCTGTTCCAGAACATGGAGAGCATCAAGCAATTCTGTTCGTGCGTAAGGGAGAATTTAAAGTAGACTGGAGCGGCAGTGAGAATCCGTATCGAGGACCCAGGGGCCAGAGTAATCTGTGCAGTGATGTGATCTGCCTAGTAAACGGGAGACCCGGGTTCGATTCCCGGCCTTGGTACAAATATTCATTCACCGCTTCTGTCCGTGTGGATAAAATCATATCTTTAAGAGACCAGTTAAGTCTCTGAAATTGTGTCACTTCTTTTGTATAAGTCCCTGCACCTAATCCTCTATGCGACAGAGTGACGTGGTTTATCGAACGGTAAATGATTTTTAATTTTTATCTACATTTGTAACCTTTAATTATCTTGTTTTTTGTCTTCGTACTTGGGCTTTAATCGTTGAAACTTATTTTAACTGATCTCTTTCATTTCTGTCGATCCTAATAATTCGTTACCTTTAGTTTTCACCTGATTTTCCAATAGATTTTTTAGTTTTCCCTCGACATTCCCATTCATCTCGTCATTACTAACGTATTCCACTCCTCTGTCAGCTTTTATCTTCGAGTATATCCGGTAGGCTCTCCTTTTATTTACCTCTTTATTAACTTGACCCACGTCTGTCTACCTTCGATATTTGTTCACATCATTTCCCTAGGTATATCCAGTAGCATCCCATGACTCAACATCCAGTCCATAACTAATAACACTGGTAATTGGATATGAACTAGTACTAACATGGATTGCGGTATTGTTATTCCTGGTATTTGAAATGTCGTCAACACCTCTTCCTCTACCTTCCTGCCTTTCGATCCCGTCAAACCGAGAAATTGTACATTAGTAACAGTGAAAGATGTACATCTGCAGTTATCTTTATTCTTTTACCATAATTAGACAAATGGCTAACCTGGCTTCCTGTGTCAGTCAAAAATTCCATTAACTTTTCTTCGATACCGCTTGTACCTTCCTTTCAACCACCTGTCTTTCCATAAGCAATTCTTCTCCTAAGCCCTGCTATCCCTGACATCTTAAAAATGCACTCTTTTTACTCACTACGCCATTTTCATACGTCAGAGATACAAGCGGCCAGCGATAGTGATTTCGTGTGCAGACAAGCTGCTGTGCTCAGTCAAAACAAATCATCTGGTGTCTCTTTTCTGCCTGTCATTTGTGTATTGCATGTTCGTATTCCGGTTGCTACGGGTATATTTATCCACTCTCATTTCTTATTTGTAATTCTGCTGCCTCAGTTTACGTGTTGTCATTTTGTCATTGCCGGTAGTGAGTGAAGTTGTGGACGCTAGAAAATGGAGTGCCAAGTGCAGAAAACGGAACATATCCGACATGTTCTTCTGTTTGAGTTCAATAGTGGGGTGACAGCAGCGGAGGCAGCCACAAAGATTTGCGCAGTGTGTGGGGATAATGCTACTGAACAGAGCGCGGTAATAAAACCGTTACCTCTTTTTGAGGAGGATCGTTCTGACGTTAGGGGCTCTCCAATCTCAGGAAGGCTGTCGGGGTTCGATTAAGATCGTTTAAACGCATTAATCGACAATTATCCACGTCAGTGTACTCGAGAACTCACAAATGTGATGAACTGTGATCATTCTACCAGCGTACGAAATTTTCATGCAACGTGGAAGGTTCGAAACTCGGGTGTATGTATAACACATGCTCTAAGCCAAAATCAGCGGGTAGTCATATGTGCATCTCTACTTGCTCGTAATCAACTGGCTCGCCAACAACACCGGCAATTCCTGTCCTGCATGATTACTGTTGACGAGAAAAGATGTCTTTATGCTCGAATATGGGAAAAAAGGATTGGTTAAGCCCAACCAAAGCAGAAATCCCCGTACAAAGACCTGCGCGCACAAAAGATAATGTTAGGCATTTGGTGGAAAAGCGAAGGTATGGTGTTCTACGAATTACTTCCCCGAGGTGTAACCATCCTGCTGACTATTACTGTCAACAGATGAGACATCTTGAAGACGCAGTCGAAGAACAACGACCGGGAATTCTGCGTGACGTGATGCTACTCCACGGTAACGACCGTCCTTAATCAGCTAGACTGACAAAAAAGCACTACACAGGAGTTGCGTTGGGAAGTCATTATCGCACCCACCTTTTTCACCTGGTATTGTGCCCTCGTATTTTCACCCTTTTCGCTCTCTGTCGAATAACCTTCAAGGAACTTCCTGCCAGATTATAACTGTGTGCCGGACCGAGACTCGAACTCGGGACCTTTGCCTTTCGCGGTCAAGTGGCAGATCTGCCAGGAAGTTTCATACCAGCGCACACTCCGCTGCAGAGTGAAAACTTCATTCTGGAACCTTCAAGGAACTTAATTTTCAGATGAAAATGCGCTCGGACCATAGCTCGACGAGTTCTTTGCCTCAAAACCAAGGGATTTGTACAGTCGTGGAATCGAAAAGTTACCCCAGCGTTGGCAGACTGTTGTAAGTAGTGAAGGAGAATATAATACTGATGACTAAGCTCTCTGTTATGTGTATCTGTCGTGCTTTAAACTTATGGAAAATGCTACCGAACTTATGCACCAACCCAACGCACCACCCCCACTTTCTACAGCTTTCGAGCAGTTATTAAGGAAAGTAGAACAGAAACTTACCATCCCACCAGAAGAGGGCCGTCGCATCGTCAACACAAAACTGTAAATAATAGGGTAAAAGTTTGCCAAACTGTGAGTGTGACACTCTTAAATCAACTCAAAACAACATTTTCCCACACAAAAAGTATACAAATAAGCAATTAATCCCACGTGTAGCTTTGTGTCAGTGCAGGATTTTATGTACAAAAGAAAAGTCTGATTACAGAGATAATACGTTGAAGCACAAACTTTCTAACTCTCTCCAATCAAAAATTCCGCAAACTGAGTTGTTCAACAAATTAAACAGAAGCATTTGCAAACAATAATAAAGTATTTCTCCGCAGCAAGTGCCTCGTTTCCGTCTGATGTGTGTATCAGTTAGCGACTATCACGCATCTTTGTATTTTACACAAATTACGTTGCACTGAATCAACATTCCACTCACACTCTATTTACGCACGTGATACACTTTTAATTCCTTACTCCCTATCTGATTCTCGTGCGCGTCTCCCTCAAATGGCGGCAGCTTCAGTGCTGTCAGCACTGCTGCATCACCCCTCCGTTATAACGGCCAGACCATCAACTTGCATAGGAAGAAAAACGACCCGTAAGACATCAACTGAAATTATTTAAAAGCAGCATCGATCGCAGCTGGTTTTAACTTCTGACCGGTTTCGGCCTATTAATTACGGGCTATCATCAGTCGCTGGTCTCCGAAAATATTATAAAACACTCGACTGAAAACTCAATCGTATCTCCCGTCCTTGACGGACAATACCCATACGACAGAAAATACCAGGAGAGCAAAACAAATGCATTCGGAACCGCTGTGAAAGTAACAACACACACAGTTATAGTTTTTTGCCTCTGCTGCTGCAAACTGTATAAGATCTGAACGGATGAGACTGTTGTAATTTATTAATAAATATTTTATAAGCAGTGTAAATTTTTTCAGTTAGTTTAAATAGCTAGAAAGGTGAAGCCATTCAGCCGAGAGAAGATAATAATGAATTTTGGCAGAAATTGAAGAATAAAAACAGTAATACACCGAGGCTGCACTCAGACTCAGGTAGGTCTGCTATCTGGCCTCTCTTGAATTATTTATCAAGCATTTCGCCATAGTAGAGAGACAGAGATCAATGAACTATCGTCAGACAAAAACAAATAGTGGTTGCCATAAAAGTGGCGAAAAAAAATAGAGTACAAAAAAACGTCTCAGTTGTGTCTACGAAACGTCTGTCCATGAAGTTCCGCTGTCATGCCGTCACCAAGTTCGGTCGGTATTATGGTGGAACAATAAAGAGGGAATCTGACGGTCAAGGAATGCACCTATGACTTCTCGCTTTATCTCACTCTTGAAGTGGAACAATCAGGTGCTCTATCTTCGATGTCTTTCTCTGATGGTTCGGTAGCTGAATTCTTCAAAGACCACTTGAGATAAGACACTTAGCTACCACAAACACGCAGAATTCTAATTAATTTATTGTCAAGCTATACTGCTGCACGTGACCGTGCAGCCGCTGTAAGAGTCCAGTCCCTACTTTATATTTAATATAATTCCAGACGAATTACATAATCAATACGTTTACATTTTTGCCTGATTTTGAAGCAATATTTTGCGATACACCTCCATGTCACATCGGTGCACGTGTCAATGGAACTGCATTCGTAACAGAAAGGATCTTCATTTTTATATCTGCAGGAAAGAGAAATCTGAAATGCCATTTCAACCTTTACAAAACTAAATTTCTGTTAGATCTACGTTTCAGGAATATTATTATTTTATTCTTTTGGTTATTGTGCTCCACATCAAACTGCTAAATGTCCATGCAAAAAAAGAAGACACCCTAAAAAGAAATTAGAAATACAATAGTAGTAAAAAACGAACAATAATATCAATAAACATATTTAATTTATAATATGATAAATATGAAATTGTACAAAACAACCCAACAGTTCTTAGTACTCATTATCGTTACCGTAAACTGACTTTAAAACAGTCGGTGATGTAACTGAAACAAATTATTAGGCTACATCACCGAGTGGCAATAACATCGAATGGAAGCACACAGTGAAATAAATTTTTGAAAAGATAATTTTCTGCGCAAGTACAGCTTAAGTACTGCCTGACTTTTTTGCACGTAATATAATAACCAGAGAACTTTTTGCACACATTCAGCTTTCTTTATTTCCAAAGGATCGAGATTATAAAACAACTTTTTACAATATCTGCGATAAAAATGAATTTTGAATATAGAGAGTACAACTCCAACTGCAACTAACATATTTGGCGTTACTGCCGGATTATAAATAAGTTACAACAATTAAAATCTTTCGAACTATTATTAGAATGTTTATCTAACTAGACTTGTAACTGAAAGTTGCAAGTTTACTGTTATACATGCGAGTCGGTAACCGTTATGTTCCGAGGAGCCATGTGTTACGTCCTTGCTGCTAATGATAAATGGGTTGAAGGTGGCCAAAGGTCTGTCGCCATAGGAATCTGGACAGGTAAGCAAAAGATTAGTTGACACAAGTGCGCTTTAAATAAATATGTTGTACTTAACTTCTGGGTTAAGAATTGCTACACTGTCAATAACTTGTTGCTACTAGCTATACGCAGAGGTCTGACGCGGGCGTGCGTACCCGTGTAAGTACACTGAATGTTTCCTAGTAGAGCGAACTAGCAATAACACGGTGTAACGCTCGACACCAAATGGCAACACGGAACTAATCTCCAACTAGAACAAAATCCACAGGTGCCCGCCGCTTATAACACCGCTCTGGCGGTCTTCGCTGGTCGGCGGCCCGGTGGTTCTTCGTTGGCGGCGAGATATCGGCTCCGGAAGATACAAAAGTCTAGGTACACAGTTAAATTTTAGGAAATATTGTAACATGTTTGACACAAACAGAATTTATATGTAAGTAGCTCCTAATAATGTCCTCGAAGGTGTGATTTTTTTTCTCAGATTATTAAAGTGTTGGTTCTTAGGCTTGTTTTCGTGCTGATCTTGATGTGGTTCGTGATTTTGTGTTTCTGGGTATACGTATCTCGCATATTTGGCTGCGCTGGTGTTCTTTAGAATTCCTAATTTTAATAGTTATGCTGCCCTTAATATAATCACTTTCTTGCGGGCTGGCAAGAAAGTTTAGGATGCTATACAATTTATTACAGACCATCATACACAGATTACTTTTAACATAGGTATTACTCCAAGAACCAGAAGCCAACATGCAAATTACAGCTTGAATGACAGAGATGAGGTATGATTTTGTCTCCTATAAGGCCACGGTATTCGAGTTACCTTTAGTTTCCATCAGGTAACAAAGGAATTTTGGTATTTACTACTGTTGCTTCCTCATTCTGAGATAGTTACTAAAATTCTGTTGTTTAGATTTGTCTCGTCATTACCATATGAACCTAAGGACAGAAGTTTCTTCTCTTACGGCATATCTCTGACAAGCCACTGGACTTTTTACTTTTCAGGCATTAATTTAGATACATGAGTACGTAAATTTAACAGTTCTGAAGAAGGCAATTATTTTTTAACATTAAAATAAAGATCCTTTTACATCACGCAACCTTGAATAGTCTTCTTTAGTGTAATGTAGATGCTGAAACAGCCCTTTTTTAAGCAAGGTGTTTCAGTGGCTAAGATACTTCAGCTGTAGAAGGGACTAGCTTGACTAGAACTTCGTCCCACCATTGAAAGTTACGAAAGTACAAGTTTCATTATTTCATAATAATTTCTTTAGCAACTGCGAACTGCAGAGTACATAATTTTAGATACGCACTACCACAAGCTACTGTGCGGTTAATGACAGATATGAGTAGAGTGAAAATGTTCACTTATGAATATGAACAAGTAGAACAACAGCTGAAATCCAGTGCTTCCCTACATTTGGGAAATTAGACCCTATGTGATGTGTATACTACATTCTCTGAATATTTTCCAAACAGAAGTCCCAACAATTTTCAGTGGGAGAGTAAATTTATGAGCTCCATGATGTGTTTTAAATACACCAAATATATAGTGTCGCACTAAAATTCTTTTGCATTTGTGACACGTCATTTAAAATTCTTCTTACCAATTCGCGTAGCAATTTCTTCCACCGGTACGTTAGTGACAGGTAATGCAATTCAAATATTTTCTATCTTCGTTTAGTTCAGTGTCAGAATGTGAACTTCATTAACAATTACAAACCATTTACCAACGTAAAGAGCCATTTGCAAATACTGTCAGCTCAGTACAGTCAACTAAAAGCCATATGTGAGAAAAAGCTCTTTGGTCACGTAATTTCAGCTAAAATGCTGCAACCATCATGTACACAAACATGAAATGAGAAGATAACTTTAGCATTATGATTTGACTAATGATATACTTGGTCTCACAGCAAATAAGTCAGACTGGCACTTGTCTTTCTCCCTGGTGAGACTGGAAATTTCAAAAGTATGTCTGAATGTTATATTCAATAAGCATTACTAATAAACTACAAGGACACCAACACATTGATGCAGTTCTTGTGTAATGTGTATAACTTGGAGGATATCTATCAAATTATGCTTTGGCGTATTTTAACAACTGAATCATGTCTGAATGTAATTCGCTAATCTCATAGAGTTTAGTGTGGACTCCGTACCACGTTGCTATTCGGAGGGAATTAACGAAATGGAAGTGAAAGATTTTTGTTAGTTTCGAAAATAGGAGCTCTTTCCTTCATAACTTCTTTTAACTGAGCCACGGTGACATTGCTTCTGAAGCTGCCAATTTTACTATTTATACATCGTAGTGTGAAGACGTTTTTTCCAAAAGTTGGCAGGTTCACACTTCCAAAGAAAATAAATACATTAATAGCTTCCAAAACTGCAGTGAATATACCAATTGAAGATATAATGAGCTGTTCCTTTAATTTGTCTGCATAAATGGCTACAGCAGTTTAGCGTCTTGAACATTCACAAAAGTTGATACACCGTCTCTGTCGTCTTTGATACAGGGTGTACAGTGTGAAGTGAACTTAATGCCCTCAGTTCGCTTTGACATTTAATAGGTTTTCCCTTTCAAATGGAGGAGATAAACATGACATCGCCGCTAATAACGACGGTAGTGGTGAATAATTGCCTACATTAGGAAGACGTTTGACCTCAAAAAAAAAAAAAAACTCTTAATACAGTTTCCAAGATGCGCATAATTATCTCCTTAGTCTTGATGAATGTTTGCTTTTTAGTCTTCTCTGAAGATCCGACGAGGGTGTAATCCTCTCCAGACAACCCGCACCAACACAACTAACATACGATTACATGTCTCTTAATGAAGGGGAGACGACAGGCAGCGAGTCTAGATCTACGTTTACATCCATACTCAGAGAGCTAACGTAAAGTTCGTGACAGAGGGTACTTTGCATTGTACCGGTTACGAGGTCATCTTCCCCTTTCACTCACGCGTGGAGAGCGGGAAGATATTCTGTTTAAATGCTTCTACGTGCGCTGTAATTAATCTAATATTGGCCTCAGAATCGTTATGGGAGCGAAATTTTAAGTTGACAAACCAGAATAACTCTAAAAAATAAGCTTCACACGAAAAAATGTGTAGAATTCAAAGTTGATTATTTTCGAGGGGGACATCTGCTTGTGCTAAAATTAGCCCGACACCCCAGCCTACTGGGGATGGGGCGGGAGGCAACTTTAAAATTTCAAATGGTTACCCCCATTTTTGATTGCAGAATCAGATTCTACATAAAAAACTACGTACATTCTGTCTTAAACATTTGTTTTGGTTCTTGGTAGTTGACGCTGTAATTCAAGAAAGTCCATGTTCTCATTTTTGCGTGGAAAATGGTTACGGATAAATAAAAAATACTTACTTACTTCGTAAATTTTGATTTGATAAAACTAAAACACTACCTCTCTCACCACATGGTGGGGACTGAGAGAGAGGAATTAGAGTTTTACAAATGTTGACCCAAATACTGTATTAATTTTTTCCACAGATGCAGATAAAGTGGGTCAATGACTCGTCGATATTATAGTCAAAGAATACTATGTTTCTTCATTATGTGAGGTGCACAGTGTAACACTTCTGAACATTTAAAGCAAATTGCCAATCTTTGGAGCACTTTGAAATCTTATCAAGATCAGACTGAATATTTGTGCAGTTCTTTTCAAACAGCAGATTACTTCATTATAGATAACGATATCATCTGCGAAGAATTTGAGGTTACTGTTTTCTTCAAGGTCATTAATATACAAAATGAACAGCAAGGGCCTCAATACACTTCTCTGAGGCACATCCGACGTTACTTCTGTATCCGTTGATTACCCTCCATCCAAGATAACTTGCTGGGTCGTCCGTCCCATGAATTCTCAGTTCAGTCACAAATTTTGATTGATTTTGCGTACCATTGTAATTTTTGTAACAAGAGTAGATGTGATTCTTTTCAGAAATCGAAAAATGCTGCCTCTATCTCACTGCTTTGATCCATGGCTTTCAGGATCTCATAAGAGAAAAGTGCTGTTTGCCATGGAGAAGGTAATTCTCTTCGAGGTACCTCATTAAATTTGAGCTTGTGAGCTCACATATGTTCTAAGATTTTACAACAATTATTATTATACGGTAGTTTTGTGGATTACTTCTCCTATCCTTCTTGTAGTCGGGTGTGGCTAACTCAGCGGCTAAGTCGGTGCAGAATCTGATATGTGTTCCAATGGGTGCAGGGGCTTTGCTCAATTTTACCAATTACTACTGTTTCTCAACACCACTGAAGCTACTATCCATTTTATTCGCCATTCCACTGGTGCAAGAATTAAATATGGGCAATACCACTTGTTCTTCGTTTGTAAAGAAATATTCGATAATGGAATATGGAGTTTCTGCTTTCGCTTTACTACCCTCAATTTCAGTCCCTGTCTTGTCCATGTGTGTCTGGTCGCTACCTTTGGTACTAATAACAGCCTTTGCATATGACCAGAATTTCTTTGTGATTCCTGAGACATTTTTGGATAATATTCTGCTGCGGTAGCAGCTGAAGGATTCACGCATTGTCCTCTTAATACCCAAACGTGTTTTACTGAGCATCTTTTACCCCCTGTGCTCTAAGAGTAGTGTCTTTGTTTCATAATCAAAACCTCTTCAGTCCACGGTTCGAATGCCGGCGCTGCTTAAATTTTCATTAATAATCAGCATTGGTGCCCAAAGACTCCCGGCATAAGAAGTCACTCCATTCTGCCAACGGCCTTGTCAAAGAGGGCAGAGGAGTGGACAGGCACCCTCTTGTCCAAGGGGTGGGAAACTGCCCCTAAAGGCGGAAGAATCAGCAATGATCAATGGAATGAGGATGCAGAAGGCAATGGAAACCACTGCATTAAAGACACATAAAGTGTATTCACAGGACATGTGGCCTGTAATTGAAGCAGTGTCATGATGGTCTCTCCATTGGCAAAAGATTCCGGAATAGTTCCGAATTCGGATCTCCGGGAGCGGACTGCCAAGGAGGAGGTTGCCATGAGAAAAAGATTGTATAAGCAACGGAAGGTTAACGTTCTACGAGTCGGGGCATGGAATGTCAGAAGCTTGAACGTGGTAGGGAAACTAGAAAATGTGAAAAGGGAAATGCAAAGGCTTAGTCTAGATATAGTAGGGATCAGTAAAATGAAATGGAAAGAAGACAAGAATTTCTGGTTAGATGAGTAGATGAGCAGCAGAAAATGGTATAACAGGAGTAGGATTCATTATGGATAGAAAGGTAGGGCAGACAGTATGTTACTGTGAACAT
Source organism: Schistocerca serialis cubense (assembly GCF_023864345.2). Lineage (NCBI taxonomy): Eukaryota > Metazoa > Arthropoda > Insecta > Orthoptera > Acrididae > Schistocerca > Schistocerca serialis. The sequence goes on along the minus strand of NC_064638.1, from coordinate 685,725,382 downwards.
TTCAGTGATGGGGTTGTTCTTATCAGAATCGACATCAAACCAACACCGACAACGATAGTTCAGGTATAGATGCCGACGTCGCAAGCGGAAGATGAAGACATAGAGAAAGCGTATGAGGATATTGAAAGTGTAATACAGTATGTAAAGGGATATGAAAATTTAATAGTCATGGAAGAATTGAACGCAGTTGTAGGGGAAGGAGTAGAAGAAAAGATTGCAGGAGAATATGAGGTTGGGACAAGGAATGAAAGAGGAGAAAGACTAATTGAGTTCTGTAACAAGTTTCAGCTAGTAATAGCGAATATTCTGTTCACGAATCAGAAGAGGAGGAGGTATACGTGGAAAAGGCCGGGTGATAGGGGAAGATTTCAGTTAGATTACATCATGGTCAGATATTCTGAAATCAGATACTGGATTATAAGATATACCCAGGAGCAGACAGACTCAGATCACCATACAGTAGTGACGAAGAGTGCCGGCCGGAGTGCCCGAGCGGCTCTAGGCGCTACAGTCTGGAACCACGCGACCGCTACGGTCGCAGGTTCGAATCCTGCCTCGGGCACGGATGTGTGTGATGTCCGTAGGTTAGTTAGGTTTAAGTAGTTCTAAGTTCTAGGGGACTGATGACCTCAGAAGTTAAGTCCCAAAGTGCTCAGAGCCATTTGAACCATTGCTGAAGTGTAGGCTGTGGTTTAAGACATTAGTCAGGAAGAATAAATATGCAAAGAAGTGGGATACGTCAGTACCAAGGAATGACGAGATACGGTTGAAGTTCTCTAAGGCTATAGATACAGAAATAAGGAATGGCTCAGTATGCAGTACAGCTGAAGAGGAATGGACATCTCCAAAAGGGGCCATCACAGATGTTGGGAAGAAAACATAGGTACAAAGAATTCTTCAATTGATCGATGTAAGGGGGAAGTACAAAAATGTTCCGGTAAACTCAGGAATACAGAAATACAAGTCGCTGATGAATGAAATAAATATCAAGTGCAGTGAAGCTAAGTCGAAATGGCACCAAGTAAAATGTGAAGAAATCGAAAAAGAAATGACTGTCGGAAGGACAGAATCAGCCTACAGGAAAGTCAAAACAACTGACGATGACATTAAAAGCAAGGATGATAACATTAGGAGTGCAACAGGAATTTCACTGTTAAATCCAGAGGAGAGAGCGGATAAGTGAAGAGAATACAGTGAAAGCCTCTATGAGGGGAAGATTTGTCTGGTGTGATAGAAGAAGAAACAGGAGTCGATTTAGAAGAGATAGAGGATGCAGTACTAGAATCAGAATTTAAAAGACCTTTGGAGGACTTAAGATCAAACAAGACTGAAGGGATAGATAACATTTCATCAGAATTTCTAAAATCATTGGGGGAAGTGGCAACAAAATAACTATTCACTTTGTAGAATGCAGGAATATGGCGACATACCATCTGACTTTCGGAAAAGCATCATCCACACAATTCTGAAGACAGAAAGAGCTGCGAAGTGCGACAGTTACCGTACAATCATCTTAACAGCTCTTGCTACCAAGTTGCTCACAAGAATAATATACAGAAGAATGGAAAAGAAAATTGTGGATGCGCTAGATGATGATCAGTTTGGCTTTAGGAAAGGTAAAGTAACGAAAGAAGCAATTCTGACTTTGCGGTAAATAATGGAAGCAAGGTTCAAAAAATGGCTCTGAGCACTATGGGACTTAACTCCTGAGGTCATCAGTCCCCTAGAACTTAGAATTACTTAAACCTAACTAACCTAAGGACGTCACACACATCCATGCCCGAGGCAGGATTCGAACCTGCGACCGTAGCGGTCGCGCGGTTCCAGACTGAGGCGCCTAGAACAGCTCGGCCACTTCGGCCGGCAATGGAAGCAAGGCTAAAGAAAAATCAAGACACTTTCATAGGATTTGTCGACCTGGAGAAAAACGTTCGACAATGTAAAATGGTGCAAGTGGTGCAAGGAATTTCTGAGAAACGTAGGGGTAAACTAAAGGAAGAGACGGGTCATATACAATATGTACAGAGGGAATAACAAGAATGGAAGACCAAGAACGTAGTGCTCGTATTAAAATGGCTGTAAGACAAGGATGTAGCATTTCGCCCCTATTGTTCAATCTATACATCGAGGAAGCAATGATGGCAATAAAAGAAAAGTTCAAGAGTGGAATTAAAGTTCAAGGTGAAAGGATATCAATGATACGATTCGCTGATAACATTGCTATCCTGAGTGAAAGTGAAGAAGAATTACATGATCTGCTGAACGGAATGAACAGTCCAATGCGTACAGAGATTGGATTGAGAGTAAATCGAAGAAACACGAAGGTAATGAAAAGTAGTAGAAATGAAAACAGGGAGAAACTTAACGTCAGGAATGAAGGTCACGAAGTAGATGAAGTTGGAGAATTCTGCTACCTAGGAAGTAAAATAACCAATGACGGACGAAACAAGAGGACATCAAAAGCAAAAAGTGCACTCCCGGCCAAGAAAGTCTACTAATATCAAATACCGGCCTTAATTTGAGGAAGAAATTTTTGAGAATGTACGTCTGGAGTACAGCAGTGTATAGCAGTGAAAAATGGACTGTGGGAAAATCGAAACAGAAGAGAACCGAAACATTTGAGATGTAGTCCTACAAACGAATGTTGAAAATTAAGTAAGGAATGAGGAGGTTCTGCGCAGGATCGGAGAGGAAAGGAATATGTGGAAAACACTGATAAGAAGGAGGGAAAGGATGATAGGGCATTTGATAAGACATGAGGGAATGACTTCCATGGTACCAGAGGGAGCTGTAGAAGGCAACAACTGTAGAGGAAGACAGAGATTCGTGGCGGGCCGCATCAAACCAGTCAGAAGACTGATTTAAAAAAAAAAAATCCTCTGTACTCTTAGAAGCTTCTTTACAATGACTGAATACCATGTAGAGACCCATCATGAACTGTGCATATCTACTGTGTGCATATCTTTCAAGTACATGGTCAACAATTCTTCCAAACCTGATCCATAGTTCTTCTACATGCTACTATCGAGAGCTAAGTATTTCGAATTGCTCTTTGTAATTTGCAGAACATAGGCCTATAATCCTTCTACTTGTATTAGTTGCACTCTGATATAAGTAACCATTACTGTTACAACTGCCTCATGGTCACTAATACCAGTTTCGAAGTAGACATTCTCAACGAGGTCAGGTCTGCTTGTTACTATTAAATCCAATTTATATCCAGCAACAGTGAGCTTCCGAACAACCCGTAGTTCCCAAAAAGCGTAGGATGTCTATCACTCCCACCACTTACAGAAGGTTTCGGAGTTGATTATTGGATGATTAAAGTTCTCTCCAATTATAACAGTGTGATGAGGAATTTATGTGGTTCTCTCCTCCGCCTGCTTGGCGGAGTGAGAATTTGCTTGCCTCCCACACAAGTGGGCCCTGGTTCGATTCCCGGCCGGGTTGGAGATTTTCTCCGCTCGTGGACTGGATGTTGTCCTCATCATCATTTCATACTCATCACCCGCACGCAAGTGGCCCAATGTGGCATCGACTGCCTTGGCGGCCGAACTTCCCCAGACGGGCCTCCCGGCCAGGAATGACATACGCTCATTTCATTTTGTGTGGTCTCTTAACTTTTCGATTACATCTGGAGCCTTGACACTGAGTCATGCCTAAAACTCCCGCGTGCCGTCTCAATTTCTATCTCAGATGATTTAAGTTTCTTATCTACTGCGACAACTCCACCACCTCCATTTACCATGAATCTATCGTTCCATATCATGCATTAATTTCCCCTAAAATCTCACTGGCGTCAGTTTCGGAATTTAACCACCTTTCTGTACTTAGTATCATGTGAGCTCACACTCTGTAGCGAATACTTCGACATTCAATGTCTAGGATTTTAATACTAAATGGTTCAAATGGCTCTGAGCACTATGGGACTTAACATCTGAGGTCATCAGTCCCCTAGAACCTAAAACTACTTAAACCTAACTAACCTAACGACATCACGCACATCCATGCCCGAGGCAGGATTCTAACCTGTGACCGGAGCGGTCGCGCGGTTCCAGACTGAAGCGCCTAGAACCGCTTTAAATACTCTCGTCTGCAGTAATTATTTATTTGAATATCCTGCCTCGGGCATGGATGTGTGTGATGTCCTTAGGTTAGTTAGGTTTAAGTAGTTCTAAGTTCTAGGGGACTGATGACCACAGATGTTAAGTCCCATAGTGCTCAGAGCCATTTGAAGGACGGTGAAACCAGGAGAGGCAGTAGGGTTCTGTTTGTCAATGTGTCAACACACAACGTGAAGGTCGAAAGGCTTGTCTGCTCTATAAAGCAGGATAAAAGGCGGTCTGTAGCAGATATGACGGAAGACTGCACTACTGGTGCAGGCACAAGTTTTTCTGAGCACACCATTGTGTCGCAACAGACGCTGTAAGCATTGTGAGAGATACAGAGGTAAGCGAGTGTACCAAGTTTCAACACTTTACTGCAAATAACAATTAACAAAAGGAATCTTAAATAGGTACTTCAGAGGTCATGTTCTGCCATCGCCTCCATTCTAAAAATTATTGCCGGCAAAGTGTAAATGCAGTCGAGCTGAAACTATTTCAGTAACTAAAGCTTAAAAAATAGTTCAAATGGCTCTGAGCACTATGGGACTTAACATCTATGGTTATCAGTCCCCTAGAACTTAGAACTACTTAAACCTAACTAACATAAGGATGGCACACAACACCCAGTCATCGCGAGCCAGAGAAAATCCCTGACCCCGCCGGGAATCGAACCCGGGAACCCGGGAAGCGAGAACGCTACCGCACGACCACGAGATGCGGACAACTAAAGCTTACTTACGACTATTTATATAAAAATTATGAAGATGGTAAAATGTTACACGACAGAGTTATTAAGTAATATGTGTCCGAGAAAGCGGCCATTGAGATTCTGGTGACTGTGCTTGGAGTGGTTGACAACCAATGTTCCGATCGGCCGCCCGCTGCGCCCATATACAAATACACCCAGAGGGCCAGTAAATCTGTCCGCGTCATTCAAACGCCGGCATACTCTCTGCCTCAGATGACGTGAGAGAAAGGCACCTACCAAAGGCGTGTAAATAAATAATAGTAAAAAGTGAACTCGCGAGGACTGTACACCATCCTGGATCACTTAGATTCACAGAAGTAACACTTCGTGTGCCGCCCGTAATGTTGACAAAACCGCGTGGAAAGTGGCAAGATTATTTTCCACTTTTGTGGTGAGAAATCAGGGCGACAGACCATTTTACTCGGAACCTACAGCAGAGGTCGCCTCCGAACAGCTATTAGTGCTTTTTCTGATAGGAACATTATTATTATCAGAAATATTATTACCTTCGTGCAAGTGAACTTTTACTGAATATACAGTCACAAATATTGAATATATGAAAAAAACGTAAATTAGTTACAATTTAGGGTGTGTAAAGGCTTTATTCAACATGAAAACTTCACTACAGATATTCGGATTTAGGTTATGACATATGACGTTCCTGCCACTATTGGCGATGATGTGGCGCAGACGAATAGCGAAATTCTGCATTACCCGCGCAAGTGCCGAACATCGATGCTGTCAATGACCTCCTGAATGGCTGTTTTTAACTCAGCAATGGTTTTGGGGCTATTTATGTACACCTTGTCTTAAATACAGCCCCGCAAAAATGAGTTCCACGTGTTCAAATTCGGAAAATATGGCAGCCAATCGAGACCCATGCCAGTGGCCTTTGCGTACCCCACAGCCAGAATGCAATCCCGAAAGTGCTCCTTCTGAACATTAAACACTCTCCTGCTTCGATGGAGTCGATCTCCGTCTCGCATGAACCACATCTTGCCGAAAGTAGAGTCACTTTGGATAATTGGGATGAAATTATAAAACCTTCACATACCGATCGGTAGTCACCGTGTCATCAAGGAATATCGGACCGATTATTCCGTGACTAGATATTGCACACCACACAGTCACCCATTGAGGGTGAAGACTCTTCTCAGTCACGAAATGCGGATTCTCAGTCCCCCAAACGCGCCAGTTTTGCTTATTGATGAACGCATTAAAATGAAAGTGGGCTTCGTCGCTAAAACAAACCATACATGCACATACTAAATCCCATCATGCCCAGCGGCCGACCGTGCAGTTTGAATGTCTTAACGCAAACTGTTCAGAAGTTACGACACTTTTATTTCATATAGTTCAATAATTTCCACTCTGTATCAATCAGCTAGAACTCAAAACTTTTATTTATAGTCATAGTTCCTGATCCCGCTGAGTAAATATCGAGTAGGAACATTTTCTTTCACTGAGCACAATACGAATGTGGACTTGCAGACTGGAAATTATTGTCCGTATGTCCTCAATCACGTTCTGGCTGACCGCAAAAATAGTTTTCAGGCTCTTGTAAATGGTGAAGAAGACAAAATCCACCGGCTGCCCAAATATGGTGCATGGCCTGGGAAACTGAGTAGTGAAAGTGATCAGTACAAAACAGGGAACTTGGTATGTACTAACAAGAAACCGAAGTGAAATACGCCGAAACCAGTGCGAGAACAGTGTTTTGATTCACTCGGAAGTGCGGAGACTAAATTCTGAATAATAGACACAGTAACCATGACTGAGGCGGAAGGACGGAAGAAGACGACACTGGATAGCGGCTAACATTGGAAATGAAATGAGCGTTTGGCGTCATTGGCCAGGAGGTCACTTGCGGGGCAGGTCCGGCCGCCTTGGTGCAGGTCTTATTACATTCGACGCCACACTGGGTGACCTGCGCGCCGGATGAGCGGAGAAAATCTCCGAGCCAGCCGGGAATCGAACCCGGGCCTGTAGGACGGCAATCCGTCACGCTGACCACTCAGCTATCGGGGGCGGACACAGCTACCATTGACGCTGAGGTTAGACGAAGACAGTGCATCATCACGGAGCTGCGTGGACCTTCAAGCATTGCCCGCGCTCACCAGTTCTCATGTGTGCAATAACTGTATTGACGACTCTTGTATCCAACACCAATATTACTTTTCCCCATGATTTAGGTACAACTAACAGCAGACTGCAATATGGACTGACCAATGGTTCTATCAGGTCCCAGTTCATCATCTTGTTTGTTTCTTCACTTACTGTCGGCCGGAGTGGCCGTGCGGTTCTAGGCGCTACAGTCTGGAACCGAGCGGCCGCTACGGCCGCAGGTTCGAATCCTGCCTCGGGCATAGATGTGTGTGATGTCCTTAGGGTAGTTAGGTTTAAATAATTCTAAGCTCTAGGCGACTGATGACCTCAGTAGTTAAGTCGCATAGTGCTCAGAGCCATTTGAACCATCTTCACTTACTGATTTCTTCAATCTCCACGGTATTGGATATGATTTGTTACACTATGTCTCTTGAGGAAACACCTCCAAATGGCACGTAAATCCCTTAATAAGTCCTGGCCTTTCTTCAAAAACCTGAATATATTTCTCCAAAAGATCTAGCAATTGATCATTTTGTTCGTTTTCCATTCCATAAGCTTCCTTTGCCTTTTCTTCCACTTGTTCAGCTATCCCGAGTATCTTGCTTTCTTTTACCTCTTCTGTACGTTTACATCTCCTTTCTTTTCTAGTGAGCTTAATACCATGCCCAGGACAATAATTTCCAATGATCATTTCCTCCATGATCAGATCAACTTTTGCCATTTCCCCATTATCACAAAAAACTGACTTTACCGGACGAGAAGTCTAGTTTTAACTCCTTCTCTCTCATAGTTTCTAATCTGATAATACAATCTTCTATTAATTTTTGAATTAGTTCGGCAAGGATCGCTGATATTGGCACTTCATTATAAACTTGTTCCCCAGGAGTTATGTCTTCCGTTAACTCCCGAATGATCCTCATTCCATTATTGTTGATGAAACAGTTTACGGGTGCTTGCTTGCCTCTCATTACTCTTTTATCGACCGAACCTCTGGGGTGTAGTCCGGTTGGATTCAGTTTAAATTGCCTGGTCTAGCTGGCCCGTTGTTCTCATCGGTTGCTCCTACGAGGACCAGTGATTGTTTTCGCACGGCTTGATTATCTGTTGGCCTTGGCCTCGCCTCCTATATGGTTTGATTACTTTGCCCTTGATATCTATGGTCATTATATACAGTATTGTACCGCCTTTCAAATCGCCTCTGTCTGTTTCTGTTTGGCTCATAATTTCTTCCGTTATTCTGCTGTTCGATACAGTTTTATCCATTGTTGTAACCATTATTCATATTTGTTCGACGAAAATTACCCATTTGTCTTCCATTCATTCTTCTGTTATTACTGTTGTAACCTGTCTGCCTATTTTCCATTTGATAGGATTTATTGCAATTATTTCTTCCTCTTTGTTCCTCCTGTAGCAAATCGAGTAAATCTACTGCAGGTATGAATTCCTCCAGATTATCTTCTGAAATATGCAGCAGTTCTTCCCTGATCTCCATCGGAAGATGAGCTTTAATGATCATTATCACACTTTTACGGTCTATTGGTTCATCCCAATATGTTGCTTTATTCAAATATTTTTCGAAATATATCCGTAAGTTCCCGTTTCGGTAAGAGACGGGTTCCGGGTTATGTACGAGGGCAGTTCAATAAGTAATGCAACACATTTTTTTTCTGAAACAGGGGTTGTTTTATTCAGCATTGAAATACACCAGGTTATTCCCCAATCTTTTAGCTACACAACACTATTTTTCAACGTAATCTCCATTCAATGCTACGGCCTTACGCCACCTTGAAATGAGGGCCTGTATGCCTGCACGGTACCATTCCACTGGTCGATGTCGGAGCCAACGTCGTACTGCATCAATAACTCCTTCATCATCCGCGTAGTGCCTCCCACGGATTGGGTCCTTCATTGGGCCAAACACATGGAAATCCGACGGTGCGAGATCGGGGCTGTAGGGTGCATGAGGAAGAACAGTCCACTGAAGTTTTGTGAGCTCCTCTCGGGTGCGAAGACTTGTGTGAGGTCTTGCGTTGTCATGAAGAAGGAGAAGTTCGTTCAGATTGTTGTGCCTACGAACACGCTGAAGTCGTTTCTTCAATTTCTGAAGAGTAGCACAATACACTTCAGAGTTGATCGTTTGACCATGGGGAAGGACATCGAACAGAATAACCCCTTCAGCGTCCCAGAAGACTGTAACCATGACTTTACCAGCTGAGGGTATGGCTTTAAACTTTTTCTTGGTAGGGGAGTGGGTGTGGCGCCACTCCATTGATTGCCGTTTTGTTTCAAGTTCGAAGTGATGAACCCATGTTTCATCGCCTGTAACAATCTTTGACAAGAAATTGTCACCCTCAGCCACATGACGAGCAAGCAATTCCGCGCAGATGGTTCTCCTTTGCTCTTTATGGTGTTCGGTTAGACAACGAGGGACCCAGCGGGAACAAACCTTTGAATATCCCAACTGGTGAATAATTGTGACAGCACTACCAACAGAGATGTCAAGTTGAGCACTGAGTTGTTTGATGGTGATCCGTCGATCATCTCGAACGAGTGTGTTCGCATGCTCCGCCATTGCAGTGGTCACAGCTGTGCACGGCCGGCCCGCACGCGGGAGATCAGACAGTCTTGCTTGACCTTGCGGCGATGATGACACACGCTTTGCCCAACGACTCACCGTGCTTTTGTCCACTGCCAGATCACCGTAGACATTCTGCAAGCGCCTATGAATATCTGAGATGCCCTGGTTTTCCGCCAAAAGAAATTGGATCACTGCCCGTTGTTTGCAACGCACATCCGTTACAGACGCCATTTTAACAGCTCCGTACAGCGCTGCCACCTGTCGGAAGTCAATGAAACTATACGAGACGAAGCGGGAATGTTTGAAAATATTCCACAAGAAATTTCCGGTCTTTTCAACCAAAATTGGCCGAGAAAAAAAATGTGTTGCATTACTTATTGAACTGCCCTCGTACTTTCTTCTTCAATCTCTCCTGAATGCTTCTTGACCAATATTGCGGAATGCCTTCTCAAATTCTTCGTAGCTGTAGACAATTGTCTATTACGTCAGTCACCCACAGACTACCATCACCTTTGATATAATCTGACACATATTCGATTTTCTGTCAATCAGACCAAGCTCGTAGTAACACTCCTCTGTATCGTCTGATAAATACGACAGGATTTAATGTCTTCTTTTCCAGAAAAAAATATTTGGAATTGCCTCTGCTTTAATATTTTCTTTTCCATGATAGATCTGTTATAATCACTCGTAGGTGACATACTTCCATACATCTGTTCCTTTCTTTCTTCAGTAGCCGCCCACTGCAGTTCTTCTATACTTTCAGCGCCCGTTTGCAAATTCTTTGTAACTTCTCCTTTCCATCTTTGGAACTCGGTTTCTCTCTGCTCTCAAACTCTTGATATATTTGGAGAGGTAGGCCTTCACTCAATATATTCTCTACCGCTTCCTTGATACTTTTATTAACACACAATGTCACTTGCTGTTCCTTATCCACTACCCAGTCGTCTAATTGTTGCTTAAACTGCTGGTTTTTTTCTTGGAGCTTTTGTTCCACTCGCCCTCCACATCCGGACGCTATTTCCTTTACTGTTCAGGCTAGGTCTCGTACCTCTACTTCTACCGTTTGTTTTCTCCCGGTTTCAGTTTCACTTTTTACGCTGGTTATTTCGATCGGAAAGTGTTCGTGGGTTTGCTTCATACTATTTATTTATTTCCTGATTTCTGTCTGTTCATTTGTCAAAGTACTCACATCAGCTAATACTTCAACAAAACCTTCACTTGTGGACAGTTCGTTCACTTTACTTGTTATACTCTTCACTTTCTCGACTAAATCTGCCTGTTCTGTAACTAAATTGTTCACAGTGGTGGTCAGATTTGTTACTTTAGCCACTGTATTTGCCTGTTCCATATCTATGGCTTCTACATTTGCAGAAATAGCCGCCTGTACAGCTGACATATTCACTTGAATAGGAGACATATTCGCTTGCTCAGCTGACGGTTTCGTCTGACTGGACGGTTTCGAAGTTAAATTCTCAACTGTTGTTGAAATATTCGCTTGAGGAGCAGACATAGTCATTTTAATAGCAGACATGTGAGACTGTTCTGAAGCTAAGCTAGATACGGTATTCATCAAAAGTTTCATTTGATTTAAGAGCTCAGCCATAGCATCTTTGGAATCTCCTTGGCTAGCATCTACCGTTTGCCCTGGGTTTTGTTCATCACCACTGGGCTGCATATTCGCTTCTGGTCCCTCTGATCTGCTTATAACCATAAGAACTCATTTGTTCACTGTTCTTTTAATTACTTTACTCTGGACACAATTCAGCTTTACCCCAAGAAAATACACATCAGATTCTACGTATACCCCAGAATATTTCTCTGCAATTGTGAACACGTCAACACAAAAACATAAATCACTCTGCATATAATAAAACATAGAATAATTAAATCTACAAATATTCCTAACCCAGCCGTTATTTACAGAGACCAGACTAATATGTGCAATAAATTAGAATTACATTCTTGTGCTTGCCTTGGCTGCGCAGTAGAGCCGCATGAAGTTCATATGTGATGCACCCACGTTGTCGTGACTGTCTGATGTCGGATGTAGCTCACATTGAATGATTCCATCAGTCGTACATGTAATTATACAAAACAAAACATTAGTACATATGCATAACATAAAATACACATTTATCACAACAAATCACAATATATGCAATAAATACATATAACTGAATGATGGTGTTTTAATTTGTTTTTTTGGTCATGAAATACTTGGCAGTGTCTATATTTCACTCCTTGTAGGTCCTGTCACGTTTTAGCCATTTTTATAATATTATGTCTCATAAGAAGAAATTAATGTTTTTAAGCTGGTAATATTAAAATCGTTCTTATTGAGCTAGTGTGTGTAGTGTCTCTGATTGCATATCTGTGAACGCGATTTTTGTTGTTGTTGTGGTCTTCAGTCCTGAGACTGGTTTCATGCAGCTCTCCATGCTACTCTATCCTGTGCAAGCTTCTTCATCTACCAGTACTTACTGCGACCTACGTTCTTCTGAATCTGCTTAGTGTATTCATCTCTTGGTCTCCCTCTATGATTTTTACCCTCCACACTGCCCTCCAATGCTAAATTTGTGATCCCTTGATGCCTCAGAACATGTCCTACCAACCGGTCCCTTCTTCTTGTCAAGTTGTGCCACAAACTCCTCTTCTTCCCAATTCTATTCAATACCTCCTCATTAGTTATGTGGTCTACCCATCTAATCTTCAGCATTGTTCTGTAGCACCACATTTCGAAAGCTTCTATTCTCTTCTTGTCCAAACTATTTATCGTCCATGTTTCACTTCCATAGATGGCTAAACTCCATACAAATACTTTCAGAAACGCGAATGAACGCGATGGACAATTTCAATTTCCAGAGAGGCGTCGACTACTCCCACAGCTTACGTAATTTCGTACACGTAGACAAGTTACTCTCGTAGTGTGGAAGCAGCTGTCGACTCCGACGGTCACCTGTAAAATTCTTGAAATGTAAGGGAAAGAAAACTTTTATAGGATCTTCTCGAATTGGGATACTGCCACTCGCATTTGCTAATTCGATGATTGTCTGCGAGTGAAATGAGTTCGTTGTAGCAGAGCAAACTTTCTCTATGCTTTAGATAGTGTTATTGAAGCAGGTTCTACAGCAAACATCAACCACCAAATGTTCGAAGTCCCTTAGAAGCTTGTACATTACAGTTCATCACAGAATCGTCGATCAAAAATAAATACGTGAAATTATCTTTGAAATGCACCAGACTGCATTATGGCTGTTACTAAACTCCACATTAACGTTACATATCGCTTGTGAATCTTAAAAAACGCAAATTATACAACATGGAGGCTAGCAGTAACTGTTTCATTGGACACACTTCATTCACGTCCTCTCGATATACTGTCTATCAACAAAGTCCGGTCACATACCAATTTTCTTACATTTCTTCGCTTACCATGGAGCAACGCTAAATCAAGGAATAAATATTTCGCTCGTGCAGGCGAGATGCACCACCTCGCGATGTATATTAACTCTGAAAATATAGCAATAGAAATGTCGTAAAACTGTACAAACCACGACTTGTAACCGTTAGTACTGACCGAGAAATCACTCCATGTGCAGCCATTAGCGGTTCGTGATTGGCTGACGTTGTGTCACGTGGCCCTTCCTGGCCATATAGGGTGCTCTTGTTACGTTTGTATTATAGGACATGTTACGTTTGGGAGTTTCCATTGAAACGATTCCATAGTACTGTGCTTTAGCTGCGCTTTTCGAGGCCAGAAGAGAAGAAAACTTTATAGTATTTCTAGCGAAGGGACTAATGCAGCAAGAAGAAATTTTATTTCTCGTAATTAACATGAATCATCTTAAGATGTAATATTCACAGATGAGTACGAGTATGCCACGTAATAAAGTGATCCAGTGTTTTGGCTTGAAGAAATTTGGGATTAAATTTGCTCGGTAATTACGTGAGGTTAAATTCTTGATCTATGAGTTCTTTTTATTTGTCCGCATCCGCTTGAAACACTCAAGTAAAAATGGCATATAAATGAGCACATCTGACTATCATTTCATTTCCTTTCGTCGCTAATGTTAAATGTATGGAACTTCGTATGGCTAGCGGAATGTATCTACGACCAGACTAGTTGGCTGGCGTAGCGGTAATAAATTATACGAAGTTATATACAAGAACCTTCCTCGTGAATCAGCCTATGTGTTAGTAAAAACTATACGAAAATCCCTACAGTAATTCTTGAGATTAGCCTTCACATACCGACAGAAAAACGTCGGTGTTTGGTGGAGCTGGGGGAGGGAATCTTCTGCCAAAGGAATTATTCGTTGGTGTATTAGCGTCTCGTATTCTTACCATCCTGTTATTTCTTCTACTAAGTGTTTTACATCGTGATCCTGTGCTGTTCACTTGATTTTTAACGTTCTACCGGAGAGCCACATATCAAATGTTTCCAAATTTCGTCCTGTCCACATTTCAGTTCGTACACCATGGTGTTACAAAGGCATTAGTTCTGAAACGCATTCCTCACTTCTGTTTGTCTGTTTTATGTCAGTAGCGATCTCACGTAAATGAACTAGTTCTTCAACTGCGTCAGTCTTCTTCTGATGCCTCCACATATTGATGTCTCATCTGCTGTTGTTTTCCAGTTTAGAAGTTTAGCAACTCCACCACTCATTCCTACACACATTCACACCTAACTAGGACCCTCACACATTCAGGTCTAAGTAGGTTGTGCGTTCCATTAATCTACATCTGCTTCCATACTCCGCAAACCATTGTGAGGAACTTGCCAGAGTGTACTTACGGCTGTGCAATTATTACGGCTTTTTCTCGTTCCACTAGCAATATACCTAACTCCCTACATAATGCTCCAATAGGTTTTGCTAGGGCAACTTTAGATTAAGTATAGAATGCACAGAGACGTTCAAACACTTTTCCGGTGCTGAGTTAACCGGAAAAGTGTTTGAACGTCTCTGTGCATTCTATACTTAATCTAAAGTTGCCCTAGCAAAACCTATTGGAGCATTATGTAGGGAGTTAGGTATATTGCTAGACTGCTCATTTAAGGTAGGTTCTTGAAGCTTTGCAGGTATTCTTAGAAAAGTCTGTCTTCCACGCATCAATTGGTTCAGTTTCTTCAGCACCTTGTGACACTTCCACGAGTCAGTCAAACTTGCGACCATTCGTGCTGCCCTTCTCTCTGTACGTTAGTGTTTTGTATGGATCCTACACACATGAGCAATTTTCTAGGATGGTTTGCACGGGTGTTTTGTAAGCAGTCTACATCCCCACAAGCTGTTGCACCCTGGAGTTTTTATGAGTTAACCAATTCCAGTTGTGACTCTTGATATTTTAGCCCGAGGATAACACGGTTACTCATTTTGTGAATGGCAGAATTTTTATATTTCTGAACATTTAAATCAAGTTGCCAATATCCGCACCTGTCTGCTGTCTTAGCAAGATCAGAGTGAATATTTATGCAGGTTTGTTCAGCCAGTCCTTCCTTGTAAGTTACTCCGTCACCTGTAAAACGTCTGAGTTTACTACTAATATTGTCTGTAACGTCAACACGAAATACGTGGGTCCCAATATGACATACAACGCGAATGACATGGATTCAAGCACACTTCTCTGACGTACATCTGAAGTCACTTGTATGTCGACGGTTCTCAAGGCAAGGCAGCATGCTACGTCCTCTCCAGTCCAGACACAAATTTCGCTTCATATCAAGAACAGAGAACTGGACACGCGAATGCAACCTGCATTGTTGCCAGTATGCCTCCCTCCCCCTCCTTCCTCTTACTACGCCACCCTCCCAACCCCTCTGACTGCCCTACTGATGGAGTATTCGAGAGCAAGTGTCCTATTGGTAGGGTGTATAGAGATAGCATGAATGGTTGCCAGATGTGTTCCAAGATGACGGAACTAGCCCACAAGGGCAAGAGGACGGGGAACCAGATGCAGGTTTGAGCACAGAATGCGTTCCCTGCCCAAGGCTTCGAGACATAGGAGCGGTCACGGAAGCCACTTTATAGACTTTAATGACGGTCTCTATGACGTCACATTCCAATACGGTGACCCTGAAAATACAAAAAGCGTCATACAGTTCCCCCAAGCTAAGATAGCAGAACTAGCCCTCAGAGTCACCCTAGACTGCTTCTAAACGATTTCCTCCATCTGTGTGACGTCGCTGTGGACACAGTCCAATTGTGCTCAGTGTAAAATGGTAGAAAATCCAAAATACCTGTGTATTGCTTAGATTTTAAGAAAGTCGAAGATGGTCCATTGATTCTAAGGCGCTTCGGTCCGGAACCGCGCTGCTGCTACGGTCGCAGGTTTGAATCCTGCCTCGGGCATGGATGTGTGTTAGGTTTAAATAGTTCTAAGTCTAGGGGACTGATGACCTCAGATGTTAAGTCCCATAATGCTTACAAGGGAACCTCCCCATCGCACCCCCCTCAGATTTAGTTGTAAATTGGCACAGTGGATAGGCCTTGAAAAACTGAACACAGATCAATCGAGAAAACAGGAAGAAGTTATGTGGAACTATGAAAAAACTAAGCAAAATATACAAACTGAGTAGTCCATGTGGAAGATAGACATCATCTAGGAAAGTTCGAGTTCAGGAGCGACGTGGTCCCATGGTTAGCGTGAGCAACTGCGGAGCGAGAGGTTCTTGGTTCAAATCTTCCCTAGAGTGAAAAGTTTACTTTCTTTATTTTTGCAAAGTTATGATCTGTCCGTTCGTTCATTGACGTCTCTGTTCAGTGTAATAAGTTTAGTGTCTGTGTTTTGCGGCCGGACCGCAAAACCGTGCGATTAGTAGCCGAAAGGACGTGCCTGTCCAATGGAAACCGAAAACATTTGATCACAAGGTCATAGGTCAACCGATTCCTCCACAGGAAAACACGTCTGATATATTCTATGCGACACTGGTGACGGCATGTGCGTCACATGACAGGAATATGTTGTCGACCCACCTAACTTGTACACTTGGTGAATGGCTAAAAAGATTCTTCTGCCTTGCCCAATTTAGGTTTTCTTGTGGATGTGATAATCACTCCCAAAAAAGTGTGAAAACATAAGAGTTTGTCACATAAACTGCAACAAATGAATGCAACAGTTTCGCAGTCGCACAGTTTTGTCTGTGCTCTGTCAAAACATGTTTTTAACATTTTCAAATTTTTCCGTGTGTAGACCGTCAAATCCTGCATATGTCCAAGCAAATCTGAACATGTCCTGGAATTTTGGAGAGCGAAGTTGATTATATCTGAGTGCCTGAACTTTGATAATTGTCTGAAAATAAAAAATTAAAATTTTCTCCCGAGGGAAGACTTAAACCAAGGACCTATCGTTCCGCAGCTGCACACGCTAACCACGGGACCACGGCGCTCATGAGTTTACACTCACCTGTATGTTGCATATCTTACACATGGACTACTCAGTTTGTATATTTTGCTTATTTTTTCATAGTTCCACACAATTTCTTCCTGTTTTCTCGATTGATCTGTGTTCAGTTTTTCAAGGCCTATCCACTGTACCAACTTATAACTAATTCTGTGGGGGTTGCGATGGGGAGGTTCCCTTGTTAGAGCCATTTTTTTATTCTAAGGTTAAAACTATGAACTGCAATTGTTGACGTATTTTGAACAATTTCATATTGCATCGCCTATTTATTTAAAGATAAGAACCTTTTGCCCCTCCTCCTTCAGCAGTATTTTATTAGTACTCAAAGACGGACATTTAATTTTAAAAAAATGAAAAACGCGCCGCGTATGGCGCGAGAGACATCGCTTGCTAGATGAAGGAAACTGAAATTAATTCTGGAGTTCTTACAATTACGGCAGCAGTTTTTGCGTGGTCGCACTGTACTGCTAGGAGTAGTAGGAAAGAGTGGTGTTATTATGAACATTTGCAGCCGCAGTGCACCGTTCTGTATAAATACTTCTGGGTCTTATACGCTTACATCATATATCTGCTGGAGCGAGCACGCCTGCAGCTAGAAATTATCGCATGAGTCAGCCGATGGTTACACGCCTTATTTGTGGCCCTGACCCGCAACCAAGCACCTGCCGAACTTCCAACCAGCCGTTCGTCAGCTGCCTGACCCACGACCGTGCAACTGCTGGACTTTCGCTCAGATACGTGAGCACAGGATGTACACAGTCAGAGATACCTCTGCCTATACGTGAAGGGGATTGCGCGAGGCAATTGGATTCTGGGGCGAACAGGAACAGCTTGACAGACCTCAAGACGCAGCCGACGGAATTCTGCCTTTCAGGCAGAGATGTAATGAGGGTTGCCGACGTGCCAGGAGCTATCCATGCAAGTGTGCATTAAGACAACTTACCTAATGCCAGATGCAGGTGGGCACGTGCCTTCTCTCGGCCTTTCAGTGACTTTATCTAATACATTCCTTCACATGTTGAATACACATCAGTGAAAATCTGTCTTGTGTGATGAAACATTCATGTGATAGCTCTGGAGAGCGGGAGGAAGGCTGTTGGCGTCTTCGTGTCGATGGTGATATTTTTTAAGTCTGTAGAGAAACATTTGTGTGTGTTTATTTACGGTTGATACTTACATCTCATCGTCTGTTCTAGAAGTACCTCCAACATCAACCAGCACACAGGGTCGGCAGCACGTAGTGGGCATCTTTCAGTGATAGCCAGTTCTCCTATGATGACTGTGATGACGATGGTGATGAGAAGCACCCGTCCTCATTTAGATGAGGATTTGGCAGCTTCCGAATCGCAACAGCCTTTTACGATTATGATGATGCTATTCTCATCCATGAGCTCACAGAGCTGCGGCACGGTTTTGGACTAGCACATACGCAAGCAGTAATTCATAAAAGTCTTTTGGCGAGAAATTTTCACTTCCACTTATCAGCAAATATTTATCTGATACATTACTTTCACAGGAATTTTAGAATGATCAACAGGGTGCTATGGTTCAACCCTCGACTGTCATGACTGGGAACTAATTTAGTTAAACGTAAGAAAATTCCGATGGAGGTTCGTAGCAGACACTCATGAGTGTAACGACCATGAGTATGTGCCAATAGGCACAAGGGCGAGGGAAGTTCCAGTATTTGTAAACAATAACGCCTTCAGACGCGGCTGACTCCCAGTTATCACTTGGCTTCCTGCCAAGGCCACAGCATGTGAGTAACACTTTCCAATACGCCAAAGGAGTCGATGGTGATTGCCAAACTCACGCAGTAAACAGATCTGAATTTTGGGCACTAGATGGAAATTAAGATGAGCATTGTAGATAGAATGTTCCAGATAGATAATGAAGAAGATTGTGTGCAAACAGATCCGAGTGGGAAAAGTCAGTTAGGAAACATTCATAGGGTCAGCGATGAGCAGCAGTCACCAGTTATAGAATCAGTGACTAGTAATGGAGTTAGAAGAGTACCAACCAAGGTGCCAGCAACTTGTACGTCACTAGTTACTGATGGAACAGTACTGTAGAACTTCATTCACAAGAAGGCAGTACTACCTTGAGCAACACAACACCTGGTAGATGAGTAGCAATTTTACAAATGCCTTATATTTATTTCATTGAATGGTGTTCAACTGACAGTGTGTCCTTGTCTCAGTTAGCGATGTAGCGGATTTCACGTTGATATAGGGACAAGTAGTTGAATAGTACATTTATGCTGTGAATTAGGCCAAGGGGCCAGTGATATAATAATTAGGTCAAATGGCTATGGGTTTGGTAATTAGGACAAGCAGCCACTGACTCAGTAGATGAGAGAACAAATGGTAACAACTGCCCTTGCCCCTGAGCTAGGCACCCCAGGTGGCGCATTTTGTACTGATTAGACAGGTAGCGCTTGTTTCTTGATAGTGGGTGCCCATGTGTAGTAGACAGAATCCTAGTAACAGGGAACTGCCCTGCTACACACACCAGGTAGTGTATTTTACATTGATTAGGAAGATGGCACTTGTTTCTTGATCCTGGTTGCACAGTTGTAGTAAGACAGAATCGTAGTAAAAGGAGTGTCGACAATAAAAAGCTGGTACCAGGTGTCACTCATGTATATATATTAGTTGCTCAGACATATAACATACAGATATGTCTAATGATAAATGAAATTGCTTATCAAGTTCAAAACATCATGCTACTTTGGCAGATCACCATCCCTGTCATAGATCGCTTTCCGTTCCCCAACTAAAACAACTAAGGAGGTTCTACTCCCACTAGACTCCGTTATAAACAATAATTAAGGAAAAACGTAACGAACAGTATTGCTGTCAAGTCCTGATTGTGCCATGGAGGCCACATCAGCTCTGTGTTGGTAGCTCAGACCCGTGCCGGGAAATGACGTGACATCACCGACGGCACCTGAGCTGAGACCATCAACATCAAGGCAGTCAGCCTCACCCAAACTGCCTTTGGCAGTTCTAATAATACAGTGAAACCTCGTTTACACATTAATCACCTCTACGTTCCTCACAGTTGTACGTTGTTTTGTGTACTTTTACGATTTTTCCTACAAAGTTACCAGACTTTCACGCTTTCAGTTTACACGTCTTCGCTTTTTTACGCTATTATTTTTAACCCACTACAGCCATTTAATCGCCCTTATTCATTAAGAAGGCAAAAAAATGGTCATTAAATTTTCGTATATGGTGTGACCGTGATTATTGGTTTGTTGTCTGCATGCAAAAGTGCAGTCATTATTGTGGGCCGTAAGAAGACTATAATAATTCCAATTCCAAAGAAAGCAGGTGTTGGCAGCTCTGAAAATTACCGAATTATCAGTTTAAAAAGCCACGGCTGCAAAATACTAACACGAGTTCTTTACAGACGAATGGAAAAACTGGTAGAAGCCGACCTCGGGGATGAACAGTTTGGATTCCGTAGTTGGAACACGTGAGGTAATACTGACCCTACGACTTATCTTAGAAAATAGATTAAGAAAAGGCAAACCTACGTTTCTAGCATTTGTAGACTTAGAGAAAGCTTTTGTCAATGATGACTGGAACACTCTCTTTCAAATTCTGAAGGTGCCAGGGGTAAAATATACGGACCGAAAGGCTATTTACAATTTGTACAGAAACCAGATGGCAGTTATTAGAGTCGAGGGGCATGAAAGGGAAGCGGTGGTAGGGAAGGGAGTGAGGCAGGGTTGTAGCCTATCCCCGATGTTATTCAATCTGTATATTGAGCAAGCAGTAAAGGAAACAAAAGAAAAACTCGGAGTAGGAATTAAAATCCATGGAGAAGAAATAAAAACTTTGAGGTTCGCCGATTACATTGTAATTCTGTCAGAGACAGCAAAGGACCTGGAACAGCAGCTGAACGGAATGGACAGTGTCTTGAAAGGAGTATGTAAGATGAACATCAACAAAAGCAAAACGGGGATAATGGAATGTAGCCAAATTAAATCGGGTAATGCTGCGGGGATTAGATTAGGCAATGATGAGACACTTAAAGTAGTAAATGAGTTTTGCTATTTGGGGAGTAAAATAACTGATGATGGTCGAAGTAGAGAGGATATAAAATGTAGACTGTCAATGGCAAGGAAACCGTTTCTGAAGAAGGGAAATTTTTTAACATAGAATATAGATTTAAGTGTCAGGAAGTTATTTCTAAAAGTATTTGTATGGAGTGTAGCCATGTATGGAAGTGAAACGTGGACGATAAATAGTTTAGACAAGAAGAGAATAGAAGCTTTCGAAATGTGGTGCTACAGAAGAATGCTGAAGATTAGATGGGTAGAACACATAACTAATGAGGAGGTACTGAATAGAATTGGAGAAAAGAGAAATTTGTGGCACAACTTGACTAGAAGAAGGGATCGATTGATGGGACATGTTCTGAGGCATCAATGGATCACCAATTTAGTATTGGAGGGCAGCGTGGAGGGTAAAAATCGTAGAGGGAGAGCAAGAGATGAATACACTAAGTAGATTCAGAAGGTTATAGGTTGCAGTAGGTACTGGGAGATGAAGAAGCTTGCACAGGATAGAGTAGCATGGAGAGCTGCATCAAACCAGTCTCTGGACTGAAGACCACAACAACATTGTGGGCCGTAGCTACAATAATGGCACACGTGGCGACACTGTCGTGATAAAGAGGGTGAGTGCTACCGCGGTCCTACCATCACAATACGTATAAGATATATGCAGTTAGAGACGGAGGTAATTTGAGGAGGTGGAGATTTGTTATTGTTTTGGTCCTCAATTGAGAGACTCGTTGGATGCAGCTGTACTCTATCTTGTGCAAGCTTCATAATCTCCGAGTAACTACTGCAACCTACATCCTTCTGAATCTGCTTAGTATATTCCTCCCTTGGTCTCTCTCCATGATTTTTTGCGTCCACACTTCCCTCCAATACTAATTTGGTGATTCCTTGATGACGCAGAACGTGTCCTACCTACCGATCCCTTCTTCTGGTCAAGTTTTGCCACAAATTCCTCTTGTCCCCAACTCTATCTGTCCCTCCTCATTAGTTAAGTGATCGACCCATCTAATCTTCAGCATTCTTCTGTAGCGCCACATTTCGAAAGCTTCTATTCTCCTCTTGTCTAAACTATTTATCGTCCATGTTTCACATTCATACATGGCTACACTACATGCAAATACTTCCAGAAAAGATTTCCTGCCACCTGAATCGACACTCGATGTTAACAAATTTCTCTTCTTCAGAAACGCTTTCCATGCCATACCCAGTCTACATTTCATATCCTCTCTACTTCGTCCGTCATCAGTTATTATGCTCCCGAAATAGCAAAACTCATTTACTACTTTAAGGATCTCATTTCCTAGTCTAATTCGCTTAGCAACACCTGACTGAATCCGACTACATATCATTCTCCTCGTTTTGCTTTTGTTGATGTTCATCTTAAAGCCTCCTTTTAAGACACAGTCCGTTCTGTTCAACTGCTCTTCCAGGTCCTTTGCTGTCTCCGAAATAATTACAATGTCATCGGCAAACCTCAAAGTTTTCATTACTTCACCATGGATTTTAATTCCTACTCCAAATTTTTCTTTGTTTCCTTTACTGCTTGCTCAATATACAGATTGAATAACATCAGGGGTAATCTGCAACCCTGTCTCACTCGCTTCCCAACCACTGCTTCCCTTTCATGCCCACTAAACTCTTATAACTGCCACCTGGTTTCTGTACAAATTGTAAACAGCCTTTCGCTTCCTGTATTTTTCCCCTGTCACCTCCAGAATTTGAAAGAGAGTATTTCAGTCAACATTGTCAAAAGCTTCCTCTAAGTCTACCAATGCTAGAAACGTAGGTTTCCGTTTCCCTAATCTACACTCCTGGAAATTGAAATAGGAACACCGTGAATTCATTGTCCCAGGAAGGGGAAACTTTATTGACACATTCCTGGGGTCAGATACATCACATGATCACACTGACAGAACCACAGGAACATAGACACAGGCAACAGAGCATGCACAATGTCGGCACTAGTACAGTGTATATCCACCTTTCGCAGCAATGCAGGCTGCTATTCTCCCATGGAGACGATCGTAGAGATGCTGGATGTAGTCCTGTGGAACGGCTTGCCATGCCATTTCCACCTGGCGCCTCAGTTGGACCAGCGTTCGTGCTGGACGTGCAGACCGCGTGAGACGACGCTTCATCCAGTCCCAAACATGCTCAATGGGGGACAGATCCGGAGATCTTGCTGGCCAGGGTAGTTGACTTACACCTTCTAGAGCACGTTGGGTGGCACGGGATACATGCGGACGTGCATTGTCCTGTTGGAACAGCAAGTTCCCTTGCCGGTCTAGGAATGGTAGAACGATGGGTTCGATGACGGTTTGGATGTACCGTGCACTACTCAGTGTCCCCTCGACGATCACCAGTGGTGTACGGCCAGTGTAGGAGATCGCTCCCCACACCATGATGCCGGGTGTTGGCCCTGTGTACCTCGGTCGTATGCAGTCCTGATTGTGGCGCTCACGTGCACGGCGCCAAACACGCATACGACCATCATTGGCACCAAGGCAGAAGCGACTCTCATCGCTGAAGACGACACGTCTCCATTCGTCCCTCCATTCACGCCTGTCGTGACACCACTGGAGGCGGGCTGCACGATGTTGGGGCGTGAGCGGAAGACGGCCTAACGGTGTGCGGGACCGTAGCCCAGCTTCATGGAGACGGTTGCGAATGGTCCTCGCCGATACCCCAGGAGCAACAGTGTCCCTAATTTGCTGGGAAGTGGCGGTGCGGTCCCCTACGGCACTGCGTAGGATCCTACGGTCTTGGCGTGCATCCGTGCGTCGCTGCGGTCCGGTCCCAAGTCGACGGGCACGTGCACCTTCCGCCGACCACTGGCGACAACATCGATGTACTGTGCAGACCTCACGCCCCACGTGTTGAGCAATTCGGCGGTACGTCCACCCGGCCTCCCGCATGCCCACTATACGTCCTCGCTCAAAGTCCGTCATCTGCACATACGGTTCACGTCCACGCTGTCGCGGCATGCTACCAGTGTTAAAGACTGCGATGGAGCTCCGTATGCCACGGCAAACTGGCTGACACTGACGGCGGCGGTGCACAAATGCTGCGCAGCTAGCGCCATTCGACGGCCAACACCGCGGTTCCTGGTGTGTCCGCTGTGCCGTGCGTGTGATCATTGCTTGTACAGCCCTCTCGCAGTGTCCGGAGCAAGTATGGTGGGTCTGACACACCGGTGTCAATGTGTTCTTTTTTCCATTTCCAGGAGTGTATCTTCTAAGATAAGTCGTAGGGTCAGTATAGCCTCGCGTGTTCCGACATTTCTACGAAATCCAAACTGAGCTTCCCCAAGGTCTTCTTCCACCAATTTTTCCATCCGCCTGTAAAGAATTCACGTTAGTATTTTGCAACCGTGACTAATTAAACTGATAGTTCGGTAATTTTTACACCTGTCAACACCTGCTTTTTTGGGATTGGAATTATTATATTCTTGTAGAAGTCTCAGAGTATTTCGCCTGTCTTATACATCTTGCTCACCAGATGGTGGGCCGGCCGAAGTGGCCGTGCGGTTAAAGGCGCTGCAGCCTGGAACCGCAAGACCGCTACGGTCGCAGGTTCGAATCCTGCCTCGGGCATGGATGTTTGTGATGTCCTTAGGTTAGTTAGGTTTAACTAGTTCTAAGTTCTAGGGGACTAATGACCTCAGCAGTTGAGTCCCATAGTGCTCAGAGCCATTTGAACCATTTGAACCAGATGGTGGAGTTTTGTTGTGGCTGGCTCTCCCAAGGCTATCAGTATTTCTGAAGGAATGTGCGCTACTCCCGGGGCCTTGTTTAGGCTTAGGTCTTTCAGTGCTTTATCAAATTCTTCACGCAGTATCGTATCTCCCATTTCATCTTCATCTACGTTCTCTACCATTTCCATAATATTGTCCTCAAGTACATCGCCCTTGTATTGATCCTCTATATACTCTCTCCACCTTTCTGCTTTTCCTTATTTGCTTCGAATTGGTTTTCCATCTGAGCTCTTGATATTCATACAGGTGGTTCTCTTTTCTCCAAAGGTCTCCTTAATTTTACTGTAGGCGGCGTCTATCTTACCCCTAGTGATATATGCCTCAACATCCTTACATTTGTTCTCTAGCCATCCCTGCTTAGCTGTTTAGCACTTCGTATCGATTTCATTTTTGAGACGTTTGTATTTCTTTTTGCCTGCTTCATTTACTGCAATTTTGTATTTTCTCCTTTCATCAATTAAATTCCATATCTCTTCTGTTACCTAAGGATTTCTACTAGCCCTCGTCGTTTTACCTACTTGATCCTCTGCTGTTTCACTATTTCATCTGTCAAAGCTACCAATTCTTCTTCTACTGTATTTCTTTCCCCCGTTGTTGTTAATCGTTCCCCAATGCTCTCTCTTAAACTCTCTATAATCTCTGGGTCTTTTAGTTTAACCAGGTCCCATCTATCTAAATTTTCATCTTTTCACAGTTTCTTCCGTTTTCATCTACAGTTCATAACCAATAGATTGTGGTCAGAGTCCATATCTGCCACTGGAAATGTCTTACAATTTAAAACCTGGTTCCAAATTCTCTGTCTTAACATTATTTAATCTATGTTAAACCTTCCAGTGTTTCCAGACCTCTTCCAAGTATGCTACCTTCTTCATGATACTTAAACCAAGCGTTAGCTATGATTAACTTATGCTGTGTGCAAAATTCTACCAGGCGGGCTTTCTCTTTCATTCCTTATCCCCATTCCATATTCATCTACCACTTTTACTTCTCTCCATTTTGCTACCATCGAATTCCAGTCCCCCATGACTATTAAATTTTCGTTTGCCTTCGCTATATGTATAATTTCTTTTATCACATTATACATTTCTTCAATCTGTTAATAATCTGGGGAGCTAGTTGGCGTATAAATTTTTGCTACTGTGGTAGGCGTGGGCTTCGTGCTTACCTTGGCTACAATAATGCTTTCGCTATGCTGTTTGTAGTAGCTTACCCGCGCTCCTAATTTTTTATTCATTATTCAACCTACTCCTGCTTTATCCCCATTTCATTTTGTATTTATAACCTGTAATCACCTGGCCAGAAGTCTTGTTCCTCCTGCCGCCAAACGCCACTAATTCCCGCCCGATTAAGGGATCTGACATTCCAAGATCCGATCCGTAGAGAGCCAGTTTTCTTTCTCCTGGTAACGACGTGCTCCTGAGTACTCCCCGCCCGCAGATTCTAATGCGGGAACCACAGGTTTGTCTGAACTCTCAACAGATACTCCTCCGTCGTAGTTGCACCTAAGCGACAACTATTTGTGTTCCTGAAGCATGTAAGCCTCCCCACCAACAGCAAGGTCCATGGTTGATGGAGGGGGTGGAGGGAGAGTACGCCGAGTAAAACTGGGAGTGTTTTTGAAAGGGGTGAACTTAATTTTTTTGTGTAGTTTCCAGTTTTTGAGCATACGAAAAATGATGAGTTCGTCACAAAACAAAAGAAGATTTATCTCCATTCGTAAGAAAATAAATGTAACTAAAGACATGGAAAGAAGTCCTAGTGAACCTAAAGGGAGCATTTCAAAACATCTCATAATCCCATGTTCTGCTTCCTCTACCATACTGGCCAACGAAACACCGGTAAGACCTAGTACTTCGAAAGCAACTCAAGCAGTGAGAAATGTATTTATATTGGGGTGTAAAGTTTGCGAGCTTGTAAAAGTGCCTACAAACTCGGCTTCAGTAGTAGAATGCAGTTAATGTGCCTATTTCAGAAACAATACTCATGGAAAAGGCTTTACAATTCTCAAGAAGAAGTGAAACATTAACAGTTTTTCTAGGTTGCTACACACCCTCAAAGTAAGATGTGGCGTTACTGACTGCAGAGTTCGTGGGGAGACTAATAGCGTGAATAGCATCACTGTAGCATGTTGGAAAAAGTGAAATCTTCCAAGTATAACTACAGAATACTGCCTGGAGAATGTTTACAATTTATGATAATCAGACCTTTTATTAACTTATTCATGGACAAAACATTGGAAGTTAAGTGCAATCCCTGCTTTCGGGTAAATAGAATCAAGCAAAGCATGATGGTCCTCCTCAGCACATACACAGATGTCTGAGATAAATTCCGACCACTTGTGACTCGATGCTTCAAAGGAGTAAAATTGAATCTCACCGAGTATGAGTCAAATTAGAAGACATACATGACTCAAAACCTCTTCAACTGTCACTCGATAAGCTTAACGTGCACATGCATCATTGGAGGTCAATTGTCGGCTCACTCTCTGGCACTACAATTCAGCAACATAGAAGTGGCAATTTATGGTAAATTGCTTGAACCAAAATTAAACTTGGGCATCATTTCTGTCACAAAAGCAAAGTACAGGAAGATGCTGGTTCAAAGTGCGATCGCACATTTCAACAGTGGAAAGGACGATCCTAAACTGGATGTGTTGCAGGTAAGGCAAATGATCGCATTGTAGGTTATGATACTCTTTTCACGTATACTAATTATGCATAGCTTCCCCTCTTATTTCCCTCTGAACGCTACTAAAATTTTTAGACTAGATCTATAAATTAAATGAAATGGCAGTAGACATACGTGTGTGTACATTTTAAATTTAGTTTTACATATCTATCAATGCAGTACATAAGGACTGCTTGGGATTAATTGAAGCCAAATACAGTACACAAATGCTTTAGAAAAGCTGGTATCACAAAAGACGAAACCCAAGCTTAGCCCGAAAGTGCTGAAGACTTTGACGCAGATTTCGATGTAGCAGAAGATGATGACTCGGCTCATTTTTCAAATGTAACTGATTTTGATGATTATATTGATTATGATGCTGATATTGCCATGTGTTGTATGCAGAATGACGATAAAATAATTAAAGAAGTTGTGCCTCTATGAATCGAAACAAATAGTTCTGAGGTACCCGAAGAATTGCACGATGAGACCGTGGATTCTTCCGGTCAGAAGTACTTACTGTATTAGAGGTAACATGACGTTACGTGAGATGAAGAAAAGTTACTGATGACAAGATGTGCATAGTAATTCCATATCAACATCTGATCTATGAATGCAGTGTTATTTCCAAAATCCAGTACGTAATTGATTCATTATTTAGGCTAATTAACTTTAATTGTCCATAGTTTAAGCTTAAACCTGTTTGAACTACTGGACGTACTACTGTACAATATATATGTATTATATATTTGAATGCATTTAAAGTTGACACACATATAATGAGAAGTCTTGTTTTAATATTAATCTCACTTGTAGATTTATTTTATGATTCCTCTTCAAAAACGCGAAAATGAGGTTCTACTGTAATAGTTCATCAATTGCCAGTAGGTCTTGGCCCATCCTGTTAGTATCGACGAGCACCAGGCATATCGCACAGCATTATTATATTCAGTGATATGAGGTGCATTTCGCACATCCACCGAAACCCTTTGACGATGGTAAAAAACTATTGCTTATATGTAGCATAAAAATGGTGCAATATCGCTACGGTCGCAGGTTCGAATCCTGCCTCCGGCGTGGATGTGTGTGATGTTCTTAGGTTAGTTGGGTGTAGGTAGTTCTAAGTTCTAGGGGACTGATGACCTAAGAAGTTAAGTCCCATAGTGCTCAGAGCCATCTATTTGTGCAATATCATGGGACACATCAACTGCTGAGCGATTCGAGAAAAAATACACCTTGAGTGTTAAACAGACGGGCGAGAAAGAGGACACAGGAATGCTCTTATTAGAGTTCTCTTTTTGGAAATTCACTCATGTGTGATGTGTGTTTGATCCGTTAAATGGGCGTCTTCTACATCCATCCTCTAGAGCAGTGTTTTTCAACCTGTGGGTAAAGCCTTCCTTGGGGGTTCGCGGTGGCAGGAGAAAGCAGTTGCAGCATGGCTGGTAAACAAAAAAAAAAAAAAAAATAATAATAATTAAAATAAATAAAATAATAAAACTTGTCCATTTTATACTCGCTCGGAGCGAAGCGCGAGGACAATTGCTGGCATACTTCGACAACTGATTTTAGTGACCGCAAACGCGCGACTATGCCCCCGCTGACCCATTCTGTACCCCACGCCTCTTCCGTGGGAAAAAGTATACCTAATGATGTCTCTGCCCGCAGAGCACTGCGACGTCCTTTCATATGGCACTTAATTAGTCAGTATAGTATCAATAGAAAGAAAATTATATGCATTGCCTTTGAGATCGATGACATACTTTTATTACTGTTCTGGGGGTCACCAGAATATTTTTACTTGGAAAGGGGTCGCGTATTCAAAAAGGTTGAAAAACACTGTTCTAGAGCATATAGTTGTAAAACAGCGTATTATTAACGTCTAAAAAACAACAATGTTTGCTCTCAGCGGTCAGTTCTGGCTTGCTAGAGAAATTACAGGAATGATGTACAGTATATGAGTAAATACCAAACGGATTATATACGTGGATATTATAACATTGGTGGTATTAAACCCATAAAACTCCAGGATGTCGATAAATTTGAAAGATAGAATTCCCTTATATTTATTCACGTACATGGCCTGGATGACAAAAGCAAGCCTGGCAAACAAGAAGTTGTTGGACCCTTTCCTTCCTCTGATTTTACTAGTCAGTTCCAGAATTACGCTCAGGTGAAAAAAAGTCACGGGTTAGCGATATCCGTATCTGCAAATGGTGCTATTATCACGTACACAAGGTGTAGAAGGGCAGTGCATTAGCGGGGCTGTCAGTCATACTCAGATCACTCAAAAAATATGAAAAGGTTTTGGAAGTGATTATAGTCGCACTACAGGAATTAACAGACTCTGAAGGCGAAATGGCATTTCGAGCTAGACGCATGCGACATTCCATTTCGGAAATCATTAGGGAACTCAGGATTCCAAGATTCATAGTGCCAAGAATGTGCCGATTACACCAAATTTCAGGCATTGTCTCTCAATATGACCAATGCAGTGGCCAACGGCCTTCGCTTAATGACCGAGACTAGCAGCGTTTGCGTGAAGTTGTCAGTGCTAACAGACAAGCACCGTTCTTTAAAATAACCGTAGACATGAATGTGGAATCTATGACGTTAATGGGCTACGGCAGCAGACGATCGAAGCGAGTGCCTTTGCTAACAGCATGACATTGCCTGCAGAGCCTCTCCTGGACGTGACCATAACGGTTGGACTCTAGACGACCTGTAAACCGTGGTCTCGTCAGATGAGCCCCTATTTCAGTTGGTAAGAGCTGGTGGTAGGGTCTGAGTGTGGCGCAGACCCCACACAGCTGTGTATCCAAGTTGTCAACAAGGCACTGTGCAGGTTTGCAGTGGCTCAGTAATGGGCTGTATTGACATGGAATGGACTGGGTCCCCTGGTCTAACTGAACTTATCATTGACCATTGGCAGCCAGGCATGGACTTCATGTTCACAAAAAACGATGGTATTTTTATGGAGGTCGGTGCACCATGTTACTGGACCACAATTATTCACGATTGATTTGAAGAACGCCTTGGACATGTCGAGCAAATGGTGTGGGCAACCATATCACCTGACATGAATCCCATCTAATTTTTATGAGACAGAAACGAGAGGTTAGTTTGTGCACAAAATCCTGCACCGTCAACACTTTCGCATTTATGAATAGCTACAGATGCATCAGGGCTAAAAATTTCTGCGCGGGACTTCCAACGACTTGTTGAGTTCATGTCATGTGAAGTTACTGCCGTAGGCTAGGCAGAAGGAGGCCCGTCGCAATATTACGAGGTATCCCATGACTTCAGTTGCTTCATTGTATATCTCAAGAAAATTTGTCAAAAACTCATGGTCCAAAGCATATTTGCACTCCTTGCCTGAACCCATTTCGTATGAGTAAGTGACCAACATAGCTGCTGCTGCAGTGCTCTATGCAGGACCTGATACGT
Organism: Schistocerca serialis cubense; assembly: GCF_023864345.2. Lineage (NCBI taxonomy): Eukaryota > Metazoa > Arthropoda > Insecta > Orthoptera > Acrididae > Schistocerca > Schistocerca serialis. The sequence continues at coordinate 685,694,500 of NC_064638.1, read as the reverse complement.
TTAGAGATGCCTACTGAGGCAAATAAATCCTTAAAATTTTAGAAATTTCACCACCAATACAATGTACGTTTTGTCATATATGCTCACTTCAAGTATCTTCTCACTCCTGTGGCACACTGTGATAGCGACTACACTGACTCACATACTACCCTCACAGAACATGATGTACCATATGTGGCAGTGTATCACATTGTGTGTTCGTACAACTTGTGTTGTAATCGTTTTGGATCATACATTAGGGAAAATCTTGTCATATGTTTGCTCGCTGAGGCTGAGAAACTTGTAAGTGAAGTTGATGTGGTTTATCACACTAACATTACTATGGCGATCTCGAAAGAAGGTAAAACATTGTGTGCTGATGCAGCTGACAGCTATGCTTTTGAACTGCCATAAGATAAAGAAGTGGAGGCTCTGCATAGTAATCGTTGTCATCTCAGTTGTAGTGCAGCACACAACACATTCAACCTGAACTACAAACTACGACACTTAAAAATTTCTTTCCAGAATCAGTGGGTGTGATGCTCATTTTCTTTTTGAGCACTTGGCTTATTTTGTCTTGTGCAATGATCTGGTTAGGATCTTGCCTGAGAGCACTGAAAACAAATTTCATTTTCCAAGCGGATCATGACAACGATTATGCTGCACTTTGTGGACTTACTATGGTGTATGCATGTACCTTATCAGAAACTTGCTGAAGCCATACATCAGGTCAACATGCCACTCACTCACTGCCCATTCGATGATGGTAGGGTTCAACTTGTCACAAAGAAAGTGGTCTTCCCATACTACTATCGAGTTTGACGGAGAAACTCCACAAAACCGTGTTGCCCAACACAACCATATTTTCTAGTGTTCTTAAGGACAATGCCATAACGAATGCAAAATATGTCGATTTTGAGGAAATTCTGGAGTGTATGCATGGAAACATATATGCTGGACTCTGCATTCTACTACACTGCACCAGGGCTTTTGTGGAACACAACGCTCAGAAGTGCAGAAATCAATGTGAAACTCTTAACCAATCTCCATGTGATGTAGTTATTTGTGTGAAATATGTGGGGGAATTTGCCAGTGGTTCCACAGACAGGCAAAAGCAACTAACTTCCGAATGGGTGAAATGTTCAGTAAAACATCTGCTAATTCAAGTTATATCCTTTATCAGGATGTAAACATTTTATATGGACACACGTGCAACGATCTTTGCCTACTCAGGGGGGTTGATGGCTGTCTCTTTAAGAAATAGTTGCACTGGGTGATTTCTCATCTGTGCCAGCAGAGTCTGACATATGATGTTTAGCGGCAGGGGCATGCTGTATCCTAACAGATTTGCATTAAGAACACAGCAATTTTCCGCTATGTCCTGATTACCGAGATCAATGAAACGGTTCCCTCCCCAAACTGATGATGCCAGGGATAAAAAAAAGTGGGAAAGGAACTGATCAGAGTTAAATGCTCGTTATGGAATATGCTAAGGGAGATTATGCAACAGATGATTTTGAGAAAGACTCTTACAAACCTATAAACAATGCAATTTCAGGAAAACCATGCAGAATGTTTGAAACAAGTTAGTTCCTGGTATGGAAGTCAACTGATTCTCAACCAAAGTTTTAAATAGGCTACCAACTTCAAGAAAAACTTTGTACCTCTGGAAACGACTAAAGTTTTCATAGAGTTCATGAAACTTTTTCATGTCAGTATGTGTAAATTCGGCCTATCCACACTCCACATGTTCCAGTTTCATTACGAGTTTGCAAAAACTCATTTTGCTGACCCAGAGTTAATTTATTGGGTACAGGATTGTGATTTTTATGAAGTATTAACATCCCACCCCAATGCATTTGACATATCAGGGTATATGATCGATAAACCTTTCAACATAAAGCTTTCTAGGGATAAGGTTATTGTTGTAATGAGGAACGGGGCGAATAGGTTGCAGACTGAGGAATCTGTAGGTCTTACATCGAAATGAATGCATACTGCACAGTGACAGGTGCCACCCAAGGGCAGAGGAATGGTGCGCTACCTGTGGCCTCAGTGGTTCTCATGGCTGATGGTTTCTTGGAACTCCTGTGATGTGGCGCAGATATGCTCCTTCGCATACGGTACGTCAAGTCAGTTTTCAATCACGAACCATAATGTACATTCTGTATCACAATTAAAAATCAGCCTGCCACGTCATGATGACAAATGGGTAATTTGCAAGGACGAAATCAGAACTACGCCATAATTGCTTTATTCACTTGCGTGTTAGAGAGTGGATGTATTTATAAACATGTGTGTGCGTGTGTGCGTGCATGTGTGAGTGAGTGAGTGTGTGTGTGTGTGTGTGTGTGTGTGTGTGTGTGTGTGTGTGTGTCTGAATTCCTAAGGGGCCAAACTGCTGAGGTCATCGGTCCCTAGACTTAACATACTACTTAAACTAAAAACTGCATCAGTTGCAACCTTTCAAGATTCTCAGGCGAAAACATATTGGATAAAAAATTTTATGTGTACTGTGAATAAACAGAATAATTTACTGCCAAAATATTGTACATAATGTGAATAAACAAAAACATTTGTTACCATACATCATTGTTACTGCTGATAACCTGCACCTTAAATTCCAAGCCCAGTCACGTAGCTGTTTCTGAAACCATTCATCATAAAAAAGGAGCCAATGAAGTTCCATAGATGTATAGTGGATGAGTTGAAACCATTCAGGATAAAAGGAGGGCTACAGTAGAGACAAATGGAACAAGACACACGTCAAGACCACAGGAAGTGTTTGACGTGAGTACACATTTTGCTAAGAAAGTACATTGTGCAGATGTAACCCACTAGAGATAGCATTTTGGGCTACAAAAAGTGGAGTACTTTTGACTTTCAGGTATGTTGTAAGTATCACCCACCTCGTGAAAAATTCATGTTTTGGACCTTCCTCCTCTTTTACGTTATCCGCCTTCTTGAAAAGACCATTGAGAAATGACAATTTTTTCAGATTTTCTTCAGTAACTTTCTTCCAGTGCATTCTAGTCAACAATATGCCATTATCAATATTAAAGAGTGTTAAATTTTCTGCAAATTTCATACACTACAGCTACTGGAATACGATGCTGTGAAAATCCGCAAAAACGTCGAGAAAACGGATGAAGTTAGGTATGTTAGTGATTTCGCATAATGACTTTTTCTAGTACAGTTTTGAGCACAATGCTTAATAATGAGTGTTGTAGAGGATTTAATTTCCTTCAAGCTTCATACAAAACATTTGTAATTACCTTGTTTACACTCCGAGAAATGTTGCATTAACAATTTTAGTGGAAGAGGACGCGTAACTCAAAATACCAGCCTCAGTCAAAAATAATATCCCTAAATGTAATTTGATCTGCAAGCCTCATGTATACAATATATACAATTAGTTCATGATTTTCATGCAGTTTCTTGGGAATAAGAACATTTGAAATAGAAATACACTTATTTTCAAAACTTTTAAATATACTTACCTTTCAACGAAATACAGTTTAAAAACAGACCAAAAAATCTGTATACATGATTAAAATAAAATTTAAGTTAAAAAGTAAGCAATTTCTCGCGTTTTTACTCAGATGTGATTGATGTGTACAATTCGTGACTCAATCAGTAGGCTAGCGGACCATCTAACTCGTCTTGTTCCATGCTGAATTCAGCCTCTTGTGCATTACCGCATGATTCGAATCCACCATGAAACTATACTCGTATAATGGAGCATCGAAGTCCTGCTTTTTTGCAGCTGCATTTGTTGCCAAAAATCTTCTGTATTGACATGAAATCACGTTCAGCAGTGTCTATGGTGCTGGATCTTTACTCATTGGGTAGCGTTCTCGCTTTCCACGCCCGGGTTCCCGGGTTCGATTCCCGGCGGGGTCAGGGATTTTCTCTGCCTCGTGATGGCTGGGTGTTGTGTGATGTCCTTAGGTTAGTTAGGTTTAAGTAGTTATAAGTTCTAGGGGACTGATGACCATAGATGTTAAGTCCCATAGTGCTCAGAGCTATTTGAACCATTTGAACTTTACTCATTGGCACTGGAGTTGGAGTTAGACCACAAATATTCTGCTTCCAACTTCACCTGAGGGCGACTTTTTTATACACCATCCCCGTTTGAACTTGCAGTAAAGTAATGTATGAATGACATTGAAATGGTGTCCTGGTTGGAGGTAGGCGTGCCAAATCGAATTTAGTGTTTGTAGCAGCTTTAAAAAAGCGGAGTTATCGCAACATGCTATACAATTGTTTGAGACACCACCATAAAGGGCCACAAGGAAATTTCCAGCTGCTTCTCTGATCTCTTTTTCTGCAGATGGATCCCTGTAAATAGAGACAGTTTTTCCGTGAGAAACACCCCTTTCAAGTGTGGTGTAAAATATAGTTTTCCCCTATCCAAACAGAACGGAGGTGGTATCGAAACCACTTATTACATGGAGAAATAGAATGTTTTCCAAAATAGCTTTTTATTTGAAGGACGTTTTAGAATACAGCGCATCTCCTATGTTACTCCTTCTGGATCTGCAAAACAACACACTGTCTGGCGCTAGAGCCATCACAAAAACCAAAAGATCAGTGTCTTCTCCGATAACAGCAACGGAATCGTGTCCGGAAGACAACGAAATGGCATTTTCCACAGTTAACGCATCTGCATCTTATATTGCCTGCTTGATGATCATTTTCGCTCGCTGAAATTCGTTTTCAAGCAATGCGATGAAGCGAGTTTTTTTTTCATTCAGTAACAATAATTTATTCTTTAGTATCTGTGGAAACATGGTACTGTCAGCCTTTTTGTCCAAGATTATAACCTGGAATGACGAGATCTGTCGATGCTTTTTTATGTTCCTTTTATTTTCTTCTGTGGGTACCCATCGAAGACTACCCCAGCATTTTGACCATGATGTCGCTGCACGTAGGTTTCAAATCTAATAGCAGAAAAACATTCTCTCCGACTCCAGTGAACCCGATGTATAGTGTAACCACCATCTACTACATCAGATTTGGTCTTTGTCATTTCTATGCCACTTTGTTATGGCGTGAAAGCAGAGAAAAATGTGGACTTTGTCCCTTTGCGAATGTTTCGCTCGGGAAAGGGAGCAAGTTCATACTCGAAGCATATTGTCGGGTCATTATCAGACTGATTAGAGACGACCATGGTGTGGAAAAGCACGAGAGGCGCCCAAAGCTACTTTTTCTTACTTCGTGTTAATGTGGTTAGCAACTACTGCCAGAGACACAACTGAATCTTTACGTCGGAAATGAATTTTCTCAAAATTTTTGTTCACGATTCTATTCATTCCTCTACAACCAGCCTCTCAGTATAGATGGCAGTTGACGTTATCACCACAAGTCGCTCCATTATTTGTTGACATTAATATTTAACAGTTGGAAAATGATACTGATTACAACTCCATTGAGTTTATTAATGTCACTAGTATCTCTGGGACCGGCCGTTTTGACCGAACAGTTCTAGGCGCTACAGTGTGGAACCGCGCGACCGCTACGGTCGCAGGTTCGAATCCTGCCTCGGGGATAGGTGTGTGTGATGTCCTTAGGTTAGTTAGGTTTAAGTAGTTCTAAGTTCTAGGGGACTGATGACCTCAGAAGTTGAGTCCCATAGTGCTCAGAATCATTTGAACCATATCTCTGGGGCGTCTCATATCAGTATCTTGTTCCATACTAGCCGTTTCACAACTGAGTAAGTTCTCAGTTTCATGACAAACATTTTGTAATGTAGCTAACTCCAGAGACCAGCGAGTGAGAACTCTGACGGCTGTATATGTCCACAGGTCAGCCCCCAGAAAAAAAAAAAAAAAAAAAAAATGTTCAAATGGCTCTGAGCACTATGGGACTTAACTGCTGAGGTCGTCAGTCCCCTAGAACTTAGAACTACTTAAACCTAACTAACCTAAGGACATCACACACATCCATGCATCCATGCCCAAGGCAGGATTCGAACCTGCGACGGCAGCGGTCGCGCAGTTCCAGATTGAAGCGCCTAGAACCCCTCGGCCACACGGGCCGGCTCAGCCCAGCAGTTCTCGTCCTTGTTTTCATGATTTGCTCAGTTGTCATATCCGACCATACCCTACACCAAAACTTGTGTGAGTGTTTATCTTCAATAGTCAGCACATCTTGTACATATAGGTTAGCACATTTAATATAGTGGAAATGTCCACTAGCATGAAAAAATGGAATCATTTTCTGAACCGTGTCAAGATGAAACATTGAACCCACAGTTTGGATATGCTGCCACTTTTCTGTAGTCTTTCCAGTTCCTTGTTAAAATTTGAACTGGCACTATGGAAATGTTGGTTATCTTGTGTGGATATGATAACACACCTCTGATTACGAATATCATGTTGTTCAAACCAGCACATTCATAACGTGAATAGCAAAAAATATTAAGCTGGATAAACCCTGATGAACTAAAATGTGAGTTCTCAAAGCTCGAGCAGGGCTTTGATTAGACACTATTTTATTGAAGTCAAGGTACATATAAAAGTGTTGAAAATTCGTATTTTTCTTTTTCAAAATTACATTTCCCCTGAAGTCGTATGAATTTCATTAACTACATGTATACATTGCATACATAATGGTTTAAAGATAACATTGCATTCAGAATACTGTTTTTGACGGAGTATGGTGTTTTCAGTTTCGAGTCCACTTTCACTAAAATTCTTAATGCAACTTTTCTCGCTGTTTATGGGGAGAAATTGTAAATATCTTGTATGTATCTTAAACGAAATTAAATCCTCTACAACAGTGGTTATTATGCATTGTGCACAAAACTGTACTAGAAAAAGCGAAACCGCTTTTTGCGATTTCTTTATATTTTTGCTGATTTTCACAGCATCGTGTGCAGCAGCTGTTCCGAATTTTCCTACATGTTGTAAATGAAAGATGCAGGAATTTTAATGCCCTTTAAAACTGATAATGGCATATCATTGTGTAAAATTCACTTAAAGCGAGTCATTGAGGAAAACTGAAAAAAGTACCACTTCTTAGCATTTTTTCAAGATGATAGATGACGCACAAGACGCAGAGGGTCTAAAACTTGAATTTTTCACGAGATGGGAAGACGTACAACCTGTCTGAAAATACAGATAGCTCACCCTTTGGTAACACAATCCCTTTTTCAGAGCTATCTGTTATAAGAAATGGGACACAGTTCACAAAATAGCTGCAAGGGATTTAGCTATTGTGACCCACGTTTCGGTCCATAGGAGCAGACAGCACATGATCACAGTTACTTCCAAATATGTATGGATGAATGTCATAGATGTCACATCTGGATGAAATTTCAATTAAAAAATTTAATGCACATATAATTGTATACCTGCAATGAACAAAGAAAATAATTTGTTACTACAGAAGGCTGAGCGGAGACACTCCTGCTACAAGTCAGCGTAGCTATTGGGATCTTGTGAAGCGTCAACGAAGCCAGTAAAATACTATTAGAGTGAAGTTATTTATTCAGAATTTTTCTATTTTTCTCTCCTTACTCTTGTCTGACATTCATCTCCTAAATAAGCATCACAGTGCAGTTCAGTGTGTGATGGAGCTCCCCCTAAATATAGAACATACAGTGTGAGGCTGGCATCTTTCAGTGGTTGGTCATTAGCTATTAAGCAACGTATTAACAAACGGAGTGAAACTGGATTCTATTATAACGCCGATGAAGATGAAACCGTGTCCTTCTATGGTGGTGGAGGGTTGAAATACTGGAATGAAACGCCCAAACCATGGATTGAACCTGTTGTGTGGTTTATCAAGTGCTTGTTTGTGATTCGCGTGGAGGGTGAGGACTTTGTGTATAACGTCTCTCAGAACATAGATGCGAAAATTACTGCAAAGGATGCAGCTAATATTAAACCTCCACGTAAAAAATACTGCAAAGGATGCGATTAATATTAAATCTCCACTAATATTAAATCTCCATTACATTTTCTGAAAGCAGTATTAGAACAACATGTGACTGAGACCTTCTGACAACCCTCTCCTGTATAAAATCTGCTTCCAGGAAGAAATGGGAGTATTATTCCTTTCGTGCAGACATATTGGTAATTATGTTAAATATGAACCTCCCCTTTCCTCGCGTTCTGTGTATCAGATACCTGTTACAGCTAAAATTACAACATTTTTAACGAAGGCAGCGATGTTGTAAGACATGTTATTATTTCCTTATATATATTTTTATACATTGTTAATACACATTGTAACAAATAAAGCAATATTCTGCTTGTTTATCCTTACATCAGTCACACTTAGGCCTGCTGTTGATGCGATAGCCATGACTACAATGTGATCTTAACTCCTCCTCACATGAGTCCGAAACCGCGCGACTGCTACGGTCGCAGGTTCGAATCCTGCCTCGGGCATGGATGTGTGTGATGTCTTTAGGTTAGTTAGGTTTAAGTAGTTCTAAGTTCTAGGGGACTGGTGACCACAGATGTTAAGTCCCATAGTGCTCAGAGCCATTTGAACCATTCTTCCTCACATGTGTTGAAGAATCACGGTTTTTTATGTCAAAACATAGATCCGAGAGACAACACCAACTTTATGTTAACGCATGCACTCTTTCATGGGATTAAGAAAACATTCTGCAACCCAACAGAGTACTACTGTTACGACCTGTGCTACACAGTCCCGTATGCTCCGGTACCAAGTGCTTTTCGACATGTATACCCCACTAAGGTAGTAGCGACTAAATTCTGTGCTAGGGTGCATTGTAGGAAGGAAACGAAACCTCTTTTTGTCACCGGTCAAAACCATTTGTCACATATAAATTATAGAGTGTTGGCTCATGTGTCATCTTACTTTAGTATAAAGCATTATACAGCAGATGTAATCGGTATTGTCGATAGAAAGTCCTTGGTTTCTTGATGTATGCTCTGGATGTAGGTCAGAAGGACTTGTCTAGACACATCTTACCATTTCAGGTAGTAAGGAGAAGGAGGCATATTAGGAGAAATGCAGTGACCTATAGATGACTCTTAGCTTATGGATTCGCATAAAACGCGAGATTTTTTAACAAAATGGATACGTGCGACTACGTAACGTTAGTCAAAAGCGTTTACATTCTCGTCCGCTAAAATGAACATTATTTTTAAGTTCTGATTTATAACTATGGAATGGACTGTTAGAATTTGATCCTGTGTAAATGTTGTATTAAAAGCTAGGGGGGGGAGGAAATGAAAACGCTGTGATTAAGCTCTAAATCTTTCCCTAGTCTTACAGTAGCCCTGAATAGTGCGTGGTTCTGCGATGCAATTGCACTAATGTAAATAATTCAATGGATAGTGTGGATTGGAAGCACTGTGACACTGTCAGAATAGCATTTGCAGCTACAGGGATCTGCAGAGGACTGACAGTTGGTGAGAGTTGGAGCTGAATTCAAATAAAGTAACTACCGGGTGGCTATAATTAAGACTTCCCTATTTCACACGTTGTACCACGGAAACTAATAACGATACGAGTACCAAACTTGGTAGCATTAATGTCAAGTATATGGGGGAGAGGAATAATGCAGAATCAATTCAATTGACACACTTTTAATGTGCTGCTACGGAGGAACTTCATGCACAGTGACTGGAGGGGAAGATCCCCACACTCGGTAGTTCAGTATGTTCACCTCACCTGTCAGAGAGAAATGAGCTTCGTCTGTCCTTAGCATAGTCCAGGGACAGCCCTCGTCAACTACAATCCTTGCAAAAAATGGAGAGCGAAGGCAACGCGTGGTTGTGCGTCCTGTGGTGCAAGCTGCTGTATGAAATGGATTTTGTACGGATAACACATGAGACTGGTTCGAAGAACCTTCCATACAGTGAACCATGGGATTTTCAGCTGTCGTGACACAGCACGCGCACTGCCTGGCGATCGGGAATTGCGCGCAGTGTTGTTTGCCACAGCAACAGCGATTTCAACCACCTGTGGTGCAACCGGTCGTCGACGTTCACTCCGAGCGACGGCCATTTCTTCAGTTGATTCGAACTTCCTCATCATGCTCCACACAGCAGCAGATGGGGAAAGAGGACCCTTCAATAATTCTTTCAGCCAGTGATATTCTCTTGATTACCTAGCTTCACCAGTAATGCCCTGCTCCTTTTGTCCAAGGTCATGTTGACACGTTGGCAAGGGCACTGCGACCGGTGAGGTATGTGAGACTACGAATCACGATCATTGATCACAGCACCTGGTGGCCATTGTTGGAACCGGACGGTGGCGCTGTGACACATGGAAATCATTCACCCCACACTCTGGATACTAATGCTACCAAGTTCGGCACTCATGCGGTAATTAATTTCCGTTATAATGTGTTAAATAGGGGAAGTTTAATTATGACCACCAGGTATTTAATCTCGATAAAATGTTAGTGAATTGCCTAAAAACCGTAAACAGCGTCATATGCTGAAAACTACTTAAAGCCACGTATATTACATGAGTTTCATGAAATTTTACGTGCCTCACATAAAAAGTCGGCGAAATTAGTCGCAAAACCCACATTTGTATATAACGTCTTAAAAAGTGTGGGAAAATAGCATTCAAACCCATATTTACGTGCATCATCTTTAAAAAAAACGGGAAAATCGGTAAAATACTGATGGAATATGCATCCTCTTAAAAAGTGTGTAAAAATTGGCCATGAAACTATGAATGGCGTCGTGTGGCGCAGAAAATAGCACTAGCTTCCGAACTTTAATGAAAACTAGGTCATTACCGCAGGGTGCTTTACTATGCTGGAAATTTGCAGTATCACATGAATTTACTCATGCTGTTGCTGCTGCTCGAACGAGATCCAAATTAAGAATGCCGGTCTAAAGATGCTTAAGAAGCTAAATCTTGGTGAAGTTGATGTTTCGAAATGACCAACAGCTGCACAATAGAGGTATGGGTGGGGTGGAAGGGTCAATAGCACCATAGTGGGGGAGATGCCATTTTTTTGGTCGTAAATTACCATAATTAAACGGAGAGTTATCACTTTACACTAAAAGCACTTGACTTGTAACTAACATCTGGGTAAACATGAACCCAAATCCCAGACTAGGTCGCCACCTTGGCAATGAATTACGTTAATTATCTTGATAGTTTCTGCCCACTAACTACATCATAAACGAACAAAATATGCACCCAAGTGAGCAGTTTGTTCACATAAGAGAATAAAGCCTTCTTTGTTCTGAAACCAGCTGATGCGCTCTACTACCAAGAACGTTTTCATAGCTAGAATTATATCACCAAATGTTAAACACGAGTATGTTACATTGTATCCTAACCGAAGCCTGACGTCGTTTGCTAAGATTTACATTCATTCACTTCACACTTCACTACAATAAAATAACAACAATCTTTGTAAATCTTAATGCACCGTTTTTAGAATGAACTAAAATGCAGAAATTTAAACTTTTTTTTATTTCCTCTTACTTACACCCGATTTACTGTATTTCTAGTCTTCATAGACGAAACTTATTCATATGTATGCTCGTCATTGAACAGTCTGGATGCTTGTACAGGGTGTTTCAAAAATGACCAGTATATTTGAAACGGCAATAAAAACTAAACGAGCAGCGATAGAAATACACCGTTTGTTGCAATATGCTTGGGACAACAGTACATTTTCAGGCGGACAAACTTTCGAAATTAGAGCAGTTACAATTTTCAACAACAGATGGCGCTGCAAGTGATGTGAAAGATATAGAAGACAACGCAGTCTGTGGGTGCGCCATTCTGTACGTCGTCTTTCTGCTGTAAGCGTGTGCTGTTCACAACGTGCAAGTGTGCTGTAGACAACATGGTTTATTCCTTATAACAGAGGATTTTTCTGGTGTTGGAATATCACCGCCTAGAACACAGTGTTGTTGCAACAAGACGAAGTTTTCAACGGAGGTTTAATGTAACCAAAGGACCGAAAAGCGAAACAATAAAGGATCTGTTTGAAAAATTTCAACGGACTGGGAACGTGACGGATGAACGTGCCGGAAAGGTAGGGCGACCGCGTACGGCAACCACAGAGGGCAACGCGCAGCTAGTGCAGCAGGTGATCCAACAGCGGCCTCGGGTTTCCGTTCGCCGTGTTGCAGCTGCGGTCCAAATGACGCCAACGTCCACGTATCGTCTCATGCGCCAGAGTTTACACCTCTATCCATACAAAATTCAAACGCGGCAACCCCTCAGCGCCGCTACCATTGCTGCACGAGAGACATTCGCTAACGATATAGTGCACAGGATTGATGACGGCGATATGCATGTGGGCAGCATATGGTTTACTGACGAAGCTTATTTTTACCTGGACGGCTTCGTCAATAAACAGAACTGGCGCATATGGGGAACCGAAAAGCCCCATGTTGCAGTCCCATCGTCCCTGCATCCTCAAAAAGTACTGGTCTGGGCCGCCATTTCTTCCAAAGGAATCATTGGCCCATTTTTCAGATCCGAAACGATTACTGCATCACGCTATCTGGACATTCTTCGTGAATTTGTGGCGGTACAAACTGCCTTAGACGACACTGCGAACACCTCGTGGTTTATGCAACATGGTGCCCGGCCACATCGCACGGCAGACGTCTTTAATTTCCTGAATGAATATTTCGATGATCGTGTGATTGCTTTGGGCTATCCGAAACATACAGGAGGCGGCGTGGATTGGCCTCCCTATTCGGCAGACATGAACCCCTGTGACTTCTTTCTGTGAGGACACTTGAAAGGCCAGGTGTACCGCCAGAATCCAGAAACAATTGAACAGCTGAAGCAGTACATCTCATCTGCATGTGAAGCCATTCCGCCAGACACGTTGTCAAAGGTTTCGGGTAATTTCATTCAGAGACTACGCCATATTATTGCTACGCATGGTGGATATGTGGAAAATATCGTACTATAGTGTTTCCCAGATCGCAGCGCCATCTGTTGTTGAAAATTGTAACTACTGTAATTTCGAAAGTTTGTCTGCCTGAAAATGTACTGTTGTCCCAAGCATATTGCAACAAACGGTGTATTTCTATCGCTGCTCGTTTAGTTTTTATTGCCGTTTCACATATGCCGGTCATTTTTGAAACACCCTGTATGTTCCTTACTCAAAGAAATTGTGCATTTGTCCATCAAACATTTGACTGTCACAGTTTCCTCAACAGCTCTACATTACCAACTTTGATTTGATAACATTTAAATTTCTTGATGTAATCAAAGGTCTGAGCGATTTATGGTCCGTAACGGCCGTTACACTACGTTCTCACGATCATTGCTCATATCAGTCCACTAACAGATATAATAAATTATACTAGTCTTGCTTTACAGTTCAGCCAAGTGATTCAAGCGTCGCTACTGATTTGTTATCAGCTCGGACATTCTTTCGTAGATTCGTCCATATTACTGCTGACTGCTCCACCTACACGACTGTCCATTTCCTCGTTGATCTGCGCGAAACTCTTGTTCCTCGTCTCGGGCATGAGCGCGTAGACATAAATAATGGCACCCACACACATCACGGTGAAACCCCAAAAGGAGTAGTAAGCTCCCAGGCCGTCCGAGACCACCTGGAACATCTTCTTGAGGAAGAAACCATACAGTGCTATAACGACCATACCAATAGCCACGCCGATGCCCTTCACAGACACGTGGAACAGTTCACCCATAAACAAGGACAGCACTGGTGCCAGGCCGATAGAATACGAAATCTGTAACAAGTTTAACACATATTACAATCTCACTTATCCCAGTCTCCGTAGAGAAACTAATGTAATCAAAGCCAAAAATACTAAAATGTGCAATGGTTTTATGCATTTGGAAAAACTGTCGAAACCCAATACATCATTAAATTCACTAAAAAGCTACGCATATTGTTACTAGGTAGATACTTGATACACTACTGGTCATTAAAATTGTTACACCAAGAAGAAATGCAGATGATAAACGGGTATTCATTGGACAAATATATTATACTAGAACTGACATGTGATTACATTTTCACGCAATTTGGGTGCATAGATCCTGAGAAATCAGTACCCAGAACAACCACGGCCTTGATACGCCTGGGCATTGAGTCAAACAGAGCTTGGATGGCGAGTACAGGTACAGCTGCCCATGCAGCTTCAACACGATACCACAGTTCATCAAGAGTAGTGACTGGCGTATTGTGACTAGCCAGTTGCTCGGCCACCATTGACCAGACGTTTTCAATTGGTGAGAGATCTGGGAATGTGCTAGCCAGGGCAGCAATCCAACATTTTCTGTATCCAGAAAAGACTGTACAGGACCTGCAACATGCGGTCGTGCATTATCCTGCTGAAATGTATGGATCGAATTAAGGGGAGAGCCACGGGTCGTAACACATCAGAAATGTAACGTACACTGTTCAAAGTGCCGTCAAGGCGAACAAGAGGTCACCGAGACGTGTAACCAATGGCACCCCATACCATCAAGCCAGGTGATACGCCAGTATGGCGATGACGAATACACACTTCCAATGTGCGTTCACCGCGATGACGCCAAACACGGATGCTACCATCATGATGCTGTAAACAGAACCTGGATTCATCCGAAAAATTGACGTTTTGCCATTCGTTCACCCAGGTTCGTCGTTGAGTACACCATCGCAGGCGCTCGTGTCTATGATGCAGCGTCAAGGGTAACCGTAGCCGTGGTCTCCGAGCTGATAGTCCACGCTGTTGCAAACGTCGTCGAACTGTTCGTGCAGATGGTTGTTGTCTTGCAAACGTTCCCATCTGGTGATTCAGGGATCGAGACGTAGCTGCACTATCCGTTAAAGCCATGCGGATAAGATACCTGTCATCTCGACTGCTAGTGATACGAGGCCGTTGAGATCCAGCACGGCGTTCCGTATTTCTCTCCTGAACCCACCGATTCCATATTCTGCTAACAGTCATTGGACCTCGACCAACGAGAGCAGCAATGTCGCGATACGATAAACCGCAATCGCCATAGGCTACAATCCGACCTTTATCAAAGTCAGAAACGTGACGGTACGCATTTCTCCTCCTTACACGAGGCATCACAACAACGTTTCACCAGGCAACGTCGGTCAACTGCTATTTGTGCATGAGATATCGGTTGGAAACTTTCCTCATGTCAGCACGTTGTAGGTGTCGCCACCGGCGCCAGCCTTGTGTGAATGCTCTGAAAAGCTAATCATTTGCGTATCACAGCATCTTCTTCCTGTCGGTTAAATTTCGTGTCTGAAGCACGTCATCTTCGTGGTGTAGCAATTTTAATGGCCAGTTGTGTACTAGAAGGTATCAGATAGATTATATAATGGTAAGACAGAGATTTAGGAACCATGTTATAAATTGTAAGACATTCCCAGGGGCTGATGTGGACTATGACCACAATCTATTGGCTATGAACTGTAAATTAAAACTGAAGAAACTGCAAAAAGGTGGGAATTTAAGGAGGTGGGACCTGTGTAATCTGACTAAACCAGAGGTGTATAGAGTTTCAGGGAGAGGATAAGGAAACAATTGAAAGGAACGGGGAAATAAATACAGTAGAATGGGTAGCTTTGAGGGATGAAGTAGTGAAGGCACCAGAGGATCAAGAAGGTAAAGGCAAAGAGGAATACAAACGTCTCAAAAATGAGATCTACAGGAACTGCAAAATGGCTAAGCAGGGATGGCTAGAGGACAAATGTAAGGATGTAGAGGCTTATCTCACTAGGAGTAAGATAGATACTGCCTACAGAAAAATTAAACAGACGTTTGGAGAAAAGAGAACAACTTGTATAAATATCAAGAGCTCAGATGGAAATCCAGTTCTTAGCAAAGAAGGGAAAGCAGAAAGGTGTAAGGAGTATATAGACGGTCTATACAAGGGAGATGTACTTGAGGACACTATTATGGAAACGGAGGAGGATGTGGGGGAAGATGAAATGGGAGATACGATACTGCATGAAGAGTTTGACAGAGCACTGAAAGACCTGAGCCGAAACAAGGCCCGGGAATAGACAACATTCCATTAAAATTACTGATAGCCTTGGGAGAGCCAGCCCTGACAAATCTCTTCCATCTGGTGAGCAATATGTATGAGACAGGCGAAATGCCCTCATACTTCAAGAAGAATATAATAATTCCAATCCCAAAGAAAGCAGGCGTTGACAGATGTGAAAATTACCGAACTATCAGTTTAATAAGCCACGGCTGCAAAATACTAATACGAATTCTTTACAGACGAATGCAAAAACTGGTAGAAGCCGACCTCTGGGAAGATCAGTTTGGAATCCGTAGAAATATTGGAACACGTGAGGTAATACTGACCCTACGACTTATCTTAGAAAACAGATTAAGGAAAGGCAAACCTATGTTTCTAGCATTTGTAGACTTAGAGAAAGCTCTTGACAATGTTGACTGGAATACTCTCTTTCAAATTCTGAAGGCGACAGGGGTCAAATACAGGGAGCGAAAGGCTATTTACAATTTGTAGAGAAACCAGATGGCAGTTATAAGAGTCGAGGGACATGAAAGGGAAGCGGTGGTTGGGAAGGGAGTGAGACAGGGTTGTAGCCTCTCCCCGATGTTATTCAATCTGTATATTGAGCAAGCAGTGAAGGAAACAAAAGAAAAATTCGGAGTAGGTACTAAAATCCATGGAGAAGAAATAAAAACTTTGAGGTTCGCCGATGACATTGTAATTCTGTTAGAGACAGCAAAGGACTTGGAAGAGCAGCTGAACGGAATGGACAGTGTCTTGAAAGGAGGATATAAGATGAACATCAACAAAAGCAAAACGAGGATAATGGAATGTAGTCGAATTAAGTCGGGAGATGCTGAGGGTATTAGATTGGGAAATGAGACCCTTAAAGTAGTAAAGGAGTTTTGCTATTGGGGGAGCAAAAAAACTGATGATGGTCGAAGTAGAGAGGATATAAAATGTAGACTGTCAATGGCAAGGAAACAGTTTCTGAAGAAGGGAAATTGTTAACATCGAATATAGATTTAAGTGTGAGGAAGTCATTTCTGAAAGTATTTGTATGGAGTGTAGCCATGTATGGAAGTGAAACATGGACGATAAATATTTTGGACAAAAAGAGAATAGAAGCTTTTGAAATGTGGTGCTACAGAAGAGTGCTGAAGATTAGATGGGTAGATCACATAACTACTGAGGAGGTACTGAATAGCATTGGGTAGAAGAGGAGTTTGTGGCACAATTTGACTAGAAGAAGGGACCGGTTGGTAGGACATGCTCTGAGGCATCAGGGGATCACAAATTTAGCATTGGAGAGCAGAGTGGAGGGTTAAAATCGTAGAGGGAGACCAAGAGATGAATACACTAAACAGATCCAGCAGGATGTAAGTTGCAGTAGGTACTGGGAAATGAAGAATTTTGCACAGGATAGAGTAGCATGGAGAGCTGCATCAAACCAGTCTCAGGACTGAAGACCACAACAACAACAAATGTTGTTACTACAGCAGGGTTGTATAAAAATGTGAGTTATGTAGAAGCGACAAAGGAGTCGCTATCATCATGTGTACTTATGAGTCAATGACACGTAGAAAACCATTTGCTTCTCTGAGGGTGAGATAAGACAGCTACTAGAGGCAGAAGTGTGGATTGACGACATTAGTTGTATAAAATACAATGGTGCGCCAGTAACAGACTGAGACTTCTCAGACGCACATAGCCAAAATTATTGAATGAAAACTCAAATTGTGGAGTAGAACATTCGCTATTGTGTTTTGACTGACAAGTACGAAAATGTTCTTATGAAACAGCAGTGGAAGACTCCTTTGACGTGAACTAAATTTCTTCAGTCTGTTGTTCGTAGTGTCTGGATGTTGCGTCTACCCACAACTTCAGCGTTGAATTTAATCAACCAAGAACGGCCAATAGCTATGAGGCACATCCATGGCCAATACTGTGCCGGTTTGTACTCTTAATGCTTAATGTTAAGGTTTGAATGCCCATACTAAATATGATCTTCCCTTGCTGCATGCAGTGGGGTGGTGAGAGGTGGTAGAAAGCTTATTGAAGATAACATGTGAGGCCACCAGTAACATGTGCACAGGTTACCATTAGTCGAAGGCGAAAGTTTCAATACCTTGCACTGAAGTGACGATCATTCTCTTTAAGAGTGAATTCATAGTTAGTGCGTAAAAGTAAAGTCGATGTGTTTCAATATCACTAAGAACTGTGACTCATTGCTATCTATCATACACGACTAGAGTGAGTTCCCAGCTGGATATACAGGTATCCCAACGCAGCCACGCGGTTTGAAACTAGAAAACATTTCATCAGCAGCATCCTTGCATGCCGGGAAGCGTTCGTTCACACATAAGTAACGACAGTAGCATTCTGGCAGCACTATGGTAGTCCTGTTGACTCACATTTCCCAATAGTTCCAGGCCAGTCTCTCATTGACGGCCGGAGCATAATTTTCAATTGGCATTAAACCTTTCCGGACGTCTGAGAGATAGTGTAATACTAGCCACAGTAACAAAGGCTTATGACGTCAAAAACTGAAGCAAAAGCGTGAACTCTTCTCAGTAAAGGCCACAAAATAATATTGAGGTTAATGACTAGGAAGTTAACTTTGAATAGTTTTTCCTTTCACCAAACGGTGATGCAGTATTTGGACATGAAAAAGATATATGCTGAGATAGTTTCAATACATATGAAGGCTGGAACTTTAATAGTGGCAACTATTTTTTACAGCCTGTACAAAATAGATACGTGTTTCAAAGTTTTACTGACCTTCAAAGGAGTCACTAGCATTGCGTATAACCCGTTGCCAGCGATGTGGAAGTCGCAGGATACTCTTTGCAGTGCCAGTTATGTTGATAGTTCGAGCAAAGCAGCCTACTGCCCGACGAATTTGTAGCAGTTCTGAAGCGAATGCCATGAAGTGTTTCCTTCAGTTTAGGAATCGAGTTGAACTTATGAGGGCTTAAATCAGGGGAGTACAGTAGGTGCTATAGCACTTCGCAACCACGTCAGTCAAACAAATCAGTAACAGCTTGGAATGCACGTGCTTGAGCATTGTCCTGCAAAATGTTGGTCAGGTCCTGCAGAAAGTGTCATCGCTTCTTTCTCTAAGCTGGTTGTAGGGTGTGTTCTAAAAATGAACAGCTTAGAAACAGAAGTGATGGGACTTTTTGCAGGACCTGACCTTCATTTTGCAGGAAAATGCTCAAGCACATACAGTGCAAGCTGTCAATGATTTGTTTGACTGATGTGGCTGCTAAGTGCTATACCACCTACTGCACTACCCTGATTTAAGCGCTTGTAAATTCAACTCGATTCCTTAACTGAAGGAAACACTTCACAGCATTCGCTTCAGAACTGCTACAGATTCGTTGGGCAGTAAACTGCACCACTCGAACTGTCAACATACCTGGCACTGCTAAGAGTATCCTACGATTTTCACATCGCTAGCAATGCTGGTGACTCTTCTGTTTTTTTTTATTGTTATTTCACTCCCCAAAATGGGGCACGCTGGCAGCGACATAATACGCCACTCTTCAGCCAAAAGAGTTACAGAAAAACGTAATCAAATGAGGAAAGAACACAGAACAGAGAATGGTATAAAATGCAGAATAAACAAGAACAAAAAAAAGATGAGTATAAATGGTAGATTTAAAAACAACATAGGCGAGAGCCACATACACATGCAGAGAAGAGCACTGTGAGTTGACACAAAAACAAAGAAACACTGCAGTGCTAACACAAATGAACAATGCTCGCAACACTGTTGATGCTGGTGGAACGTAGCACTGCACTCAGCACTGGAGAAACACTGACACCACAATGAAAATGTTAAAAATCAGTGCACCAAAGGGGTGAAGGGTAGGAGGGGGGAATAAAAGGGAGGGGGCAGAGACGGTAGGGAAAAACCAGGAGGGGGGAGGAGGGGGCGTTGGAGGGGAGAAGGAAAGGAGCTTGAAGCCCGATGGGTGGGATGAAAAGGAGAAAGAAGGTGGTCGGCAGGGGAAAAGGAGGAAGAGAAGAAGGGAAGGGGGAGAGGGAGAGAGAGGGGGAGCCATGAGGAGAGAGGGAAGAAGGAGGGACTAGATGTGGTAGGAGGGGTAGATGGAAGGCATGAAGACATCATCCGGGAGGCGAAAGCCAACTTGGGCGAGGGTATGGAGCGTGTGGAGGTGGAGACCAGGCGGGACACTGTGGTACAGGTGCGGCAGAGGACTAGGGTGGGAGAGGATGGGGGAAACCAAAGGATGGGGGGGATTCAGTTTGTGGGAGAAGTATAGGATCCATATTCATTCAAGGAACAGGAGGAGATGGCGGAAGGAAAGCACATCATAAAGGATCTGCATGGGGGACAGGAGACGGATATGATAAGTGAGGTAGAGTACATGTCCGGTGACTGCTTTTAAGGTCAGTAAAGCTTTGAAAGACGTATCTATTTTGTATAAGCTGTAAATAAATAGTTGCCACTATTAAAGTTCCAACCCTTGTATATTCACACCGATAGACCAAAGATATGGTTCCATGTAAAACCAATAGCAGCTTTCCATTAAGAAACTGTTCCATTACATTGAATCCAATCATGCCGGCGAGTGGCACCCAGTCGAAGGCAGTTGGCACATCTCCGTAGATGTCGTCGACGTAGAAGTAAGCTCCCACTGCAGCCAGACAGATGGCGCACACTGAGAAAGTCGCCATGCAGAGGGGCCTCCGATCGAACCTCTCGACGACCAGCGACGACACGACGTTTGCACCAAGCGTGACGACTGTCAGGATAATGGAAGAGATGTTCGAGTCAAGCTCGCTTCCACTCTTCTCAAATATGTACGTCGTGTACGTGGCGAGTGGAGTCGACCCTGCCGACATTTGAAATAGAATAAATCCTATCGCTAAGAGCAATGTCCGGCGGTGCACTGGCACCAAGATAACGTCCGTGAACTTTCCTTTGTTTTGCTGTTTCTCACGTATATCTTTATACAACAACTCCAGCTCAAACTTGAGCTCCTCTGGCGTTAGCTGGCCTTTGAGTCTTTCGAGACACTTCACAGCTTCCGCTTCTCTGTGATGCGTGAGAAAGAAGTATGGTGACTCCGGCATCCAGATGAATGTCAAGACGAAGATTATCGGAATTGAGGTGCAGATGAGAGCAACGGTGGTGATGGATAGGTAAGGCCCAATGCAATACACGAGCAGGGTGCCACACTGCATAAGAATGTAATGGATCACAACTAGCGTCCCCCTTAGATCGGTGTCGGCTATCTCACACAGAAAAACAGGTAAGGCAGTAATAATGGCACCGGCTCCCAAGCTTCCAATCGCTCGTGCTGCGAGCAGCATTCCATAGGAATCGGCGAATGCCACCATCAACCACCAGATGACAAAAGGTCCAGCTCCAAAAAGGGCCACTTTCTTGCGCCCCACTGCGTCCACTGCATAGCCGGTGGCAAATATAGTCACCAGCATGGTGAGTGAGTTGATGGAGGCCAGCCAAGACCCCTCGTCAGGGGTGAGTGGAATTGGCGAATCTTCTGCCTCCAGGATCGGCAGAGTCGTTCCAGGCCAACCCATGAAGGTACCGTAGCATGTGTAGACCAACGACGCTGTAACAAAACAAAAAGAAGCCCATATGAATGTACTAGCTGGGAGATCCCTGCCACGTAATGTGAAAACTTGATGAGGGGTGACATGGTCACCTTGAAAGTAACAATGGTTGAATATTTGGGAATACGTGGAAATGAAAACAGTCTTTGCGCGGAAATTTCATCTGCTTACAGCTGCAGTACTGCAAAGTGTGCTAACATGGCTGCAAGTCACGAGCCATGAGTGTTTACCACAGTTTTATTACGTGACGAGGGCAGTCACGGCTATTAATTTTATTTGCTTCTTTTACTGAGTTCAAGGGTGAAGATCATAACGATCGAAACCGGTTATTACACCGAATGTAATTAATTGTCAAAGAGTGTTTTGGTTACCTTGTGTTCTTTAGCGAGCAAAAGTTGATCTAGGAAACTAAATAGTCAATTTAGTGCTTCCTCACGGTAAAAATACGATTATCAAAGAACAAATCGAATGAAGAATTTAAAAAAAAAAATTGGCTCACGAACGCAGAGAAAGTACAAAATTGTTCATGGTTTCTCAGAGATTATTTTTGATGCAATGA
Organism: Schistocerca serialis cubense; assembly: GCF_023864345.2. Classification (NCBI taxonomy): domain Eukaryota; kingdom Metazoa; phylum Arthropoda; class Insecta; order Orthoptera; family Acrididae; genus Schistocerca; species Schistocerca serialis. Next base: position 685,672,422 of record NC_064638.1, on the reverse strand, counting down.
AATCGGAGAAAAAAATGACCAAACCTGACAACAGCATTCGTATTTCTTATCTCGCTAAGCAGAATAGAGGGTTAAATCAGCTATCTTAAAGAAGGAAGACGAGCGAAAGCCAGGTAATCAGCCGAAACTAGTGATTATGCTACGAATCGAATGACAGAAGTAGATAATGTATTGTCTATTGGGTTAAGAAAAAGATACTTGAGTGAATTTTCACTATGCAGCGGAGTTTGCGCTGAAATGAAACTTCCTGGCAGACCAACACTATGTGGCAGACCCAACTCTGGATCTTTGCCTCTCGTGGGCAAGTATTTTACTATCTGAGCTACCCAAACACGACTCAAAAACCATCCTCACAGCTTGCTGGCCGGGGTGGCCAAGCGGTTAAAGGCGCTACATTCTGGAACCGCGCGGCCGCTACGGTCGCAGGTTAGAATCCTGCCTCGGGCATGGATGTGTGTGATGTCCTCAGGTTAGTTAAGTTTAAGTAGTTCTAAGTTCTAGGGGACTGATGACTTTAAGTCCCATAGTGCTCAGAACCAACCATCCTCACAGCTTCACTACAGCTAGTGCCTCGTCTCATACCTTCCAAACTTCACAGAAGTTCTTCCGCGAAACTTGCAAGACTACCACTCCTATGGACGATATCTAACGTATGGTCTGCACAACGGCGGAGCGTCGATGGTGCGGAGTGACGACGTCGACGATGACCAAATTACATGCTGGGGACAAAGTTACTCAAGGCAGAGGCCCAGTTACGCAGCTGCCAATCCTGTCAAGTGGCATGGCTGCCTTGCCCCTCCCCGATCCCTACTGACGGAATTCCACTGCACTCCTGGGCTCTACTCCTAACATACCAAATCGCAGCGATTAGCTCTAAGAACATTAGCTCTCGAGACAAAATTCAACTACTGCGTGAGATGATGTTGGCATTGGACATCCAAATTGCGCAACTGCAGGAGGTACACTTGGCCATACTTGAAAGCGTCGTTGCTATACCACTTATTCCTCCTCTAGTGACCACCTCTAACAACAGTAACTCTCGAGACAAAAATCAACTACTGCGTGAGATGATGTTAGCATTGGGCATCAAAATTGCACAACTGCAATAGGTACACTTGACCATACTTGAGGGCGTCGTTGCTATATCACTTATTCCTCCTCTAGTGACCACCTTGGATAGGGTGCAGCACTACAACCATGAGGGCATCCTTATAACTAACGTCATATACATTCCGTCTGCAAGAGGCATCGCGCTCGTCGTCGTGGGGACATGTATTGTAAGGCGCCACCCACAGACACACAGAAACCGCTTCTAATCAAAAGAAATCGCCAGTTTATTTTTTGGTAACTGTGACCATTATTTGCTTGTGAATGATTTTAATTGAGTCATGCACCCTAAGGATCAAATGAGCCACTACAACACCTGTCGCCTGTGATATGTTCCACTGCGACACTTGGGATGTTTAGCAGGCCAATGCACCTAGACATAAAATACGGATCACTCGTTGAACACCTTGACAGGATTTACGTCTCTCGGGGACTGACACCTGCACTCCATGGTCATTTCAGACCACTGTGCTTACATGTGCAATATTCTCTTCCCGCAAAAAGTGGACTAGTGCTGTAGTGTGTCGTGGAAGTTAAACACCTCCCACCTCCACAATCCCTATGTCTTCAATCGTTACTGACACCCACGAACGACGACTGTCTAGGTACTGCACAACCTTAAATTGATGCTTGCAAGTGCCAAACCTGACATGCGATGTACCTCTATCTCGGAACTTCCTGGCAGATTCAAACTGTGTGCCGGACCGAGACTCGAACTCGGGACCTTTGCCTTCGCGGGCAAGTGCTCTATTGGCAGAAGTAAAGCTGCCAGGACGGGCGTGAGGCGTGCTTGGGTAGCTCAGTTGGTAGAGCACCTGCCCGCGAAAGGCAAAGGTCCCGAGTTCGAGTCTCGGTCCGGCACACAGTTTTAATCTGCCAGGAAGTTTCATATCAGCGCACACTCCGCTGCAGAGTGAAAATCTCATTCTATCTTTATCTCATATGACAAGCAATACTACCAACTGTATCTAAGCCGTTCTCCTCGACTTACACGTCCAGCCGGCCTCCCATGAAACCCGGAGGAACGAAGCAGGATTAAGGCACAAATCGTGATTCTGGCACTCCGTAGACTGCAGGGGGCGTATGTGAGGACCAGATTCAGGATTCAGCGGTACAGGAACAACCCTCCTCCCAGTGATCTACATCTGTCGCGCCCAATGCGTCACTTCTGTCAGGCGAAATCGTCGGTGCCTTTGTAGACTACCACACAATGTACCAGGAGGAGCCGTTCAAAACTCGTGCTGAGGAAGTTGTGTTACCACACATCGCGCGCCCTTGACGGCGACAATTCAGATGAGCTGACGAAGGTGGTTTGAGTAAGACGAGAGCCGCGACGCAATCAACAGAGATGCTTTGAATAAGTGGCCTGGAGGCGATGGACTGCCGACAAAATTTTATAGCGCCTTCCTTGCGTTAATGAGATCGCAATGGATGCCAATTTTTCATGAACTGCTGACGATATACAACGCTGTTCTGCCAATCTTTGCCACAGGTAATAATTACACTCTTCTACAAATCAGTGCCCAGAGATTAACGCTGCCTCCTAGAAACACCTTACCGCAAGACACTCCCTTGCATTCTATTCCTGGAACAGACAATTTCGGGTGGCCCAGTTAACATACAAACGACTACAAGTGAATGTCGCAATTTAATCTCATCGGCAGCGGCGTGCAGACTTCGTGGCGCGGTGGTTGCCATTGATTTTGACAGCGCATCCGACAAGTTGCAGTATCGTTTTCTGTTCTCCGTCAAGGGCCAAATGAGCAAATGAGTTGCCCACTCCCGTTATTGATATCATACAGTGCCTGTACGGCAGTGCTGAACTCCGGCTTCAGGTCAATGAACATACGGTGGGACTAGCGATCATGTGTCGCTCCATTACACAAGGTTGATCACTTGTGACACTACTTTAAGCCATAAGCCTGGAGCCTCTCATCGAGAAACTGACCACCCAGTTTGTGGTCTCGCGTTGCGACAGCACACTTTTCGTTGTCATGCATAAGCGGACGACCTCCTCCCCTTAGTTCGCTCACAGACCAAAACACACACGGTACTCGATTTCATATCAATTTACGGAAATGCAACGGACAGTACCATGAATGTTGCTAAATCCTTGGCAATGCCAAGTGGACGCTGCCTCTCACGCGACGACTGAGCACCTCCAGTGCATGGAGGGCCTTCGATACCTTTCTCCTCCTACGTGCGCTCCTCCGGTGGCATCACTTTTCGGCATACCTCCGCCGACACGATTTTTTTACAACGTGTCGAATACCTCAGTCAATATAGGGCATCCAGGACGGTCGACATTGCACAGGTGTTTCCACTGCCATCAGTTAGGGTACGCAGCCTCCAGGTCGCGTTATGATACTTTCTTACTGCTGGTACGCTCCTTAAGGTCCGTTACGAAACGCTCACCTTGCGCCCTCAGACGGGGGCTTCAGCCTCGCTAATGTTCGACATTGGGCGGCGTCCTTGTACATGGCCTCCATGCACAAGCACGGGTGCCTTCCTCACACGCATCTTGCTGTACGTTTTTATGACCACGTCCATATTCGCACCGGTGTCAGCAGGCCATATCACGTCCCACCAAGCGCACTTTTCGGAATTCGTCGTCGACATGTATTACGCTCACACCCGCTTACCGAGTAAGCGCCTTTTTCACACCAGCCTGCTGCGTTAAATATTCTGCAACAACGTCGAAGTTCCATCGATGCGGTGATCCAGGGTTTGGCATCATGTCCACCAGCCTTTCCTTCCCTCCAACGTGCGGGCGACATGGTACCATGTCACGTGTGTAAAATTCGCCACGAATCAACGTGTTCACGCTACTTTGTGCAATTTGCGACCTCGTGGACGACGATGTCCACCGTCTGTCTTGCGCTGCCCACAGCGATGTCTGGAAACCGGGTCGATTGTTCGTTGCCTGCTAACTCTGTATTCCGCCTGGCTCAATTGACTCATGGACTTCTGCATCTAGAGGACAGTCATTTCCCCATTGTTATATGGATCAAGAGATGGACGATCGCTTACCTGTATACTGATGGCGATACTTCGTGCCTTCACTTCTGGCAGTACTTACAAACCGTCCACAATGAAATCTAGCGCCGACTGTGCTACCCCATCTTCTTCACCAATTACATTCACGGGATCTTCACGTCAGCCCCGCTCAGCTGGATGGTGCCACGTGCGTGTAGCTATACTTTTACATTGCGTCCTAGAACCGATAACGTCAAACAAAAGTGATGCTACTGAATACTAATTTAATTCACATAAGGGTTCGATCAAGAAATTTCGCCAACGAACTGAATTTCATAGTGTGTATATGCATGAAGAGGCAGCTCTTTCGGGGAAAATAGTAGTAAACGCCTATACGAAGGAATTTATGTACAATAATGACCATTAAAATGGAAGCTCAATGAAGACGGCAAGTAACAAACATTAGATTGCTTGCATATATAAAAATACAAATGATCAGCATTTCAGCGAAACTGCACAAAGCAAGTACGGGTAGCACCACGTTCATTCTGTATACCATATGGTCAGAAAAAGTCTGAAAAGCTTGCAATTGTGTTGCAGGGTAGGTTGGGCTGAGAAGTCGTACATTCCAGTAGATTTTTATCGGCCAGACTGCACCCGTCACTCTGAGAGTCTGAAGATCATCAACTCAAATTTCCTCGAAGAAAACGAGTCCGATCAAAGCACCCCAAATTCCTTGAAGAAAAAGTATCTAGTCATGATTGATGTTGTAAATCAACACCACACCATGACTTTCTCGTCGTGCAGGGGGCTTACACGACAGTTATTGTATTTTCGGTAGCTCAGACTCTACAGTTGTGAATATTGACATATCCTCGGAATGTGAAATGATCTTCGTCAGTGCACAACACGTCAGACAGCCAGTCGTCATCTTCCCCCATTTTTGAAGTCCTCACGCTGAAAATGCTATCCGTGACACAAAATGATGGCTAACAGTTCATGATGACACTGGATTTTGTACGGATAGCTCTGTAAGGTACGCCTTAGTGATCTCCAAACAGTAGTGGGTGGAATGCCAGTCGACGTACGACTTGACGAGCGCTGACTTGTAACGTTATGAGTATGATGGGCAGTTGTTCATTCACCTAGGACTGATACTGAGGAAAGCTGATTTTTTTTTCTGCTAGAATGCGTGCGATTCGGTGGGACGAGGACGTCAAAGGCGGCCACAGGCGAGCTCAGGTGCAGAGACAACGGGCGCTTCGCCGGAAACGGGTAAATCACAGAGCTGGGAAATTGGACGGCTGATGCTCGCATTGCCTTTGTGCAGAATATGCTCCAGGGAATGGCGGAGTGTTAGACATGCTTACAGATGGCCAGGTTACATCTCTTTGAGATTTGGTTCAAATGGCTCTGAGCACTACGGGACTTAACATCTATGGTCATCAGTCCCCTAGAACTTAGAACTACTTAAACCTAACTAACCTAGGGACATCTTTGAAATTTGACAATAAATCACATCTAATAGTAATGCAAATCTAAATACATTTGCGGTCCAAAAATATGAGGCACGTGCAATGACACAACAATACCTCAGTATCTTTAAAACTACAGAAGTTAATATCTCACAGCAAATAAACACATTCACAATAAATTTCGGAATTAATAACCTTTAACCGCTTCATACGATTTCAACAAACTCTCGACGATAGGCATTGCACTATAGCTATCATCTCTGAAAGCTATGTATCTATTTTATTTAATAATTTACGACAGTTTTTACATCTTTTTCATTATGCAAATGTTTATCAGAACATCGTATTCTCCACATTCACACAACAAATGGACATATCAGTATGTCACATTTTGCCCTACTTGTGTTTTTATTCATTGAACAGTTTGTTACTTTGCCGGTAACTTTATTTAAATGTTGATTGTAAGTGCTATTGAAAAACTGTGCAAATTTAAAAGAGGTTATTGCAGGCGTTACCGGGCACCACAATTGAACAGAGAACCAAAAGACACTTTTGTCAAGCAGGCCTTAATGATTGTTCAGGCTGAAGAGGTAAAGAAACTGGTACACCTGCTGCAATTTCCGAAGTCCGTCGGAATGCACAACGGAAATGAATGGATGCAGGTGGTCAGACAGGATGCTTGCCTACGTGTCACCAGTCAGAGCAGTATCTACACGTGTCAGGGGTCCCATCACTCCACCTGCAATCTCCCCACACCATTACAGAGCCTCCACCACCTTGGAACATTCCCATGTGACATGCAGGCTCCATAGAGTCATCAGGTTGTCTCCGTACCCGTACACGTCCATCAGCTCGATACAATTTGAAGAGAGACTCGCCCGACCAGGCAACATGTTTCCAGTTGTCAGCAGTCCAATGTCGGTGTTGACGGGCCCAGGCGAGGCATTAAACTTTGCATCGTTCAGTCACCAAGTGCACGAGTGCGCCTTCGGCTGCAAAAGCGCATATCGAAGATGTTTCGTTGAATGGTTCGCACGCCGACACTTGTTGATGGTCCAGCAATGAAATCTGCAGTAATTTGCGGAAGGGTTGCACTTCTGTCACGTGCAGCGCAGCCGCAGCGATGTCGGAGATTTGATGTTTCACACCGGATTCCTTATATTCATGGAACATTTGTGAAATGGTCTTATTGGAGAAACCCCACTTCATCGCTACCACGGAGATGCTGTGACTCATCGCTCGTGCGGCGATTATAACTCCCTTAGATCTTGATAACCAGCCACTGTAGCAGCAGTAACCGATCTAACAACCGCGCCAGACACTTGCCTGTTATATAGGCGTCGCCGACCGCAGCGCCGTATTGTGCTTGTTTACATATCTCTGTATTTGAATACGCTTGCCTACAGCAGTTTCTTTGACGCTTCGGAGTATAAGGACAATCTGTTGTCATTTAACGTGAGCACACTTGCGCAAGAACACTGGCTCATTTATTTATGAACAAACTATTAGTTATATTTAATGTAAGTGACCTGAATGTAACAACATTGTTTATAGCATTTCATTTATTTGAACATTGTTGTAATAAATTAGTTTAGTGAGGGAAAGTGGTCAAGATGAGTCAGATCACGTCTGTAGTTCGTAAACACGATGTATTTTTAGTGGGGATGTCGTGCAGATAATAAAAAACAGAGATTAGCAGAACGCTACGGGAGTCAAGTAGAGACTGGGACTTTTCGAGTGAAGATCTCAAAGGAGCGATTCTGCACACACTTACGCGAGTTCTCGAAGAAAGCAGACCTGCCTGCGGTAACGTATGTGATTCGATCGCGGAGATGTTTGATTGTGGGCGGTGAACGGCCGCCATTATATTTCTGAAGGGACTTTACAGTTTGAGAGGTCTGAATGTGCTCCAGAATGGGATTCTATTTCCGCTTGAGTTACGGAACTGAGAGTAAAGGGCGTATGAGTAACTAATCTTTGTATCTTGTGTATTGATTTGTGAATCATCAGGTGAACTCTGAACTATTTTGAGTTGGTGAATGTTTCGTGTATTCTGATTACGAAATGGGTTTCGTTTCCGCGCATCATTCATTTATTTTGGGAATTTTACTGCCATTCTCGTAACGGTAGTTTTTGTTTGTATTTTAATTGAATACCGTAGGACCATTTCCCGTTTAGTTGAGATACCCCTTTTTGAATGAACATTATTCAACATATTTCTCTGTCTTTACATCAGTTACAGGCGTTAGAAAAGAACCCTTGTTATTCCCTCATTCGTTTCTATCTGTACTTTACTAACTCGCAATTTTAGGCAATGCGTAGACTATTTGACTGCAGGATCACAGCTACATGTATTACGAGGGCTGTTCGGAAAGCAAGGTCCGATAGGTCACGAAATGGAAACTACAATGACAATCCGATGAAGCTTTGCACAGATGTGTTGAGCAGTGTCTGTAGTATGCCTGTCGATCGCATCATGTCGCTCTTTTCAGTTCTGAGCAAGCAGTGAGCAAGTAAATATGCCTAAGACAATAGTCTCTTCCGCCAAGTATGGGTGCCCGCTGAGAGGTTTCCCCTGCTTTCCTGCACCCCACATAACGTACCTGTCATGCCGTTCATTCTTCATACCAGTTCTCTGCCGCACACTGGAGGAGCAATGAGGACAAGCTTGGGCGTTTTCGATGTGAAGTGTTTTATTACACACCATACAGCCAGAATTTGACCCCCTCTGATGATCATCTCTACTCACATTAAAAACAGCTAGCTATGAAGATAACATTTTGGCACACACAAAGAGCTGAAGACCAACGTAGAGAAGTGGCGGAAATCACAGGCGGCTGCCTTCTATGAAGAGGTATTGGAAAGTTGGTACAACGCTACGACAAATGTCGAAGTCGGAGTGACGACTATGTAGAGAAGTAGCTGGAAGGTGCAGCTGACTGTTTCAAATAAAACATTTTTTTATTTTCACTGTGGTCTGCATTTCAGGACCGATCGGACCTTACTTTCCGCACAACCCACGTATTTGCAGCGTTTTAGCTGCGGGGCATGAAAGCAGACGTGCGCGGCTCGACCCTATGACTACACCGAGGTATTCTTTTTTAAACAGAGCCGTACGTAGCCCGAGTACATAAAGTACGAGTAACGGCAGGTAGAGACAGACTCGTTTGCTCATGTGGGATGCTGTTTATAAGAGCAACTACGCTGTCAGTAACCGTTAGGCATCGACGCAGACTTTCACCATGCGGAAATAAACACGATAACGTCTGAGCAGCAGCAGCACTTGTGTCTGGTCGCCCAGTATGAGGCCGATCGGTTAAACAACACGTAGCTTCGAACATTTTCTTCACAGATACACTTGTCACAGGACTTTCACCTGTTCGAATACCCCTCTTACAGTGGTAGTTTCGTAAAGCTGCAGTAGCGCATTCTCCTTTCTTCATTAACTGTAAAGCTTCATTAACTGTGCCATTTCTGGTAAAGTCAACATGCCTCGATTGGTAGCGCATCTGACGAGTTCTCTCGCTGCAGCTCATTTTATACACGATGCTCATGCTGCCTCACTGACGTGTTGCTGTCCTGCGCCTTGTATTGGACGGTTTATACACTCTTTTTTGGTTCCAACAAAGCCCCATGTCATTTCAGACATGTGTGTCTGGTTTTACTTCTCTACCTACACTATTCCATGAATTGGTGCATTTTGAAATGTTAACGGACTTATGCGTCACCCTGTACTACAGATCACCGCAGTATTTTCTTCGAGCGCAACTGGTAGCGCTTCTTAAACAGTAATTGAGATGGTGATGTTTTAAAAACCGAGCGCGAAATTGCTGTCTTTCTCGGGGTCATATCTCGGATTCTGTTCTTCTCAGAGATAAGGAGTCGAATGTTTTGCGTACCTCTTGGCCTAGCGACCATTTGTATACCAATCCGAAGAATGGACATATCGTTGTTATCGTACTACACAGGGTCAAAAATTAAGCATTACTGGCAAATTGGACATATGATTGTTGCTTTTGCATTAGGTGTGGCCTATGGTGGGCCTCAGACAGCTTATGAAAGCACCACTTTCTTTTTAGGGGCGGTTCCTGAGAAACCCACCGAAAACCATGAGTTTTGGGTACTAGACGTACCAGTTGTAGGGAAGGATACTTCCATAATTTCCATTCACGGGAAATTGAGGAAATTTTTACTATATGTTCTTAAGTCTGCGTTCTTGGGCAACCTCGAGAGTTTTTTGCTATCGATATCCGTTACCGAGATTAGAGGTTCAGGGTTGCCTTACATATCCAGTCTGAGGCGTAACTGTAACGGACGTAGTGAACACATTTCAACGGTTCTGTGATCGTTGGAAGGGTTCTGAGGTCACCACACTATGTTTTTAGTCCGCATTTTTAATGACGTGCTGAATACGAAGGCTTCACTACAAAGAGAGACTGGGTAAAAGGACTTAGTATGTTTTGCGTTAAAAGAACGCGAATATATTCGCCTTAAATCCCTCAACGTCGCTAGCCTATGTAGTATACGAGCGTATATAACAACACAAATCCTGCTGCGCTTCGAATCATTGCTATGGCCGGCCGAGGTGGCCGAGCAGTTCTAGGCGCTTCAGACTGGAACCGCGCGACCGTTATGGTAGCAGTTTCGAATCCTGCCTCGGGCATGGATGTGTGTGATGTCCTTAGGTTAGTTAGGCTTAAGTAGTTCTACGTTCTAGGGGACTGATGACCTCAGATGTTAATTCCTATAGTGCTCAGAGCCATTTGAACCACCATGGCCTTTCCAAGCCTGTTCATCGTCCCTGAAAACTGCGTCTGCAAATCGAAAAAGTATCTCGCGGTATCCTCCCCGATTGCAGGTAATAGGGTCTTCTGAAATCACGACAGGCATACATTTTCAGGAAAACGTTACGTATTTCATCGTTTACTTGTCGATAACCAAAAATATAATATTTTTCGTGATAGTAAAAATTGGCGGACAACCAAACAACATTGGACACTGAATAAAATGTCATGCAAATTCACGTAACTTATCATCGTATTACCTTTTTAAATGTAGTATGTATAAGAGAAAAAATACCACCACCGCTGTATCTCGAGAATGTCTTTTCTGTCACACGACCAGTTTCGGGCTGCACTTAACCACCATCCTCAGGCCCTAGCACTGCCAAAAGAATATTTCATTTCCTTGGTAAATTTCCTGAGAGATCCTTGTTACTAGCACACGTGGGCTACCTTTCATCAACAGTCCATGATCGACATCGTGTCGTCTCCTGACGCTCGTAATGTACTATGTGAAATAGTATGAGCAGTGTTGAAAAAAATATAATTTAAAAAAAAAGAAGCATGGGTGGGACTCGAACCAGCGATACACATACTGCGGAGCTTGAATGCTAACCACGCGACCGCTGTCAGCTCACACTCTGGATCGCAAAGCAACGGTATGTCACTGACTCGTAAGACTTCTCAGGAGATTTTATCGAAATTGCCTGAGTAGTACGCCTTTATGCTTACACATTCTGTTGTCCTACTGAACCACTAAAAGTGTACAAAGTCTGAAGTAAACCGGTGATTATAACGTCATAGCCTCCTGTTGTGAGTTTCGCTGACTCGGCGAGCATGTGGCACAAATCATCGGGCCTCCATGCAGGCGTCTAGTTTAGAGGATGGGTGTGTGGTCTGAACATTCAGATGTGTAAAGCCATGTTAAGGAGGTACACAAATGAGATACTTACCAGCTGGCACACAACGTATAGGACCAGCCCTGTCAATAGGCGCATCTTTCCATATTTTTGCACGTGGCAGACTATGAACACTGCGTCTGGCCAACAAGGCAAGACACCAAATTCAAGCAGGAAGAACCGTGCAGGCGCAGCCATCGTCGACTACAAAGACCTCAATTCTGAGGACTAAGTCAGGCAGACCCAGTTCTCTGCCATCGATTTCAGCTCAAACAGCGATACCAGATACCCAGTCCTGGCAGTTACTATAGTTCAAATGCAGCACTGGCCGCACTACCGTCCATGCACCTTTTGGACTTCTTCTCTACCCGCGCTGTAACTACAACCACAATTAGCAATAGCGCCGGCCGGAGTGGCCGAGCGGTTCTAGGCGCTACAGTCTGGAACCGCGCGACCGCTACGGTCGCAGGTTCGAATCCTGCCTCGGGCATGGATGTGTGTGATGTCCTTAGGCTAGTTAGGTTTAAGTAGTTCTAAGTTCTAGGGGACTGATGGCCTCAGAAGTGAAGTCCCATAGTGCTCAGAGCCATTTGAACCATTTGAACTAGCAATACAGGGCAACATACGCATAAAGCCACTCTCGCCATCGCTCTTTCTAGCGTTTTCTGAGGTGGAGTGTGGGGTCTCATACTGAGAACTATCCACATTCGGTAATTGAAGAAGCAAGCAGTCTTTACTCACCATACTATCAGCGAACATCAAGGGCACACTCTTACCTAACGGCTGTCTGACAGCAGCTTTTTGTTTTTCTTCGACGATTCTGATGAATACCCCATCAGCATGTCAATTAATTAATGCATAAACGTCGGTCATAGGGTTTTCAGTCCATGTCACCTTTTTCATCTGCTGTACCACCGTGCCATAACGTGCGACGTGATGACACTATATATGGTCAATGCACCTGCCACAGGGGATTGCCATTAGTTTCCAGTCTAAATTCATATCTGTATGTATAATACGACTGTCAGTGAAATGAAAACGAAACAGATGGAATAAAAGTAAGTAAAATGTTTATTGTTTCAAAAGTAATCGCAGTAACTGTAAATACATTTATCCCACAGTGAGGCAAGGCGGTCAGTGCCTTCATGGCAAAATGTTTGCGGTTGCCTACGAAACCATGATTGTATGCTGGCGTGCACCTCTTTATCCGAAACGAATCGACGGCCACGAATGTCTTTCTTCAGCAGTCCAGAAGTATTGAAATCGCCTATGGAAAAATTGGAACTGTATGGAGGATGCGTATGGCGTTCTCAGCAAACTTTCCGCTGCGTGTAAATTGGAAATTGGTGGTCAGTTCCTGTGCGACCAAACTGCTGAGGTCATCGCTCCCTAGGCTTACTCACTACTTAATCGAACTTAAACTAACTTACGCTGAGGACAACACACACACCCATGTCCGAGGGAGGACTCGAATCTCCGATGGGGGCAGCCGCGCTAACCGGGACAGGGCGCCTGAGACCGCTCGGCTACCCCGCGCGGCCTGCTGCGCGGCCTCCCGCCTTCATATTGCCAAGGTAGTTTCAACTATGCTGCATATGTTTCGCTGGGAAACCGTCGTTACACATCCCCCATACAATCTCTGTCACTCCCAATGCGATTTACGTGTTTTTGTAGCTCTGAAGAAAGACATGCGCTGCCGTCGATCCGTTTTGCACGAGGTGCACGCCTAGATACAATCATGGTCCCATACGCAACCGCAATAATTTTTCCATGGACGTGTTGCCTAACAGTGGGATAGATGTATTATAATTATAGAAATTAGTTTTCAAGTAAAAAGAAACAGTTTTTTTTCTCCATCTGTCTCGTTTCGATTTGACTGTCCAATATATATGTCGATTGAGATAAACTATTTGCGTCTGCGAGTAAGAACCTGTAGTACGGCGATATCACTCGTATTCACATATCATTCAGAAGATTAGTGGCAGAACTATTATTTCTGCAAATGGCGGACGAGCTGACGTTAATCTCAGATGCTCATACGAAATCCAGCTTAGCTTTTCACGGATAGAATCGTCGGCCTCACGACATCAGTAGATGAGTAGTCCATCCACACGTCACCTTGGGTTATGCAGCATTCCAATCAAAAGCTCAGCCAGATCTATACACGAATACGTCGACAACAGAATGACATACACCCTGATTTGGCAGACAATGCAAACGATGTGTGTCCATTGTGATAAGGAGCTGACGCAATGCTGTTGCTCTTCCTGTACAGCGGCATCATCCGTTCAGAACTACACTACTGGCTATTAAAATTGCTACACCACGAAGATGACGTGCTACAGACGCGAAGAAGACAGGACGAAGATGCTGTGATATACAAATGATTATCTTTTCAGAGCATTCACACAAGGTTGGCGCCGGTGGCGACACTTACAACGCGCTGACATGAGGAAAGTTTCCAACCGATTTCTCATAAACAAACAGCAGTTTATCGGCCTTTACTGGTGAACAGTTGTTGTGAAGCCTCATGTAAGGAGGAGAAATATGTACCATCACGTTTCCGACTTTGGTAAAGGTCGGATTGTAGCCATCGTATCGCGACATTGCTGCTCGCGTTGGTCGAGATCCAATGACTGTTAGCAGAATATGGAATCGGTGGGTTCAGTAGGGTAATACGGAACGCCGTGCTGGATCCCAACGGCCTCTTATCACTAGCAGTCGAGATGACAGGCATCTTATCCGCATGGCTGTAACGGATCGTGCAGCCACGTCTCGATCCCTGAGTCAACCATCTGCACGAACAGTTCGACGACGTTTGCAGCAGCATGGACTATCAGCTCGGAGACCATGGGTGCGGTTACCATTGGCGCTGCATCACAGACAGGAGCGCCTGCGATGGTGTACTCAACGACGAATCTGGGTGCATGAATGGCAAAATGTCATTTTTTCGGATGAATTCAGGTTCTGTTTACAGCATCAGGATGGTCGCATCCATGTTTCGCGACATAGCGGTGAACGCACATTGAAAGCGTGTATTCTACCACGCCTGGGTTCCCTGGTTCGATTCCCGTCGGTGTCAGGGATTTTCTCTGCCTCGTGATGACTGGGTGTTGTGTGATGTCCTTAGGTTAGTTAGGTTTAAGTAGTTCTAAGTTGTAGGGGACTTATAACCATAGATGGTAAGTCCCATAGTGCTCAGAGCCATTTTGAAGCGTGTATTCGTCATCGCCATACTGGCGTATCAACTCGGCGTGATGGTATGAGGTGGCATTGGTTACACGTCTCGGTCACCTCTTGTTCGCATTGACGGCACTTTGAACAGTGGACGTTACATTTCAGATGTGTTACGACCCGTGGCTCTACCTTCATTCGATCCCTGCGAAACCCTACATTTCAGCAGGATAATGCAGGACCGCATGTTGCAGGTCCTGTACGGGCCTTTCTGGATACAGAAAATGTTCGACTGCTGCCCTGGCCAGCACATTCTCCAGATCTCTCACCAATTGAAAACGTCTGGTCAATGGTGGCCGAGCAACTGGCTCGTCACAATACGCCAGTCATCACTCTTGATGAACTGTGGTATCGTGTTGAAGCTGCATGGGCAGCTGTACCTATACACGCCATCCTAGCTCTGTTTGACTCAATGCCCAGGCGTATCATGGCCGTTATTACGGCCAGAGTTGGTTGTTCTGGGTACTGATTTCTCAGGATCTATGCACCCAAATTGACTGAAAATGTAATCACATGTCAGTTCTGGTATAATATATTTGTCCAATGAATACACGTTTATCATCTGCATTTCTTCTTGGTGTAGCAATTTCAATGGCCATTAGTGTACGTTTATTTTCTTGTCCTGGTAATATTAGAAACTTGCGACATTTTCTTGCATCTCACGAGGTATCCCTCATATTTTTCATAGCATTTAGTATACAAACGTATTATTAGGGGCTCACATTTAATACACACAGAATCAAATAGGGGTAATGAAGCAGGAGCTCAAACAATGAATAAGAAAATAGATCTGCAGGTAAGTTACTATAAACAGCGTAGTGAACGAATTGTAGTAATCAAGGTAAAATTGAAACTAACCCCCTCCACCCCCACTCCGCCCCCAGTACTTCATTTTTATATTCCTGCTAGTTCCGCAAATGATGAAGAAATCGTAATGATGTATTATAAAAGAAAGTATTCAGATAGTTAAAGGAGACGAAAATTTGTGACAGGGGACTGTAATTCAATTGTAGGAAAAGGGCGAGAAGAAAAAGTAGTGGTGGAATATGGACTAGGTGACAGTAATGGAGACGAAGCCATTTTTAGATTTTTTTTTGCGAGCACAATTTAATTATTAGTAACAATTACTAACACCTGGTTTAAACATCGTGAACGAATGTTGTATACGTAGAAAGAGTCCTGGAGACACTATAAGATTTCAAATAAATTATGTAATGATAAGACAAAGATTTTCAAACCAGTTTTAACCTGTAAAACATTTCCAGGTGCGGATGTGGAGCTGCGGAATAAATCATTTACAGAAAAATGGAAAAATTAGAAGCAGCAGATCTCAGGGAAGATCAGTTTGAGTTCCAGGCAAATGTAGGATCTCGTGAGGCCGTACCGACTGTACGACTTCCCTTAGACTGAAGAAAGTCAAATCTAGCTTTATGGAATTTGTAGATTTTGAGAATGCTTCTAACAATGTTGACTGGAAATCACTCCTTGAAATTCTGAAGGTAGCAGAGATAAAACACAGAGATCGAAGAATTATCAACAACTTGCACAGGAGCCAGACTGCTGCAATGAGAGTCGAAGGGTATGAACCGGAGGCAGTGGTTGAGAAGGGAATGAGCCAGGCTTGTAGCCTATCTCCGTTGTTATTCAATCCGTACACTGAGCAAGCGGTACAGGATAAAAATGGTTCAAATGGCTCTGAGCACTGTGGGACTTAACAGCTATGGTCATCAGTCCCCTAGAACTTAGAACTACATAACCTAACTAACCTAAGGACATCACAAAACACCAAGTCATCACGAGGCAGAGAAAACCCTGACCCCGCCGGGGATCGAACCCGGGAACCCGGGCGCGGGAAGCGAGAACGCTACCGCACGACCACGAGCTGCGGACGCGGTACAGCATACCAAGGAGAAATATGAAAATGGAATTACAGTTTAGGAAAAATAATAGATATGGTTTGCTGATGATACTATAAATTTATTAGGGACAGAAGAGCAATTAAACGGAATGGTTTGTTTTTCGAAAAGAGGTTATAAGATAAATGTCAACAAAAGTAAAACTAGTGTAATGTAAAGAACTCGAATTAAACCAGGCGATTCTGAGGGAACTGGACTGCGGAATGAGGCACCAAAAGTAGTCGATGAGTATTGCTATTTCGGTAGGAAAATAACTGTCGATGACAGAAGTAATGACTGTCAACAGGAATAAAACTGTTATTCTTGAAATTTTCGTGCCGAAAAATGTTTTCCAGTAAGTTTTGCGATTGCAGCCGGATAATGTCGACTTCCTTGCCACGATATTTCGGTTGACAACAATTCAGCGATCTACAGGTGGTCAGACAGAAAGTGGATGGATCATTCGGGCATACCCTTTACCTCAAGCCCACTCATACAAATGTGTATTTTCAGGCGTCTATCTGCCTCCATTCATCACAAACTATAGGCGTCTTCCGAACTTTGGTTCACTGGACACACGTTGTGTTTGGTGGGGACATCCTTGCAAAGGAGCTGGAACAGCTACAGTCACTGTTCAGAAATAATGGATTTTCCTCATCAGATCAGCACAGCTACAAGGAAGGAGAAACCTGATTACCCACGCGATCAAGAGGAGAAGGAGCGGTTCAAGTCTGGGGCGTTCTTCGCTTATGTCGGCATTATTTTGTCGAAATTAGGCAGAATCTTACAAAGACGTGCGCTCTTCTCAGTTCGGCAAAGGACGACGTGGGATTGCGGAAAGCCAGAATCTATAAAATACCTTACCATTGTGGCAAACCCTACATTGGTCAGATGACATGTTCAGCGCGTGAAATATGTGTTGAATATGATTGTCACACTCGCCTTTCGCAGTCCCGTAAGTCAGCCCTAGCCGGGCATTGTATCTCCGCTGGACATTTCATGGATTACTCTGTCACAGAAATCTTGGCTTCGACGAGATCCTTCTGGGATTCAGATATTAAGGAACTTGTGGGGATACGTTTAGCGTAAGGTCTTATTAATCCTGATGACGGTTTTCAACTGGATAAGGCGTGAGACCCGCTGATATCTTTAGTTTCTTCAGAAAGAAAACGTTTTATGACCAATGACACGTCTAGCGACATTTAGTTTTATTCTTTTCCACATCTGAATTTTAATCCTCTTGTGCGCATTCCGACAGAGAGCGCGCAAGATGTATCTCATTACGCATGCGCTTGTGTGCAATGGATGGAGCATTATTCTGAGAGGGCGCGTAACTCGACAGAGGTCGATCATTAAGCGGCTGTCTTTGCGCATGCTGCGTCTTCGTTCCTATTTTTTGTATAAAGGTAGTGATGTGAACTTTTCCTCTTTTTTTTTTTTTTTTTTTTTTTTTGAGTCATCAGTCTTCTAACTGGTATGATGCGGCCCTCCACGACACGAATTCCTCTCCTGTGCCATCTCCTTCATCTCAGAGTAACACTTGCAACCTACGTCCTCAATTATTTGCTGTATGTACTCCATCTCTGTCTTCCTCTACAGTTTCTGCCCTCTACAGCTCCCTCTAGTGCCGTGGAAGTCATTCCACGATGTTTTATGTTCTATCATCCTCTCCCTTGTGTCTTCCACATATTCCTTTCCTCTCAGATTATGCGCAGAACGTCCCCATTCCTTGCCTTATCAGTCTATCTAATTTTCAACATTCGTCTGTATTGCCACATCTCAAATGCCTCGATTCTCTTCTGTTCCGGTTTTTCCGCAGTCCGCGTTTCACTATCATACAATGCTGTGTTCAAACGTACATTCTCAGAAATTTCTTCCTCAAATTAACACCTATGTTTGATACTAGTAGACTTCTCTTGGCCAGGAATGATCTTTTTGCCAGTGCTAGTCTGCTTTTGATGTCCTCCTAGGTCCGTCCGTCATTGATTATTGTGCTGCCTAGGTAGCAGAGTTCCTCAAATTTCATCTACATCGTATCGTGACAATCAATCCTGATGTTACCCTCCAAAAAAAGGAAAAAAAATCTATTCAGCGAGCTTTATTACACTAGTATTTCACAATCCTCATATTTCATTACTATTTTAAAATCATTTTAATCATTTTCATTCTGTCTTCGTGTTTATCCTTTAGCGCCTAAGTGTGTGTGATCCTCTGGCGGAAGAATGGGTTGAGTATACTGCGGCCGCGGCCAGACCAGCCACCCCCCCTCCCCCCGCCCGCAAGGGGGCGAGGGGAGAAGGAATCACAACAAAAGGGAAAAAAACACTAACAATCTCCAGTGTGAAACAAACACCTGAAGATGCCTGAATGGTTGTCAACCTAAATATCGTAGCAAGAAATCGACATTAGACGGCTACATTCCCAAAACTTCATGGAATAGGAAGAAAATTGTTTCTGGAAAAGAAAAGGTCGGCCGCTGTGGTCGAGCGGTTCTAGGCGCTTCATTCCGGAAGGACGCGACTGCTATGGTCGCAGGTTCGAATGCTGCCTCGGGCATCGATGTGCGTGATGTCCTTAGGTTAGTTAGGTTTAAGTAGTTCTATGTCTAGGGGACTGATGACCTCAGATGTTAAGTCCCATAGTGCTTAGAGCCATTTGAACCTTTTTTTTTTTTTTTTTGGAAAAGAAAAGAATTTTGTTAACATCGAATGTAAACTTAAGTGTTAAGGAACGTGTTACAGAGTCTTTTCTGAAGGTTGGGCCTATTTGTGTTGAGATTAGACTTTTACAATAGTGAAACGTGTGCTATAAGCTAATACAACATCTTAAAATTGGCTGCTATAGAAGGATGTTGAAAACTAGATTGGAAGATTGTTTAAGTAGTGAAGAAGTACTGAATCCAACAAGGAAGGAAAGGAATTTGTGGTACAAGTCGACTAAAAGAAGGGATCGGTTGGCAGAACACATCTTGACGCATCAAGGGATCGTCAGTTTGATAGAGGAAGAAAGTGCGGGTGTAAAGATTGTAGAAGGAGTCCAAGGCTTGAATACAGTATGCAGGTTCCAACAGATTTAGGTTGCAGTAGTTATGCAAAATGAAGAGCTGGTAAAAGATAGAAAACTGCAACAACAACATCTAACATCGAATCCAACACTCAGAAATACTCGTAACTATGACATAAATATTGGAAACAATAGTAGTTGTACAGATACTCTTCTTGGGTACACATCCGGATAATGTAGTCATCTTCAGACAGTATTTCAACTGATCTACCGGCCACCATCTTAAGCTGGATATGTTGATGTACAATCTCGCTAGAACAGAGTTGCCAGTGGAATCGGCGGCTCCTTTATACTCCATGTCTGACCTCAAGTGCAAGTTGACTAGTAGTGCACCATGGCAAAAATACACAAAAACGATATGTCTCTAGCAGCACACTAATTAAAAGAACCTGCTGGTCGAAATGAAGACCATTCTTGTTTAAGATCAGATCAGGTTCCCGCCGCCGCCGTCCAGAACTCCGCGTCCACTAGCGCATTAGGGCCAGCAATCCAACCGGGAAACATAACGGTGCCAACAAAGGCAGTAAGCCCCATATCAGCTCCGGATATTTCAACAAATACACAAAATACCAGTACACACAAAACACAAATATCGTCATACATCGTCAGTACTTGCGATCCCACCCCTTCTCCTCCTCTCCTAAGACCGCTCCTGCTTGCCAACGCCCTAAATCAACTCCCCAATTACATCAAATCCCTGAATAAAGGCAAGCAGACGTCCCGTCAGCCAACTGAAATCCTTCCCAAACCCTCCACTTCGACCGAACTCTCCCCCCAACCAAATACCCAAAATCCCCCCCCCCCCCCCCCACAAATCCATGTCTTCCAAACATTCCAAGAAGAAACATAAGGACAAACACTCCAGGAGCAAGAAGTTCACCACCCTCTCCCCAACCACTCCCTCACCCCCTGAGGAGCCTGTGGTTTCTGAGCCACCGACAGCACCTGTTACCGCCCTGGGGGAGAACCAGAAAGCCGTCGTCATGGAAGTGAACTGCGAAACTGGACGGGGTTCGGATTGATTCGTGTTGGCGAAGTAAACCTTTCACCAACCGAGACTTCCGCAGGCCTTGGGACTAGAACCCACCCCGAACAGGTTTCAGGTGGTGGCTGATAACCCAGAGCTAACACAAAACAACACAACAGCAACACAAACACAGAAACACGTCACTCACCATCTTCCTCCGATTGTCGCCGAACTTCCTCCAAATTACGAGGAACTCTTCGAGTTGATACAAGCTTCAATTGGGGGAGATAATTTCAAGGCAAAACCTTCTGGTCGAGGCAAGATAAAAATAACACTTTACACACTGGAAGATTACACCACAATCAAGACACTTTTCACCAACAAAAACATACTCCATTATATGTTCCCTGCAACAAAATCACGTAACGAAAACGTTGTCGTCAGGGACCTCCCAAGACGACTATTCCCACAGGCTATTAAAACAGACCTGGCTGCCCAGGGATTCGTAGATAAGTCCATTAAGCAGATAGGCAAAGCAGAAGGCAAGTGGCCATTATTTCAGGTCATACTCCTGGATATCCCACAAAACAAAAGGGAGATCAAAGTGGTTTTGGCTGTCCCTGTCAGCACCAAGCCACTGCGCCGCAAAAACAAGACGTTGTAGTGCTTCAGGTGCCAGGGACTAAATCACATCGCCGTTCACTGCACCATGGCGGTAAAATGCAGGAAGTGCGCCAAGTCCCATCACACGAGGTCCTGTACACTACTACCCACAGACTCAGAAATAAGTTGTGCTGTGGGCAAAAAACACACAGTGGGTTACTAAGGTTGTGAGGTCCATAAGAGACACACACAGCAGCAAGCAAAGAGCGCAAAGGCGCCCCCCCCCCTCACTCCCCCCAAATACACACAAAAACAAGACACCACCGCCACCACCTCTAGACACACAAAGAAACCAAACAAGTCAACACACACAGGCAAAACGTGGGTAAAACCACGACCTGACACTTTAAGGGCAAGATACACTGAAGTGGTTTCTCCTCAAAGAAGCCAGGAAAGTGTAGCCCTGTCACCACGACACTAACCACAAACACAAGAACAACAGTGGGCAATACGAAATAACAACGGCCAGGTCCCCAACAGAGGAAGCTCAAGGGAACGCAGAATCTCGGCGCCTTTCAGGCAATGGTACACAGTTGTTCCCCTCTGCAACTTCACCAGTAGTAGGAAAACCCATCATGGATAGATGACCAAATATCCACGGTCTGACAGTGTGCTCCTTTAACGTAAATGGCATATTAATCGAGTGGTCGAATTCAGAGAATTCATGGAATTCTCAATCGACATATGCATGATGGCGGAAACCCACCTCAAACGAGGGATCAAAGTGACAGTTCCCAGCTGCAAGAATTACCGTGTAGATAGGCCAACCCAAGGCGGCGGAGTGACCATATACTGCTACCGGGCCCTAACAGTTGTTGCAAGATCGACGAGGGAGACACAGCAGCACTAGAGCAAGTTGAAGGCAAATTCTTAATCAGAAGCGACTTCAATGCCTTGCACCCAGATTAGAACTCTACAGTAACTTCCAGAGTCGGCGCCAAATTGCAGCAACCAGCGCGTGTCCATCACTTTGAAACATGGGGTCCAGTCGTACCCACACACTTCCCTGAATATGGAGGTAAGCCCGATAGATTAGACACAACTCTCAATAGGCGGATCGCAGAGTTTGTGGCTGCGAGGACAGTCAACAGAATGTCTTCCGACCACAATCCTGTCATCTTTGAGGTCGACGAGGGAGAATGGGTAGCTCTCCCACGGTACCAAGAGTTCTACTAACATACAAACTGGGAGCGATACCGCAACCTACTGCGAAAACAGTAGAACAAGCACTACAAGTCCTACAGGTACTATCTTACAGGCCGTGGAAGAGCCCCCCCCCCCCCACACACACACACAAAGGAAAAGGCCAACGCCCTCGCCGATGTTTTCGAGAAGCAATTCCAGGCGGTAGAACCCAAAGATGATGGGCATGAAGGTGTAGTTCATCATCAACTGGATGTCATCGTCATTTCTGAGGAAGACCCAGAAGACGAACCCCCACTTTTCGCTCCCAGAGACGTGGCAAAAGTAATTAGGTCCCTACCGACAGAAAAGGCGCCGGGACATGACAGCATCACCAGCCACTTAGTTCGATCACACAAACACTCACACCCCGCGAACGTCTTCAACGAGATTACTCGTTCCCGTGAGTTCCCAGCTTGCTAGAAACACACGAAAGTTGTCGCCATACACAAACCAGGGAAAGACCCTCTACTGTCTGGCGTGAGGTCAGTCACCTGACGGCGCGTTTCGGTGCGGGCCCGCCCGTTGCCGGCGCGCCGTAGGGCACGGAAGCTCGCACTGGGGCGTATCGCTTTCCAGTCGGGTATGCCGTGGCAGTCCTCACAGGGGAAGTGATGCGTCTCTCATAGCCTCTCCTTCCCAATTGGCTCTTTCCGCCTTCCCGTGGTGCCAGATGTTAAGCTTGGCATTCTGCCTCGCGACAAAAGGGAGAGCTGCGACCCAACCCGATGCGAAAGCGAAGGGTGCGTGGCACAGGGGGAGCTGTGTCGAGGGGCCGAACACCAGTCCCTTTCTGTTCGCAGGGCGCAGACCAGCAGGTGCTCTGCATGCCGGCGACCTCGTTTGTCGGCGTGGGATCACGGCGCGAGTCAGCAAGGGTGCTTCGCCGCGCCCTTGGGTAACCGGGGCGTGTTCTGCCAAACCCAGGAGGTGGTGACATCGCCTGGGCTAGGTTAGATGGGCCCAGACCGCCGAACGACTGGGGGACCGACCCACCACCTGAGTAGGAGTGGGTCCTTGGCCTTCAGGTGGAAGCTCGGGCAAGTAGGCGGCGAAGGGCGAGGGGTGCATCCGCCTCTCCGGAGTGCGGGGTGCAGTTGCCGAGGAGCGTCGTGTGAAATCGTCGACGACGAGGCCATCGATGGGGACCAGTGCGCTGGCGACGGCGCGCTGAACCCGGCAGCTCGGAAGTGCCCTTGACCTAGGGGCGAAGTCGGTGGGCGAGCTGCGAAAGTCCCCCCCCCCCCCCCCCCACATGCCAGAGGAGCCGGTCCGGGGCAAGAGACGGGCTCCCACTTCTTTTTATCACTCGTTCATAATGGCGACAACAGAGACGAGTGATAATAGTGCGCCTTCGAGAGCTTCTTTTGCGCTTAATCCCTCTCCACAGGACGAGGTGGGACAGGCAGTGGAGGATTACACAGTAATGCAGAGGCATTCGAAAATTACGCTGCTCCTACAACAGAGCATTAAAAATGGCAAGATAAGTCAGGCAGCAATCTTGCAGATAAAAAATGAATTGGCTGCATGGGCAATTGCTCATGCTAAATTAGAAGGAAGAGTAGAGGAGCTAGAAAAAGAAAACACCCGGATAAGACAACAACAACAACAACTGAGCAAGACCTGGGTGGCGGTGGCAGCACAAGCCCCCAGACAAAACAACACAAAAGAGGCAATAGACAGGGTGACAAAGAAACAGGAAACGGCAGTCTTCCTTAGGACCCTGCCTGGAAAGGATACAAGTGTTAAAAGAATACAGGAACTCCTGACCACTACAATAGACCCAGTTAAAGACAAAATAAAAATAAAACGTGTCAAACCGAGCCGCAACTCGGTAATTGTGGAAGTTGCGTCTGAAGAAGACAAGAACAAACTTCTTGAAAATCCCAAATTAAATGCAGTAGTGAAATGTGAACCCCCAAAAAAGAGGAACCCCTTGGTGATACTATATGACGTTCCTACTGTAATGACCAATGAAGAGTTGTCTGAGGCAATCAGAAAGCAAAATTTTGAAGACATAAATGAAAAAGAATTTCAAGATAGTTTCAAACTAAGATTCAAGACGGGTCCTCGGGACCATGATGTCGTACATCACGTCGCCGAGGTCTCCGCAACAATGTGGAGGAAAATTACGGTACTGGGCAGACTATACGTGGGATTCCACGCCATAAATACCAAAGATTACATTGTGGTACCTCGTTGCCACAACTGTGGTGACTTGGACCACATCTTGAGGCACTGCACCAGGGGGTCGGCTTGCTCCAGATGCGGTGAAAACGGACACACATGGAAAGACTGTAAGGCCACAGGTGTCTGCATCCCGTGCAAGAGTCGTGGCAAGAAGTCCTGTGGAGCCACAGGACGGAACTGCCCTACCTACAGGATGCTCGAACAGAGGTTGATTTCCCGCATTGATTATGGCTGAAAACGGCATACCATGCAGGATGCCAAAGCATAAATCCCCGAGCAAAAGGAGGAGGGATGCAATGAGAGCAAGTAGATTCAGGAATTTCCTGAAGTCGCTTATCAGTGCCGACGTACCAACAGTCGACAAATCTATACAAACTGAGTCCCCCACCAGGGACATTGGAATACAAACTGAGCTCCCATCAGAGGTTAGAGCACCCTCCTCCCAATGCCGGGACAAGCTGCCGATTAAAAATCCTCAATGGCAAGAGCTTCCTGTGGTAGTGACAGACAAGGCTGTAAAACCCGTCCAAGAAAGCACAATAACGAGTCCCACCGCCAACCCCAACACCAGAGACAGCCCGGTGGTTAGGTTGCCTCCCGTGGACCCGGTGAGGGTGTACCCAAACCTTGAGTACACCATGCAGCTAGCAAGACTGGAGCAGCCGACAACCCTGACCACTGCACTGCGTCACGTGGTCCGAGTAGGACATGAGTACGGACGAAGGGTAACCTTCTTGGTGATGGAGGCTGTGGACAGAATACAATTAAAGTCGGTGAATCTCCCCACTGACTTTGGAGCACTGCGAGATCTACTCAAAAAAGTGTTTGACAGACGAGGAGAAAAATTTGACCTGGATGAAATTTACCAACAATCAGTGATGGCAAATGGGCGACTGGCATATGACTGGAACAAAACGTGGCCACATGACCACATACATACCTATTTTCCATGACGACTAGAATAAAATTTGGACAACTAAACACTCACAACAGTCGACTAGTAATGCAGGAGCTCCGAAAGGAAGTGGTGGAGAAGAGACTAGATATACTCTGTTTACAGGAGCTGTACTCTCTGGCTGGAAAAGTTGCGTTCACTGCCGCAACATGGCAAATTGTTAGCAGCGGGGACAGCCCCAGAGCGGCTACTGTGATAACAAAAACCGCACTGCGTGCAACACCTCTGTTACAGTATTCCAATATTCACTGCAACGTCGTGGAGATACAATCTCCTTCCGGAACTATCATCATCATCAATATGTACTTTCAGTATGGTGATAGAATTGAGCAACACTTAGAACACCTAGCAAGTGTGGCCACGGCGTTGCGGGGACGCAAAATCATTATAACTGCCGATATGAACGCCAAATCCCCCCTATGGTACAGTGGCACAAGGGATGAAAATGGTGCTAAAGCAGAGGAGACGATAATGGCTCTTCAACTGGTGGTGGCGAACAGACCAGGTAATCCCCCCACCTAGGTGGCTGGAGGAGGACAGGGCACCAACATAGACGTGACGCTGGTCACGCCGAACGCAGTGAATATGTTACAAGAGTGGAGAGTGGAAGACAATGCCACCAGCAGTGATCACAATTTAATCACTGTAGGAGGCAGAGAGTGCCGCTGGGCCATGGGGTGGGAGGTGCAAAGAAATTTCAGAAAAACAGATTGGGAACGCCTAGCCAGAGATTGCGACATTCCTCCATTACCAGAAGAAGACGCAAGACAGGACTTCAACGTGGACGACAGAGCCGAGGGACTGGTACGAGCGGTAACGAGGGCGATTAAGGCGGCCATACCAACCAGGAGGAGGGCCGTGGCGGCCACACCGGCACCATGGTCAGCCGAGCTGCAAGAACTACGTCAGTCTGTCAGAAGACTGAGGAAGCACTACCAGCGCAGTGTCGTCTGGTGGGAAAAGCAAAGATGGCTACAGTTATACCGGGAGGCAAAGGACAACTTTCAACAAGAGGTACAGAAGACGAGAATAAACAGCTGGGAAAGTTTTGTAACTAACCAGTTGGCCCTCGATCCTTGGGGTGTACCATACAGACTGGTGAGGGAGAAAATCCGCTCCCCAACAATGATATCAACGCTCAGGCACGGCGACGGAATGACAGAATCTTGGCAGGAAACTGCCGAGGTCCTCCTTCAGTCGCTGCTGCCTGACGATGACAGGAATGATGACACTGAAGAGCAGCGCCAATTACGAAACGAAGACCTTCATAGGTACGTAAATGACGAAGCGGTCCTCCCCTTCTCGGAAGAGGAAGTTGCTGCTCTTATCAAGTCCTTAAAGAGAGGGAAAGCCCCCGGACTAGACGGCATTGTGGCGGTGGTAGTGCAGTTCTTGGCCCCACAACTAGTTGCCCCACTTACACATCTTTATAATGCATGCCTTACACAAGGCAAATTTCCAAAGACATGGAAAACTGCAGATGTGGTAATCATCAAAAAAGGCCCTGAGAAGGACCCTGCTGAGGCCAAATCCTACAGGCCCATTTGCCTGCTGGACGGCTTTGGCAAACTCCTTGAAAAGTTGTTAACGAACAGACTGACTGCTCACCGCATGCTGCAGGGGATGAGCGACAGGCAATTCGGTTTTAGGCCGGGACGATCGGCATCTGATGCAATCGCCCTGGCGGCCGAGGTCTGCGGCTCCGCCCTGTGTAAGTATGTTGTTGGCATCATGGTGGATATCAGTGGCGCCTTCGACAACCTGTGGTGGCCTTCGCTCTTCTCCTGTCTTCGGGAGAAGGGGTGTCCAGGGCTGCTATATGGGTGTTTGAGGAGCTATTGTGAAGATCGGGAGGTATGGCTATCATCCCCTAGCGGGAAAGTCCGGAAAACCATCACCAAGGGTTGCCCCCAGGGCTCTGTGTTGGGTCCCCTTTTTTGGGACATCCACATGGAGCCTCTTCTGGAAAGCCTGCAACAGAGCGAAGAAGTGCTAGAGGTGATAGCCTACGCTGACAACCTCCTCCTGCTGGTCGGCGGCCGAAGTCGCGAGGATATAGAACCCAAAATAGAGCGAGCACTAAATAAACTACAACTATGGTGCCACAACACTAAAATGACGATCTCACCAACCAAGTCGACTTACCTGCTACTTAAAGGACAATCAACGAGAAACCCGACTGTGAGAATTGAAGGTACGCCTGTTCTACGGAGACGAGAAACGCGCTACTTAGGAATCATCATCGATGAAAGGTGGAACTTTGCAAGGCACATAGAAACCGTAACCCAGAAAGCCCTACAATTATTAAATAACCTGATTTCTATAGGACACAAGAGATTCCACCTCCCGCCTCATTTAATCAAGCTCTACCACAACAGTATACTGACATCAATAGTGGGTTACGGCTCAGGAGTCTGGGCTCACAGGCTCACGAGGGTGGTGCCTGTCATGACGGTGAGGAGAGTACAAAGGAACATGATATTAAGGTCCGTGGGAGCATATAGAACTTCTCCGGGTGGAGCACTGCTAATCATAATGGGGCTCTGCCCTTTAGATATTAAGATCAGGGAACAGGCCGCTTGGTACTGGGCCAGAAAGGGTATAAACACCAAGGTAGAGGAAATTATGGGGGTAATAGTCAGGGAAAAAGGGGAGATAAGGGAAAGAGGGATAGATCTATGGCAGGAGATATGGGAGTCGGATGAAACTGGTAGAAGAACCTTTCAGTTCCTACCAGACGTCAAGGAAAGACTAAAAATGAAGTATTTTGAGCCAACTAGGGGTTTGTTTCACTTTCACACCGGTCATGGCCCATATCCGACTCATCTAAGTCGGTTTGGGAAAAGGGCGACGCCTGCGTGCGACTGTGGTGCACCGGAGGGTACTCCTGACCATATGGTTTTCGAGTGCCCCCTTTTCGATGATGTAGCCGGGACACTGAGACGACAACTACCAAGTACAAATACCTATGACCTTTTGAGACAAGAGGAGACCTTTCAAAGACTGAACATACTAGCCAACGAGGTATCACAAAAAGTATTAAAAGCTTTTTTGAGAGACCTACAAGCCTAGTTAAATAGAAAACACCGATTGCGACCACAGCTCCGGTCCCATACCGCCCGTTCGTGGATAGGTCGACTTCACAGTTGGAATCCGCCACGACCGGGACTAGGGGGACTGGGGTGATCCCGAATATGACAACGCACGAACTATGACGTAGAATAGAAAGTAGATTTAGGCAATTAGAATAGGATAGTAAATTAGGAACCTGCAGCGATAAACCACCCTTGCCTGCCCGGTGCCAGGGGCATGCCCATAGGGATTAGCTCTATGGGCAAGGCTTCCAAAGTAGGTTTATAATTACACTGGCACGATTGTAACGCTGCAGGCAGTTAGTACTAACCCTTTTTGTAGTAACTAGAATTTAAGCTAACTTAAAATAAGAAGTAGTCTGCCTAGTACTAACCGCATAACTGTCTGTAATTAAGTATAATGTAGAAGCTGCTATTGTATAAAGTAGGAACATAGGACCCACTAATCAATAAGGTGGTGGGTCAATCTTGTATAATTATTATTGTGTTATGAAATAAATAAATAAAAAAAAAAAAAAAAAAAAAAGACCCTCTACTCTCGCAGCATTACAGGCCGATTACCTCTTCCCAACTCTCAGCAATATCTATAAGTGACTCCTGCTAATACCCATACATGAACATATTACTAAAGAGCAACTTCTGACAGATTTCCAATTCGGATAATGGCAGAACCAATCTTCCCCACAACAGATAATGAGAGTGGTCGAAGCAGCCACAGAGGGCTTCAACCACAGAGGCTACTGCAGGATAGTGCTACTAGACGTAGCCAAAACCTTCGACTCAGTATGGCATAGAGGGTTACTCTACAAGTTATACACATGAGGATTCCTCGGGAGCATAGTTAAGCAAATGAAAAGCTACGTCACTGATAGAACTTTCTCTGTTAAGGTAGAAACAATCACCTCCAACAAAAGGCGTTTGCATGCTGTGGTGCCACAGGGATCGGTTCTAGGACCTGTATTGTACAGTCTGCACTGCAGACACTCCCACGGTCCTCCTGGTGCACACTGGACAATATGCAGACGACACAGCCTTCTACACACGAAGTGCGAACAAGGACCTGGTCGTCTGTAGGCTACATGGGCTTTCAGATAACACAGAAACTTGGGCCCATCGCCGGCACATCACTGTTAACTCTGAGACGATGCAAGCTATGTTGATCACACAGAGGTTCGGATGACGCAGACCTCCTCAAAGACCCTCCCCCCCCCCCTCCCTCCACCTTCACCTAAACGGAACCCAACTCCCCTGGCGCAGAACCGCCAAGTAACTTGGCGTAACCTTCGACTCTCGTCTTACATGGAATCTCCACACAGACGAAGTCTACAGGAAGGTCCTTGCCACAATGTCTATGCTATACCCAATTCTTAACCAGCTCCCTTCCCTGCTCTTTAGGAGTAAGTGTCTATCAGGCGTTTATATAGCTGGTGATGGAGTACGCACGCCCTGTCTGAGGATACGCAGTTAAACAGGATCTGGACAAACTCCAGAGGCTACAGAATCGCGCCCTCAGGAGGGCGCTGCATCTACCTTTTGGGTTTCCAACAGATGATCTGCACGCCGCTTCTGAAATTCCCTTCCTTAAAGAGCGTTTCCAAGATATGGCAAGGGCCTTCTATGAGACCTCTTCCAGATCTGGAAATGACTTCATCCGCTCCCTGGGTTGGTATGGCATGTCCTGCGACAAGCACAAACGCCAGATGACGATCTTCGACGGCTAAGTCGAAGGGAAAATCCCTCTCTCCACCTGCTAATCCTGTTCCTTCCCTCCTAAAATCAATCACCTCGCCAACCCCGGACAAGTACCAGACACATGCATGACATTCATCACGTTACACAGACATCCAAAAATATAAGAAAACCATCACACACAAGCAAACACGTGGAGGAAAAGGCTAAAGGCTAAAAACTCCTCAACACACTTCCGCCAAAGAGGGGATGTATCAGATGAGAGTGAGCAGCTGACCATCGCTGATCGAGACCAGTTCTGTCGCAGAGTTCGAGAGCATCAGTACTGAGTAATAGGATGACGATACTTCGCCTGCGTTCCGCTAGTAGCAATAGAGAGTAAAGTAGTTGTTTGTAGGAGGCACAGGAAGCCACTTCACAACTAGAAGCTGACCTATGTTTCTTTCCTTTTTATAAATAAAGTAATCTATTAATTTGGAAGTGTTGGGTACATATCATTTTGGATCCCTGCCGGCGGCCATCGCAACTTCTCTCTTTCCTTGTTTGTGTCGGTGCTGACTCCCACAGTAGCCGACACAACACCATGTCTTACTTGAAGGGAAACCCTTATCCCTATTAATAATGTTATGAGATAATCGAATTTCAGTAGATTCCTTTAGAACACAACGCCGGCAGCTGGAATCAGGAGCAATCATTCGTGTCTCGTTATATATCTTATAGCCCTCATTAAGACAGTGTTCTGCCACTGCACATTTCTTTGGCTGGAGCAAACGAGTGTGACGATGGTGTCCTATACATCGGTCCTGAATAGTGCGTACAGTTTGGCCAATATAAGCTATCCCACAGTAACAAAGACTTTTTTATACTCTGTATTTACTCATTCCAAGGGCTCTAATCATAGTCGGTTCTAAAAATACACGTTACTTACCATATCTTCTTAAAATTCTTGGAATTTTCGAGGGTATACTCCCAGCGAAAGGCGAAAAAGTAACAGATTTACAAGTTTCACCAGCGTCGCGAATTGAAGAGCACGACATATTTGTTGGTAAGTACAATCATTCTTCTTGAAATCAACTTTAAGGTAGCTCAATTCCTGTGTCGAATTTGTTAGTCGGAAATGCCATACGCTCTCTTCACCAGAGTCTGCAAGAACTCTATGTGTTGGTATGGTGGATAACAACTGGTCAAATGAAAAAAACGTCACAATGCTTGGGTTTACTACATACAATACGGCCCAAAGTGCCATTGTCATTTCTGTGAAACAAAAAGTCAAGAAATAAGAGTTTTCCACCCTTTTCCTCTTCTATCGTAAATTTTACACTAGGATGTAGACAACTAAAGTGATCTAACGAACGGTTCAAAGCATTAGCCCCACGAAGGCGAATCATAGTAGTATCATCAACGTATCTCCAACAGCACATGGGTTTAAGAAACGATATCCTGAGCGCCATGTCTTTAAAGTCTTCCATAAAAAGATTGGCGACTGTGGGAGAAACGGGGCTCTCCATACCAACTCCGGTAGATTTTTGAAAATATGTTGAAAAATCTTACATTTGTTTTTAAACAGAATGGCTATACCGAGCAGCAAACACGACGTGCTGTTCAGTTCGGACCTTCAGTCAAACCATCAGAAAATACGTATTTGTAAATCTGTTGCCTTTTCACATGTTTCTGGCAGTACACTCTTGAAAATTTCAAGAACTATAAGAAGATGTGACATCGAAAAAGTATTTACACAACCGACTAAGCCGCGCGGGGTAGCCGAGCGGTCTCAGGGCGCCTTGTCATGGTCGGCGCGGCTTACCCCGTCAGAGGTTCGAGTCCTCCCTCGGGCATGGGTGTATGTGTTGTCCTTAGCATAAGTTAGTTTAAATTAGATTAAGTAGTGTGTAAGCATAGGGACCGATGACCTCAGCAGTTTGGTCCCATAAGACCAAACCATAAGTTTCCATATTTCCAACCGACTAAGATTAGAGAGCTTCTTGGATCAGTAAAGGGCGGCTTGGGTCTGAGGAAACCTAGAGTACACAAAATTCTTTGTATTTGTGAGGTGTTTTATATTGGCCAAAGTATCCGTACCATTCAGGACTAATGTGCGGAACACCATCGTCACACTCGTTTGATCCAGCCCGAGAAATAGTGACAGTATATAAATGAGGGACATAAGATGTGTAATGAGACGTGAATGAACGCTCCTGCTTCCTACTGCTAGGAATGTGTCGTAAATAAATCTATTATCTGATAATATTATTCATAGGGATAGGGTTTCCCCTTAATTGAGACGTGGTATACTTTTTTATCTGCTCGTAAACAAGAACGGCCATTTCTACCAGCGGCTTCTTTTAATTAACGTCTGGCTAGTGATGTATCGTTTTCCCTATTTCTTCCACCGGTGCGCTCCTAGGTCACTCGCACTTGGGGGCAGCGGCCGGCCGATCACGGTGTATAAAGGAGCCGCCAATTCTGCCGGAAAACTAGTTCCAGCGAAGTGGTGCATCAGCAAACTCATTTGAAGATGGCGGCCAGTTGGCCCGTTGAAATACTGTGCCAAAATGATTACGTTTTCCACCAGTATACCTGAGGAGAGTATCATCAATCTTTACACCGGAAACGTCTAGGTAATCACACCAAGAACCTTTACTAGGAGGAGATGTTAAATCTTGTCAGGAAGTTTGGTAAACTTCGTGAGAAGAAAGGAAAGCTACTGATTACATTTGTTTTTGTTGAGTTGCCGTAATGGAGGTATTATTCTCATATTCGCAAGAATTCCTCATTTTATTAGTATGAAAATAGCTAATGAGACTACGAAGTGTGCCAGCTTTGCTGTAGTATGTAAATGCAATGGTTTTACTCGTAGACATCTGGATTATATATCAAAAGATTTGTATTATTTGCATTTGACGATTTCATCCCGGCTGTTGGCCACATCGTGGGAATGGGTGGCTCCTCGTGCGCATTTTGGGACTCCGTGGAGAGGGGTGCTTTTAGTAAACAGTCATCTAAGTTTTATGGACTTCGTCTTCAATCCACCATTTCTTGTGACAATACCCGTCGACGGATTGTGGTTCATCTAACGAAAAAATAGCTGGTTGACCATTTGTCTCAATCATAGAAAAAGATTTAAATTTAGCTCCCACACCGATGAGTGTTCCCATTAGTGATTTCAGCTGTGCAGTTGCGCAATCCGTATCCCGCTTTCCTCAGGACCGGGCGGAGAAAATCAGGTAGGTCTCGCGCAACTTTCTTCCAGCAACTCTCCCACGAAGCAACATTTCATCTCGTGTGGCCCGTGGCAGAAGATCAGGATTTATTTATTGTTCCAGCCAACAAAAGCAATGCAACGATTCTTCTCTCACGTGGAGATTATTTGGTTAAAATGTATCTTTTATTGGAGGATTCGGCGTACCGAACACTATGCAATGATTCTTCGGAACGAATGAAAAGGAAGACTCTTTCACTTCTTAAGAAGAGCTCCTTTCCTTATGAGGTGTTTAAAAAACTTCACCCTAGACCGACTGTTCCCTTAAGATTATATGGTTTGCCTTAGGTCCAAAGCATGTGATACTTCTTCGTCCAATTATGAGCAGTCTGCGTGTTCCTACCTACAATTTGGCCAAATATTTAGCTCCTTTTCTCAGATCTAATGTTGGGAAATGTGAACATCACATTTCTAATTCAGTGGAGTTTATCCGATAGTTGAGGTCTTTGTACCTTGGTCCTTCACGATTGCTTCTTAGTTTTGATGTTGTACAACTTTTTACTCGGGTTCCTGGGGAAGAGCCCCTGTTGTTAATTTGGTGAGAAACTCGACGATGAAACAACTAAGTTACTTCGTCATGTGCTGACATCGACGTATTTCTTATTTAATGATATATTTTGAATACAGTGACAGAATGGCTATGGAGACCCCCTTTCTCCCACAGCCGTCAGTCTTTATACAGAATACTTTTTAGACGTGACGCTCAGGGCCTTGTTTCTTAAACCTACCTGTTTCTGGAAATACGTTGATGATCACGAGATTAATGCTTTGAATCTTTTTTAAATCCATTTTAATTGTCTCCATCCTAGTAAAAAATTGATGGTGGAAGTTGAAAAGAATAGGAAGCACCTTTCCTTGATGTTTTGGTTCATAGAAATGACGATGGGCCTTTGGGCCTCATTATACACTGAGGCCACAAAAATCATGATAGCGATGTGCACCTATACGGATGGCCGTAGTATCGCGTACACAAGACATAAAAGGGCTGTGCATTGGCAGGGTTGTAGAGTTGTCATCCACATTCAGCCGATCCATTTGCATAGGTTTGCGACGTGATTATGACTCACGACGTGCATTAACAGACTTTGAACGCGAACTGGTAGTTGGAGCTAGATGCATAAGACATTCCATTTCGGAAATCGATAGGGCATTCAATATTCCGCGATCTGCGGTGTCAAGAGTTGCTGAAAATACCAAATTTCAGGAATTACCTCTCACCACGGAAAATGCAGTGGCCAACAGCCTTCACTTAACGACCGGGAGCAGCGGCGTATGCTTAAAGTTGTTACTGCTAACAGACAAGCAACACTGGATGAAGTAACACCAGAAATCAATGTTGGACGGGCGACGAACGTGCTGCGAAATTTGGCGTTAATTGGTCATGACAGCAGACAATGGACGCGAGTGTCTTTGCTAACAGAACAACACTGCCTGCAGCACCTCTCCTGGGCTCGTGACCATAACGTCTGGACACTAGACGGCTAGAAAACCACAGCCTGGCCGGATGAGTTCCGTATTCAGTTGAAAAGAAAGGATGTTAGGATTCTAGTGAGGCACAGACCCCACAAAGCCATGGAACCAACCGCGCGACCGCTACGGTCGCAGGTTCGCATCCTGCCTCGGGCTTGGATGTGTGTGATGTCCTTAGGTTAGTTAGGTTTAAGTCGTTCTAAGTTCTAGGGGACTGATGACCTCAGAAGTTAAGTCCCATAGTGCTCAGAGCCATTTGAACCATGGACCCAAGTTGCCATCAAGGCATTGTGCAAGCTGTTGGTGGCGCCATAATGATGTGGACTGTATTTACATGGGATGTACTGGGTTCTCTGGTCTAACTGAACCGATCATTGGCTGGAAAAGGCTATGTTCGTCTACTTGGAGAACATTTACAGCCATTCATGGATTTAAAGTTCCCAAACAACGACGGAATTTTTATGGTTGACAGTGCTCCTTGCCACGTGGACTCAATTGTTCGCGAGTGGTTTTAAGAACATTCTGGAAATTTCGAGCGAATATTTTGACCAACCAGATCGCCCGACATGAATCCCGTCGAAAATGTGTGGGACAGGTCAGTTCGGGCACTGTGTCCTGCACTGGCAACACTCTCGTAATTATAGACTGCTATAGAGGCAGCTTTGGCGGCCGAAGTGTTCACCCTCATTTTACCAACGGACTCGTCAAAGAGGGCGGAGGAGGGGACAGAGGTTCAGGGCACTCTATTGCCTCCGTGATGAGAAACTGCCCTTGAAAGGCAGAAGAATCAGCGATGGTCAATGACATGAGGATGCAGAAGGCAATGGAAACCACTGCATTAAAGCCGCATATTCTGTATCGATAGAACATGTGGCCTGCAACTGAAAAAGTTTAATGACGATCTCTCCGTTGGAAAAATAGTCTGGAATAGTGCCCCATTCGGATCTCCGGGAGGAGACTGCAAAAGGGAGGTGGCCGTGAAAAAAGGCTTAATAACCAACGAAAGGATAACGTTGTACGAGTCGGGGCGTGGATTATGATGAGTTTGAACGTGCTAGGGAAGCTATAAAATCTGAAAGCGAAAATGCAGAGTCTTAATCTAGATATAGTGGGGATCACTGAAGTATAATGGAAAGAAGACAAGGATTTCTGGTCAGAAGACTACAGTGTAATATCAACAGCAGCAGAAAACGGTGTAATGGGAGTAGGGTTCGTTATGAGTTGGAAGGTAGGACATGGAGTGTGTTACTGTGAACAGTTCAGTGATGCGATTGATCTCATCAGAATCGACAGCAAACCAACACTGGCAACGTCAGTTCAGGTATACACTCCGAAATCTCAAAGTGAAGGTGAAGAGGTAGGGAAAGTATATGAGGATACTGAACGGATAATTCAGTAGGTGAAGGGAGACGAATATCTAATAATCAGAGGTGGCGGAGGGGGGGGGGGGGTAGGAGTGGAATGTTATTTTAGGGGAAGAAGTAGAAGAAAGGGTTACGGGAAAATATAGACTTGGTAGTAGGAAAGAGGGAGGAGAAAGTCTAATTGTGTTCGACAATAAATTTCAGCTAGCACTAGTGAATACTATGTTCAAGAATCAGAAGAGGAGTAGTACTTGTAAAAGGAGAGATTTCAATTAGATTACATCACGGTCAAGCAGAGATTCCAAAATCAGATACTGGATTGTAGGTGGAAAGATTAAACTGGAGGCCTCTTTGAGGGGAAGACTTTTCTGATAATAGAAGAAGAAACACGAGTCGATACAGGAGAGTTAGGGGATCCAGCATTAGAAACAGAATTTAAAACAGTTTTGGAAGACTTAAAATCAAAAATGCATCACAACTTTTATGATCATTGGGGAAGGGGCACAAAACGACTATTCACGTCGGTCAGTAAAATGTATGAGTCTAGCGCTATACCATCTGACTTCCGGAAAATATCACCAACACAATTACAAAGACTGAAACAGCCGACATATGCGAGAACTGTAGCACAATCAGCTCATACGTCCAAGTTGCTGTCAAAAATAATATACACAAGAATGGAAAAGGAAATTTGGGTTGTGTTAGTTGATGATCAGTCTGGTTTTAGGAAAGGTAAAGACATCAGAGAGGCACTTCTGACGTTGCGGTTAATAATGGAAGCAAGACTAAAGGAAAATCAGGTCACGCTCATAGGATATGTCGACACGGAAAAAGCGTTCGAAAAAGTCAAATGGCGCAAGATGTTCGAAAGTCTGAGGCAAATAGTGGTAAACTATAGGGCGGAACGGGTATTATATGTATGAACAAGAGACAAGAGGGATCAACAAGAGCGTAAGACCAAAAACAAAATGTTCGGATTCAAAAGGCCGTGAGACATGGATACAGTCTTCCACACCTACTGTTTAATCTATACATCGAAGAAGCAATGACGGAAACAAAAGAAAGGTTCAAGAATGGATTTGAAATTGAACGTGAATGGATATAAATGATAAGATTCGCTGATGACATTGCTATCGTCAGTGAAAGTGAAGAAGAATTCCGGAAATTCCTGAATGGAATGAACAATCTAATGAGCACAGGACATGGACTGAGCGTAAATCGAAGACGAAAGTAACGAGGAGTAGCAGAAATGAGAACACCGAGATACTTAACATCAGGAATGATGATCACGAAGTAGAAGAAGTTAAGAAGTTATGCTCCCAAGGCTACAAGACAACCCTTGACGGACAGAGCAAGAATGGCATAAAAAGCAGACTAGCATCGGCAAAAAGGGCATTCCTGGCTAAGAGAAGTCTACGAGTTTCAAAGATACGGTTTAATTTGAGGAAGAAATTTCTGAAAATATATGTTTGGAGCATAGCATTTTAAGGTACTGAAACATGGACTGTAGGGAAACTATAAAAGAAGAGAAGCGAAGCATTTGAGATGCCGTGCTACAGAAGAATTATGAAAATTAGGTGGACTGATAAGGCGACGAATGAGGAGCGGCTCCACAGAATCGGCGAGGAAAGGAATATGTGCAAAACACAGACAAGTAAAAGGAACAGGACATCTGTTAAGACATCAGGGAATAACTTCCATGGCAACAGAGGAACCTCTAGATCGAAAAACGTATATACGAAGACAGAGATTGGAATATCTTCATTAAAAAAGTTGAGTTCATTTTAAGTGGAGTTTCTGCGCTAGACTAGGCAGAAGCACAGGTCTGACACAAAGTTTGTAGGTATCCCATAAATTGGGTCACCTCCGTTTACATCGCAAACCTACGCACAGTCATTGTTATTTTCATGCAATCAGCTATTACCCTCCACACCAACGCACTAATGTCTTGCAGATTTTGACGAAGAG
Source organism: Schistocerca serialis cubense (assembly GCF_023864345.2). NCBI lineage: Eukaryota > Metazoa > Arthropoda > Insecta > Orthoptera > Acrididae > Schistocerca > Schistocerca serialis. Next base: position 685,634,193 of record NC_064638.1, on the reverse strand, counting down.
AGCCTATGTCATTTCCGATGGAAAAAATTGATACGGGAACTGAAGCATCTTAAGGTTGTCTTTAAGCAGAGTGGTTATACTGACCAATAAATATGTCGTGCTCTTCAGGTCGTATCAGATAATATGACATCAGAAGTGTATTTATGCTCCACCTAAGGTTAGAGTAAACGATGACTTGGGAGTTAGGAAACTCACAGTACACAAAGTTCCTTGTCATTGTGAGTTGGATTACATTGGCCAACCTATCCGTACTATTCAGCACGAATCTGTAGAGTACCATCGTCACGCTAGTTTGTTCCAACCGTAGATATCCGTAATGGCAGAACACTGTCTTAATGAGGGACATAACATGATAACATGTTGTATGACGAGAGAAAAATTATCGCTCCTGCATCCTGCTACTGGGAATGTTTTCTATAGGACTCTCTTGAAATTCCACTACCTGATAATATTATTGTTATGGTAAATGTTCCCTTTTAAGTAAGACGTGGCATCCGATTTTATCCGATTTCAAAGAACAACGATCTTCTTTTAGACCAGTGGATTCTTTGTGGATTCTTTTAATTTGTGCCCTATTTGCATATCTCTTCTACCAGTGTACTACTAGAGTGATCGTCACGAACTTAGCCTCTTCAAGGTCACACCCGCTCCACGCAGTCCATCGATGCTAAGCACTGTGATTTGCCCGCCTCATAACTTTGTTGCCACATGTACACCGTTAACAGCGCAGCAAGTCAACGCCACCTGAATGCTCCGTGTTTCCATGCGGTATCAAGTGTTCACATGAGGCTGCAGTCTTCCATGGAATGGTGCACTGTTGTGTTTTTGGTAGAGAGCGAAGTTTAGGAGCAAGGGCCTACATTTAGTGCTATTCGGGTCATTGTACTTAAAGGGCGAAGAGGCATTCGAAAACACTAAAATTGTCGTACCGAAGGTACTGTACATTTTTTACTGGTCTTGGCACCAGGTGAAGAAGCCAGGAACGATACAAATGTTGCACCAGTTTGTAACCTCCCCCTTACTTATCGACCTTAATGACAGTAAAAATTAAAGCGCGTGTACCTAATGGAAATTTGAGAAAAGCAATCGTCACCGAAGTTAATCTGTCGGTGAAGAAGGTGGAAAGGGTTACATCTAAACGAAAGGAAAAATGGAAATGAAATTGGTGGAAATTAATTTTGAGAAAAGGGTAAGATTAATAAAGAAAGTAAATGTGCGGTCGTTACGTTAACAATGAATTGGCGTTAATTAGATATTTGAGATTTGGGGAAAATTACGGTCGCCAGTCCTATGGACAACTACTATAATAACTGAAAAATGAAAGATTAATGCACATATAATTAGCACTAAAAGCGTGGCAACTGAAGGTTGACACGTGCTGTGTGAAAACAGAATGTTTGTCAGAAGTAATAAATTTCGCTAGACTCTGACTTAATTTAGCAGAAGAATTAACAAAACCGGAAAACTGAAAGTTAATTTAGTGACCGAAATTAATAGTGAACTTTGTTTCTGAAGCACTATGAAATTCAATAAAATAAGGTTAGTCTTGGGCTACCTCAACAATCATTTCAAAAGCTACTTGAATCTATGCAATTTAGAAATGAGAGATTTAACTTTGAACTTGAATTAAATGATCCTGAACAATTAACAATAGTAAAATTTAATACGTACCAAGCTGAGCTGCAGCCACAGGTAAGCTAAAATATGGTAACAAAATTCACACTCTAAATTTGTGCTTGTGTAATCTAAACACTGTAGCCAGCTATGAATACCTCAACTGAACTTTGAAATTAAAGCAGTGAAATTGAATGATATTACTTTAATGCTGGCGTTTGAATTTCGACGACACTCGGGTTCATTCCGGAAAAGGAAGGGACCCTGCTTTGGTAACGCAATTAGGGACAATGAGCAACAAAGGTTCATGCTAATTTGCTGTAATTCTGTGAGGCAAATGGGAAATTTTAAAAAGCTGAGGTCTGCCATACAGTTCTAAAACTTTACGTGCTTCCAGTCTTCCTTGTTGGTTGATTGAAGGTATCAAGTCGTCGGTCGAGGAGGTGGCGACAGTCACTCATTGTCGGCCGTCGCTGTTGCAGAAGCTGGATGTTGGCGCGCCTTCTTCTCGACACTGTCACCAGGCGAAACGGCTCTTGATGTGCGTCAGTTAATGCTTCCCGTCCGCGACACCGTGTCAGAAACTATCACCGCAAGTCGAGCGCAATTAAATGCTGCCAAACCCCGAAAGCGCTGGAACTCGCGGGAGCGTCACACAACACACCTGCTCCACCGGCCTGCTACCGCCAGACTCCCTCTACCCACGCTCCATGGGGCAGAGTTAACACTACCCGGTATACTAAACACTTTGATCTTCCACACGACCTATACAATCGTTCGATAGCATAGTTCTCCCTAGGCAAGACCCAGCGTAAAAATACAAATAATATTTACAAAATAAACCAATTACACATCGACATAAATGCATAAATATATGTATATTCAAATAGTAAAACAATTACAATATATAAAGACACAGAAATGTCATATCTTCAGGTAACAAAATAAGGAAAAAAATTTATAGTACAATAGATGGAAATAGGAGGATATGCATTTCCGGCGTTACAAGTTCATTAAATAACAACAAAGCCTTGTGGTACGTATTTCCTAATCAATTGTATTTCGTGTTAACAGTGCTGTAAGGGATATAAATGAAAAGGGAACTTATAGAATATTACGATGTTGAAAAAAATTTGGTGTTGTTACGCTCCACGACAGTATCATTGGGCCGGCCGATGTGGCCGAGCGGTTCTAGGCGCTTCAGTCTGGAACCACGCGACCGCTACAGTCGCAGGTTCGAATCCTGCCTCGGGCATGGATGTGTGTGATGTCCTTAGATTAGTTAGGTTTAAGTTATTCTACGTCTAGGGGGCTAATGACCACAGACATTAAGTCCCATAGTGCTTAGAGCCACTTGAACCATTTTTTGAGCTGACTGCGAGATAAAACCAGGATAGATGATGGTGTTGCCATCCCCACCACTGCAGAAGGCACAGGACCTGGCAACACAAATACCTCACCTTTTTTAACAAATGTCATATTACTGATTGATAAGTGCTAACTGTCGACTGCCTAGTGCGTAATTTTAGCCCTTGTGTCAATTGCAGCTATCCTGTGAGAGGGGAGACTACAGAGGTCGACCCTCAGCACGCCTACCTGTTTCCAGTTGTCTATGGAACCACGAGTCCGGCTGGAAGGACACTGCTGCTGCCAGCTGCAGTACCAACTTCCAGGGCCCCACTCATGGGGCTCGTATATGGCGATCACATTGGGGGCTTGCCGTCATTCACTTTCGAGTGGGTGAGACCCTTGCTGCTCATCCTATTCCTATGCCAGGCACCAATTCTTCTGGCCCCTGTCTCCTAAAAGGGGGCTGAGAGCTGACCCATCCAGGCCAGTGAATACTTCTAGTGGACCTAGGGCGAGACTGCTGAGTGGCAATCTTCGATGTCCAGGAGAGCACTTTGGAGATCCACCCATGACTTAGTGGCCGCCACCTGACATTACACTGTGCTGGGGATACTGTAAGACAATCGGAAGCCAGCCTTCCTTCGCTAACGAGGCGCTACTCTGTCGGCACGGTTGCAGCATGGCGCTTTGGAAAACTGTCCTGTATTACTGCCTCATATATGTATTGTTGATAATGATGTTTCCTTGGTGATCTGGGGAGCAGTTAGGACATCATCACCGCATCCCACCCACCTCTCTCCTGACGACTATTGGCGGCTCGGATTGGAACCCCATATCTGGTGTCTCGAAGTGGTTACCAGTGGTAGACGACTACGTCTGGTGTCACATCTACACATTTAGATCAACAGCAGCCGACCATCTATGCAGCTCTGATGTCTGGTCAACAGCTACGAGTTGAAGTTCATAACAATCCGGTGTGGTGAGTGACTGATCTTTGTTCACTTTCTTGTTCTCTATTTCGGCATGGCCATATAGAGCCACAGGGACTCTAAAAGTACGTTATAAGTGTCGTTTGTTAGACCACAGGAACCTGCGGACTTGTCTCTGATCCCTGGGAACAATATAGAAGTTTACTTGCAGCCAGTGAGGTGTCCGTATCGTGGGATGACTTCCTTGTGTTCAAATTGTGTCAGCTACCCGTAGCACACGTAGATGGAATGGTCACAGGCCACACCAGTGAACAGAATCTCGCTGGGCTATGATACGGTGTAAAGATTACATGTAGTCTAGTTCTTTTCTGCCTACTGCCGGTGCAATTTTCTTCTCGTCTTGTAGAATGGCTGATGGAGTTCACGCAAATGCTAGACACGACCTGAGTCTGAATGAAAGCGTGGAAGCTTTGAAGGGACAGATAACCGGGTTTTAGAAATTATAGCGCAACAGTGGCAAGATAATTAAACCTTGTGTAGGAGAATGAAACGAAGAGAAACCATTGGGGGGCAAGGACTCCTTGATTCAGTACAAAAGAACCTGTTGAATGTACCTGCCCCAATCCCATAACAGCTAACATCATAGTGCCATTGTAGGGGAAACAACCGAGGATGTATCGATTTTTAGTAGTGACGTAAAGGCTACCGCCGAATTGGGAAAGTGGTCGGAAGAAACATCTTCGAATATAGATAGATTAAGGTTAGTGGGGGACACGGAACGTTCGTTTGGTATCATGTGACCCTCATTAAGGCCCAAACACTTGATGAAGTGGCTGACAGTCTAGCACAATGCTCTCGGGAGCAGAACACCACGAGGTTCTTTAGGGAGAGACCCAATGGATTATTACAGAAGCTTGGCAAATATATTGAATCCTTTTCTGACAGCATTAGGAAACTAGACTTACAAAACATATGAACCAACGCAGAATGTCGATGCTGATGAAGTGATTCGGCGTGAGGCAGACAATAGAGTTCTGGATGTGTTTCTAAGAGGTATTTCTGATGATATATTGAGGAGGTTTGGAAAGGAGATCCCAAGTGACCTATCTGTTGCCATTAGGATTGCTTTGAAATTGGAGAAGATCGACATTATCACACTAAGGCAGAGTGGTCATGGTGTTTCTTCTTCTTAAGTGAAATGTTTTAGACAAGGGCTCACACGTCACGCCACGAAACAATGTCGTCAGCCTGAATGCAAACGAGGGGTGGAGGACCATAAAGCACGTGATTGTCGGAAGAAAGCAGGGCACAAGCAGCTTCCTAATAATCCAGAGTTGAACGGCTATTGGAGTGCCCCATCTGTCGAGTGGCATTCCCAGTAGAACACAAGACCGCAGAAACGAATGCAGAGACGGACTGTTGTTTGCTAGGCATAATAAATGGTAGAGAACATATATTTCTGGTGGACACAGGGGCTCAGGAATCAGTAATCAATCTGGATCTCCTGGGCGGAAAGAGACAGCGGTCGCCATAGTATAAACTACCTGGAGTTGATGATAATGATGTGAAGTCACTGGAGGTCACGCTGTTCAGTTGTAACGTGGGAAATAAGTGTTTTAGATAGCACGGTAGGTTCCCTGTCCCCAGTTAACGGTAGGTTCCCTTTCCCCAGTTAGGCTCATGGGCTAGGACATGCAAATCGCCGAAGTAGCGTCCAGTTGAAAGACTTGCACATGTTCATTGAGCCACGCGAAAATTAAATATCCGCCATTGTTCAGTCTCGTTGCAGCTCCTGCCGAATCTATTTTGGAATACCGGGTGTGGTGAGGGGTCTTCTGCGGTCCTGTCACTTGACTTCATTGCTATACACCACGCAAAAATTAACCTATTACAGCGTACAATTCAACTTGGTGGAACATTGTGTCCGGCACCAGTGCATGTGTTACACTGCCGCAAGGTGGTACCATATAAGCTGCAGACACAGACACTAAAGATCAATTTGCATGATACGATACCGCAAGATACAGGGATCTGGATTAACTTCTGGATAAGCATAGGTGTGGACGTAGCTAAGGATTCATTATATGTTGTAGAAACTAATGAAGAATTTAATAAGTCACACTGTTTTGTATGCTGAAGTATAGTAAGTGTCAGTGACGTGGATATATATTTTATGGTTCCAGTCAGTCTCGATAATTTTGGCAAGGATGAGGTGTGTCTTGCAAAGGGTTTACTGATGCTAATCTGGATACTTTGGAGGAAGATAACCTGGGTAGGTCAAATGAGGATCGCTGCCGCAAGCAAACCGGCAATGCATCTGCATTATGTGAGAAAGTGAAGAATTTACAGGGAAATAATAGAAAACCAATGGGAACTTTCTTACTGCAGTCCATGGATTGTTTAATCCGAGTGCTCCGTTACCAACGACGCCACTCACACAACATAGAACACCAACAAGGAATATTGCTCCAATGTACAGGGGCCCGTATTGAGTTCCGAAGTGTATGCAACCAATAATGGAACAATTTATTGACCACCAGCTAGCTGACGGTATTACTGAGTATAGTGATAGTCTCCAAGGGATATTGGTAATTTTGGTCACATGGATGTCACCAGACTGCACTAAAAATACAGATTTTACTGTGACTACCAATACCTTAATGGATGAACGATCACCCATGCATATCTGATGCCAAAAATAACAGAAATTGTCAACAGTTTGGGTCAGTGTAACCATTTCTCCACAATGGAGCTAAACAGTGGTTATCATCTGATAGAAGTAGCGCCAGAGGATCGACAGAAGACAGCTTTTTCCATCCGTGGAGGTCGTTTCCAATATGGTCGAACGCCATTCTGACTCAAGAATACACTTGCCACCATTCAGACATTTTGGATGCTGTACTCAGAGGATTGAATGTATGATCTATCTGGATGACATAATAGTGATTGCAAGGGACATGGAAAGGCGTGTACGACGATTGGCGACAAGAACGACTAATGCTAAGCATCGATAAATGTCATTTTGCAGTAACAGAAGGAAATTATCATGAACAAATGGCGTCACAGCCAAACTTTACAAATTTTTCCCTGAATTTTATTCGTACAATATGTGAGAGATGGCCATGGTGGCTGATCGGTTCTAGGCGCTTCAGTCCGAAACCGCGCGACTGCTACGGTTGCAGGTTCGAATCCTGCCTCGGGCGTGGATGTATGTGATGTCCTTAGGTTAGTTAGGTTGAAGTAGTTCTAAGTTATAGGGGACTGATGACCTCAGATGTTAAGTCCCATAGTGCTCAGAGCCATTTGAACCATTTGAATACGTGAAAACAGTCACTGTAAAGTACACAAACGAAAAGTATAAAATTTAAAGAATATATTAACTATATCAGAGATATCAGAACAGTAACCATAAATGTAATCTCTAAATGGACAAAGATCATTGACATAAGTGGTTATATGAGAGAACTTTAATAGTGGTAACTATTTATTTACAGCTCGTACAAAATAGATACTTGTTTCAAAGCATTATTAACTTTCAGAGTAGTCACCAGTATTGTGTACAACCCGTTGCCAGCGATGTGGAAGTCGTAGGATACTGTTAGCAGTGCCAGTTGTGTTGACTGTTCGAGCGGCGCGGTCTATTGCCCGACGAATTTGTAGCAGTTCTGAAGCGAATGGCGTGAAGTGTTTCCTTCAGTTTAGAAATCGAGTTGCACTTACGAGGGCTTAAGTCATGGGAGTGCAGTAGGTGGTGTAGCACTTAGCAACCCCATCAGTGAAACAAATCAGTAACAGATTGCACTGTACGTGCTTGAGCATTGTTCTGCAAAATGATGGTCAGATCCTGCAGAAAGTGTCATCACTTCTACCCTAAGATGAACAGCATGAAGACAAAAGTGATGACACTTTCTGTAGGACCTGACCATCAATTTGCAGCACAGTGCTCAAGCACGTAAAGTGCAAGCGTACAATGAAACAGACGATTAATTAGCAAAGAAGCGATAGTGTAGTAAGAACATTTACTGAATTCAAACGTAGAATCTACAATAACAAAAGGGGCTAAGAAGAACCATCCCAACTCTTCAAAACCTTGTAACGCTCTACGTGTTTAGACGAGCTGCGCGGCCTTCTAGGTTTGGTACTGAGGAGAGGTGAATTTACTTGCTTGTCAGCGTGTGAGTCACCTTGGCAACGATGCCACACAGTCATTCCATGTAAGCTGAGGTACACAGGTGGTCAGTGCATAGCTGTATATGGGTAATCACAGAGCAAGGGGACTTGGATGATAGATGCTCATGTAGCTTGACAGTAGAACACACACTAGTAATGGCGGCGTTTAAGGCGGTCTAAAATATGGCTACATACAACACTTAGAAATTCAATAATAAATCACAGTTCCATAGCAGAGGAAATCTGAATACATCTTCCATCTAAGATAAATGACATGCATGCAATGAAACAAAAATATTTTGAATATCTTAAAAACTACAGAAGTTATTAATGAACCACAAAATTGATAACTCCTAAATACTTCATGCGATTTCAACAAAGAATGTCTCAAATGACAGCACTACGCTATAGTTATCATACCTGAAAGCTACACATCTGTGTGTATTTTATTTATAGACTTATAACGTTTTATGTGTATTTCACTATGCAGTCTCACTATGCAGTCTCCACAACAACACAGCAGCTATACGCGTCATGGCATGCCTCAGATCCTGTCTTATTGTGTAGTTATCTAACGAATATTTTTTTGTCATTTTTAACGTAAGCACACATTCACGAGGATTCTGTTTTATTTATTTATGATCAAACTATTATTTTTACTTATTGTAAATAGTTTAAGTGGAACTGGATGTTAATAACATTCCTTATACTAAATATTGAAATAATATGTCGGTTTAACGCATAAGGTGGTCACGTTAAATCAGATCAAGTCATTAGAACCTATGAATACTGTATATTTTGGTGGCGATGGCCTTTAGTCAGTGCGAATGAGGAAGTAACGGAACGCTACTAGAACGCTGAGCAGAGACGGATGCTGGACATGGACACTTAGTTCCGGGAGTCAGAAGGAGAGTTTAAGCCTTATGTAATGTGCAGTCTTCAGATGTAAAGCTGATACGTTTTGGGTTGTAATTTGCCACTCGAGTACTCTAATTTTCGAAGGAACTTTAACTTTCGCGAGTACTAAATGTGTTCCAGTTATAAACATTGATTTTTTCTGCTTGCATTATGGAATTAAGATTGGACAGAGCATGAGTTTCTACTCAGGTATGTAAATATATAGATCTCCATACTAAATTCTAAATTGTTTTGGACTGATGAATATCTTATGTTTTGTGATCCCAGAATAGTGCTTAGTTTTCCTACGTCTTTGATGACTAGTTAGCTTTGACGCACCCTTCTGCCAAGCTGTGGTGCACTTAGTGCAGTTTTATTGTTTTTTAAATAAGGTTTTACTTCCGTCTATTTTCAATTGTTGATTGTAGGGACATCTTTTCATATATTTGCGATTTTCTGATTGAATAAACCAACAATTATTCATCATCGTCCTCCGGTGTCGTCTACATCAATTTCAGATGTTAGAATAAAACCCTTTTCTTTACTTATTTCTTATGTTTCAGGTTTAATATATATGATTATTTTATTAATTCGTAATTCTAACCTATGCATGGACTATTTGACCGCAGGATCACGGGAACAAATTTTCTGCGAGTTTAACTGCTGGGCATGGAAGCAGACATCTACAGCTCGATGCTAGGACTTCATCGAGTCTTCCTTTGAAAAAGGAGCTGTGCGTAGCCCAGATACTGGTCTATTCTGTTTCAGTCAATTTTACCAGGTTAAAGCAATCGTAGAAGACTAGTAAAGTTGCAGACTCCCAGTTCACAAATGGAGACACTTTGCAATGATTCAAGTGTTCATCACTAAAAGAATAGGTTATTCTGAATTCTTACATCTAAATCACCTACAACTCAGCTGTACCCGTTGCTCTACTACGGAGACTTAACTCTACAATCCGCAAATTGGGAATTTCTTCCACGTGGCTTGCGTGGGAGTCAACAGAGCATCAAAATTTATTACTGTGGATCATGTCGTGGAGCAATGTTCTTTACGGTCATTATACTTTTTTCTGACCAAAATAGACAGTGATAGAATCCTGTGATTTTTTCCCACCAGGACGTCAACTGAGCAGACTCATTTCGATTTTAGAGGTAGTGATATAGTTTTACTCTATTTACCAGTTTTGCTTGGTAATCACTCATAACAATCTGCTTCTTCGCTAACGGTATAGCAAGATATTATCTAAGTTCAAAATTTCCCATTCTCTCAAGGTTTAAGCCGTTCAACATCTAGACAATTTGCCTCATACGCCGTTCCCTCAATAGAGCATTAAATTTTGAATCCTTTCTGTGCCAGCAGTGTCATCTTCCAATTAGTACCCGGTAAGTTTAGGACTATCTGATACTGATTGGTGCCCCGTACCCTCAAACTATCTTCAGTAGAAGATTCCTAAAAGTTTATCACTCCTATTTAACTGCTTGAAGTTCTCTATATCTGATAATTTTCACCTACTTGGGAATCGAAGTAACCTTAACTTCATTTCCTTGCCCTTAAAAGATGAATCTATCGACTAAAATCGATTGCTCCGATCCCAGTGGCTGCAGCACCTACTCTTCTATTCACTGCATTTCCGTCCACACTTATGAGAGATTTTTATGTGCCTCAAAGTGACCAACGAAAACTGCTTTCTGCTAGCTCTTCGCAGTTGCATTTCTGTTTGTCATATTCTTGGACCATTAGCGCTGAAATCTACTAGTGGCCATCTCCTTGTTTATTTCCACCAGATACATTTGTTTCTCCGGTGTCTGTTAACTGAACTTTTTGCACATTCTTTCAGTCAAGCTGAGATGCCTTTGCACCCCACATTTCTGGACTCCGCCGGCTGTCACATAGTGCCTGCCTAAACGACACCTATCTCTTCGACCGTTCTTATCTCTTTCCTTAACTTTACATTCATCCTCAGATTCATTAGCGATTTTTCATCCTTCTTCGATACTAGCACTATTGCGAGTATCAGACAGTAATCCCTTTAGCTCACCTATAATATTATCCACTGTTGAAGGATATCACTGTACAACCATGAAAGACAAATTAGATACTATTCCACATCGGTGTTTTGGGACTTGTTTTTTATTTATATGTGAGGAAATACTGTCCCAGGCAAAATGATAGTTTGATTTGTGCATCAGTACTGCATCTGTGGTCATAAAATGTGGAAAAAGCATTGCTTTATTTGACAATTACTACATGGAAACTATACTTCGGTACTGTGAAAAGGACGATATTTGAACACTGGCGAAATTTTACATCGTTGTACCGATCGAGACGGCACGCTTATCAGGCACTGGACCCATATTCTGGAGGACAGCAGTTCGAATCTTCCCCCGACCGTCCAGATTTACGGGGATTGGACTAAACTATGAAAGTACCGGAAACACAAATTGCCTAATACAGTGTAGCAAACCCCTTAGCATTCAAAACAGTTTCCAGACGACTCGGAATTGAAATACAGGTCCTATATGGTTTTCCAAGGGAAACATAGACAAGTCTTCCTGCAAAATAACGGCAAATTCAGGTAACGATGATGTAGGAACATCACGCTCACGGACCCTTCTCTCCAAAGTAGGCTACAAAGTCTGAGAATTGCTGAGATCTCGTGGCCATGTTGGCTAGGTGAAGGGACAATCATTGTTCTCACAAAACCAGTGCTCGATGGTGTGAGCTGTCTGAACAGGATCCTGGTGTCTTGGAACTCAGCCGTACCGCTGGGAAACACACCTGATGAGCCAAATGTTCACAAATCCTTGGAAGTAACGTGACCTTGCATAGTAACCACGGGCCCCATGGAGTACCATGATACGGCGGCCCAAATCACCACCCCTGCAATGTTTCACTCTTGGGACGTAAAGTCGGCCAGAAGTCAGAAACAGTGTGGAACAAGATTCATCTGACAAAATTACTTTCTTCCAAGACTCAGTCGTCCATGTTTTTTTGGTTTGGGCAACATGTTTTCCTGATAAGAGCATTTGCGTCACTAATGAGTGGTTCTGGAGTTCAAGCTCGCCCTGAAATTCCCTGCTTACGGAACCCCCTTCGTGCAGTTTTGTGTTGAGAGGGTCCGCGAGAGCGACATTCTACTCTGCAGTGACTTTTGCAACTGTCGTCCTCATATGTTCCACCTCAATACCGCCTTCCACGATCACTCAATACATACCGGGTGATCAAAAAGTCAGTATAAATTTGAAAACTTAATAACCACGGAATAATGTAGATGGAGAGGTAAAAATTGATACACATGCTTGAAATGATATGGGGTTTTATTAGAACCAAAAAAAAAACAACGTTCACAAAATGTCCGACAGACGACGCTGGACAGCTACCGTGACGGGTGAGAGGTACGCCGATATGTTACAGAATCGCATCATCCCCAGACTGGCTGATAAACGCATGCCGGAACGTACGATGTTTATGCAGGATAGAGCTCCACCCCATATTGTTAGACGCGTGAAAGATCTTTAGCGCGCGTCGTTTGGTGATGATCGTGTGCTCAGCCGCCACTTTCGTCATGCTTGGCCTCTCAGGTTCCCAGACCTCAGTCCGTGCGATTATTGGCTTTGGGGTTACCTGAAGTCGCAAGTGTATCCTGATCGACCGACATGTCTAGGGATGCTGAAAGACAACATCCGACGCCAATGCCTCACCATAACTCCGGACATGCTTTACAATGCTTTTCACAGCATTATTCCTCGACTACAGCTATTGTTCAGGAATGATGGTGGACATATTGAGCATTTCCTGTAAACTGCACCATCTTTGCTTTGTCTTACTTTGTTATGCTAATTATTGCTATTCTGATCAGATGAAGCGCCATCTGTCGGACATTTTTTGAACTTTTGTATTTTTTTTTTGTTCTAATAATACCCCATATCATTCCAAGCATGTATATCACTTTGTAATTCTCTATCTACATTATTCCGTGATTTATTCAGTTTTCAAATTTATACTGACTTTTTGATCATCCGGTAGTTTCTTCTGCGTTATAACTTAGCAGATGATGTTCTTTCGCATTCCTTAATGCCGTATAACTGCTCTCTTGGGTACAGAAGCACCCAACACACGAGCATTTACAATTTACCCAAGCGCGAATTCACTTGGCCCCGACATAACGCACTCACAACTATACCGAACACTGTTCTGACCTCGACTGACACTTTTAACTTATTGAGGACCTTGCACAGATGCCGTTCGAGCATAATTACAGTAGCACAAGCTGCAGACTTGTATAGCATGTGCGTTTATGTTCAAGAACGTATTTCTATCGGTGTTTCCACATCTATGCCCTACTTCCTTATGTTTGCTGTGGTTTCCCTGCATCCCTTCCGGCTTTCTCTCAAACAACACTACCACTTTCCTCCACTACCCTTCACTAATACGAGCTTGCGTTCCGGCTCTGTAGACGGGATTTCAGCCCTAATATTCTTTCCTTTTCATTGTTGTCTGAGAAAATAAATAATGCATTACAACATCACTTCAGTAACATTACTCGGTTGCCCTATAAAATTACTTAACCCATTACAACTTAAGAGTCCCACACCATTCAAAATAACTACTACTTACTCTTTCTTTTAAATATTAGAAGCCGGCCGCTGTGGCCGAGCGGTTCTAGGCGCTTCAGTCCGGAACCGCGCTGCTGCTACGGTCGCAGGTTCGAATCCTACCTCAGGCATGGATGTGTGTGATGTCCTTAGGTTAGTTAGGTTTAAGTGGTTCGAATTCTAGGGGACTGACGGACTGTTAAGTAAATGTATAAGATTCTATTTCAGTTCATATTTTTAGTCACATTTATTTCTGATATTGTATTCACTGCCATTAGTTTCTTGTATTATAATTCATTCCCTTGCATTGTAATTGGAAATAAACGAAAACGATGAATCTTAATTCTTGTGTGCTGAGCGCATACTAGTCCCAACTATATAAATTATTTAACTCACAAATAACACTGAGAGTCACAGAGCGAATGATTTCTGTGACAATATTTTCGACGTATTTGTGTACAACTTGTGTCTTGAACAACTCAAACTACTAAGGAACGCATCGTAGTCTTCTCTTAGCCGAGCGGTCTAAGGCGCTGCAGTCATCGACTGTGGGGCTGGTCCCGGCGGAGGTTCGAGTCCTCCCTCGGGGATGGGTGTGTCTGTTTATCCTTAGGATAATTTAGGTTAGGTAGTGTGTAAGCTTAGGGACTGATGACTTAGCAGTTAAGTCCCATAAGATTTCACACACATTTGAACATTTTTTGTAGTCTTCTCTGTTAAAACTTGCAGCACATATGATGTGAACTAGAGCTGCCACGGTAAATACAAGTGAGGTTAAGAGGACAGTATTATTAACTAATTTCCCTCGCAAGTCGGTATCACTTTTAGAACCAGTGTGACACACCTTCGTAACGTGTAGTTGTGTGGTGATGCTCGGCTATGATGTAACTGCCTCGAAACCTTGTGACGTAAATCAAATTTCCCTTATATTTGGATGGGGCCCTAAACTCGGCAGTCATCTTCACTTTCGTATTTTTTCCCATCGTCAACAACTACACTGCCTAAGCGGCCGTGCAAGCAGCGCCAACTAGAATGATTCCCTTCAGCCAGTGTGTCTTAGGAGTCTAAAACGCATTTTCCGATAAAGAAGCACTTCTCTTCGCTATTGTATTCTTGACAGGAGGTTCTCAAAACAGCGACAACTGTTTCCGGACCCACGTTACTCTTGTACTTTCAGTCACCCTTCTGGTCGGCATGAGTATGTCCTCATAGACAGTACTTGCATTCACTGACATTCATATGCCGTTGTCGTGGAAAGCCACAAAAGCGAGTGGGTGGAAAGCTAGGAGGCAGCGAGTATTTACCTGTCACCGCAGTCAGGTACTGCATCGTGCGACGGCTGCGTCCTACCGCCATGCTTCAGGTAATTGGTTGCACCTGGTACTCAAATACAGGTAAAAAGCCCAGGCATGCTTTATACGTTTCGGCCGCTCGTCAAATTTTAATTGAGCGATATCAAACAGCAGATAAGACTGCGAGCGTCGTCGAATATTATTAACTGCTCACAACTAATATTGTTATCTCATACGGGATAACGACGATGCAAATTATCTGATTCTGCTAGTTTAATTTTTCGTGTCAACAGTGTAAGGACACCAAGCACTGAATAGTTAGTTTTTCGTTAGAGATGGTATGATACTCGCTTTACTGATATTCAGTGGGACTAATGTTCGAGATTAGCCCCCAGGTTGCTGCATATATGATTGTGCAACGATCAGTAGCTGTATCTGCATGGAAGACTTCAGCCAACTAAAGCTGTTACCATACATTGCTGCAGCACTTCTCCCGACAATCTTCTAGTGAGCTCATGTCACTCTCTTAGACGTTGAGCTTGCAGTACTGAAGACATCGAGTAAAACCAATTTTGCCATGTGTTTTCTTAATAAATTTGCATTTACATGATTAAGTAGTGCATGTGGCTTAGTATGTTCATCATGACAAATGAAGTGGATTGCCGTACAGAAAGACATACACGCCATCCGTCGAAAAAGATTCGAGACTGATTTTATTACTGTCGTATATCGATAAGAGATTTCCAATTGACTCCGTATTTCTAGATTTACAGAAAACTTTTTAACAGTACCTCACAAGCGGCTTGTAATCAAATTGCGTGCTTATGGAATATCGTCTCAGTTACACGATTTCCCGCGCCCGGTTTCGATTCCCGGCGGGGTCAGAGATTCTCTCTGCCTCGTGATGACTGGGTGTTGTGTGATGTCCTTAGGTTAGTTAGGTTTAAGTAGTTCTAAGTTCTAGGGGACTGATGACCATAGCTGTTAAGTCCCATAGTGTTCAGAGCCAGTTACACGATTGGATTCATGATTTCCTGTCAAAGAGGTCATAGTTCGTAGTAACTGACGGAGAGTCAGTAAAAGAGATGTGATTTCTGGCGTTCCCCGAGGTAGTTTTATAGGGCCCTGCTGCTCCTTACCTATATAAAAGATTTAGGAGACAATCTGAACAGCCGTCTTCGGTTGTGTGCAGATGATCCTGTCGTTTACTGTCTAATAAAATCGTCAGAAGATCAAAACAAATTGCAAAACGATTTAGAACAGATATTTGTATTGTGCTAAAATTGGCAATTGACCGTAAATAATAAAGTGCGTGAGGTCATCCACATGAGTGTTAAAAGAATCCGTTAAGCTTCGGTTACACGATAAATCAGTCAAATCTAAAGACCATAAATTCAGCTAAGTACCTGGGAATTACAATTACGAACAACTTAAATTTGAAAGAAAGCACAGAAAATGTTGTCTGTAAGGCGAACGAAAACTGCGATCTATTGGCAGAACACTTAGAAAGTTTAACATGTGTACTAAAGACACTGCCTGCACTACGCTTGTTCGTCCTCTTTTAGTTCTGCTGCGCGGTTTGGGAGCCTTACCAGATATGATTAACAGAGTACATTGAGAAAGTTCAAAGAAGAACAGCACGTTTTGTATTATCGGGAAATAGGAGAATAATAGAGAATTATTGCGAAAGTAGTTGGATGAACCCTCCGCCAGGCACTTAAGTTTGATTTGCAGAGTATCCCAGTAGATGTAGACATATTTGACATGAGTGCAGTAATTACATGGCAGATTGAACTAACAACTGTGGACAACAGATGCACATTCGACCAGTCAGTGGTGAGCAGGCAGTGTTAAGTAGTGGACGTGCGGCCGTTGTGTGTCATTATGTCTACATCTACATCTACATAGATGCTCCACAAGCCACCATACGGTGCGTAGGAAAGCGTACCCTGTAGCATTACTAGACATTTCCCTTCCTGTGCCACCCGCAAACAGGGCGAGGGATAAGATTATCTATATACCTGCGTGTGAGCCCTAACTTCTAGTATCTTGTCTTCGTGGCTCTTACGCGTAACGTATGTTGGCGACAGCAGAATCGTTTGGCAGTCAGTTTCAGATGCCGGTTCTCTAAATTTTCTCAATGGTGTTTCTCGTAAAGAACGTCGCCTTCCCTCCAATGATTCCCATTTGAGTTCCCATAGCATCTCCGTAACACTGACGTGTTGTTTGAACCTACCGGTAACAAATCTAGCAACCCGCCTCTGAACTGCTTTGATGTCTTCCTTCAACCGACAGGCTACGGATCCCAAACAGTGAAGCAGTACTCAAGAATAGGTTGCACCAGCCTCCTATATGCGGTCTCCTTTACAGGTGAATCACTCTTTCAAAAATTCTCCCAATAAACGTCTTTCTTACAGCAGTTCTCACGTGCTCGTTCCATTTCATATCGCTTTGCAATTTTACGCCCAGATATTTAAACGACTTGACTGTGTCAAGCAGGATACTGGTAATAGTGTATCCGGACATTACAGGTTTTTTCTTGCTACTCATCCGCATTAATTTACATTTTTCCACATTTAGAGCTAGTTGCCATTCATCATAGCAACTAGAAATTTTGTTCAAGCGGTCTTGTATTTTCCATTAGTCACTCGAAATGGTTCAAATGGCTCTGATCACTATGGGACTTTACATATGACGTCATCAGTCCCCTAGAACTGAAACCTACCTAACCTAAGAACATCACACACATCCATGCCCGAGGTAGGATTCGAACCTACGACCGTAGCGGTCGCGCAGTTCCAGACTCATGCGCCTAAAACCGCTAGGTCACAACAGCCGGCCAGTTACTCAACTTCGACACCTTACCGACACCACACAATCACCAGCAAACAAACGTAGATTGGAGCCAAATTATTTATTAATATACAGAACAACAGCAGTCCTACCACACTTCCATGAGGCACTCCTGACAATACCCTTGTGTCTGATGAACACTCGCCGTCGAGGGCATCACACTGCCTTCTATTACTTACGAAGCCTTCGAGCCACTCACATATCTGTGACCTTATTCCAAATTCTCGTACCGTCGTTAACAGCCTGCAATGGGACATCGTGTCAAATGCCTTTCGGAAATCTAGAAATATGGAATTTGCCCGTTGCCCTTCATCCAGTGTTCGCAGTATATCAAATGGAAAAGGGCGAGCTGAGTTTCGTACGAGCGATGCTTTCTAAAACCATGCTGACTCATGGGCATAAGCTTCTCAGTCTCAAGAAAGTTTATTATATTGCAGTCGAACCGAGAATATGTTAAAAGATTCTACAACAAACCGAAGTTAAGGATATTGGTCTGTAATTTTCCGGGTCCGTTCTTTTACACTTCTTATATACTGGAGTCACCAGCGCTTTCCTCCCGTCGCTTGGAACTTTGTACTGGGCGAGAGACTCACAGCAGATGTAGTGCCTTAGAGTACTCATTGTAAAACCGAATTGGGTTTCCGCCCGGACCAGGTGATTTATTTGCTTTCAAATATTTCAGTCGTTTCTCTACGCTAGGGACGTTTACTACTATGTCGTCCATACAGGAGCCTGTCCGATGGTCAAATGAGAGTACGTTTGTACGATCCTCCTGTGTGAACGATTTCCTGACCGCGAAATTTAAAACTTCGGTTTTCGTTGTCCTATCTACAACTGCTACAGCAGACTGGTCAACAAGGGACAATGGGAGCCTTACAGCGCTTAGCGATTTTACATAAGACGAGAACTTTTAACCTTCGCTTTTCTTCATTTGTGAGTTCCCTTTTGAACCGAGAGTGCAACAGCCGCTGCTTCCTCAGCATCCTCTGAATTTCTTACTAGGCACAATCCATTAGATCTGTTGCCCGTAATTCCTCTACATCCATTTTACTGGAACGAAGTGACGTCAATCCACTGTCTAAGTGAGATGCTAATAACTGCTTATCTGCCATACCTGGCAGAGACACACTAGCCTTCTTGATGATTTATTGACTTTGGTTATCATAGTTGCTATAGTGACGTCATGGTCGCTAATTCTCCTTTCTGTACTGACACCATCGGTCATTTGTAGCTACAACTTCTAAGATATTTCCATTGCTTGTGGGCTACCGACCTAGCTGCTCAAGACAGTTTTCAGTAAAAGTTTTAAAAGGTATTCCACGTGACTGTCTGTCTGTACCCCCCGCAATGAATCCATAGACATGACAGTCTGTACTCTGTCAACATTGTTGCGTCACAAATCGCAGTTGAGCAAAGAGCTGAGCATCTGAAATTAAGCATTCGGTACGTTCTCCAGAATGTTCTGAAGAAGAGAAAAGTGTGTATAAAGTTTTGCAAAGTTTGTCGCTCACACCTTGACTCTCGAATAAGAACAAAGATGAGTCGACGACTGCCGTGACTTCATTGAAATGAGAAACGCGGGTAATTCTTTTCTTTAAAAAATCATCACGTGTGACGAGACTTCGTATTACCAGTACAACCTTACCAAAAAATGACAAAGTGTAGAATGGGTCTCTGATGACTTGCCAATGCCGAAGAAGGTGCGAATGTGACGTGCGAGTTGAACATCTCAAAGGACAATTCCTCACGGTTGTATTAACGTTCTGTGTGGTTGGGGAGGGGAAGGTGACGACACTATGCAGGGGACATGAAGCATTAAAAACATCATCCGTTCCTTGACCTATCTAGAAACACCATCAATAAATAATATTAATCGCATTAGAGCCACAGAAATTAAATAAGCATTCATTGTGGATGAAATCAGTGAAGAAGCAATGGCCTGGAATGATTTACGTGAAACCGGTCAAAAGCTGAACTTGCAATGTGCTGAATATTTCGCCACAACGGAATACGGACCCGGCTGTGCTGCTGTCGTAGGCAGCTTAATGGATAGCACAGATATCACGTCACTGAATCTTCACTCCATCGATCCATTCATTTCATCTCAGTGAATTCATGTCATCTCAGTGAATGTAATTCAGTTGATACGGAAGGGTATTGCACAGTCCTTCACCAAATCCCTTCCTCTTCTGGCACTGTTCGGTATTCGTAGGTGGGAACATCAGTGAGTATGAGAGTTTCAGTGAGGCCTGAAAGCGTACTGAGGTAACCTCATGGTTGTAATGACTGCTTGCGAAAAATGTAGTAAACGATGCCATTAGTATGCCATCGCACAGACATTTTTAACTTTGCTCGATGAAGGACTGCGTGGATAAATAATAACTGTCCTCAGGATACTCTGGTGAAGAACAAAATGTGAGACAGTGCGAAAGAGTATACGTCCACATGTACTCCATTGCATTATCGTATTAATGATGTAAAGAAACAAAGGTCGGAATAGTTAATACTTTTAATCATCAAATCTTACCACGGCATGCAGGACAACAACGACTTACTCAATCAGCACTACCAGTCAGATGCATTTGCAAGTCAGTGAAAATCTGATGTCGGAATAGTGTAATCCACCCCTGTAAATGACGCAATTCCTTTTTCCCTTCTTTTCTCAGATATATGACTTGGAATTTTAGTTCACAGCGACACTGCGTGCGTAACGGCTTTGCAACTACTAGCAACAGTTTTGTTATAATTTATCCTAAGGTTATCGACGCTTTTCTTGCACAGATTAAGCCAAAAATTAAGTTACATTTTAGCGAAGAAAGTCGTATATCAAACTTAGTTGCCCCGTCATATTGAAAACGTAGTTGCAATCAGTGGCCGAAAGATACACGACATCCCACAGCAAAGGCTCCGTTTGGCATCTGGCTCTGCATCCGAAGGAAATAAGCGCAAAGACAAGGCGTCAAAATAAGACACGATGTTGCAGTACCCGTGTTGTGCACATACACGATACATAATGCGTGTCTGAAGGAACAGGCATTGCGATGACCACAGCCGTTATGAAACACATGAGATGTATTCGCTGTTGCGAATATGAACATCCATCAACTGTATAATGGAATGACGACAGTGAAAATTCGTGCAGTATCAGGACCCGAACGCGGATTTCCCGCTTATCCCGAGCCATTAAGCTTTCCAAGTACGACTGACGGCCCGACCCACCCAAACTTCCACTATGCTTTTAGCCATTTCTCTACAATCAGCTCTCATACATTGGTTACATATTCCGGTACATGGGAGACATTTTAGATGGGAGGAATAAGACACGTACGACCTCTCAGGATAAGTTGATGGAGACAAAGGAATGGTTCAAATGGACATGAGTATACGGGGCCACAAGTTCGGGAGTTCCGGCACATTTCTCAGGCACCACACATGTTCAAATTGACAAAAAGTGAAGCCCATCTCTAAAGTGTTCTGTGCGAAACCATCGTCGGATATCTTTGGCAGATAACTGCTGTTGGAGTCTGTCAGCGCTTCTAGGTGTCACCAGAAAAAGTGTGAGTAGCACTGCTTCATGAATGTGGGTCCTTGCGGGTGCGCCAGCCGAAGTGGCCGTGCGGTTAAAGGCGCTGTTGTCTGGAACCGCAAGACCGCGACGGTCGCAGGTTCGAATCCTGCCTCGGGCATGGATGTTTGTGATGTCCTTAGGTTAGTTAGGTTTAACTAGTTCTAAGTTCTAGGGGACTAACGACCTCAGCAGTTGAGTCCCATAGTGCTCAGAGCCATTTGAACCATTTGAACCTTGCGGGTGCCGCAGCACTGGGTCAGCTGTCAAGCAATAGCCTCTAGAAATCAGCTGCGCGCTAAAATAGCTGCAGTACTTAGACTGTGCATGGTGTTTCGTTCATCTGTTTTGTAAGTCCCTCTTTCTGGAAGTTAACAGCAATTAGTTTCTGAGTGTGTGTACTGTATTTAATTACTTTATTTCTGATTTAGGACAAACTGGGGTCACGAGTTGTTCTTACAGGGAGTTATGCCTGGAGACTGTGGTCAGTGTGGGATCTACTTGAAAAAGCTGACTGTTGTTCACGAACAACTGAAAGCTATAGCGGCAGCTGTCGACTGGTTGGGTACATGTGGCCGCTGCGAATTGCGCCTGTGGAGGGTTGTGTGGTTAGTCTCTCGCCGTGGTAAGCACGTCGCGAAAACTGTTGGTGTCTCGTATTGGCGACGTGGCCAACAGAGAACCTCCGTCTGATATGCAGCAAATGGTCGAAAGTCTCCGTAAGTCTAACGAACAAGTCTGAGACATTGCTTCCCACTGGCGGCGAGAATGCCAGATATTTCTTCACAACTCCAATGGCTTTACGTACCTCAAATGGTTCAAATGGCTCTGAGCACTATGGGACTCAACTGCTGAGGTCATTAGTCCCCTAGAACTTAGAACTAGTTAAACCTAACTAACCTAAGGACATCACAAACATCCATGCCCGAGGCAGGATTCGAACCTGCGACCGTAGCGGTCTTGCGGTTACGTACCTCATGTAACATTACTTTTAGAATTATATTTTCATTATTAACTATCTGTGTTACTGATTTACCTGTTAAATGCGTACAAACAATTTACTTGAAATTAAATATTGAAAAATACTGGGTAATAGAAGTGGTGACTAAAATCTCTTCATGCGCTAAGGATTAATCTTTTTTTACGTACCAATATATGCATTTATACCCTAACGAATTCGGTCTCCGTTCTTAGGTTTCCTAAGTTATCATTAACGTTTGTTTCACTATGCAAGGTTTTCAGGTGTAAAACAAGGGTGCATTTAGCAGTCTTCGTCTCTTCTAGTGCTGTTTACACTTTAAGGTGAAACTACCTCTAGTTCTTTCGATAAATCGTTTATTGTAATTTTATTTTGCAGCAATCTGAGTTCTAAGAATTTCATCAAACGTAACTGATTTACAGATGACATGGTATTACTAAGTGAAACTGAAAATGCAGTTAACAACACATTTTTAAAAAAACTGAAAGGCAGCTCTGAGGAATGTGGAAGATAAATGTGAAAAAGACTAAGGCAATGCTGCTTACAAATGAAAATTTGTGATGTGTTAGTGCAACAGTTAATAACTTCAGGTATCCAACAAGGAAACATCACCAACTTGACCTCATATCTTAAGAAGAAAAAAGGCGCAATTGCAGGATATCAGCTCCACAAATCGATCCCGTGCGAAAAATTGTTCCATGCTTCTGGTATCATGCAGTTATGAAGTTCTGAAAGAATAGATTTTAAACTTTAGCTCGAACTACTGTGCAGTGGAATGAGTAAGAGGTTGCGAAATACTCTTCTGACAATGGTAACATGCTTTATTCATTGTATTAAAGTGTACTGTTTCCAACCTATAGCTGGTGCAGGAGATACCTTTGCTTCGAACATATTTACCTCATTATTGACAAACGCAGTGTAAATGAATGAAACAAATTAGTATGTCATTAAATAATTACCGTAGCGCTGTTTACCGAGCGTGGTGACGCAGTGGTTAGCACACTGGACTCGCATTCGGGGGGACGACGGTTCAATCCCGTCTCCAGCCATCCTGATTTAGGTTTTCCGTGGTTTCCCTAAATCGTTTCAGGCAAATGCCGGGATGGTTCCTTTGAAAGGGCACGGCCGATTTCCTTCCCCATCCTTCCCTAACCCGAGCTTGCGCTCCGTCTCTAATGACCTCGTTGTCGACGGGACGTTAAACAACACTAACCTAACCTAACCTAACCCGTAGCGCTATTTAGTTATTAACTTTCCTGTTGTGTTTTTTTCCTTTCGACTTAAGGCTGGCACTGTTAAAAAAAAGGACATTTGCAGGAAATGCGCTTTTCTTCAACGTTATTGATGCCTTTGAATTGTTAATCGAAAATTATTAACTTCATTTTATAATAATTCGTCAGCTGCTTAGCATTATTCAGTTTAAGATGTATGTATAACTTCGCAATGTCAATATGAGAAAGCAGTTACGACGATATTGAATGCACAAGTGTACGAGGTTGACGTATTATGTACTGATAGTACAAGCTGTTTTCCGCGTAGGTCAACTTCGGTTCTCTGAAAAGATTTCAAAACACGTTGAACAGATATGTCCACCACCCCTACTCTCCTCTCTCACCTACAACCTGCCGCGAATACGATCTCTCTGGCTTCATTCCATTGAAGAGTACTTTCCCGTGGGCGGTTGCTGTGGGACGGAGCGAGTGACAAACGAACGATGTGCGCGAAATTTTAAAAGCTGCACTTTCAGGTCGTAACTGCGTACTGCCAGAATTATGGCACAAATTTTCGCGTGGGATCGATTGCTGGGGCTGATATCATGCAAGAGTGCTTTTTCCTCCTTACAATATGAGGAATAACTTTTAGTGTTTCTTTAAATAAACAGTTAAAAAAGATTAGTTAAGTGTTTAGTAAGGAACGTTGTCCTGAACGGTGCCGAAGCACCGACACCGCAAGGGCAGAAAGGAACAAAGCTTAGAGGCTTTTGAGACGTGGGTTTTGAGAGAAATCGAAGATGTGACTGAGCATATGGATTAAAGAATTAGGCTGTATTACACAGAGTGAATGAGAAAAGACTAACAGTGGATACAAGTAGGCTGAATAAAATAAACTGACTACTATGCTGGACGGGAAGTGACTGTATAATAAGGCACCGTGATGAATAAGACTGTTCCATCTATATGATAAATCTTTATTTATGATCCAACTACTTTCAGAGCGCTAGAGTAACATCTTTAGAGATAAATATTTTATTTCATAATTTATTCCAAACGATAACCTGTAGATGAGCTAACATTCCTTCTTCGATTGTGATAAAAATGTTCAACCGTCATGAGGTCTTAGCCCAACTTAACATGGAGCAGAATGAAGGGTGCATTATCCCGATGCAGGAAATCCAAGGCTAAACATCGTCGTGACAACATGAGGTCCAGAGTGATTAAATATGTATGCCTGAAGATGCGGCTCTAACGCCGCGAAACAAGTTGTACCATAAATAAAGATTTACCATACAGCTGACACGTTCTTATTCATAATGGTACTGTTCTACTGCTGTAGATGCCCACAGTACAAAATTTGCTGTGTAATAAGGGTTACACTAGAGGGACTGATGACTGGGAAGAGAAACAGAATATTCCGCTAGTTCACTACTTCAAGATAAATGCATTGTATACAGCTACTAAATTGATGGTTGGAATACGGGTAGACTGGGGAACGGCTGAACTTATAATGATGAACTTGCCTTATGAGGAAAACACATCAGCAGCATTTCACTTTATGCTGTGCCTTAACCTCTTAATTTTCTATCTGTGCGAAATTCCACTTCTATTCCCATTTCTGAAACAGAGCATTTTGCAAGTTTAACAGAGCAAGGTAGCGCAGAGGTTAGCACAATGACTCGCACTAGGGAGGACGACGGTTTAAACCCATGTCCGGCCATCCAGATTTAGGTGTTCCGTAAATCGCTAAAGGCAAGTACTGGAACGGTTTATTTGAAAGGGCACAACCTATTCCCTTCTCTGTCCTTTCGCAATCCGAGCTTGTGTTCCGTCTCTTAATGATCTCGTTGTCGACGGATCGTTGAACACTGATCTCCTCCTCCTCGCAAATTCAGGTAAAGCAAACGTCCATTTGAACCTTATGTGGTAGATCTCAGTCAGGTGTATCAGGAGATACACCTGACAAGTTAACAAAACTTTATTACGAGAGAGAAACATATGCCATGTCTACTGAACACAAAGCACAGAATCGAATCGAACTGTCCTTGACTCTCTGTACCACAGATATCACACACCAGTGCTGCAGCTCTTTGTTCTGCAATGCAATATCGATAGCGCTGTCTTCCCCACACAGCACCTGACCCCGACACTCCCACGCCCCCTCCCCCCCCCCCCCCAAACAGTGCGGAGCACTTAAGGAAGAGGCACTGCCCTCGAGAATTCAAGGCTGTATTACAGCTTTGATGTCGTCACGCTCTGAGTCGGGAGTGAAGCGGCAGATTGGTACACAGACGTAAATCAAATTCAACTCGTGTGATGGTATTTTCTCGTATAAAATTAACCACAACTTATTTGGTTTGCATTTCCTGTGCTTTAAAGTACTGTTACTTGATTTTCAATGTTGTATTCGAAATTAACAACATAAATGTATAGTGACAGATATTATACTGCACACTCTTTGTCATACATAAGAAACATGTATAATACATTAAAACACTTTGTGATTATTTTTTGCATTAGTATACAATCTAATACTGCATGCATGCATACATACATAACACATAAAATGTACATGTCAAACAAAATATGGCATATACTATTCCTTTAGTAAGCTACATTTCAAATTAATATTGATACCCATATAATGATGCAAATAAACACATTACTTGTCCTTCAACACAGCAGTTTTAACTTGTTTGTCTTTTGCCATTCAGACTAGTCTTGAAGGTAAACAAATTTAATGCTCAAATGTGTTACTATCCTGCATCCCTGCTGTTATATAAGTATTGAAACTTTCCTAGTCCTTTTTGCAGCTACATCACATTCAGGTCTTTTTGTGGTTTTGTGGGCTTTCTCCTCAACTCAAGAATTGTTTTTGATCTTGGAATATTTAGTTAGCAGCACATTCATCGAAATATCTACGCTACTGCCTGAAATTTCCATTAAAGATTTACAATATTCACAGGTTAAAATTAATACTTTCAAAAATCCCTTGGCGTTCTCACAATTCACAAACATTGTCTCATATTTGTGTGAAACAAGAACCTGAACTACTGGGTCATACAGATTCCAATTTCAATTGACAATCGGGAGAGGTGTTTTAGACCACCCAATTCAAACTGGCTTCGGTCACACAGCTTGAGGCTGTTGCCAATGGGCATCACTGTGGGGGTCCGGATGGGGGTTTGTCGGGGGCGTCCAGCTCGTCCCACGCGTCCCCCGATCGGCCTACGACTGTGGCTGCCCGGGATACTGCCCACATTGAGGCTGATCCCTCACCTGTGGTAGAGTGGGAGGTCGTCTCGAGGTGTGGCAGGGGGCGAAAGACATTCCAGAGGGCTGAACGGAAGGCCTCTCCAGTTTGCCTGACGATCCGGTTTCAGGCTCTGTCTCAGGCTGATACTGATCTTCGGCCGGACATGGCTGCTTGTCCTGTTCCAGAGGTTGCCCCTCAGTCTGCAAAATCCGGGCGGTCGCAGAGGGTGGGCTTACTGGTAGTTGGGAGCTCCAACGTCAGGCGCGTAATGGGGCCCTTTAGGGATATGGCAGCAAGAGAGGGGAAGAAAACCAATGTGCACTCCGTGTGCATACCGGGGGGAGTCATTCCAGATGTGGAAAGGGTCCTTCCGGATGCCATGAAGGGTACAGGGTGCACCCATCTGCAGGTGGTCGCTCATGTCGGCACCAATGATGTTCGTCGCTATGGATCGGAGGAAATCCTCTCTGGCTCCCAGCGGCTATCTGATTTGGTGAAGACTGCCAGTCTCGCTAGCGGGATGAAAGCAGAGCTCACCATCTGCAGCATCGTCGACAGGACTGACTGCGGACCTTTGGTACAGAGCCGAGTGGAGGGTCTGAATCTGAGGCTGAGACGGTTCTGCGCCGTGTGGGCTGCAGATTCCTCGACTTGCGCCATAGGGTGGTGGGGTTTCGGGTTCTGCTGGATAGGTCAGGAGTCCACTACACGCAGCAAGCGGCTACACGGGTAGCAGGGGTTGTGTGGCGTGGGCTGGGCGGTTTTTTAGGTTAGAAGGTCTCGGGCAAGTACAGAAAGGGCAACAGCCTCAAAGGGTGCGGGGCAAAGTCAGGACATGCGGGGACCAAGCAGCAATCGGTATTGTAATTGTAAACTGTCGAAGCTGCATTGGTAAAGTACCGGAACTTCAAGCGCTGATAGAAAGCACCGAAGCTGAAATCGTTATAGGTACAGAAAGCTGGCTGAAGCCAGAGATAAATTCTGCCGAAATTTTTACAAAGGCACAGACGGTGTTTAGAAAGGATAGATTGCATGCAACCGGTGGTGGAGTGTTCGTCGCTGTTAGTTGTAGTTTATCCTGTAGTGAAGTAGAAGTGGGTAGTTCCTGTGAATTATTATGGGTGGAGGTTACACTCAACAACCGAGCTAGGTTAATAGTTGGCTCCTTTTACCGACCTCCCGACTCAGCAGCATTAGTGGCAGAACAACTGAGAGAAAATTTGGAATACATTTCACATAAATTTTCTCAGCATGTTATAGTCTTAGGTGGAGATTTCAATTTACCAGATGTAGACTGGGACACTCAGATGTTTAGGACGGGTGGTAGGGACAGAGCATCGAGTGACTTTATACTGAGTGCACTATCCGAAAATTACCTCGAGCAATTAAACAGAGAACCGACTCGTGGAGATAACATCTTGGACCTACTGATAACAAACAGACCCGAACTTTTCGACTCTGTAAGTGCAGAACAGAGAATCAGTGATCATAAGGCCGTTGTAGCATCCCTGAATATGGAAGTTAATAGGAATATAAAAAAAGGGAGGAAGGTTTATCTGTTTAGCAAGAGTAATAAAAGGAAGATTTCAGACTACCTAACAGATTAAAACGAAAATTTCTGTTCCGCACTGACAATGTTGAGTGTTTATGGAAAAAGTTCAAGGCAATCGTAAAATGCGTTTTAGACAGGTACGTGCCGAGTAAAACTGTGAGGGACGGGAAAAACCCGCCGTGGTTCAACAACAAAGTTAGGAAACTACTGCGAAGGCAAAGAGAGCTTCACTGCAAGTTTAAACGCAGCCAAAACCTCTCAGACAAACAGAAGCTAAACGATGTCAAAGTTAGCGTATGGAGGGCTATGCGTGAAGCGTTCAGTGAATTCGAAAGTAAAATTCTATGTACCGACTTGACAGAAAATCCTAGGAAGTTCTGGTCTTACGTTAAATCAGTAAGTGGCTCGAAACAGCATATCCAGACACTACGGGATGATGATGGCATTGAAACAGAGGATGACACGCGTAAAGCTGAAATACTAAACACCTTTTTCCAAAGCTGTTACACAGAGGAAGACCGCACTGCAGTTCCTTCTCTAAATCCTCGCACAAACGAAAAAATGGCTGACATCGAAATAAGTATCCAAGGAATAGAAAAGCAACTGGAATCACTCAACAGAGGGAAGTCCACTGGACCTGACGGGATACCAATTCGATTCTACACAGAGTACGCGAAAGAACTTGCCCCCCTTCTAACAGCCGTGTACCGCAAGTCTCTAGAGGAACGGAAGGTTCCAAATGATTGGAAAAGAGCACAGGTAGTCCCAGTCTTCAAGAAGGGTCGTCGAGCAGATGCGCAAAACTATAGATCTATATCTCTGACGTCGATCTGTTGTAGAATTTTAGAATATGTTTTTTGCTCGCGTATCATGTCGTTTTTGGAAACCCAGAATCTACTATGTAGGAATCAACATGGATTCCGGAAACAGCGATCGTGTGAGACCCAACTCGCTTTATTTGTTCATGATACCCAGAAAATATCAGATACAGGCCCCCAGGTAGATGCTATTTTCCTTGACTTCCGGAAGGCGTTCGATACAGTTCCGCACTGTCGCCTGATAAACAAAGTAAGAGCCTACGGAATATCAGACCAGCTGTGTGGCTGGATTGAAGAGTTTTTAGCAAACAGAACACAGCATGTTGTTATCAATGGAGAGACGTCTACAGACGTTAAAGTAACCTCTGGCGTGCCACAGGGGAGTGTTATGGGACCATTGCTTTTCAAAATATATATAAATGACCTGGTAGATAGTGTCGGAAGTTCCATGCGGCTTTTCGCGGATGATGCTGTAGTATGCAGAGAAGTTGCAGCATTAGAAAATTGTAGCGAACTGCAGGAAGATCTGCAGCGGATAGGCACTTGGTGCAGGGAGTGGCAACTGACCCTTAACATAGACAAATGTAATGTATTGCGAATACATAGAAAGAAGGATCCTTTATTGTATGATTATATGATAGCGGAACAAACATTGGTAGCAGTTACTTCTGCAAAATATCTGGGAGTATGCGTGCGGAACGATTTGAAGTGGAATGATCATACAAAATTGATTGTTGGTAAGGCGGGTACCAGGTTGAGATTCATTGGGAGAGTCCTTAGAAAATGTAGTCCATCAACAATGGAGGTGGCTTACAAAACACTCGTTCGACCTATACTTGAGTATTTCTCATCAGTGTGGGATCCGTACCAGATCGGGTTGACGGAGGAGATAGAGAAGGCCCAAAGAAGAGCGGCGCGTTTCGTCACAGTGTTATTTGGTAACCGTGATAGCGTTACGGAGATGTTTAGCAAACTCAAGTGGCAGACTCTGCAAGAGAGGCGCTCTGCATCGCGGTGTAGCTTGCTCACCAGGTTTCGAGAGGGTGCGTTTCTGGATGAGGTATCGAATATATTGCTTCCCCCTACTTATACCTCCCGAGGAGATCACGAATGTAAAATTAGAGAGATCCGAGCGCGCACGGAGGCTTTCAGACAGTCGTTCTTCCCGCGAACCATACGCGACTGGAACAGAAAAGGGAGGTAATGACAGTGGCACGTAAAGTGCCCTCCGCCACACACCGTTGGGTGGCTTGCGGAGTATAAATGTAGATGTATATGTAGAAGTAGCTTTGCTGACAACTAAAAGGCATGAGTGGTATCTGTATTTACACACATGCTAACCTATTACATATCTTAAAGCTAACATATCTAACAATAAACACAGTCACATCTAAAGCGTGACAGGAGTCCATATCCATTTCTACAGCTACTTCAATTATTTCATCAGTTTCCATATGAAGGGAGGGCTCAATATTTACAGCATGTAAAGAGGATGCGTTAATATTCTGAATAATTCTTTGACTGCAGTTTTAACAGACTTGTACGGTAACTTATAATTTTCTTTCAGATTCTACAATGTGCTGAAATGACACATTGTAATTACAACCAGAGATTCTTCTATATTCTAAATCATCTGTCTGTCTTCCATATGAAGAGATGGCTCAATATTTACAGCATGTAAAGAGGATGCGTTAATATTCTGAATAATTCTTTGACTGCAGTTTTATCAAACTAGTACGGTAACTTATAATTTTCTTTCAGATTCCACAATGTGCTGAAATGACACATTGTAATTACAACCAGAGATTCTTCTATATTCTAAATCATCTGTCTGGAATGCCCCTAACATTACATAATACAGGCCTGAATCACTGCTCAGATATTCACACAACTGTGTCATTAGTGTGTAATAAAGCTGTGAATGTTTCTCTGCTGAGTTTCCTACAGTTCTTGGGAACATCGATTACGAGCATATCATCCCAACTTCGCAACCAAGTACAGAATGACTGCAAGTACATGATATTTTCTTGATCCACGGCACTGATGGAATCAGCATACTCATCTCTTAAATGAACACCTTTTTTGGATGCTTAACATTACCTATCATTCAGCAATTTCTTATTATTTGTTACCACTCTTAAGTGCCATCACCATCAATCCCTACTAATGCTGATACAGCAAGTATTGTTTTCTCGTCAGCAGGGGCCCGACAGGACTAACATTTGGATAACAAACCTGAATGAAAGGCCAGGATCATTTCGTACAAAGTCAAGTTTTTTATTTTATGTATTTGTCAGATGTAGGTGAAACTACATCGTTTTACGTTAGTTATATTAGACACATGACAGTAAAGATAAGTGTTATTCTTTCAATTCTAGCAGTTATTTCTAAGATTTTTGAGTGAGTGAACTGTATCAAAAAGAAGGAAACAAATTTTTCAGCTATCACTTGGATGATTTAAGCAAGCCTGAATTGCTGTGGCACTGCATGATGTTTTATATAGCTTGACATTGGCCTTATTATTGTCAGTAATGATACATACAACATTATAACAAATTACATGAACTATATTTAAGATATTCACTGTTGTCATCTGTAAAAATTCAGTATCTAAGTTTCACAAGAACTAGTGTCACTGCATCTTTGTTCTTAGACAATATTTATATACTTATGAATGTCTGGACAGTAGGAGCTGCTTCCATATCTGATGAATTACTGGCCATTGCTACCAAACTGTTACTCTTGTATGTAATTTTTGGCTTAACAAAAATTTTGTCTAGTAAAAGGAACACTTAAACTTTCATGTGGTTGAAGGCCATTATACTTAGTTTGCAAATACTTTTTAAGAGACTCGTTCATTCCTATTTTAATAACTGATAAATTAAACTTTTCAAATGATGTGTCTGTTATAAAACAATAATTTTCAATTTTCGCAAAAATTCAGAAGCTTCTGGGAACAAAAAATAATAACTGCAGGCACTGAGAAGCAATTCTGATGATACCTCAGCTGTTTGGATCTGAGGAACTACAGTTGTTCATTTATGAACTTTAGACCTAATATCATCACCTTCTTCCTCTCCACTTTTCGCCATGCATTCAGTTAGCGGTGTCTGCATTCTACATACATTTTCCTTAAGGCTAAACAGAACGATGTGGCGTAGTGATTAGCACACTGGACTCGCATTCGGTATCACGACCATTCAAACCTGCGTCTGATCATCCTCATTTAGGTTTTACATGATTTTCCTAAATCGTTTCAGGCAATCACTGGCATGGTTCCTTTGAAAGGGCATGGCCGATTTCCTTCCATAATCTGATTCAACCAATAACCTTGCTGTTTGGTCCCTTCCCAAAAATCAGCCAATCAGCTGTTAATGCTAATTTCTCTGCCCTCAATATTTTTAAGCTCAGTTAACAAATTGTCCATTTTAGTACATGTATTACAACGAAGTTGTGATCCTAAAATCCAGTCAATCCTACTAACTTTTATGTTACATTACCACACACTGAGTTTCAGATCTGCTGTTCAAGGTCAGTACTTTTCTAACTGAAGGGAACTCGTTAAATTCCAAAATCATAAAGTATACACGATCACTGTGGTTTTTAATCAGCCAGCCGTTATGGTTAAATCTGTCTTGTTGTGAAGTCATCTGAATAGCTGATGTTGTCTTCTAAGAGCTAATCCATATGTTTCTTCATTTCACGTTTTTCGTAAACTTTTCGTCGCACTTCGGGGTCAGTGCATGAGGTATATTACGAGAGAACAATATGTCGGTAAATTTGGAAATATGCAGGGAACTGCATCACTTCTGAAATCGAATCTTTGATGAGGAACTACTAGCACAGAACCTAAGAAAGAATAAGCCTGTCTTCATTACCAGCATCCATGCTTGTTGTACCCTATAGAATATTTTGTAAGCTATTAATAATTACTTACCATCAGGTAGAGTTTCTCTGATTTCCCGAATAATTTGATTCTCATGAAAGTGTTGGATGCAAACACATGTATTCTTCCTAACTATCAGGTTTTCCCTCTGAATTTTTTTCGTTCGCATCTGCCTCTTTCCTTCATCAGAGGGAAAATACTGGCACATTATCTCCTTTATAGTAATTAGATTTCCAGCCATGGAAACAACAGTTTCTAGCCATTGTACAAATAGAAAATAACCTGAAACTTCATATAAACACATGCTCGCCTACACAACCCACTGACTCAATGAAACATCTACATCTGATAATCTTCCTGCCAGCTCTGGACTAAGGCCTGTATCTATCATGAAGGCAGTGGAACAGGTGACTGATATGTGTCGGCTCTGTTGTATGACCAACCAGGACGGCTTGGGTTGGTTTTGCAGCTAGATACAACTGGAGGTCATCAGTGTACATGTGATATTTGCAGTACGACAGAACTGATGACACACCACTGACATACAATGAAAAGAGTACAGTACTTAATATTGAGCCCAGGGGGCGCCTGATGCTACTTACCTCCTTTGTGACTTCATGGTGCAGATCATAACTCATTACTCGCGAGACGACAGGTATGATTTAACCCACTGCACTGCACTTGGCAAGAAATTTAGGCTGCTAATCTTCCAAGTAAAATGTCAAAGTCGACAGGGTCAAAGTCTAAGAAGCACGTGACAGCTGCCTCTTGTACATCTATGTCAAGTTTCAGGTAATCTGTTACCTTTATTAAGGCAAGAGTTGTATTGCAGTGTTTATGGAAACCACTGATATTCGTCTATTAGACTGTTTGTGGTCAGGTTGGGGGTAATTTGCTAGCTGGTAGTGGACCATGTATTCTAAGGGCTCACACAGTGCTAGAACAATACAAATTGGTCGGTAATCAGACGGTGCTGGGGCTACGTCCTGTTTAATTAGTGGCTTAAAAAATCCTTTTCCAGGACTCAAGGAAAAAATTTGTTATTAAGGAGTTGTTGAATATATCTGTGAGCGATAATGGCTTAATAATGATCTTCATCATTTACGCTGTCATGCCATGGGGCCAGCTGATGCTGAACTAACACGCTTTATGGGTATTTTGTTGATGAACATGCTTGAGACAGAATTTTTCGTGGCAACCGTCGTTTACCCCATGACTTAATAAACAAGTCTGTTTAGATCGACTTTCCATAGTAGTGGATGGTGGCAAGACAACCGTTTCATGATTTTCAATTATAAATGAATCTGCCTGTGTCTGCTAGGGTAATATTTTTTTAAATTTGCTTAATAGATTTCGCGATTACCAGACTGTAATGTTGTCTTTGATTCGACCAATGTGGAATTTTTTAATGTTTTGTGAATTCTTCTTCGTCTTTTAGTGTTCAGCCCTAACGTTGGTTTGCAGCAGAGCGCCATTCCTCTCTTCTGTCTGCCTTCCTCTTCATTTCCACGTACATGTTACTCCAACATCATTCATGATCTGTTGCATACATGATATCCTTGGTCGCTGTCGCCGACTCCTTCCATCAATAACTCTTTCTACTATTGTTCCAATGATGTTGTGTCTTAGGACGTGCCCTACAAGTTTGTCTCTTCTTGTCTGAATGTGACTCCACAGTGATCTGGTTTCCTGTACTCTTCTAAGCACCTCTTTATTTGTTACATTGTGTCTCCAGCTGATCTTCATCATCCTTCTATAGCACCACATCTCCAGGGCCTCTAGCCGTCTTCTCTCTTCTCTTCCTGTTGTCCAAGTTTAACATCCGTATAGGGCCACACTCCAAACGAAAGCTTTCATGATAACTTTTCCTTATTTCCAGACTAATGTTCTTGCTGGTGAGGAAGTTCCTCGTCCGATTAAATGCAATTTTGGCCTGTTTTAGTCTGTTCACAATTTCTTTCGGCTTCTACCATCCCTTGTGATTTTGCTTCCCAGGTAGGTAAATTCCTCTATCACTTCCAGCTCCTCTCTTCCAATTCTCATTCTTAGAGGTTCATGTTCTGCTCCTATATTGCACACCATCAGTTTAGTCTTTTTCTTGTTTATTCCCATTCCATACTGCTTGCATAGAATCCTTTACTTTGTTCTGAGGGCTTCCTCTACATCTTCTTTTGTCTCCGTGACTACAACAGTATCATCTGCATAACGTAGCATGTCTATCTTCTGTCCATTAATTTTGATCCCCACTTCAGTAGTTTCTCTAATTTGGTCTGTACCTCCCTGGATGTACGCTTTGAATATATGAGGAGAAAGAGCACATCCTTGTGTTAACCCTTTTCTAATATATGCTTCTTGTTCCTGGTGACAGTTCCTAATCACTGCCACCTCGTTCTTATAGATGATGAGTATCACACGGATGTCTTTGTACTTCATTCCACTTTTCCTCAGCACTCCGAACATCTCTTGCCAGATAGCGTTATCAAATGCCTTATCCAGGTCCACAAAGACAATAAAAGTTGGTTTATTTTCCTGTAATTGCTTTTCGATAAGGAGTCTCAGTGCCAGAATCCCTAATACCCACCTGAAAACAAACTTATCTTCACTCAGCATATCCTCCGCCTTCTCTTCATTTCTCTTCAGAATTGTTTTTATGATAATTTTAGATGCAGGTGATACTAAGCTTAAAGTTCGGTATTCTTCACATTTTATGAACAGTACCGCACTTTAAGCCCAATATCATGTTGTTGTTGTTGTTGTGGTCCTCAGTCCCGAGACTGGTTTGATGCAGCTCTCCATGCTACTCTATCCTGTGCAAGCTTCTTCATCTCCCAGTACCTACTGCAACCTACGTCCTTCTGAATCTGCTTAGTGTATTCATCTCTTGGTCTCCCTCTACGATTTTTACCCTCCACGCTGCCCTCCAATGCTAAATTTGTGATCCCTTGATGCCTCAAAACATGTCCTACCAACCGATCCCTTCTTCTGGTCAAGTTGTGCCACAAACTTCTCTTCTCCCCAATCCTATTCAATACCTCCTCATTAGTTACGTGATCTGCCCACATTATCTTCAGCATTCTCCCGTAGCACAACATTTCGAAAGCTTCTATTCTCTTCTTGTCCAAACTGGTTATCGTCCATGTTTCACTTCCATACATGGCTACACTCCATACAAATACTTTCAGAAACGACTTCCTGACACTTAAATCTATACTCGATGTTAACAGATTTCTCTTCTTCAGAAACGATTTCCTTGCCATTGCCAGTCTACATTTTATATCCTCTCTACTTCGACCATCATCAGTTATTTTACTCCCTAAATAGCAAAACTCCTTTACTACTTTAAGTGTGTCATTTCCTAATCTAATCCCCTCAGCATCACCCGATTTAATTTGACTACATTCCATTATCCTCGTTTTGCTTTTGTTGATGTTCATCTTATATCCTCCTTTCAAGACACTGTCCATTCCGTTCAACTGATCTTCCAAGTCCTTTGCTGTCTCTGACAGAATTACAATGTCATCGGCAAACCTCAAAGTTTTTACTTCTTCTCCATGAATTTTAATACCTACTCCGAATTTTTCTTTTGTTTCCTTTACTGCTTGCTCAATATACAGATTGAACAACATCGGGGAGAGGCTACAATCCTGCCTCACACCCTTCCCTACCACCGCTTCCCTTTCATGTCCCTCGACTCTTATAACTGCCATCTGGTTTCTGTACAAATTGTAAATAGCCTTTCGCTCCCTGTATTTAACCCCTGCCACCTTCAGAATTTGAAAGAGAGTATTCCAGTTAACGTTGTCAAAAGCTTTCTCTAAGTCTACAAATGCTAGAAACGTAGGTTTGCCTTTTCTTAATCTTTCTTCTAAGATAAGTCGTAAGGTTAGTATTGCCTCACGTGTTCCAACATTTCTACGGAATCCAAACTGATCTTCCCCGAGGTCCGCTTCTACCAGTTTTACCATTCGTCTGTAAAGAATTCGCGTTAGTATTTTGCAGCTGTGACTTATTAAACTGATAGTTCGGTAATTTTCACATCTGTCAACACCTGCTTTCTTTGGGATTGGAATTATTATATTCTTCTTGAAGTCTGTGGGTATTTCGCCTGTCTCATACATCTTGCTCACCAGATGGTAGAGTTTTGTCATGACTGGTTCTCCCAAGGCCATCAGTAGTTCTAATGGAATGTTGTCTACTCCCGGGGCCTTGTTTCGACTCAGGTCTTTCAGTGCTCTGTCAAACTCTTCACGCAGTATTTATCTCCCATCTCATCTTCATCTACATCCTCTTCCATTTCCATAATATTGTCCTCAAGTACATCGCCCTTGTATAAACCCTCTATATACTCCTTCCACCTTTCTGCCTTCCCTTCTTTGCTTAGAACTGGGTTTCCATCTGAGCTCTTGATATTCGCACAAGTGGTTCTCTTTTCTCCAAAGGTCTCTTTAATTTTCCTGTAGGCAGTATCTGTCTTACCCCTAGTGAGACAAGCCTCTACATCCTTACATTTGTCCTCTAGC
The DNA here is from genome assembly GCF_023864345.2 of Schistocerca serialis cubense. Taxonomy (NCBI): domain Eukaryota; kingdom Metazoa; phylum Arthropoda; class Insecta; order Orthoptera; family Acrididae; genus Schistocerca; species Schistocerca serialis. Next base: position 685,596,700 of record NC_064638.1, on the reverse strand, counting down.
CATCCCTGCTTAGCCATTTTGCACTTCCAGTCGATCTCATTTTTGAGACGTTTGTATTCCTTTTTGCCTGCTTCATTTACTGCATTTTTATATTTTCTCCTTTCATCAATTAAATTCAATATTTCTTCTGTTACCCAAGGATTTCTATTAGCCCTCGTCTTTTTACCTACTTGATCCTCTGCTGCCTTTACTACTTCATCCCTCAAAGCTACCCATTCTTCTTCTACTGTATTTATTTCCCCCATTCCTGTCAATTGTTCCCTTATGCTCTCCCTGAAACTCTGTACAACCTCTGGTTCTTTCAGTTTATCCAGGTCCCATGTCCTTAAATTCGCACCTTTTTGAAGTTTCTTCAGTTTCAATCTGCAGTTCATAACCAATAGATTGTGGTCAGAATCCACATCTGCCCCTGGAAATGTCTTACAATTTAAAACCTGGTTCCTAAATCTCTGTCTTACCATTATATAATCTATCTGATACCTTTTAGTATCTCCAGGATTCTTCCATGTATACAACCTTCTTTTATGATTCTTGAACCAAGTGTTAGCTATGATTAAGTTATGCTCTGTGCAAAATTCTACAAGGCAGCTTCCTCTTTCATTTCTTCCCGCCAATCCATATTCACCTACTATGTTTCCTTCTCTCCCTTTTCCTACTGACGAATTCCAGTCACCCATGACTATTAAATTTTCGTCTCCCTTCACTACCTGAATAATTTTTTTTTATCTCGTCATACATTTCATCAATTTCTTCATCATCTGCAGAGCTAGTTGGCATATAAACGTGTACTACTGTAGTAGGCATGGGCTTTGTGTCTATCTTGGCCACAATAATGTGTTCACTATGCTGTTTGTAGTAGCTAACCCGCACTCCTATTTTTTTATTCATTATTATACCTACTCCTGCATTACCCCTATTTGATTTTGTATTTATAACCCTGTAATCACCTGACCAAAAGTCTTGTTCCTCCTGCCACCGAACTTCACTAATTCCCATTATATCTAACTTCAACCTATCCATTTCCCTTTTTAAATTTTCTAACCTACCTGCCCGATTAAGGGATCTGACATTCCACGCTCCGATCCGTAGAACGCCAGTTTTCTTTCTCCTGATAACAACGTCCTCTTGAGTAGTCCCCGCCCGGAGATCCGAATGGGGGACTATTTTACCTCCGGAATATTTTACCCAAGAGGACGCCATCATCATTTAATCATACAGTAAAGCTGCATGTCCTCGGGAAAATTTACGGCTGTAGTTTCCCCTTGCTTTCAGCCGTTCGCAGTACCAGCACAGCAAGGCCGTTTTGGTTAATGTTACAAGGCCAGATCAGTCAATCATCCAGACTGTTGCCCCTGCAACTACTGAAAAGGCTGCTGCCCCTCTTCAGGAACCACATGTTTGTCTGGCCTCTCAACAGATACCCCTCCGTTGTGGTTGCACCTACGGTATGGCCATCTGTATCGCTGAGGCACGCAAGCCTCCCCACCAACGTCAAGGTCCATGGTTCATCACATGCATCAAAAATTCTCATAAAAGTAATTCTGAAGAGATTGTGAATTAAAAGTAAAATATTCGAGAAAAAGGCCGTATAACACTGACGACAGCAAGAGAATTCTGAAGTCATTAAAACCTAATTTTTCGAATTAATGAACTAAATCATGTTCCCCTGCTTCCTCCTATCTCTTCAACTGATTAAATTCCTGTTATCTTCTTGTAAATGACTCATCGGAGCCAGAAGTCGTTGTTGGAGAGCGGAAAAGTTTGGTGACACAAGATCGTGTTGGTGTTTAGTTTCTACTCAACGAAATGATTTGCACGATAGTAACAGTGGTAATCAGACTTCGCAAAGGACATTAGACTACTAATTGGACTTGTAGAGACGAAAAGGTATAAACCGTTCCACGCCGATGACGTGCGAGCGTTACGTCACCAGACAAGTCACTTGCAACGAATTTAACGGTCTTAAACTTTAAAGCAAGCTTTATACACTATTGATAAAAAAGATCAGTCGCATTACTAGAAATAAAAACTTAGTTAAGCTCAAATCTGAGACCATTCGGGTAACATACCAGAATATGAAATATGTATGACCTTACAACATGGCGGTCGAAAAAACAAGAGTTAAAAACAAGAAGAAGACTTATCGTGCTTTGCTTCATCCTAAAAAAAGGATACAATCGAAATTCGGAAAAAGAAATTAGACAAATTAATTACAGAGAGATAAATTATGTTTCAAGCATAATGGTTCTATCTCTCACACAGCGAAATCTGATTCCCTGCACAGTCCCCTTGGATGGCAAAAACAGTGTCTGTTACAGATTTAGGGACTCAACGTTTAACATCTATCAATATTAGCAATTACATAGTCTCAGTTAATTGAATATAAAGTAGCTGTGCTAGATAATTGGTTCATTTTAGATAAAGAATGAGTTCTGGTAAACAGTTACAGCAGATTAATATGAGGATTTGATTTGTTTGGCATGATATTTAGATAAGCTTCTTGGGGATAATAGATTGCTTAAAGTTTTGCCAACAATATATTACTGTAGATTCTGTGACTTGGTGTTAAAGTCTGGAATTGTTGATGTGCTCACAACTATTTAGGTGAATATTTGTCCCCTCCTCCTCCCCCATTTGCAGGTAGTCAACAGAGAACAAGAGAAAACTACAACAGAGTATTCAGTCGTTAATACTTTACACAGTTAGAGGCATAATACAGCATTTAACAGTGACAATAATACAGATTAGATAAGAAATGATAACTGTGTTGAGACTAATTCTTAACCAAACAGTTCCTCATAATCTAGTGGTCAGAAAAATTATCATTTTGTACGCTATTCGAAGTTTCAGTTTGCACCTCTCAAATTCGTCATAAAAACTTTCATTTGATGTAATTAACAAGTATACATATATAAAATTTTAGATAATGTCCTCAATACTTTTTCTTTTCTATTGTTTCTCACAGATACGAGGCGGCTGCTTCACAACCTATTCTTGTACTGAAGAATTAGGAACAACCGAACAGAATCGGAGAGCTTGTACATTTTCCGAGTACTCGTAATCTTCGACATAAAGACATAATTAATTTGGCTATTAAAAATATAAATTCTGCTGCAGAAAAAAGGAGGAAACTACACAGTGAGACAAATGCAAATAAACTACCCATTGGTCAAAAAGTTCTCATTAAAGCCCATTCGTCGTCACATGAGACGAAACATTTGAGTCACAAAGTCTTTCTGATTACAGTGGGCCTTACAGAATCCGTCATATACCGCATCATAATTGCGCTGAAGTTGAAACTCTGTGTACTAACAAAAGTAAAGGATTATACCACATGTCTCACGTAACACCGTTTATTGAGAGATAATTTGCTTTCCGACTCAGTCTTTGCTATAAAATTTTTCACTTCAAGTTACTGTTACGCTTTGTCACATTTAGAAACTGTTAACATGCAGCTGTGTTTTGAACTTAACTATCCACTCAAGAACATATGGAACATATTAATACAGTAATTTTACGAGTACGCTTTTATACAGATCAGACGACACAGTCTTATTGTGAGTACGTTTTCGCTTGTCATCTGCACGATTGCGTCACGACTATAATGCGCACATTCTTGGAACATATACTGCTAATGAGGTTTTACTGCAACATTTTGGTTTACTTGAAAAGACGTTTTTAATTAAAGTACTTCCTGACAGGTCAGAGATGACACAGTATGTAGTTTGTTTGACAGCTACACGATCATATTACGACGCTACTAATGAGTGACACAATTCTCATTATTGCTTTTACGCTGTATCTGCTTTATGTCTGTACAATTTTTCTACATTCTTCTGGAAAGTAAAACACGTTTTGGTAATGGCATGGCTACTGTGAGACAGCTATTTTCGTAACACAATAACACGTTACGGTACAGAACTTCCAAGGTCAGAGCAACAAACGTAATAACTACTACATTTATACGCATAGCACTTTACTTTTATATATGACAAGGTAACTACACTGATTTCTGGAGAACTTTTCTTATGAAACGAAGCGTAAGGAGTCCTAGCTAATATGGTATTTGCTTATACAGTTTTACATATCGGTACCATATTTCTCTAACACAGAATTACATAGCTATCTGGTCATTTAACAGAGAGAAATGAACATTTTTACTACGTCTCTGACACATGTCAAGGTAAATACACACTTGGATTACTTTGCATTTATGAAATTGAGCTTTGTTTGTATTTTGTGAACTGTTCACTTACATTTTCGGAACCATTATGATACTGCGAGAGCTTTGAGTGACGAATATTGTATGAGATCATGATTTTTGAAGTACGTTTGAGGTAGATGAGACTTTTGAAACGAGCAGAGAGCATCTTTTTAGAGGTTTTGAGATTATTGAAGGAAACTATGTCGATTTTGAGATTTAATTGATATGTTATGGTGATATTATTATGACTACAATGTGTATTATGAGGTTGAGATATGGATATGATCAATAATGTGATGCTATATGAGGAATATGATTATGCTATATGTTTATTATGATGAAATATTGAAGAAGTATAGACGAATATGTATATGTGTAATAAGGCATTGAATTATGAGGTGGGGTTAGGGGCACTGATTTGTGAAAAAGAATGTTGGAAACCAAGAATTGTTCCTTAAGAGTTATGAAAAGTGAGTATATATCTTACTGTTCGTACCAGAATGCCGACGGAAATATTTTGACGCTGTTATTGATGAGATTTCGTTTCTACACACTTCTGTAATTTTTCAACCTGTGAAATTTTTTTATTTGTATGAAACCCTCATTGTCACTGAAACTGCTGTCGTAAATATTTTGGTAAAGAGCAAATGTAACCTTGACGTAACGCTCTGCTGTGCTGGGCTGCACGCTAGCCACCTTGAAATATACCTATTGTTGTGTTGCCTTTCACTTTTACTGGTGTCGCTTCAACCTCTTTGAAGCTTACTGCACTCCCGCAAGTGCTCGCATAGCTGTAGAAAAGAGAGGCCATTCACCTCGCTATTTACATTTCTTTGCAGAACACACCACAAAGATGACATACACTACTACTTGTAAAGATATGATTACATTTTGAAGTTTGAACTTTGTGCTGCTTACTGAAATGTTTATGAATTGATGAGAAATATTCTTACGTTCACACACCTGATTATGACAAATATCTCTGTACTAGAAGTGAGAGGATTTCTCCTGAGTTATGAAATGCCACATGGCTGTTGAATGATGTTTTTATGCTTTGTATTGTACATATTTGCTTATTTTATTTGATATCTGGTTTCTGGCTGCGCTGCAGCATTGGTTTTATAAAATAAAATTTAATACAAGTGCTAATGTAAACACTTTCTGTAAACAGATCCATTAAATAAAAATGTTATGATCAGCATTCTTAAAAAAGAGCACCTGGAAGGGAAAGAACAATAAGAAGGAGAAGGGACTAGTAAGAGGAACTGCATAAATAATTTTCTTTACAAGAACTTGATAATTTTTATCATAAAATAAGTTGTTGTATTGTACCACTTCAGTGTTAAATTGTGACATAGAACCATTGCATTTCACATTGGAGATATATAGATCTTGTTTCTTGTGCTGGCGCTTTGCATAATTTCGATGATCACAGATGCACACGTGCTATAGGCTTACACATATACGAATATTTCCGTATTTTGCATTGCTGTCTTTACCGTAATATTTTTTCTGCTTGTGCTTTGTCACGTTTAGCTATAAGTTATTGCATTTGCTGCTGCTAATTGTCAGGCATTGTCCTTCTGAATTTTGCTTTGTATTACTGTGCTAAGCCAGTTTTACCACTGATTTATTTTTCTTTTTTTTCTGTATATTGCCTTATCTTCGTTGTATCGCTGGATTTGCTTTGCTAATTGAGATATGCTGCTTCTTGTTTTCCAATTTGCATTTTTGTCGTTGTGTTTGTGTTAATTTTTTTGTGCTGCTGCATTGCCTAGTTCTCTAGTTTAAGTACGCAAGCTCAGTAGATTTAAGTTAGCTTAAATGGGTGTATGCTATTTAAGAAAATGAATTGTGATGCGTTTGGTAAGAAATGCATTGAGAAGCTATAAAGAAAAGGTCTGGCCAAAGAGTATTGTATAATGAGGAACAATTATTTTGAAAGAGGAAATGACTATATATAAGTAGGGTATAGTGATAACAGGTTTAGGTAGGATTTAATTAGAAACGAATGATGAGGTAAGAAAAATATGGAAGTAGAAGCACTAGTTGAAACTTCATATACGGATATCATGGTTTGAACTTTGTGCTGCTTACTGATGAGGTAAGAAAAATATGGAAGTATAAGCACTGGTTGAAACTAGGTTTTTTTGTAGAAACAAATGTTGAAGTAAGACAGGTCTGCGAGAATTAAATGAAGTTTTGTTTGGAAGCGAAGTAGTTTTGGTTTAAAGTAAAGGAGATATGAGCACTAAGGGTATTATTGAAACGAGAAAAATGAAGCTGAGTTATAAAATGCACACCACAAGCACCAAAGTATTAAATGTTACACTAACACTTGCTCTTTGAAACATTTACACTTCAAAACAGGTTCTCTCCTTTCCCTTTGTGTTATTCCGATATATTTATGTGTGCCCTTGCGTCTTTGTGTTCTTCCTATCTCTTTGTGTTTACCTGATATGATAGATTTGGTAATTTTTTTTCCTTCTAATACTAAGTGTATTCACTATGATGAGGAATACTGTTATCCTCAAACCTAATCATTGTTTTTGTACCATGTTCTTTACTTCAGGAAGATGTTCAGACATTATTTATTCTGTTACGTTTTTTTAAAATATTCATTTGTCAAGTTAATGTTTCTAGGGATATTTTCATTTTTAATTTACTTACTTATGTCGTAATTCCTGTAATACTCATATATATGCTTATTTCTAGCGCAGCTGCCTAGTAAGCAGGAGACCCAAGTTCGATTCCCAGCCTTGGTACAAATATTCACTCTCCACAACTGGTTTATATATATATATATATATATATATATATATATATATATATATATATATATATATATATATATAAGAGTCCAGTTAAGTCTCTGAAATTATATTTTTCAGGCCAGATCCCCCAATTATGTTAGATGCTGAGGTGCTATTCCAGAGCATGAGGAACCTCGACAACTCTGTTTGAGTGAAAGGGGGAATTTGGATCGAGGAGGGTAATCCGTACTGCTGTGTGAATCACTGTGCCAAAGAGACTTAGTGGCTTATACACCTGCCTAGTAAGTAGGAGACCTGGCTTCGATTCCGAGCCTTGGTACAAATTTTTACTTGTGACTCCTGTCTATATAGATGAAATCATATCTGTATGAGACCAATAAAGTTGTGAGTAGCCCGTTTGTATGTTGGCAGCGCTATAGGCCATGTTAATATCGCTGACAGCACTCTGCACCGTCAGCAAGAATTCTGTGGTTGGACGGACTAGCAGTTAGCGAGTTGATAGGAAAGTGTATGGACATGATATTCTCAGTGGATACTCTGTGTTATAAAAATGCAGTAAATGGAGCAGGCAAAAAGGAATACACACGTCTCAAAAATGAGATCGACAGGAAGTGCAAAATGGCTAAGCAGGCTTGGCTAGATGACAAATGTAAGGATGTAGAGGCTTATCTCACTAGGGGTAAGATAGATACTGCCCACAGGAAAATTAAAGAGACCTTTGGAGAAAAGAGAACCACTTGTATGAATATCAAGAGCTCAGATGGAAAACCAGTTCTAAGCAAAAGAGGGAAAGCAGAAAGGTGGAAGGAGTATATAGCAGGTCTATACAAGGGCGATGTACTTGAGGGCAATGTTATAGAAATGGAAGATGATGTAGATGAAGATGAAATTGTCATTAAAGATAACGTGAACATCTGTAATGCCGGAAATGCATATCCTTCTATTTCCATCTATTGAACTATAGATTTTTCCTTATTTTGTTACCTGAAGATATGACATTTCTGTGTCTTTATATATTGTAATTGTTTTACTATTTGTGTATATATATATATATATATATATATATATATATATATATATATATATGCATTTATGTCGATGTATAATTGGTTTGTTTTGTAAATACTATTTGTATTTTTACGCTGGGTCTTGCCTAGGGAAAACTATGCTATCGAACGAATACATCGATAGGTCGTGTGGAGAACAAAAGTGTTTAGGAACTTTGATAGCGTTAACTCTGCCGCGTGGAGCGCGGGCAGAGCAGACAGAGTCTGGCTGGGGTAGGGCGGTGGAGCAGGTGTGTTGTGTGACTCTCCCGCGAGTTGCCACGCTTTCGGGGTTTGGCAGCATGTAATTGCGCTCGACTTGCTATGATAGTTTCTGACACGGTGTCGCGGACGGGAAGCATTAGCTGGCGCACATCAAGAGCCCGTTTCGCCTGGTAACTGTGTCGAGAAAGAGGCGCGCCAACATCCAGCTTCTGCAACAGCGATGGCCGACAATGAGTGACTGTCGCCACCTCCTCGATCGACGGCTTCAAACCTTCAATCAACCAACAAGGAAGACTGGAAGCACGTAAAGTATTAGAACTGTATGGCAGACCGCAGCTTTTCAAACTGTTCAAATCACAAAATTACAGCAACGTAGCATGAACCTTTGTTGCTCATTGTCCCAATTGCATTACCAAGCAGGGTCCCTTCCTTTTCCAGAATAAACCCGAGTGTCGTTGAAATTCAAACGCCAGCATTAAAGTAATATCATTCCATTTCACTGTTTTAATTTCAAAGTTCAGTTAAAGTATTCATAGCTGGCTACAATATTTAGATTACACAAGCAAAAATTAAGAGTGCCAGTTTTGTTACCATATTTTAGCTTACCTGTGACTGCAGCTCAGCTTGGTAAGTACTAAATTTTACTATTGTTAATTGTTCAGAATCATTTAATTCAAATTTAAACTTAAATTCCTTATTTCTAAATTGCGTAGATTCAAGTAGCTTTTGGAATGATTGTTGATGTACCCCAAGACTAACCTTATTTCACTGAATTTCGTAGTGCTTCAGAAACAAAGTTCACTATTAATTTCAGTCACTAAATTAACTTTCAATTTTCCGGTTTTATTAATTCTTTTGCTAAATTAAGTCAGAGTGTAGCGAAATTTATTACTTCTGACAAACATTCAGTTTTCACACAACACGTGTCAACCTTCAGTTGCCACGCTTTTAGTGCTAAATATATGTGCATAAATCTTTCATTTTCAGTTATTATAGTAGTTGTCCATGGGACTGGCGACCATAATTTTCCCCAAATCTCAAATATCTAATTAACGCCAGTTAATTGTTAACGTAACCACCGCACATTTACTTTCTTTATTAACTTTACTCCTTTTCAAAATTAATTTCCACCAGTTTCATTTGCATTTTTCCTTTCATTTAGATGTAACCCTTTCCTCCCTCTTTACCGACATATTAACTTCAGTGACGATTGCTTTTTCCCAAATTTCCATTAGGTGCACGCGCTTTAATTTTTCACTGTCACTAAGGTCGATAAGTGAGGGGGAGGTTACACATCGTTAAAAATCCTTGCTGTATCAAAAGCTAATTAAATACATCATTTTCGCAGTCAATCTACATATCAGGAGAACCGTTACCTCGCTGAGCTTGCGAAGTTAGTCCATCGCCCTCTGCTGCAAGTTTTATAATTTACTCTCCACGTGCGCCAACGAGGACAATGCTAGCTGCCCTTTATATTAACGGCAACGGCCTCCTGATGTCACGTTTGGACACAAAGAACTTTGACGGTTCCACCTGCGTCGGTCACAGCCATCTTGCACAGACTCCACACCTACTACGCCATTCTGTAAGCGCACACACTCCTGCAGAGTGAAAACTTCATTCTGGAACCTTCAAGGAACTTCATTTTCGGATGAAAATGCACTCGGACCGTGGCTCGACGAGTTCTTTGCCTCAAAACCAAGTGATTTCTACAGTGGAGGAATCGAAAAGTTATCCCAGCGTTGGCAGACTGTTGTAAGTAGTGAAAGAGGGTATATTACTGACGATTAAAGTCTCTGTTATGTGTATCTGTCGTGCTTTAAACTTATGGCAAATGCTACCGAACTTATGCACCAATCCAATAAAATACTCCCACTTACAGTAACTTTCGAGCAGTTATTATGATAAGGAAAGTAGAACAGTAACTCACTACCCCACCAGAAGAGGAAAACTCAACTGTGTCTCCAGTCCTTGACGGACTGTACCCATACGACAAAGAAAATACCAGGAGAGCAAAACAAGTGCATTCTGAACCACTGTGCAAGTAACAACACACACAGTTGTAGTTTTTTTTTTACCTCTGCTGCTGCAACTATTATGAAGATCTGAACGGGTGAGACTGTCGTAGTTTCTTCTTCTTTCTTCGTTTGCGCCATCTAAAGACCACGCACCAATTTCAATGCCTCCTTCTTTCTCCAGTATTCTTTCATCTTTTCACTATGTATAGTTTTTCTCTCCTCTGAACATTTTGGTGGTGGTGGTGGTTAGTGTTTAACGTCCCGTCGACAACGAGGTCATTAGAGACGGAGCGCAAGCTCGGGTGAGGGAAGGATGGGGAAGGAAATCGGCCGTGCCCTTTCAAAGGAACCATCCCGACATTTGCCTGAAGCGATTTAGGGAAATCACGGAAAACCTAAATCAGGATGGCCGGAGACGGGATTGAACCGTCGTCCTCCCGAATGCGAGTCCAGTGTGCTAACCACTGCGCCACCTCGCTCGGTGGAACATTTTGACCACGGCCGGTGTGGCTGAGCGGTTCTAGGCGCTTCAGTCTGGAACCGCGCGACCGCTACGCAGTTTCGAATCCTGCCTCGGGCATGGATGTGTGTGATATCCTTAGGTTAGTTAGGTTTAAGTAGTTCTAAGTTCTAGGGGACTGATGACCTCAGATGTTAAGTCCCATAGTGCTCAGAACCATTTGAACCATTTTAATCATTGTGACCCTGTTTTCTTCTCCCTCGTGCCTTGGAATCCTTCCATTTTTAACACTTTCCTCTTAAAACTCTCTCTTTCTGTTGCATCTTGTTCACTTATGTTTTTTTTTTCAAATTTTTTCTAACAGCTTGAATCCAAGCTTTTGTTGACTTCTTGTCCCAAAGATATATGAAAATGTATTTGGTTAACCTCCTTCTGTTCATTCTGTATAAGCGTCCAAAAATAGTAGTCGCATCTTTCGTAGTGTTTCATTTATGTTTTCTATGTTGCTATTAACTAATTCATTGCTTCTTAATTTCGATACCTCTGTATTTTTTGGTGGTCCAAGTATTTTCCGAAAGATTTTTCTTTCTAGGACTTCAAGTTTGTGTAATTTGTAGTTCAGTGCTAAACATTCACTTGCATTAACACATTCTGGTTTTACTACTGTGTTGTAGTGCTGTATCTTCAAATTTTTAGACAGAGAACTTTTGTTGTAGACATTTCTAGTTATTCCATAAGCTCTCTCCATTTTATATACTCTTTCTTCTATAGTAAATTTTTCTAAGCCATTTTCTTGGATAATTTCTGCCAAATATTTAAATTTATTTACCCTCTTTATCTGGCCAATATCTGTTGCTATGGATTCCGGAGCATTTTTTATATTTGTCATAAAGTTTGTTTTTTCTACAGATATTCTTAAACCTGCTTTGTTAGCTATTTCTTCTAAGAAATTGATTTATATTCCAGCATTTGTTAGGTTTTTAGGAAAAATGGCAAAATCATCCGCAAATGCTAAACAGTGAATTTCAGTACCTTTGTTTTTAGTTCCCAGTCTGATTGGTGATAGCTTCCCTTCTTTTAGTTTTTGTTTCCATTCTCTTACTATTTTCTCTAGTACGCAGTTACAGAGGAGTGGAGACAGGCCATCACCTTGCCTTACACCTGTTTTGATGTTGAATGCCTTCGATATTTCACCCTGAAACTTTACTTTTGATTTGGTGTCTGTGAGTATTTCACGAATAAGATTTGCTAATTTAGATTTGATGCCAAATTCTCTGATCTATCTAGTATTTCACTATCAACTGAGTCAAATGCCTTTTTAAAATCTATATACGTTACAACTATATCTTTGGAGTATGTGAGACTGTGACGAGTTACGGACGTTAGGTTGAAAATCTGTTCTGAGCAAGATCTGCCCTTTCTAAATCCACTGTGATACTCTCCCAATTGGCTATCAAGTGTTGCTTCTACCTTGTTTAGAAGTATTGTTGAAAATATTTTATAACCCACTGGCAACAAAGATATACATTTTGCTTATCGCCATTCTTGTACAAGGGATGGATGAGAGCCACTTTCCAGTCTTCTGGTATCTTTTCAGTTTCCTATATTTCTTCAAACATGAGCTGAAGGTTAGTTATAATTTTTTGTTGAGACCATTTAATAAGTTCATCTTGTGGTGAAATAAAATAAAAACAATTAAATTTATTGATTTTTTTTTTTTTTTGAAAAGAGAAAAAAATCATGGATATGGAGCTGTAACTTTCGAATATTTGACAGGCTTTTTTACGGATTGTATTGACCGGCTTGAATGCGGACAAATTCAGTACTGCGAGAAATTTGCCTGTAATATAATTTACAGTTCCGATTAATTACATTTTTGAATTCTACGTCATTGTTGATTTATTCAGAGTTCTCACCTTAGACGTAGAATTCGTCCTTCTGCCACAATATTAATTCATTAGTCGCCATCGATGTCCTTCTCTTTGTTGACCGTGTATATCTTCCTGAGTCGGCATCGGTTCACTTCACGAAGACGGTGGAAACCAAGGAATACAATGCTACGTCGCTTTAAATAATTCTCGTAAAACTGAGATACTTTTCATTATTTTTTATTCACAAGACAATAAGACGTGCTCTACTCGTCGCGCAAACCATAAATTCTAGCAAGATAGCTGCCTTTCCGCACACACCAAAAATTACGTCCATCCCCTACAAGGTAACAACCGAAAGTGTCTCTTAACTCCTTCTTGGAGTATGAAACAAAAGAGAATCCAATATGAACATTACAGAGATTATATTCTACATCCCTCTCAATTTAGTATTTGGCGCAGCCTTTAAAGCATTGTATGTCTCTGCGTCGGACTGGGTCATTACAACTGCCCCCTTACCGTATACTGTCACTAGAAAATTTTATTTGGTTGACAGAATACAGTAGTCGAACTTGCAATTGAGAGGTTTGGGGGTCTTTTATTTACAAACTTAATTTTTACTGTCATGCCACTGTGAATTCTTTGGTATTACTGAGTGTTTGTCAGTTTTTTGGCATACTTATGCTAATATATACAAACCTTAATCCTAATATACAAAGTTTTGATTTATACTGGGAAAACGACGTCACGTTGTGAAGTATGTACAATAAAATATACAATGAATACAACGTTATTTACAAATGTTTCCTTCCTCATCAGAGGTGAAAATTAAGTCCTTGTATTGCTTTCTGTATTTATTCTGGGGCGACGTGCTTTGTTCGCTAGCCCCAGTGTTGAATGTGGGCTGGCGATACGCGCGCCTGATTGTTTGGTCGTGCGTTAGCGGGCGACGTTGGTTGAATGCGCGCGCCAGTGCAGTGAATATACACCGACGTGCGGGTACCGTCTAGACTTCCGAACCTCAGTAAGCGTGTGCTTTTTGTAGTTCCTTCCAGTACTTAGACTGGATACGACGAGGTACATTGGAATATGTGCCCCGAAGAACACACCACACTATGTGCGAGGCGGAGGACGATTCCGTCGATGCAGCTCCAGGTAAGAAGCGTACCATGTCAAACTTGTCTGGCATTGTCTTTTCTTATTGTGACGCCATGGGTCGTTTGACGATACAAGCTTCAATTTTCGAAGTCACTTGTTTAGGCTCGCTGACACTTGCAACGTAGCACTACTTTGCACAATTTTAATTTCTACACACACCACTTTAACCGGGAGTATTGCGATCGAAACTTTCTTTTTCACTACACTTTTTTCTTCGCATTAACCCCTTTTACCTATTTTACCGAGATTCATTCTCCTCAATACTTCTGGTCGATGTACATAAGTATTCACTAATTTGTAAGTCACGGGACTTGGCATGAAATACAAAATACATCACATACAATGGAATAACATATAACACATACAATACATTATTTACATTAATTACAGGAGAAAACTACCGACGAAAATTGAAAACTTTTTTGACCAGCCATAGTGGCTTCTTCGTCTTGGCTTTTACTGACACACACACACCTTTTTCCATTAATCTGTTAGAAGGAACAAGTCCTTTGTTTTCATTCTTAAATTCGATTGTAAGTTAAGGTTTACCTTACGTTACGTATTCTTCATACGCAACGACATGCATCAGCATGCAGAGAATACATCTGTAGCAACTCCACTGAAGCTTGGGAAGGGAATTTTCTACCCTCTACTTAGGGTAATGGCAACGACTACGTGTATGCTACGGTTTTTACGTAAAAATCTGAAAATGTACGAAATAATCATTTATATGCAGCATAGCCCTAAAATGTACAATGTTTTGTGCTTAAGCACGTTCTGGTGCTTGTAAATCATTATCCCTAATAAAACTTCCTACATTAACATGGACCTATAAACATAAAATCTTGAAGTTCAGGGTGTAACCACAATTACTATGTACAGTGTTTCATAATAGCGGCACGATCTTGTGTGCGTGTATCATCTTCAATTAAAGTGCGTTTATAGGGGTCTTGTGTTACCATGAGAAAAAAATACAAACATTTTAATGCAACGGTTCTCATGAAAATCTATGTACACGAATAATCCGACTTTCATAGCTTCAGTGCAGCATAAAATTGTGTATGACGTTTTTGTTCATAATTCATTTTATAGACGATTCCTTTGCTTACAGGTCGTCGATCACACTACTTACCTTTTTCTCGTATAGCGGCGATATCATTTTCATTCTTTCTGACTGTAAATCGTGATATGTAAGAAAGATATAATTTTGACATGATTTATCGTTTCATGTAAAGTAATTCATACCTTCCTTCTGCATACATGAGTTAAGCATCGCTAATGTTGCACTGTGTATCAGGTTTTTCGTATTTTCTCGTAAACTCGTAGAGTCTTACGGTTTTAATTAAGTTGTTTCTTGACGTTAGGTATACATGTTTATATGAGGTTGTCTTAGAGCTTAATTTTCCTTAAACACTTCTATGTTGTTTAGGTTCCGTACATGTACAGAGCTTCTTTCGCCTCGCACATATTCATACATACATTTATACAGACAAAAAATATCTACCACTATAATATACACTTTGCTGGTGGGGCCCTTTTTCGGTACTCTGCACCATTCCCTCAATATTCCAAAATAATTCAGGGTGTGCTGAGCATCGTCCTCTCATACTAATAATACAGGGTGATTCAAAAAGAATACCACAACTTTAAAAATGTGTATTTAATGAAAGAAACATAATATAACCTTCTGTTATACATCATTACAAAGAGTATTTAAAAAGGTTTTTTTTCACTCAAAAACAAGTTCAGAGATGTTCAATATGGCCCCCTCCAGACACTCGAGCAATATCAACCCGATACTCCAACTCGTTCCACACTCTCTGTAGCATATCAGGCGTAACAGTTTGGATAGCTGCTGTTATTTCTCGTTTCAAATCATCAATGGTGGCTGGGAGAGGTGGCCGAAGCACCATATCCCTAACATACCCCCATAAGAAAAAATCGCAGGGGGTAAGATCAGGGCTTCTTGGAGGCCAGTGATGAAGTGCTCTGTGACGGGCTGCCTGGCGGCCGATCCATCGCCTCGGGTAGTTGACGCTCAGGTAGTTACGGACAGATAAGTGCCAATGTGGACTCTCCATACAGTTGATTGAGGAATTTGCAGCTCTCTGCTAGCTCTGCGAGTCGATTTTCCTGGGCTGCGAACAAATGCTTGCTGGATGCGTGCTACATTTTCATCACTCGTTCTCGGCCGTCCAGAACTTTTCCCTTTGCACAAACACCCATTATCTGTAAACTGTTTATACCAACGTTTAATACACCACCTAGCCGGCCGAAGTGGCCGTGCGGTTAAAGGCGCTGCAGTCTGGAACCGCAAGACCGCTACGGTCGCAGGTTCGAATCCTGCCTCGGGCATGGATGTTTGTGATGTCCTTAGGTTAGTTAGGTTTAACTAGTTCTAAGTTCTAGGGGACTAATGGCCTCAGCAGTTGAGTCCCATAGTGCTCAGAGCCATTTGAACCATTTGAATACACCACCTATCAGGAGGTTTAACACCATACTTCGTTCGAAATGCACGCTGAACAACTGTCGTCGATTCACTTCTACCGTACTCAATAACACAAAAAGCTTTCTGTTGAGCGGTCGCCATCTTTGCATCAACTGACGCTGACGCCTAGTCAACAGCGCCTCAAGCGAACAAATGTACAACTAAATGAAACTTTATAGCTCCCTTAATTCGCCGACAGATAGTGCTTAGCTCTCCCTTTTGTCGTTGCAGAGTTTTAAATTCCTGAAGTTGTGGTATTCTTTTTGAATCACCCTGTACTTTCAACTAAATATTTCTTCTTACATACATAACTGCCTTACGGTCCATTAATGCGCAATCATTCCACATTTTCCTCCTTTACACTTTAGCTTTCGTACATGTACCCTTGTGTATATCTTATATATTCTACAAAGTTGTGTTTGCTGAGTGCTTTAGGTGTTTCCTAACGTTAATGTGTTTCTCTCTCTATAAAGCCTTGGTATTTGTTTTGAAGGCGATTCAGTTCATTACTTACGTTGCATAGATGTTTATTATTTTCCTGTCTTAAAACTTGTGTCATTCGCTTCCTTAGTCACAAAAATTCACACGTTTATCTTGTTGTTCATTCTGAAAATGGTTCGCTATTGTATAATGTAAATGTATGCGTTATCTCTTTGCTTCCCTCTTTGCTTCTAGCTTTTCCCTATATGTAATTGTGTGTTGTTCTCGTGTACATAGCCTTTCTTTCGGTTATATATCTGCATTATTTTTTTTAATTGTGCTATTTTCTTTCTCCTTCCGTACAAGCTAAGACTTTACTCAATATAATATAATATTACAATAGCGTTCATGACCAGTATGTACTTGTATGTTCACTTTTATTACGTAGTACCAGCTTATAATTAAATATTCTAAGCTACTATTTACAAGACTTGTGTACCCTTTTCTTTCTTGTTTTTGAATGATGTTCGTCACTGTGTCTCATAGTAAGCGTGGTCTCAAAAGTTTTAAACGTTCCGCGCATGCGCGCTTATGTACCACGACTGGACTGTAGGCGCGGGGAAAACTGCATTGTTGGTGAACATTACTCGTGATAGCCTCCATCGTGTAATATGAGTGACGTGTCGTCTGGACTCGACCGCGCATGCGCCTTCGCGCTTTGTATACACTCAGCTGATCGGACAGTGAAGGGGGAAGATTTCTCCCCGGCTCGCTGCCTACAGCGCGGCCAATGACCTCGTCTTGCCATGCAGCTATCGCGTGTTCATCAGCTGAGCGTTGGATTGCAACTTCGACGCGCGGTTTGTTGCTCATCCCAAGTGAACTAACTCGGACCTTCGCGCTAATTTGTCTTTGTTCCTCTCTCTTAAATAACTGAGTCAGACTACAAAAGTACCTTATGGTTTATTTTCTAGTGTTAAGACTCGCAGTAACACATGTTTCATTAGGTGTGGTTAACCATACGTTTTCAAGCTGGCATATGCCCCCAGTTGGTTACTAGTTTCGATGTTTAATTGAAATTTCAGTTATGTTTTCTAGTTTAATGCATGTTTTTCACTAACTGACTGGCTTTTTCAATGAACTTCTTAAACTACGAACACCGGATTTAAAGTTGTTTTTTTTTTTTATTATGTGATTCAAGGTTGTATAATTTCAATTTTGCTAAAATAGCATACAACCTTTAACGAAAAAATTCCTTGATATCCTTGTGGGGGTATAACCCTTTCACCTTGCTCGTTCGTGTGTTACCTAACAGATAACATCTTGGGTGAGGTTTGTCTATTATAATGAAAGGGCCATCATACAACAACTGCCACTTTTTGTTTAATGCCTTAATTTTAGAGGATTTTGGGTGGGTACGTAATAGTACTTCCTGTCCAATGTTAAATTCGGTAACCTTTCTTATCTTTTTGTTGAACTGTTTTCTCCTTATTTCTGCTTGTTCTTCCACCTGTAGTAATGCTTGACGTACCTTTTCGTCTAGTGTTATTTCCTTTATGGCTAATTTAGGTAAAGGTTTAGCCCATTCGTCAAGTTCTGTGCCTTGAAACATCAACTCTGTAGGTGTAAAGCCTGTTGAAGTATGAATTAAATTATTTACAATATGCTGAAATGGGGCTATGTATTCTACCCATTTTGTCTATTTATTTGGTATATAAGTTCTTATAAACCGATTAAATTCTTTAAAATTTCTCTCAATCGGGCTCGATTCTGGTTGAAATTTGGATACCAATATATGTTTTATGTTTTGAGATTCGAGAAAATTTTTACATTTATTACTAGCGAAGTTTATTGCATTATCAGTTAATATAATTTTCGGTTTTCCCACTAGTGGTAGGTAGTCTTCCATCATGCGTTTGAGTATTGATCCCGACAGTACTGCTTTTATAGCATACATTTTTAAGTCATTTGTGAAGACATCATAAAATGCGATCACATTTCTAACTCCTACCCTAGCTCGTGGATATGGTCCTGCTGCGTCCACGGAAACTAGTTCTCTTGGTCTAGTTGGAATGATAGGGTGTAATACGTCGAAACAAGATCTATTAAGATGTTTAATCTTCTGGCATATTGTACACTTTTTTATTATTTGTTCAATCTTGCGTCTGAGATTCGGGAAGTAACAACACGTTGATATTTTCGCTGTACATTTTGATAACCCATAGTGTCCCCATACTCTGTGTGTGTGTCTTATCAAATTGCCTATGTATTCTTCCGGGATGCATACACACCAGGTGTTGGATTGTGGATTGCACCTGTAGAAAAGAACATCGTTTGACAGTTTGTAATATTGTTTCAATGTACTATTGTCATCTGCCTGCAGTTTTTGTATAACTTGTCTCCACCTATTGTCTTCCTTTTGTAGTTTGCTCATGTCTTTACACATCTTTCTGTAATATGGTTGAAATGTGCCATCATGCATCAGAAAAACTCTAAAATCGGAAGTCTGTTCGATCAATTCATTGAACTCGCTCAAGTCTTGTGGCAAGCGCCATAATGCGTCGGCAGTGACATTCTGTTCACTCTTGATATAAACTATCTCGAAATCAAATTCCTAGAGGAATAAACACCAACGTGCAATCCGTTTCTGCAGCAATTTACATGTGAGTAAAAATGATAATGCTTGATGGTCACAAAACACTCGTGTATGCCTTCCCCAGAGATAGTATTGGAACTTGCGGAAAGCCCACACTACAGCTAACGCTTCAAGTTCAGTTGCCAAATAGGCTCTTTCACATTCCGTTAACGTTCTACTGGCAAAACTAATTATGTTTACTTTCTGTTCTCCATTATCATTTACTAATTGGAACAGACAAGAGCCTAATCCCTGACATGAGGCGTCTGTGCTCAAACAAAAGTTGTCGTTCATGTTAGGATGCTTCAAAATGGGTCCGTTTATGAGTGCCTGTTTGATTTTTATGAAATCTTCCTCACATTTTTCCGTCCACAACCACGTGTAGTTTTTCCTTAAAAGGTTGAGTAGGGAATCACTATTCAGTAACTGTTTGGGCATGAATTTTCGAAAAAATGACGTGACCGCCAGAAAAGCTTTCAATTGTTTACGTGTTTGTGGTGAGGGGAAATATTTTATGATATCAAGCGTTTTTGGATCTGATAAAATTCTGCCTGAGGAAATAATGTGGCCTAAAAATTTTATTCGATCCCTTCCGAATTCCGACTTCTTAAAATTTACTGTGACGTCTATAGCGTCCCCAGTGCCAAATTTTTTATCATGTAGCCGTAAAATAATAATTTCTCTGTGTAGGTTTAGATTGCAAAGAAATAGTTTATGACAGAATGATCTAAAGAGACGACAAGATACGCTCTTTTGTTAATTTTTTAGTCGACTTCACTTCTTCTTTTGTCTTGAATGTGTCTAGAGGGACATCTTGCGTGTGCTGACAAATGTAAGCATATTTGTATGAGTTATACATATAATATATCGATTTAATATTATTGTACACTTTTAATTTGTAAGAGGTGATCCCGATTTCATGTCCGCCTTCCTTGAATTAACCTGCATTTAAGTAATTTGCAGCTCAATAATCGCAGCGGCCGATGCAGCCAACGACGCCATTACGTGGCGATATTAACTTACGAAAAATTAGCGGAAGCGGAAAACTCGCCAGCTATTAACATAATATTAATTTTTCTCCACAGCCGCACGAAGTTGCAGAAATACTTAGCTTTTAGATTCTTATTTTCAGTACCATAGCTGAGAGCCAGAGCCAGGACTCTGACTACAATACAATGGTTAACGGAGGTAAGAAAATACTCTCGCGCGTGTGTGGGCCGCGGTTGTAATTAATAACTAAAGATCTTTTGCTTTAAAGTGAACTGACTAGCCGAGGAAATTTATATGAAAAAAGTTTATTACATTGTTCAACTTAAATATCATTTTTATTAAGGTCCACCACGTAAGTCGGCAACAATCAAAAAATAATAATAACAATAATAATATATACATTAAATTACGACGACCGACGGACGAGAGATTGGCGCCGCAACTTTGGGGCCCGATTAATATGATTCTATTGTAATGAATGTAATTATGTATGTGTCTAATTGTTGTAAAATATTAATGCTTGTATGAATTCTTTTACATGTACAACAACAAAACCACACCCTGAGGAGATCTGGAGAGGAAAAAGTGTAGAAAAGAAAGAGGATTGCGGGAAAGAAAAATAAGTAAGGTAAGGCCTATTGTGCAAGCATCCTGTGTAGCTCTGTGCGGAATATCGAACCCATGTGCACATGAGATACCTTCGGTGTTTTGTGTATTTATGTGTTTATTTTTGGAGGGGATAATTATTCGTTTTGTGTATTTAATGTTTATTTTTGGAGGGGATAATTAATCGTGTGTGTATCAGTGTTAAAGATTCGTCAGTGGCTTAAAGTGAATTTAGTATGGTAAGATAGGACAACCTAAAGCATCCGTACCAAAAGAACAAAATTCTGTTAATATGGAAAGTGAGGATCATTTGCAATACGTAAACGAATCCCAAGTCACCGCCTCGGATAACATAATTTCCGGAGCGGGGGGCGAGGATCTGTGGACGGTGAATGACGCTCCACAGCAGAATGGGAATAGAGTAACAACTCCACTGCCTGGGCAGGGGGACCAATCGAGTGCTAGATTAAGAGGGCACCAGTATGCTCACCGATTGCAGACCCTTTTGCTGAATTTCTGCGCAGGTTAGAAGAAAGAGATAGGGAAAGAGACGAAAAACTGGCTCAGATGCTGCATTAGCAGGAGAAAAAATTAACGCAAAAGCTCATTGAGCAAGAGCAGCGCAGTGAAGCAAAGCTAGATAGTATCCAAAGCGAACTTGCCGAGATGCGGGACGCTTGCAAAGAGATCCCCGATCTTGTGCAAAGCTTAGCCGGAGAGATGCAAAAATTACAGATATCGCAGGCTAGGCTTGAAGACAATGTCCAGACTTTAACCAACCGCGTGGATAATGTGGAGATAGATGCACGGAAAAGTATTGACGCATATTTGGAAGTGCAAGCTCAAAAAGTAGAAAAAGAATTAAATGAATGGCTAGAAGTAAAGGATCGCGAGATATCTGCAAAGATTGAAAGCGACGTAAAAACAGCTGTAGAACAAGCGACTGCGGGCGCGAGTGTAAATATTGACGCTAGCGCTGCCGCACTACGTGCCGAATTAACATAGATCAAATCCCGTGTGACTGCGGAGTTGCCAAATTGGCAACAGGAGGTCGCGCGGAGACTATCTGCGTTGGAAAGCAATGTAAACAGTGGCGGACAGATCATGAATCCGACTCCGCGTACTGATTACTGTAATAACGCTGACGGTAGGCAGGGTGCGAGTGCGCAACCGCAACCTAATGCGAATTATGAGCACGAACAACACGCGATACCGTGCAGCGCACATCACGAAGTGATGAATGTCCCAGAATGTGGCAATCAGATGTGCAAAAAAGAGGACAAAGTAATAAAACACAGGACATTCCAACCCTTCAATAGCGAAAAACGAAATGTCCACCCTGTTGTATTTATTAAGAGCTTCAGGAATGTGTTTCCCAGGACATGGACGGAAAGACAAAGAATACAGTTCGTGGTCTCCTTTATTCAAGGTGACGCGGCACTGTGGGCCACCGACGTGTCCGAAAAATGTCTAACGATGCAACAGTTTGAAGGTGCATTCTTGCAAAAATTCTGGTCCGATAGCGTCCAAGAAAGACTACGAAAGGAGTTGTACAGTCCAGAAATGTACAATCCTAAGATGGGAACGTTACGCAAATATTTCGAAAAGTATATAAACAAAACCAGGTACTGGGACGAGCCAATGTCCGATCGTGACATAATCAGATTAATAAAAATGAAGTTGCCCAGTGAAATTAAAAGATATTTCATCAATGTGCCGGAATACGATATAGAACAATTCATGGAAATAGTGGATTCTGTTGACCTATTGATCAAAGATATGAAAACCGAAAACAAGTGGAACCATGCAGGCTATAATCAACACAAAGCCGATTACAATAGCAGCCACAGTAACGGTAGTAACTTAGTACCAAATGGTAACGGGAATAGGCAAGAGCACCAGCAACAGAATCAAGGCACAAACAATGGCAATGGTTATAACGGCAACGGTTATAATCGTCAAAATCGAAAGAGACATCATGATGGACGCATGAGTAATGGATATAATGGTAACGGCAATCCGCAATGGCGGAACAACCGAAACCAGTGGCGTGGTCGTAACGAACCGACACCACAGTGGCAACAAAACACAGCGCCACAATGGAACGCCAACCCAGGTCCATCACAGAACATGTCAGGAAGTTACAACCGACCACCGCAAAACCAGAGCCATACACAATATCAAAATACGCCATCGGGGAGGCAGGGCGGCCAACCCAACAGTAGCAACAACAACAACCAGAACCACAATGTGAGGTTAGTGGAAGTGACAGACAACTGTCAACCCACTAATGCTCATCCGTTAAACTAAAGACAGCCACAATACGCTCTCCGTTGTTGGCTGCAGGATGGTGTAGTGAGGGCACATTCACGGATGACAGCCATAAACTTTGTATGCTGAGATACAATGAAGGAACAAAAATAGAAAAGGAACTTTTAGACATACCGCAGACATGTAACCGAACCGACAAAAGTGTTGTGCAGGCTATATTGCAAGCAGATATGTATGGAGCACCAATACACATAATAGTCGATACCGGTGCGTCAACCAATGTCATGAGCGCAAATTTTTACAAGTACTTGAGTCAAAATAATAGAATACCAGTATTGCCAGTGAAGAATTGTCGTGTTACAGGTGCAATAGGTGCACAATCTCATATCATAAAGCACCAGGTGCAAGTCGAGTTTACGGTAGGAAATGAAGCAATGAAAAGCTCGTTCCTAGTAGTTAAGGGATTAGGTGTTGCTTGCATCCTGGGGATGGAATTTTTACGCCAGAGGGACGCAAAAATCGACCTCTTGTGCGGGGAAGTAAGCCTTATGAATGAGGGTACACGTGTAGTTTTGCCGTTGTTGAGGACACGGGAAGTGCACGGTAAATATTGCCGGAGCTTTCAAACGAGATTCGAAGGAATACAGGTAATGAATTTATATTCTGACTTAAGTACAAGACAAGTATATTATAAAGAATTTATTACTGAAGATAAAGAGGAAAAAAGGAAATTGATAGCCATGAAAGTTAGGGAGTCAGAACATTTGACTGAAGCACAACAAAACGAATTGACTCAGCTACTTACAGATTATGAGAATGTGTTTTCGGAAAAACCCGGTGTTATCGAGGGCTACACCTATAACATCGAAGTGGTACCTCACGATACTTTCTGTCACGCAAACTACATCATCCTGTGGTCGAATAAGGAGGCAATTACGAAGTAAACAAGAAAAATACTTACAAAGACTTAAAGAAGTTTGCTCAGTAGAGCAACGTTTACCTTTGTGTGTAGTAGGTTAAGTTTATAGTGTATTTTTTCTGTGTGTAAATGTTCCGATTTTAGTGTAATATTTAAAGACAATGAGGCACACAAGATTAGTGCGATTCAATTTTGTAGATGTTAAGGAATAATAGTATTTTTAAGCAATTGCATTTTGAAGAAAAAAATGAACGTAGATTTAAGAATATGTTAAAAATTTCATGTTGAAAAATGCTTTAAAAATATTTTTTTAAAAAAAATCAATAACATGTAATGATGAAAGAATTTTTCATTAGTGTGTCATGAATATTTTTGAACTGTAGTAGTAATGAAACTTATGAAAATTTAATATTATAATGTATATGTTGTTCCATGTATTTATGTCTATACCGATCTTGAAATATGCTCAAGCATAATTTACTTAATAATGTGAGTGCAGGGTGTACATCACCCAAGGTACCTCATGTGTTGTGGACAAGGTATAAAGCAAATCAGTAAACGGGATTACCGCTAAGCACTGTTAAAATATATTGCCATCTGCTAAGGCAGAGATTTGCACGAATTTGTAGTGCAAACAAAAGTCACAAATCTAACATTAATCTAGGAACTTGCACGCTAGGCCTAGATTATAAAATGTGTACAATAATGCGAGAGGCAAGGTTTTGTAAAGTCGAGCCTGGCTCTGGAGGGCAAGTACGCAATGAGTGGGCAGACATGACATGGGGACTGACCTCAGATGAGACGGAAATACAATTGTATAGTCAAAAAATCTGAAGGCAAGTACGACTCTAAGTGGAAAAGGAAAAGAGACAAGTAGTGCGAGAGACTGGTAAAATCCAGCACAAGCCAAAATCCAGTTCAGACTGAATGAAATACATTAGTGTTTGTGAACTAATCGAAACAGTTACTTTAAACAGTGTGAAATACTGTGAAGGTGAAACTGTGATATGGACAGTGAAGTGCTAGTATTGAACGTTCAACAGCGGTGAGGACGCCAAACGCCAATATTACGCACGAAAAACTGTGAATTTGCTTATAAATGTGAACTGTTAACGTGAAGTGAACCCACAGTCAATATTTTTGGGACAGACTGTAGTTTCAGTGAGCACAATAATGCGAGATTGGAATGCGATGCGTGGACTGTTACAAAACAGCGACCGCAGAAACGGCGAATGTTTGTGCTAAGCTCGTATTGGGACACTCACCAGTGCCTGCGAGTGCGGCGAAAACATAAATAATTTTATCAAGACAAAAACTGACGTGTAATGGAAACAGTATTGCATCAAAACTGCATTCACGGGAGAAGGTCCATGTCATGTTTTCTGCAAGACAGTGCTAGCTTGACACTCGGAAACTGGCGAAAACTTAACAACAACTGCCGCACTAATAAATGCTCCTTTCCCACTAGCGTAACCATCTGCAGCGGGAAACAAATATTACGTTGGTTGTGTGTGTGTTTCGTGTACTACGTCGGAGATGCGTAGCAGAGCTGACTCCTGCCAACAAGAGCGGGGGGCGGATATCATCCCACTCCGCCACACCCGGGCGAGACAGAAGCGCATCGCCAACGGTGCAGCCGATCAGCTGATTCTGACGTTCCGCGACGGCGAGAGACACGCTGGCGTCGAGCGGGCGTTGACCTCTCCGCAGCCGCCGCGACCGCCGAGCACCGAACACACCAACCGACGCCGTCGCGAGCCAAACGTCGCGGCGTAGATCATCAACGACACCGCAATCAATTGTTTTAATGACCTCATTTTTTGCATAGTGCAACAAAAATATTAGTATGCACATCCTGTGCTCCAATGACATTCCAGAAACAATTAAGTGAAAGTGACCAAAGCAGTTAGTCTGTCGCTCCGCCGAGGTTTTCCCCAGGTTTCCCTACGGCCGCGCCAAATGGGGAGCGAACAGTTGACACCCCTGGGACTTCAAATATTCCGGACTAACTCGTGGTTGTATACCTTGAACCTCATCTGTATTACACTTTGTGGACAACACACCTCAGTAATTTAACGCTTTAAATATACGATGTGACATATGTAAACTGTGAAAGAAAAATCAGCGTGTGGACACTGTGGACATGAAAGAGGAAATATTTATGTCAAAAAAAAGCACGAACATTTTTTATGACATAAACATTTCGGGGGGCAATATAGCGTCCCCAGTGCCAAATTTTTTATCATGTAGCCGTAAAATAATAATTTCTCTGTGTAGGTTTAGATTGCAAAGAAATAGTTTATGACAGAATGATCTAAAGAGACGACAAGATACGCTCTTTTGTTAATTTTTTAGTCGACTTCACTTCTTCTTTTGTCTTGAATGTGTCTAGAGGGACATCTTGCGTGTGCTGACAAATGTAAGCATATTTGTATGAGTTATACATATAATATATCGATTTAATATTATTGTGCACTTTTAATTTGTAAGAGGTGATCCCGATTTCATGTCCGCCTTCCTTGAATTAACCTGCATTTAAGTAATTTGCAGCTCAATAATCGCAGCGGCCGATGCAGCCAACGACGCCATTACGTGGCGATATTAACTTACGAAAAATTAGCGGAAGCGGAAAACTCGCCAGCTATTAACATAATATTAATTTTTCTCCACAGCCGCACGAAGTTGCAGAAATACTTAGCTTTTAGATTCTTATTTTCAGTACCATAGCTGAGAGCCAGAGCCAGGACTCTGACTACAATACAATGGTTAACGGAGGTAAGAAAATACTCTCGCGCGTGTGTGGGCCGCGGTTGTAATTAATAACTAAAGATCTTTTGCTTTAAAGTGAACTGACTAGCCGAGGAAATTTATATGAAAAGTTTATTACATTGTTCAACTTAAATATCATTTTTATTAAGGCCCACCACGTAAGTCGGCAACAATCAAAAAATAATAATAACAATAATAATATATACATTAAATTACGACGGCCGACGGACGCGAGACATCATATTCTCGGAACTTTTGGAACACCTGGTGTACCAATTCTACACGCTCTTGCCTGGTCTCCGTGGCTATCAAGAGATCGTCTACATACAACGTCACTTTGCTAATCAGTTCTGGACCCAATACTCTGTCTAAAGCCTCTATAAACACCCCAGCACTCGCGCTGAGTCCAAATGGCAGTACTTGGAGCTGATAGCTTCTGCCAGCATGAATGAACGCAGTGTATTTTCTGCTATCACTATGTAGGGCTATTTGCCAGTACGAAACCTTCATGTCAACGGATGTTAAATACTTCACTCCATGAAATTTAAGCAACTGCTCATCTAAGTTTCCGGCCTAGTGCGTATTGGTACGATGATCTTATTAATTTCCCGCGCATCAAGTGCTAATCTGACTGACCCGTCAGGTTTGCTGACAGCTAGGATGGGACTGCAGTACGGTGAATACGAAGGTTCTATCACCTTCCACAGAACCATTCTATCTATTTCTTTGCGAACCGCTTCCTTCCTTGCCCATGGTATCGCATATGATTTATGGCAGTACGTTTTATGTGGATAGATTTCCATTTTTTATTCATAATTTTTTATTATTGTCGGCTGTTTTCTAAAAATGTCTCGGTATTCATAAATAAGATCTGCTAGTTCATTTTGTTGAGTTTCTGAAAGACAAGTGGACACTCCTACCTTCTCGTGGGCGGCCTGTTCGTTAATTATTTCCGTGTCTAATTGTTTGGGGAAAGGAATATCTATCAATAACATTTGTGGGTAAACTAATTTTACTTCAACTTGTTTCTGTAATTGGCCATTACGCTCTATTGTTGACTTTACAAGATTGACCTTCACACTACGACTGGCCACTCGGAAATAGCAGTCCACTGCCTATGTCGATGTTTACTTTATACTGCCGGAAAACTTCCATACCTAAAATATAATTGACGATTAACATGTCAACGATTAAGACTGTACAGTTTATTGTGACATCGCTAATGGTAACAGGTATTTGTGTCTGCCACTTAATGCTTTTTGACTTGTTACCTACAGCTGTCAAGATTTTACAATTTTCCGTTGGCAACACTAGTACTTTTAATACTTTCCAAACTTCTTTAAATAAACTGTTAGAAATAATATTCGTAGATGCATCTGTATCTAAAATTACGTTGGTAATTATAGTTCCTATCTTTGCTGTTATTACAGCCAACACGAGGTCACTTACTTTGTTCAGTGCTTTCATCTCGTCGTCACATAGATCTTCTTCTACAGTAGCATCCTGATCAGATCTTAAAAATTGTCGCCAATTAGTTTCCGGACAGCTGCGTGCAACATTTTCTTGCGGCCGGCCGTCGCTATTTTTCCTTGGTCGGTCATTCCTATTACTGTAACTATTGTAATTTTCATTTGTGTGCCGCCTTTCATAACGCGGACCTGATCAATCATTCACGTGATTTCTATCATTTCCATACCGGCGTGGACCGAAATCTGTATTATATCTTCTGTCTTCACGTCTCTGTGGCGCCGAATCTCTCTGATTTCCGTAATTCCAGTTTCCATTATTTGCCCTTGTCGCATACGGATGCCAACTGTGTTGGTTTTGTCCACTGCCATTAAAATGATTTCGGTTACCGTTGTTTTGATTGGTTACGGAGTGTTCATTCCGATTACTTGTGTTCGACTCTTCTTCATATATAAGATCAATTGAGTCAAGCACGGAAAGAAAGTATTCAAGGTCGTTCTCCGGTATGGTTACCAATTTTTCGCGTAAGTTCGCGGGTAGTCTGTTTTTCAGAATTTTGAGAGCATTTACGTGCGGTATTGGATTGTTCCAATAGCGCGTCTTATTCAAATACTTTTCGAAATACTTTCTCAACCCGCCGTTTTTTAGGTTGAACGGTTGTGGGTTGAATACCTCACGTCGCAGTCTTTCTTGGATCCCAGTAGACCAATATCTCTCCAAGAAATCCCGTTCAAATTGTTAGTAGGTGACGCACTGTTCAGCCATGTCTGTGGCCCACAAAAGTGCGTCGCCTTGTGTGAAGCCTACTACATATCTAATCTTCTGTGCCTCAGTCCAGTTTCTTGGTAAGACATTTTTCAATGCTCTTGCGAATACGACTGGATGGGTTTTTTCTGGATTCTGCGGAGAAAACTGGAAACTGTCTATGTTTTAACAGGCTCTCATCGACTAGAATCGTCGAGATGCAAGGCGGCACTCCTACTGCCTGTTGCAGCACCGCGTTTGGTGAATAGCCATTGTTTGCCTGCGCCGGTGCGTGCACATACGTCGGACTGGGCGCGTGATGTTCTGCGTTATTGACATCGTAATCTGGCACGGACGAATAAGTGGCTCTGAGCACTATGGGACTTAACGTCTTAGGTCATCAGTCCCCTGGAACTTAGAACTACTTAAACCTAACTAACCTAAGGACATCACACACATCCATACCCGAGGCAGCATTCGAACCTGCGACCGTAGCAGTCCCGCGGTTCCGGACTTACGCGCCTATAACCGCACGGCCACCGCGGCCGGCGGATGAATAAGTGTCAAGCTGCCTGTTGCTTGACGTAGGCAAATCATTTGAAACATTCAGTCTACCCCCAATTTCCTTACGTATTCTGTCCTCGGCTACTTTGACTTCATTACCTAATTTTTCAAAAAGTTTTGTTTCCCGGTCAGTTATTGATTCATTTACATTACCGGTTTCTAAAGTTTCATTTATTTTGATAATGTCCGCGTTGATACGTCTCCTGTTTCAGAAGACCGACTTCTTCGTTAACTTTATTAACGTGGTCAGGTATTTCTTCACATGCGGACTGTACTCTTGTTAAATTTAATTGAATAGCCTGTAAGTTTTCATTTTTTTTTTTTTTTTGTACCGTTTGTGTTTGATTGTGTGTTTCTACGATTTCTGACAGTTCCTGTTCCTGTTTGTTTGTAATATCTGACAATTTCTTTTCTAAATCATTTGCCAATACATTGTATACACTATTGACTGTTTTGATGACTTTGTCTTCGACCTTTTGATCGATTTCATTGGTGAGTTTATTTAAGCGTTGATCGAAATGTTTGTGCATATTTTCAAATTGCATGTTTACACTTGAATTTCCATGTTTGACAATTCTGTGTTTGTCACTTTGTGGCTGATTTCTAGATTCGACAGTTTTGTTTTCGTTGCGTTGTGACTGATCTTTAAATCAGATAATTGCTCGCTCACGTTTGACATCAGACTATATAATGCATCAAGCGTAACTGACGAAGCTTGTGTGTTTGTATTTATGCCATTATTTGTAACCATTGTTTCTGTACCACGGTCTGGTTGAATTGAAACCGGGCTAGGTTCACTGATTTCACGCGAAATATTTTCATCTGATCTGGTAATCGATGCTTCATCGACTGTGTACAAGGTTTCATTTGCAAGTGGTTCGTTATTGTTAATCCCTGTGGAGTGCAATTGAATTGTATTTACTTCTACATTATGTTGTGCTGAAAAATTAATTTCGTCATCATTTACGTCAGTAATGTCAGAATCGGTGACGTGTCCATGAACATTTGTCAAATTAAAATTCTCAGATTCCATTGTGAAGATATTATTTTTATCTGGACTTTACTGTTAATCTAAATCTTTAAATTCTCTCGCAGTTGAATTAATAAAAATAGCTCGCGATTCTTATTTGTTGCTCGTCGGAAATTTACTAGATTGTGCACTACGTCTTCTGATTCTGCGACTGTTGAACATAAAAAGTAATTATCAAAGTGTAATTGTGTGTTGCCACCAACACTACCAGGATTTTAATATGGAAAGGAAAAGCTTCTGCTTTAAGTGGAGCTAAGACAAGATGCGCTTTCCTACCTTAATTCCAGCTGAGCTGCGTCACTCACGATTACGTTAGTTTTGTAAATCCTTGTCCTTGTTCCTTCTGGTTATTGTGCCATCCGTTTATACAGTTCATATTGTTTCTCCTTATTCGTCATTTTCCATGTGCGTCATGTAACAGAGAAACAGTAATTAGTACAAGTACATTTATAGTACAACAATCAAGTACTTACTCTTTGTTCCACCAGCAATGTCCTGACACGGTCACCAGTGTGGCGAAATAAAATAGAAACAATTAAATTTATTGATTTTTTTTTCAAAGGGAAAAAAATCATGTATATGGAACTGTAACTTTCGAATTTTTGACAGGCTTTTTTACGAATTGTATTGACCGGCTTGAATGCGGACGAATTCAGTGCTGCGTGAAATTTGCCTGTAATATAATTTACAGTTCCGATTAATTACATTTTTGAATTCTACGTCATTGTTGATTTATTCAGAGTTCTCACCTTAGACGTAGAATTCGTCCTTCTGCCACAATATTAATTCATTAGTCGCCATCGATGTTCTTCTCTTTGTTGACCGTGTATATCTTCCTGAGTCGGCATCGGTTCACTTCACGAAGACGGTGGAAACCAAGGAATACAATGCTACGTCGCTTTAAATAATTCTCGTAAAACTTAGATACTTCTCACTATTTTTTATTCACAAGACAATAAGACGTGCTCTGCTCGTCGCGCAAACCATAAATACTAACAACATGGCTGCCTTTCCGCACACACCAAAAATTACGTCCATCCCCTACAAGGTAACAACCGAAAGTGTCACTAAACTCCTTCTTGGAGTATGAAACAAAAGAGAATCCAATATGAACATTACAGAGATTATATTCTACATCCCTCTCAATTTAATATTTGGCGCAGCCATTAAGGTATTGTATGTCTCTGCTTCAGAATGTGTCATTACAAGCTGTAATTGAGTCTTTTCCACTGGCTTTGTTATTTTTCAGAGTACTTATTAATTTTTTAATTTCTTCAGCTGCAGGTAGCTGTATTTTCATGGAGATCTGAAAATTCTAGTTTACAGTTTGGTTCTTCACAGTTCAATAATTTTTCAAAGTACTTTCTTAGTATTTCACAGTTCTGGCTGTCGCTTAGGCCTACTTTACCATTTTCATCTGTGAAGCAAATACTTGGAGCTTAGTAGCCCTTTAGATGACTTTTAAACATCTGATAGAAATTCCGGGAGTTATTTTTTACGAAGTTTTTTGTATGTCAAGAAGTTGTGATTTCTCAAAAGATCTTTTAGCACCCTATATTATTCTTGCAGCTTCTTTCCTTTGCATTCTAAATGCTTCCCAGAACATTTGCATTTCTTCCACTGCTTTGTTCTCTCTGTAACTGCTTCTTCACAGACTTCATTCCATCAGACTTTTTTCTTCATTTTTGTTGTTCCATATACATTTTTCGATATTTATTTCCATTTCCCTGATTTATTTCCTTTAATTTCTTTCTGAAAAATTTGTATTACCACTTTGGTGATGTTGAGCCTTTCTGTATTATGTTTAATTAATTTTTGCTGTCCCTTTTAGTTTTTATTGGGGAGAAGTTTCAGTTTAATCTTAGTCAGGTAATGATCAGGTTCAAATTCCCTGTTTCTTGCTACTTTTACATTCATGATTTCTTTAAAAATGCATTTAGAAGTAGCCACGTGATCTAACTGGAACTCCCCTAGCATTGAATTCGGGGAGATTCATCTTTTTGCCTTTTTTGGCAATTTTTTGAAGAAGGTTGACATTACCTTCAACTGAAATGTTCTATAAAAACTGATTAGTCTTTTGCCATTTTTGTTTGTTCTTTTATTAATAAATATTTTGTAAATAATGAAAATTTTTCCAGTTAGTTTAAATAGCTGGAAAGATGAATCCATTCAGCCCAGAGAAGATAATAATGCATTTTTGGCTAAATTTGAAGAATGAAAACAGTAGTACGCCGAGGCTACACTGAGACTGAGCTATGTCTCCTATCTGGACTACCTGTAATTATTTATTACACATTTTAGCATGGTAGAGAGACAGAGATCAATGAACTATTGTCAGACAAACACAAATAGTGGTTGCCATAAAAGTGGCCGAAAAACAGAGCACAAAAAAACATCTCAGTTGTGTCTACGTTACGACTGACCATGGATTTCCGCTGTCATGCTGTCACCAAGTTCAGTTGGTATTATCGTGGAACGTAATAGCCGCCGTATATCAGAACAATAAATGGGAAATCTGGCGGTCGAGGAATGCACCTATGACTTCCCGCTTTATCTCACTCTTGAAGTGGAACAATCAGGTGCTCTATCTTCGATGTCTTTCTCTGATGGTTCGGTAGCTGAATTCTTCAAAGACCACTTGAGATAAGAT
Source organism: Schistocerca serialis cubense (assembly GCF_023864345.2). Lineage (NCBI taxonomy): Eukaryota > Metazoa > Arthropoda > Insecta > Orthoptera > Acrididae > Schistocerca > Schistocerca serialis. The sequence goes on along the minus strand of NC_064638.1, from coordinate 685,563,394 downwards.
ACTTGGCTACCACAAACACTCAGTATCCTCATTAATTTATTGTTAAGCTGTACTGTTGCACGTGACAGTGCAACCTCCATAAGATTCCAGTCCCTACTGTGCATTTGCAGATGAATTACGTAACGAATCGGTTTACATTTTTGCCTGATTTTGCAGCAACATTTTGCGATACACCTCCATGTCACACCGTTGGAACTGTAATCGTAACAGAAAGGATCTTCATTTTCATAAGTGCAGGAAAGAGAAAACTGATATGCCATTTAGTTTCAACCCTTACTGTATTTAAATTTCTTTTAGATCTGCATTTCAAGAATATTATTTTTGTTCTTTGGTTATTTTGCTCAGCATCAAATCATAAATGTCTATGCAAAAATTAGACACTCTAAAAGGAAATTAGAAATAGTTTATTACTAAAAAACGAACAATAATATCAATAAACATATTTAATTTATAACATGATAAATGTGAAATTGTTACATAACACTGCAACATCACTGTCCAGCAATTCTTAGTAATCATTATTATTAACGTAAACTGACTTTAAAACGGTAGGTGATGTAAATGAAACAAATTATTAGTCTACATCACCGAGGGGCAATAACATTAAATGGAAACACACAGTGAAATAAATTTTTGAAGAGATAATTATCTGTGGGAGTACAGCTTAAGTATTACCGAGTTTTCTGCACGTAAAATAATAAACGTAGAACTTTTTGCACACATTCTGTTTTCTTATTTCCAAAGGCTCGAGATTATAGAAACACTTTTCACAATTTCTGTGATAAAAATGAATTTTATATTGTAACCTCCCTACAAAAAATTTTAAAAGAAAAGGACGATACTAATTAGAAATGCTGATGGACATGGCTCTATGCGTAACCTGCCCACAATGAAATGTACTGACAATGCCAACAAAAATGTGAAATTCGCAATCTGACTCAAATATAAATCCTTCAAAAAATTAAAGTCCATTCAGTGACAAGAAAATTCAATAAAACCGAAATATCGGTCTTTGGCCCTGTGTAAAACAATCAGAATTAAAGTCTTACCTCAGAATAAATGGATGTCACATATCTGCTCTTGTTGTTGCGCACCGCTTGGAGGAACTGCATTGCAAATAATAATATTCTCTTTTTTTGTGATTTTAGTGGAATTTTTCTTCAAAAGAAGTGGAATGAAATGGGAAGTGCAACGAAATCTTGAGTTCAATAAAAAATTAAATTTTTTAGAAAATGCTTTTGAACTAAAAAAATTATTATTGGGAGACTTGTTGGAGAATAATTACAATAAATAAAATTTTTCATTATCTAATGATTATATTAATTAACAGTATACCTTATTCCTCATCTTGACCAGTGTTGCCGACCGCCTACATCACACAACCGCACTGGGCTGCTACTACTGACCGACCGCTCTGCAAGACGACTACAGACTGAGTACTGCTCTCAACTAGACAGAGCTACAGACTCGCAACGACTGAACTGACAGACTCGCAACGACAGACTGCTACTGACTGAGAACCGCTCGCAACACTCGCGCGGTCAAGCGCATACTCTCTGGTCACAGATGCTACAATGCCTCGCCATCGCTGCTATGTTACATACGTGTTTCAATATATAGAGAGTACAACTTCAACTAACTTGTTGCGCGTTATAGCCGGATTATAAATAATTTACAACAATTAAAATCTTTCTAAGTATTCTTAGAATGTTTATCTAATGATACTTGTAACTGAAAGTTGCAAGTTTAATGTTATATATGCAAGTTGGTAACCGTTATGTTCCGAGGAGCCATGTGTTACGACCTCGCTGCTAACGATAAATGGGGGGAAGATCTGTCGCCACAGGTATCTCAGGCAAGCAAAAGATTATTTGTCAGAAGTGCCCTTTAAATAAATATGTTGTACTTCACTTCTGGGTGAAGAAATGCTACACTGTCGATAACTTGTTGCTACCACTATAATCAGAGGCCCTACGCAGACGTGCGTACACGTGTAAGTGCACTGAATGTTTCCTGGTAGAGCGAACTAGCAAGAACACTGTGTAACGCTCGGCACCAACTAGCAACACGGAATTAATCTCCAACTAGAAGAAAATCACCAGGTGCCGGCCGCTTATAACACCGTCCTGGCGGCCTTCATTGTTCGGCGGCCTGGTGGTTCTACATTGGCGGCGAGGTATCGGCTCCGGCAGTTACAAAAAGTCTACGTAGACAGTTAAATTTTAGAAAATACAGTAACATATTTTACACAACGTGGAAGTAACTTCTCATAGTGTAATGCAGATGCTCAAACCACCTTTCTTTAAGCAAGGTGTTACAGTGGCTAAGAAACTTTACCTGTATGAGAGACGAGATTGATTGGAATTCCCTCCCTCCTTTGGGAGTTACTAAAGTACAAATTTTACGATCGTCGTAGTACCTTATCTAGGAACTGCGAACTTCAGAACACTGCACTACCACAAGCTACTGTGCGGTTAATGACAGGTATGAATAGAGTGAAAATAGTTCGTATACTATTTTTTCGCTTATGAATATGAGCAAGAAGAAAAATAGCTGAGATGCAGTGCTTTCCCGCATTTAGAAAAATAGATCGTATATTATGTGCATACAACATTCTCTGAATACTTTCCAAACAGAAGTTCCAACAATTTTCAGTAGATGAATTAATTTATTAACACCATGATGTGTTTTAAATACACCAAATATATAGTGTTGTATGTGAAATTATATTGCATTGGTTATGTATAATTTAAAATTCTTCTTCCTACTTCGTGCAGCAATTTCTTGCACCAGTAATTTAGTGACAGACACTGCTATTAAAAGATTTTTTTTTTTATCTTCTTTTCGTTCAGTGTCAAAATCTGGACTTTTTTAAAACAATTTCAACCCATTTTACTAATGTAATGAACCACTTGCAAATACTGTCAGTTCAGTATAGTGACGTAAAATGTTATGTGAGATAAAAGCTCTTTGATCATCTAATTTCAGCAAAAATGCTGTAACAGTCATGTACATAAACATGAAATGAGAATGTAACTTTAGCCTTATGTTGTGACTAATGACTTCCCTGGTCTCACAGCAAGTAAGTCCGACTGATACCTGTCTTTTTCCCTGGTGAGACTGGAAGTTTCCAAAGTGTTTCAAATTCAATGCTCCTTACTAACAAACTACAAGGACAGTGATGCAGTTCTTGAATAACATATATTATTGATTGACAATATAGAGTATATTTCTCAAATTATGCTTTGCCGTTAGATATTTCAGTCTTCATTTTTAACAACTGAATCATTTCTGAAGGTAATTTCGTAATCCCATCGAGTTATTGATAACTCCGTACCATGTTGCTATTTGGGGGGAATTTAGGCAATAAAAGTGAAAGATTTTCGTTAGTTTCGAACACAGAACTTCTTTCCTGCGTAACATCTTTTAACTGAGCCACGGTGACATCGCCATCGCTTCTGAAACTGCCAGTTTCACTATTTGCACATCGTATTGTGAGGTCGTTTTTACAAATGTTGGCGGGCTCACACCTCCTTCCTCCCTGCAAGAATGGCTTTTGCAGTTTAGCATCGTGAACGATCACAGAAGTTGATACGCCGTCTCTGTCGTCTTTGATACAACATGTACAGTGTGAAGTGAACGTAACGTCCTTAGTTTGTTTCACATTTAATAGATTTTTTTTTCAAATGGAGGATATAAAGATGATATCGACGCTGGTGAAGATGTTTGATCTCAGAAAATGAAACTAATACACATAGTTATTGCTTTAGTCTTGAATGTTTGCTTTTTAGTCTTCTCTGCACATCCGACGATGGTGTAATCCTCTCCATTCAACCAACACCAACACAACTAACATACGACCACATGTCTCTTAATGAAGGGGAGACGACGGGTACCGAGTCTACATCTACATTTACATCCATACTCTGTCAACTAATGTAAAGTTCATGAAAGAGGGTACTTTGCAATGTACCGGTTATGAGGTCATCTTCCCGTTTCACTCAAGCGTAGAGAGCGGGAAGGTTTTCTTTTTAAGTGCCTCTACGTGCGCTGTAATTAATCTAATACTGAAATCAGGATAGCTATGGGAGCAATATGTAGAGGGTTGCAGTATATTCCTAGTGTCATCCTTTAGAGTTGGTTTTTGAAACTTTATAAATAGGCTCCCTCAAGACAGTCTTCAAGTGTCTGCCCGTCTAGTTTCTTCAGCACCTCTGTGGCACTCTTCCACAGGTCAAACAAACCCGTTACCATCCGTGCTTCCCTTCTGCGTACACGTCCGATATCCCTTGTTAGTCATATTTGGTACGGGTCCCACACACTTGAGGAATATTCTAGGATGGATCACATGAGAGTTTTGTAGCAATTGTCGATTGCACTTCCCTAGTACTTTGCCAATAAACAAAAGTGTCTCACCTGCTTTACCTACGGGTAATGATTGTTCCTGTTGATATCCGGCAAATTGTTATACCCAGATATTTGTATACCGTGATGGATTTCAACCGTGACTCGTTGATATTATAGTCAAGGGGTACTACGTTTATTCGTTATGTGAAGTTCACAGTTTAACACTTCTGAACATTTAAAGCAAGTTGCCAACCTTTGAAATCTTATCAAGATCAGACTGAATATTTGTGCAGTTCTGTTCAGACAGTAGACTACTTCATAATAGATAACTACATTACCTGCCAAAAGTCTGAGGTTACTGTTAATATTGTCTTCAAGGCCATTAGTATACAAAACGAGCAGCAAGGGCTCCAATGCACTTATCTGGAGCATGTCAGATGTTACTTCTATATCTGTTGATGACCCTCCATCCAAGGTAACGTGCTGGGTCGTCCCTCCCAGGAAATCCCATTTCACTCACAAATATTGATTCATTCCCCATACCATCGCACTTTTGGTAACAAGCATAGATGTGATACTTTTCAGAAATCTAAAAATACTGCCTCTGTCTCACTGCCTTGAGCCATGGCTTTCAGAATCTCATGAGAGGAAACTGCAAGTTTGCGTGGAGAAGGTAATTCTCTTCGAGGTACCACATTAAGTTTGAGCTCAGAATATCTTCTAAGATTCTACAGCAATTATTATTAGACGGTCGTTTTGAGGATTACTTCTCCTACCCTTCTTGTAGTCAGGTGTGGCTAACTCGGTCGTTATCTCGGTGCAGAGTCTGACATGTGTTCCATTGCGCCCAGGAGCTTTGTTCAGTTTTTACAATTACAGCTGTTTCTCAACACCACTGAGACTAATATCTATTTCATTCATCATTGCAATGGGGCAAGAATTAAATTGGGGCAATACCACTTGTTTTTCGTTTGTAAAGAAACACTTGATAACGAAATATGGCGTCTCTGCCTTCACTTTCCTACCCTCAATTTCAGTCCCTATCTTGTCCATGAATGCGTGCACACTACCTTTGGCACTACCAACAGCCTTTGCATATGACCAGAATTGTTAGTGATTCCTGAGACATTTTTGGATAATATTCTGCTACGGTAGCCGCTGAAGGCTTGAACTTATCCCTATGTATATCTCTATGCTTTATTTTACATCTATTATTAGCCAGTATTCTCTGTACCTTCAGAAATTTCTTTACAGTGGCTGAATACCATGTAGAGACCCGTCATGAACTTTTCTGCTGGATGTATATCTGTCAAGTGTATGATCAACATTTCTTCTAAACCTGAACCATATTTCTTCTACATGCTGCTCTCGAGAGATAAATATTTCGAGTTACTTATTGGGGTACTTCACTGCAGCGGCTGTCTGGAGTCTGCAGAACATAGGCCTATGAATCCTTCTACTTTTTTAGTTGCGCTTTGACTTTAGGAATCATTACAACTACCTCATGATCACTAATACTAGTTTCTAAGTAGATATTCTCAACAAGGTCAGGTCTGTTTGTTTGTATTTGATCGAATTTATTTCCACCATAAGTGAGCCTCCGAACAATTCGTAGTTCTCACAAGACGTAGGAATGTCTGTCACGCCCAACACTTGCTTTCGCAGTTGATTATTGGGTGATTTAAGTTCCCTCGAATTATGACAGTGTGATGTGGAATTTAGATGCTACTGAATTTATGTGGACTCTTAACGTTTCGATTATGTCTGGACCCTTGAAACTGAGTCATGCCCAAACAATCCCGCGTGCAGCCTCAATTTCTGTCTCAGCTGGTTTGAGTTTCTTAATTACTGAGACAAATACACCACCTCCATTTACCATGAGCCCATCCTGTCGTATTAACTTTAATTTTCCCTATAAATCTCACTGGTGTCAGTTTCGGAATTTAACCAGCTTTCTGTACCATGTGAGCTGACACTTTGTAGCGAAATCTTCGACAGGTAATATCTAGGATTTTAATCCTTTCGTTTGTAGTGATTATTTATTTGGATCTTATACTGATACTTCCCGTTTCTTTCAACTATCATTATCCGGACTCGATGGAGTGTCGCCGAATCTAAAAATGACTTGCTATGCACCCTGAAACGAAGCAAGTTGAGTATCCAATCACATCTGCTATGTTTTTCGGGCTCCCAAGATTATTTAATTTTTTTCGAAAACTAATATAATTACAAGTGAGTGCATGGTGTTTTCAGATTCATAAATAAGCTTAGTCTCATTGAATTTCGTTGCTCACTATGTAATACTTGTTAATATAGTTGTAGTGATCTGATTAGTTGACTCAGAAACTTAATTATGAAGTATCGTTAATGGAAAGTGTTCATACAGTACGACCTTACATAACTAGTGGGCGGTAGGAGACATATTTCGGCATATTAAAGCCTATCATTTCAAAGTCCACATCTCCAACTTGTCCATAAGGTATCTAAAATTGCCTGAAATCGATTATCCTCCTAATTAATTAACATTAAATCTTTAGATCATTGCTAATTTCAGTTACAAATTATGTCAAATTTACTGCTAGATTCTGAACTTTGGTGTTGTAATTTTGTTGATATATTTTTCATGTTCCATTTGACATGCAGGATTTATTAATTAGCTCATTATTTATAAAATTCAGTGTTAAGAGGGTCATAGAATATTTTATTTAAGATGGCTGCCATCAATAATGAGGAGTATAAAACTGTATATAAACCTAGCATATATGAGGTCAGGCAGTCTGCGGCTGAGAGGAAAGGGAGCAACCCCTACGTCTCTTGAGGGGAGCAATGTGCTGCAATCCGGTACCTAATATTCTGAATCATTCGCATATCTTATGTGCAATTCATTTCTTCACTCGCAGGTTTAGTTCATGACTTCTGTGACAGTATTCGCTAAATAATTCCGAGTGAGAACTTATTAGAGGACACAGTTATTGTTGACTGTTTGAACAATGACTGGCTACCAGGGCAGTGTTGACGGATTTACTGATTATTTTTGTGCGTTATCTTAATTATTTCAAGTTCCTAATGACAATTTAACAGTGTGTGAACTGGTGTAGTAGGTAACAACCTGGGCTCCTTTAATTCAAGCTATATGCGAGACCCAAAACTGCTCATATCAGTCAATACTTTTCACCAACACTGTAATTAATGTGTTTTAAATCTACCTCTGGCATCGACCACAATATTTCTATAGACTATTAGTAGAATTAACATCTTTCAAACAGTTTTGGAGCAAGCGCAACTACCAAGAAGAAGAGAAGGGGCTTATACAGAAGGAAGCAGGATTGTTCCAACCCCATACGTAGTCAGGCTCTGAAGTGTATTTCACACCTGATCCCCTTTGGAGGCCTTACAGTTCTGTACCCTATGCCACAGTTCCAGGAATTCACAGTTTAGGTTGTCTCGCAACCTTTGTAGTCCCTAGTTCTGTGCCTCCACTCAGAACAGGGAGGAAGATCAGTCCTGGGGAAAATGCTACAAATTGTGAACTTCGTTGAAACTCCGTGAGCAAGGCTGTTCTTCCCAACCTTCTGTCAGTCGCTGTAATGATTCAGGTATAACCCCAGAGTCCGAAAGAAAAGAAGGATGATTAGAGTTTAACATGCCGTTGACAGTGAGATCCTTAGAGACGGAGAACAGGCACGGATTATGAAAACACGGGGAACGAAATGGACCATAGCCTTTCAAAGAAACCATCCCAGTATTTGCCTGGAGCGAGTCAGGAAAATTGGGGAAACCTAAATGAGGGATGATGACCTCGCTATTTGGTCCCCTCCTCCCCGAAAATCAACTATCTAAACGAATGGGGATTTGAGCTATCGTCCTGCTGAATGCGAGTCCAGTGTGATAACCACTGCGCCACTTTGCTCGGTTTGGAACCCAGACGAAAGGCATCGTTCGTTCCAACATGCGTCATAGTCTGTAGTTGATTGCATAGTGTTCCATCTGTGGCTGTCGGAATAGCCTCTCCAGCATGTTGAATCAGGTCCTCAGGCACACAAACTGATTCCTGCTGCCTGCTGCCATTTTGCTAAGACATACCATTTTTTCCGTACGTTCCAACGCCGGCGATTAATAGACGCCTAACCTTTGGGATTGCCTCATCTTGACAAAGAGTACAGAAGGTTTCCCAGCAGGTGACTTAAGTCTCACGGTTTCAGTGTAAGTCACCACGTTGAACTTGTTTGTTAGGGGTGAGTATAACACTCTGAGTTCTCCCTGAGCTCTGTCTCCCCTTTACAGAGTGCCTTGCATTACCAAGTGCCTTGCCCTACCACAGATACGCCACTCACACAGGCGCCAACTCCATGGGGCTTGAGGGGGCCCGAGCCCCCTCAAAAATCCGTTTGGAGGGGGGGGGGAGGGCGGAGCTCCCTCAATAATTTAAGAAAATTATTAGTTACATTATGCTTTGTAAAATCACAAAATTATGTTGGAATTTTTGTTTTCCTTGTTTGACGATAGTTATCTTTTAAAATACATTCAGTAATGAGTTAAAACAAATAATTATTACGGTAGTATGCAGGTTAACTGAAAACGTGCGCTGTGAATCGCGTTAGTGTTACAGTGCAGCGGGCACACTTAGAATTTGTCCCGGTGTGCAAACCTTCGGGTAAAGTCTGGCGCCGGCGGGCCAGCGCTGCGGCCGTGGCGACATCAAAAGGACTGGAGCAGAAGCACCTGGAACCCTCCATCTCATGTCGCCTTGACGCTCCGAGACATTACGACGCCGCGGCTATATAAAGCCCACCCTGCTGTCGCAGTCATTCAATGTGGTTAGTTTCATTCAGTGCATGCTGCAGATGTATTTAGTGTTCCGACTTTAGTGTCTAGTGGACTATTTTATATGACTATATTTTATTCGTTTACTTTAGTCTCTTAGTGTATTGTGAATTAAGTTTGCAATGGATAAATTCGTTACAAAAAGGCGCGCTTGGAAGTTGATGATACTGCAATTCAACCTCCAACAATTATTATGTCGTCGGTTCCTTCATCGTTTTCAGGCGAGAATCGTTCACAGTCAAAACCTGGAAAATCTATTAAGCGAAGATCATTTCAGAAGTCTTGGTTGATCAAATATACATGGCTAGAATATGAAGCAACTGCCGAAAAAGTTTTTTGCATAACCTGCTAAGAGGCTGATGCTAAAAATCTATTACAATTTTCTTCAAAAAAAGAAGATGCATTTACTTCCATAGGATTTTCTAACTGGAAAAAGGCTTTGGAAAAATTCCGTCTTCATGAAAATATGTTTAAGCAAAAAGAAGGCGTTCAGAAACTAAATTCTATCACTAACCGAAGTGTGGCCTCCCAATTGAATGAACAGCTAGATAGTGACATGAAGAAAGGCCGTTTAGCTCTTGAGACAATTTTTACTACCGTACAATTTCCATGCCGACAAGGACTAGCAATTAGAGGGTACGAAGATGTAAACTCAATTTTTTTTCAATTGTTGGAACTCCCAAAGAATGACACACCTGAGTTAAAGATTTGTTAGGGCGTTCGGGGAATAAGTGGATGTCCCACGATATTCAAAACCAGATCATTGATCTACCAGGAAAGTCTGTGTTGAGAAAGGTACTGGCTTCAATCAAGAAGACTGAACATTTTTCTATTATGGTTGATGAAATAAGTAATTCTTAAAATGGCTCAAATGGTTCAAATGGCTCTGAGCACCATGAGACTTAACTTCTGAGGTCATCAGTCCCCTAGAACTTAGAACTACGTAAACCTAACTAACCTAAGGACATCACACACATCCATGCCTGAGGCAGGATTCGAACCTGCGACCGTAGCGGTCGCATGGTTCCAGATTGTAGCGCCTAGAACCGCTCAGCCACACTGGCCGGCAGTAATTCTTCGATTCACATACAAGTGGCATTTTGTATTCTTACTGTCGATGATTCCTTAATCATCAAAGAAGACTTTATTGGTTTATACGAGACCTCCAACACTGAATCACAAACTCTGTTTAATATTTCAAAATACGTTTTTGCTCCTCTTGATTTGTCAATGGATAACTTAAGAAGACAGTGATATGACGGTGCCTCGAATATGAGAGGTAATTTCAAAGGACTAAAAAAGTTAGTTTTGGCTATACAACCTAAAGCACGTCACGTGCACTGCACTGCTCACAGTTTAGACTTGGCAGTTGTAGACAGTCTCCACCGTCTTACGTCTATGAGGGATATTATGGCTTTAGACAGGGACTTAACAAACACCGTAAGGGAATTCAACAAGGACTACGCGAGCTACTAGTATCTTGAGAATATTGAAAAACTTCTAGAGTTTTTTGAAAAATTTTCTGCAGACAACAAAACAGAGGCAGGTTACAAATGTGCAGGCTACCTTGAGTCAATGTTACAATTCAAGACTTATTTCTTTTTATGTCTTTGCTGCCATGCAGTGAACCCATAGAGGATGTCAATGAAAAATTCAATGCCCTCATCTAAGTGTTGCTGATCTGGAAAAAAAATGAGGGATTGATTTGTACATTGAATGGAAGGCCTGATAGTTTTGAACACTATTGGGAATTGTGCTTAAAAGAAAAACCTTCAGAACTTGATCCTTCACTCCCTCGGGATCGAAGTGTAGCAAAGGAGTATGAAAACAACGAAGCCAGCTCGGCGCACACTTTCAAAACCTCAAAGGAATACTACAAAGCTATTTAAATTGAAGTTTGTGAAACGGTGCAATCTTGCATTACTGAGCGGTTTTCTTCAACTGGACTCACATAGGTCATTGCAGCTGAACAAGAGTGCTTGATTTTAGTAAACTGAGGTGAAACAAATTTGGAAAAATCAACTGAGTTTTTTATAACTGACCTAGACATTGAGAGACAGGGATTACACTTGAATATGTTAGCCGATATCGTTAATAAAAAACAACTGGCCTTAAAAAATGGCTCTGAGCACTATGCGACTTAACTTCTGAGGTCATCAGTCGCCTAGAACTTAGAACTACTTAAACCTAACTAACCTAAGGACATCACACACATCCATGCCTGAGTCAGGATTCGAACCTGCGACCGTATGGGTCGCTCGATTCCAGACTATAGCGCCTAGAACCGCACGGCCACTCCGGCCGGCCCTGGCCTTAAAAATCATGTGTGATGTAGGAAAGTACATTACACAAGAGCCTGCAGTTGGAGAAATGTTATGTGAAGTACTGAAGTGCATTAAGCTTCTCCAAGTAGTCCAATCACGACAACAACAGCAGAACAGTCATTTAGCGCCCTTAGACGTCTGAAGTCATATCTCCGATCAACAATGGGACAGGAGCGATTGAACAACTTGGCTGTTCGTCATGCTCACCGAGATGTTTTGGAGGAATTGGATATCCGACCAGTCGTCAACGACTTCATATTCAGTAACCCAGTCAGACGAGCAACATTTGCGCCTTTCTGATGACACTCTAGCCCTAATAATGTCATTTAGAGCAATATTAAAAGTCTTTATAAAACAGAGAATTGAATACATAAATAATGTTAAATTTTCAGTTTCGAAATATTAGTACTAGTTTGGTGCTGTATTACTATATTAGCATAGTACTCTATTAGTTATTTTCAAATACTTACATATTTTTAGGGTCTACGACCCAATTAAAACCCACTATTTACATACTTTTTGTAATTAAAGTATCAGGCATACGGTATTACCTTTATTAACTGTAATAAAGTATTAACTTTGAGGTACTGTTTTTATTTAATGAACTCTGAGCCTTATTCAAAGTAAACTTAAATTAGCTATTTCACTTATTAATCAAAGTGCTATTACTGTACGATAGCAATATTTTATGTTTTATTATTTTAATGATAGTTTAGGATTTATTTAAATATAATTTCAGTCTTTTCAGAACTATATATTCACTGCTCTGTAATAGTCCATAAGCAGGATTACTAGTGCAAATTAAATTAGCTTTTTGCGAAAATACTGTGCGCTTTTATGATTTCTTTTTTCAAAGCCACAAAGTGCGTCAGGCTTGTCGAGTTTTCCGGAGTGTCGAGTTATCGAGACTCCAGTTTTCGTGGTTGTAATGTTGATCATATGACTCTAAAATGCTTTGAAAAACTTTAAAATTCACTATTTTTAATCTAAAATTTCGAAAATTTTCCGGGGCAAGACCCCCAGTATGCCCCCCCCCCCCCCCCCAATATATTTTATAAGTCTTCGCCCCTGGCCACTCACGCTTGGCTGGACTAGTAATGATAGGTCTCCGAGCAATGATAGGTGCTTGCAGAGGAGCCTTCGTCCTCAGAAGAGGATAGCACTTGAGATACCTCTGGTATTCCTTGTAGAGGATTCTCGGGAGCCCTCCCATCACACCCACTGACAGCTTACATTCACTTCACTGTAGTCAGGACGATTTCCAGCTGTTTATGAATACCAACCAGCTCGTACCGTGTTCAAGAACAGCATTCACAGTAGGGGTGCATTGCGGCTGGTGCAATGTTTTATAGACAGTAAACAGATAACTTTGATGACGATGATATATGGTTTGTGGGGCGCTCAACTGCGGAATTAACCGCGTCCGTACAAATTCCCAATATTTTCACTGCCCAGTCTCGCCACTTTCCCGAATGATGATGAAATGATTATGACAACACAAAAACCCAGTTTTCCTGGCGGAGAGATATCTCCAAGTATCCGGGAATCAAAACCAGGACCCCAAGGTCCAGGGGCAGCTACGCTAGTAGCTAGACCATGGGCTGCGGACAAATAACTTTAGAATAAGCTTGCTGATTCTCTTTGAATTTCTGGATCTGGTAGGCTAAATGTCTTTCTAATTCCGTTTATGAACTGAAGCAATTAGTAAGCAAAACCTGGAATAAAAGTTACAAAATTCCTGGAACTTTCTGAGGTTTTAGATGATAACAAGTTCGAGAATGCGTTAAGTTAGGATAAATGAAGTCAATATACACTACTGTTAAATAGGAAACCTAATATAACACCACATATTATTTGTAATATGTGCGATGCACAACACTCGTAACTTCCGTTACCTTTCTGACTTTTAAACTCTAAGTGTCTTAAGTGCAGGTACACTGCACTAGATATTTTGATTCGCTTTGATATAGCCTCGTAGCAAAGTACTCTTACAGGTAGCGAGACAAATGGCAATGGCTTGCCGATAGCTCACACCAAGGTACTATGTGAATCCTGTGAAATATTATTATCGTAGCCTATTTTCCTTTAATTTCACTCCACGTTCCTTGGTTAGGACATTCAGACGACACACTGATGTTCCAAAACGTTATGATCACTGTCCAAGGCGAGAAAGAATTCTGCCCCGTGGCGTTGCGGGCAAACGGTTCGAAAAGTAAATACGCGGGCCGAATGAGGAATCATTCTAGCGGTGATAAGGACTGCAAATGGGAAAATCCATTGATATAAGGAATTTTGACAAAGGGCAGGTTCTTACGGCCCAGCACCTGGGGACGATCATCCCACAAATGGCGAAGCTGGTCGCCCGTTAGAGTGCTACCCTCGTAAGCATCTGTGATAAGTGGTTGAAGGACGGTGAAACAAGGAGCTGGCGGTAGGATGCTGATTGTCATTGTGGCAACAGACAACGTGGTCGGAAGGCTTGTCTGCTCTATAAAGCAGCATAAACGGCGGTCTGTAGCAGATATGATGACAGACTACGTTACTAGTGCAGGCAGAAGTTTTTCTGAGCACACCATTGTGGCCCAACTAGCGCTGTGTCGTTGTGAAAGATTCAGAGGTGAGCGAGTGTGCCGCCACTTACCCCAGTTCTCTGCTACTAGCGTCCCGTCATCATAACGAGTCTGTGCTGAGCGTACAAAGTATTGCACCATAATCTAAGAGCAAAATCAAAAATTGGAATAGCCTTTCCAAACTTTATCAGTAAATGTTTCAGAATATTAATGTTAAAATTGTTAAATCTCAGAATGATCAGATGAATAAGTTTTGTTGAATATGTTATTTGAAGAAAAAAGTAAGTGGCGCTAAATAATAAAGCTAGAAAGCCAAAACTTGTTCAGAATGTGCGAACGTATGTCACAGTCCAAAGTTACATGTCTCAACTTGATCGATACAATGTTTTGGACAAAATCGGCGGTTTTACGAAAAACTGAAGGCGCTAAATATTGGACTCATAAAGGATATATATACATATCAGCTTCTATTTCTTCCCGGATATGCTTCTCTTCCCTATATCATTAGATGCTATGATGCTATTTTATTATACTATACCAATACTCTACCATCTGTAGCACCTGTATTGTTGTCTGTATGTGTAATGTTTATCTGTTAAATGACCATCTGCCTTAAGCAAGATTATGTGTTTCTGAACGTTTTTACGAGAACCGAGGGAATTACTCATCAGTTTTCCACTATTTTACCACATACGTCAGCATACTGACCTCATTATTTAGATAAATTTTTGGTGTGGTCCTGACACCACTTCCACACATCTCCCTTAATCAATATCAAAATACTTTGGCTTTCCTCTAGTGGCACTATTTTATTACCCTCTCTTATCTACAGACAGTCTTACTTCCAACTGAAAATTATTAATTTATTTGGAGTTTATTGTTTCAGATTTTAGAAATTTCTAGCATCAATTACTTCTCTCACCGCAAAGTATCTGTATTTCACTGTTACTAATCCTTTTTGTGGATCTCATTTATTATTTATTTACCACTGCCATTATCTGTCTATCATTGGTGCTCAAAAGTTTCCCACTGTTATTTTAGTATTTAGAATTTACTACTGCAAACGACCTCTCATGTTCTCTTGTAAGTCATCATTAGGGTATAGCCGTTTTTGAGAATCTTTCTTACCCACTAAGAAGACACAATAAACTAACAGCTTATGTACAACACGAAGAGATATATTCCTTATTTGCTATACATGGAACAGAAGAAGAGAATGAAACTTGGAAAGGAAATAAAGTTTCGTCGAGCTGGACCGCACAGTACTCCAAACTCTGAATCTACCAAAGAGTGGTAGACTCCCTACAGACTCTAAGTGTACAATGTTTCGTAGACGTGGTTTTTTCTTGCTTTTCGGGTATTCCAAACGGTATGCGTTTGCATGAGAATTACTCATTATCCTGAACGCTCGTTGATAAACATGCATAAGCTACTTTGGTTCCGTTGAAATTCTCATAGAATTATCTTTAGTTTTGAATGACACTAGTGCACCGATCCTAAAATTAGTGGGGGAAGATTTTGCGTCATGCTATCTTTTTCTGTCCAAAGCTCTTTTATCAGAAATTTGATTTGTTGACTGTACCTTGGCCTCTATTTCTTCCAGGATATAGTTCTCTTCCGCATTAGAATCTTGCACATTATTATCCCAAATTCAGTGCCTTTCTGCAAGTATCTCTTATTCCTTGTTGCTTTAATAGAGAGTTCTCATTTTTATTATCTCTGCCTATGTAACTTCCCATGAAGGGCTCTGCAATTACCCGAGAATCTGGTACGATTAATACTAAGTAGTTCTGGGCAAAATCAATTCTTCCTTGATAAATCGCTAGTAGATCTGTGCCAATTAATATCTCACAACTAAAACCGAGCAAGATTAAAAAATAATGACCTATTATTATGTCACCTATACTAACTGGTATTAAAGCCTCGTGCTATACTGGTCTAGAAACTTTTCCAGTAGCACCTATTAAACTGCTTACTTTCTTTACAGTTAATTCATTCTTTTTAGGAATAGAATCAAGTAATGCTTGCAACAAAGCACTTGCTTCACTGCCGCTATCAAGAAGACAACACAGTGTTCACCCCTGAGATATTAATTTATATAATTGGGTGAGTTATTCTAGTTTGAACAGGTTCCCCACGAAAGCCTTCTAATAAATCCTTTTCAATCCACTTCCAGCTGAAGTAATTTTGTTCATTTGCAAGTACATTTACACTCCCATTTCCAATGTCAGCTATCTCTCCATTCTCAGCTGCCTTTTCCAACCTATCTGCCAACTTTAAATCAAAGCACTTGATGACTTTTCCTGCTTTCGTTTGCTGCACATCAGCTAAGCTACCATCTATCTCTGCGCAGCTGAGTCCGTGTGCAACATTGCTGTCTATAACACTGTCGTCGCCTTTTATAGTTTGTGGCAAGTCTATACAGCTAATAGGTTTCTTGACCTCATTACTATTGCTATCCCCTTTATCCATCAACTTCTCCTCTTCAAAACCTTGCAAAACTGACTCTACCTCCTCTACCGAAACTTTAACCTTTACATTGTCATTATTGTCGAAGATGTAAGCCTTTACTTCATCTTTGCTCTCATCTGATACAAACCCCTTAATGTCTTCTTCCCTATTATCTGTAGTGTTTCCCTTTTCCTTCTTGACCCATGTTTCTGATGTGTCCAAACTTCTATCAACTATATAAGGTGTTTCACTAAATGTGTTTGCCTCTGTAAGTTACGAAGTAATAGGCGACGGAAGTATATATTGCTGTAGGTCGCCATAAGAAATGTTACACTGTCTGCGGAACTATGAACATAGTTTACTGTGTTATTATCCAAAGAATTACAGCAAAAAGATACAATTTTTAAATGGAACAATAATTGTTTCTATCATGCATTGGAATCAGTAACACCAGCTGTGTATACATCAATTTAAATTACGTTCCTATCACATTTTGTTTGGGAGCTACAACCCTTCAAAGCTTCAGGTGCAGGTACCACACGCTGTGCATAATACATGGCTGTATGGTGGGTGATGGATTTCTGGCGGTGGGAAGTTGATTTACATGAGATGTTCAAATGTGTGTCCACGTTCCTGAACGCACAATGCAATGCGCCTTCTAAGGGATCTGCGGATGTGACATCGCCGGTGTCACGGAGCAACATGCGTCCTCGATGCGCCGTTTTAGATCATCTGGGTATGTGGGCTCAGTGGCATAAACACGATCCTTTAGATATTCCCACAAAAAGAAATCTAATGGCGTTAAATCGGGCGACCTTGCGGGCCATGAATGAGGACCATATCGCCCCAACCACCTTCCTGCAAATCTGTTGTTTAGTTCTTCCACCCGCAGAATGGGCTGGGTGACCATCGTGCTGCATCCACATATGGACTTTCGTGTGTAGACACACATGTTTAAGGAGACCACCCAAACTGTCGGCAATAAACGCACGATATAACTTACCTGTCAGTGTACATGGGAAGTAGTGTGGACCGATTATTTCATCCCCAAGGATTCCATACCATACATTAATAGACCACCTACGTTGACGGTCGATAGGTCGTGCCAACCGAGGATTTCTGCGACCCAGTAGTGCACGTTCTGGCGATTCACTGCATCATAAATTGTGAACGTGGACTCATCAGAGAACATAACACCTCGTAAAGACTCCAGCGTGAAATTACGCATGGCCCATTCACTGAATGTAACTCTCGCACGGAAATCGTTCCCATGCGGCTCCTGGGCCGTTTACTATACGCCACACAGATGTGAGACTGACACCAGCGACTGTAGCAACGGGTCGTAAGCTGACATGAGGATCGTGGTGTACTGCAGCTAAAACACTTTTTGCAGTTCTTCGTCTGTTATTGCGGCGCATTACCAAGCTGCCTGTTTCCCGAAGTCGTTGTTCGGCACGTAAGAATGTAATGGATGCCGGAGCTCTTCGCCTAGGATATCTCACGGCGTACGCCATGGCTGCTTCAGTGGCATCTTGTCGGCACTCTCCGAGCATCAGCAACATGTCAACGTACTCTTTGTTCTTGTATGCCATCTTCATCCGATGTCTGTAGCTGTGATATACTGTGATATATTGAGCCTCGTTTGTTTGTGTCGTTCGAACTGTCGGGCATACGGCCGTGTGCGGCAACAGTCGGCAGTCTAACAGCGCATCGAGGAAGCTTCTCGCTTTGTGACACCGGCGACGTTACAACTCGGCAGCACCACATTTACGTAGAAGGCGCATTGCGTTATGCGCAGTGTGTGTGGTATCTGCCCCTGAAACTTTGAAGGGTTGTAACTCCCAAACTAAAAGTTATAGGAATGTAATTTAAACTGATGTATACACAGCTGGTGTTACTGATTCCAGTGCATGATAGAAACAATTATTGTTCCATTTTAAAAATTGTTTCTTTTTGCTGTAACTCTTTGGATAATAACACAATAAACTATGTTCATAGCTCCGCAGACAGTGTAACGTTTCTTATGGTGACCTACCGCAATAAATATTTCCGTCGTCTATTACTTCGTAACATACAGAGGCAAACACATTTAGTGAAGCACCCTGTTTAACACTCTGTATAATGAGAGTGGGTTAGCACTTCATTGGTACTATATGTCTGTGTGTCACCTATTGCAACATCACTTGTTTCTAATACTTACTTTTGTTCAAAAATAAAATTTTTCGCAAAATAAATAGGGGGTGATGTGGCGAAACAAGCGATGTGTCATTGTGAGAGATACAGAGACGACTGAGTGTGCCGGCACTTACCCCAGTTCACTGCTACTAGGGGCACGTCATCATAACGCTCCTGTCAGCATATGTTTCAGTATATTAATGTTAAAAATTTTAAATCTCAAAAGATCAGATAAATAAGTTTTCCTAAATATATTATTTGAAGAAAAAATAAGCGACGCGGTGTGATGAAGCTAGAAAGCCAAAACTTGTTCAGAATGTGCTAACGCATGTCACAGTCAAAAGTTACAACGCTCAACTTCATCGGTAGAATATCTTGGTCAAAATAGGCTTTTTTACGAAAAATAAAAGCGCCGAATATTAGACTCAGAAAGCTGAAAATTCGTATGTAGCCTCAGATTGGTGTAAAAACACTAACTACGTGACTGTGTTAAGCTGTCTTTTATAGTTTCAAGTAATTTACCAAAAACCAAATTTGGAACGAAATCGTTCGTATTCATAATAGATTAAGTATGAGTTGTATTTATGATGTTGTTGTTGTTGTTGTTGTGGTCTTCAGTCCTGAGGCTGGTTTGATGCAGCTCTCCATGCTACTCTATCCTGTGCAAGCTTCTTCATCTCCCAGTACCTACTGCAACCTACATCCTTCTGAATCTGCTTAGTGTATTGATCTCTTGGTCTCCCTCTACGATTTTTACCCTCCACGCTGCCCTCCAATGCTAAATTTGTGATCCCTTGATGCCTCAAAACATGTCCTACCAACCGATCCCTTCTTCTAGTCAAGTTGTGCCACAAACTTCTCTTCTCCCCAATCCTATTCAATACCTCCTCATTAGTTACGTGATCTACCCACCTTATCTTCAGCATTCTTCTGTAGCACCACATTTCGAAAGCTTCTATTCTCTTCTTGTCCAAACTGATTATCGTCCATGTTTCACTTCCATACATGGCTACACTCCATACAAATACTTTCAGAAACGACTTCCTGACACTTAAATCTATATTCGATGTTAACAAATTTCTCTTCTTCAGAAACAATTTCCTTGCCATTGCCAGTCTACATTTTATATCCTCTCTACTTCGACCATCACCAGTTGTTTTACTCCCTAAATAGCAAAACTCCTTTACTACTTTAAGTGTCTCATTTCCTAATCTAATCCCCTCAGCATCACCCGATTTAATTTGACTACATTCCATTATCCTCGTTTTGCTTTTGTTGATGTTCATCTTATATCCTCCTTTCAAGACACTGTCCATTCCGTTCAACTGCTCTTCCAAGTCCTTTGCTGTCTCTGACAGAATTACAATGTCATCGGCGAACCTCAAAGTTTTTACTTCTTCTCCATGAATTTTAATACCTACTCCGAATTTTTCTTTTGTTTCCTTTACTGCTTGCTCAATATACAGATTGAATAACATCGGGGAGAGGCTACAACCCTGCCTCACTCCTTTCCCAACCACTGCTTCCCTTTCATGCCCCTCGACTCTTATGACTGCCATCTGGTTTCTGTACAAATTATTTATGATAGAAAGTTCTAATTATAGCACTTGATTATACTCATTATATAATACAGGTGTACCAAGTTTCGAGACTTTAGCGAAAAAAAACAATCAATACATGGACTCTTAAAAAGGTAGTTCAGAGGTCATGTTCTATTGTCGGTTCTATTCCAAACATTCTAGCCGGCAAAGTTTAAATCCAGTCAAGTTTAAACTTTTCCTGTAACTAAAGCAAACTTAACTCCATTCGTATAAAAATTATGAAAATTGTAAATTGAACGTGCATGGACTGTACACCGTCCTGGGCCGCTTAGATTTCACGGAAGCAACTGTTTGTGCGCCGCCTGTAATTTTGACAAAACTGCGTGGCAGATGGTGAGATGGTCGCATCTGGACTCCTAATAATACTGTTTCTGTTAGGGACAGTATTATTATTATCAGGAATATTATTATGTTTGTGCAAGTGAATATATTAATAAGTTGGAACTCAAAAGTTTTATTTATAATCATAGTTCCCGTCCCTATGAGTAAATAGAAAGCAGAAACATTTTCTTTCAGTGGGCACGTTAAGAATGTGGACTTTCACACTGGAAATTATGGTAAGTATAAGATTTTCACTCTGCGGTGGGGTGCGCTGATATGAAACTTCCTAGCAGATCAAAACGGTGTGCCGGACCGAGACTCGAACGCGGGAATTTTGCCTTTCGCGGGCAAGTGCTCTTCATCAGTTACGACTGATGAATCAGTTTTTTTGTCGATTGTCGTAGCAATATTATGCTACAAGGAAAATTCACCTTCTCCTCCGTAGCACCAGTAACAGTAATTGAAGGCACCAGACCTGCTGTTGACTACGCGAAGACTGCTCCAGTCACCCTTCGTCATTTCATGCTTTATGTGTTCTCTGAAGGCTATGACATCTTCCAGCAGAATAGATGTGCGTATCAGAATCGTACTATAGTGGTTTGAATAACGTAACAATGAAGTTACGTTGGTGTCTTGGGCACCAAACTTACCTGATCTTAACCCGATGGCAAACACCTGGAACGCTGTCGGGCGCAACTCCACACCCACAGACTTCCGGTCCGTAATTTACAGGAGCTGCTCGACTGTTTGTAGGCATCTGGTGGCATATAACTGCGGAAACCTGCCAAGGACAAGTCGAACCCATTCAACGCAGGACTGCCAATATACTGCGTTCCAAAGGTGAGCGAACTTGTTGTTAAGCAGGTAATCATAATATTTCGGTTCGGTAGTGTAGAAGTGATTTCAGTATGTTTTTTTGCTTCTAAGGAATATCATACGAAGAGCTAAAACGGCTGGAAGTGACAGAGTATACTAGTCTCCTAGACATTAGCAGGTGATTGTTGGAGGAATACGCTAATAATAATATAATCGTACCTCAGCTGTCTTTCTAACAATAATTACGTTGATGCTTAGATATGTGCTATATGAGATGTGTTTACAATTAAAATCTTACATATCTACATCGAGAATTCGATTTCACATAAGGATCCCATCCTGTTCCTTACTAGTCACCTCTGTTTTGGAAAGGGAAATTTGTAAACGCTTGGCAGAATCGCGTATCCTACCATTAAGTGTAACACAACATCATGCTTTCACTTTATTGTAACAAAAAATGGATATATAGATGGGGGAGTGAGGCAGCTTCGTGTGATAAAGCGAAGCATATTGCTAACGCATTGGTTTGGGGAATCTCCTAAAGTATTTCTCAGAACCGCCACATTTATATGAACATGGTCAGGAGAAACTTCTCCAAGGATAAAGGTACACATATATGATGTCTCCACCAAAGATAGCACAAAAAATACCCAGTTAGCGATGACTAAACGTGTTTGTGTATCAAAGATTCAAAAATGGTTCAAATGGCTCTGAGCACTGTGGGACTTAACTTCTAAGGTCATCAGTCCCCTAGAACTTAGAACTACTTAAACCTAACTAACCTAAGGACATCACACACATCCATGCCCGAGGCAGGATTCGAACCTGCGACCGTAGCGGTCGCGCGGTTCCAGACTGTAGCGCCTTTAACCGCTTCACCACACCGGCCGGCATAAAAGATTAATAGCGCGTCTAATCCGATGTGGATGTAAACAAAAGATTACATAAGTCACTTTTTGAAACAGAACAATAATACTTCTGGCAGCTGAAACTCTTTTATATTGTCAGTGAACCTAAGTTCATTAAACACACACTTTATATAACTCAACGTCCCATGCGACACTCAGTGTTACAGTATAAACTGAACGAACAAAGTTCAAGTCCTGTAGGGAGCAAAATCGTTTATGTCCGCCGCGAAGCCATTAGAGAGTTGAACAGGAACACATTTACAAAGCCACAAGTTGGCTGTGAAGAGAGAGTCGCTGTCTCCTTTGGAATGGGGACCACAAATACTCAAAGGCCACAAGTGGCAGCTCCTGAGGTCGGGAAGGCAGACGTGAACGACAGGAAAGTTGTACAGTCGGCTCTCGAGTGATAATCCTGATTGGTGAAATCCTAGTGAAATCGGCGCCTGGTCCAGGAAAACAGTAAGAGCAAACTGGTCTGGTCTGCCTCGAGTGTGCCCTAAATACCACTTGGAACCGAGGTATAGTTGGGTCTATTTTCGCTCATGTGTCTTACGCAAGAGGATAGGTCAGCCTCTAGCAGCATACACTTGTCTGCCTTCCAGAAAATTGCCCCATCTATGCTAGGCTCCTTCAAAGCACCGCTGTGACGTTGGTTGCTGACACTACGGGCAGTAAGCCTCAGAACAGCATCACCCTTCCTCACTCCATGGAGAGGTGGAGACGGCAAAGCTCACCTCTATGTCTCTGGAGAAGGCGGGTTCTGGACTGCTGACTGGGGTGGTTGGATGAATGATGTCAACATCCATTGGTGTCGTTCCTGGTGTGGCGTATGGATGTGCTGAAGGCCCCCCAAGTGAGATGGCCACTGGCAATGGTTGAGATTGCCAAATAGTGTCCAGGGTGGAGACAGAGGGTGTATTTGTCACTGGAGCAAAAGAAAGTGGTGGTTTTGCACTGTCAGGAGAAAGACTATGGCAAGGTCATAACTGGTTAACATGTTTGCTGCACAATGTGCCATCCTGAAGTGTCACAGCAGCCATTGCCCTGCACCACAGCCATTGCTATTGGAAAGCAAAGTTGGCATCAATTAGTAAAAACATGGACCCAAGCTTGGTCTTTAAGTGGGAAACGGTGGGAGCTAGACCGCAGAGTATGAGGGCTGTGAACTGTGGGGTGAAGGATAGAAGCCGGCCGCGGTGGCCAAGCGGTTCTAGGCGCTTCAGTCCGGAACCGCGCGACTACTACGGTCGCAGGTTCGAATCCTGCCTTGGGCATGGATGTGTGTGATGTCCTTAGGTTAGTTAGGTTTAAGCAGTTCTAAGTTCTAGGGGACTGATGACCTCAGATGTTAAATCCCATAGTGCTCAGAGACATTTTTTTTTTGAAGGATAGAAAGTTGGGTCCAATGAGACTGGTCATGAAGTTCTCGTCAGCAGACGAACCGTCCTGCAGGGTTAACATACACTACGTCAGGAAAAGGGAGGGAGCCTCGTCCAGAAAATGGCGACAGTGAAGTTTAATCACATGGGTTTTTAAAGTTTGGATAAGTGGTTCCACTGGGACTACCATTGTCATTTGAGGCAGGGTGGAATGGTGGTCTGCGAACTAGAGTGATGTCATTTTTGTCACAGGAAGCAGAGAATTCTGCAGATGCAAATTGGGGATCATTGTCTGTGAGATTTCTCGATTTAAAACTCGCCACTGTTTAATTTTTTAAACGAAAAAGGAGTGCAGAAAATTGGAAAGGAGTGCAGATTTCGCATTTTAAGTGGACTTGACTACATACCGACAACGTTAAGATATTGATGATGGGGATGCAGTTAAAAAGAAAATCGCGTTGTAGAAGGGACACATTCTGACAAAGACAGTCCAGTTCCCTAAGCTCACTGGTCTTAAACAAAATGCGTTGGTTGAAAGAATTCATTGTCGCCTAGAAAGAATGATAGTTTCATAAAAAATTTGAGGACATAGTCTTACAAATATTTTCGAGCCGTTTTCGAGACAGTGTAATGTTTCAGTTGCAAGTGCCCTTGTGTGTGTCCAGATGTAACTGATTGACCTGTAAGGTAATTCCAGATATAACAAATATTTTTACATTAAAACGGTCCAGGACGTCTAAATTGTTTCCCTCAGGTAGAGTTTCCACGTCTCCACAAAGGTTACACAACTGCCACAGTATTTCGATCGAAATGATTGTTTGAAATATCTTTTTGGGTTATGGAACTAAACAAATCACGATTACATAGCAACTTGAGTGCGGAATTCTGTGGAACTGTCTGCTTCCGTCCACGTGACGGCAATTTGTACCGGATAAAAATTATGTCTCCACCGCGCCAAAAATAATCAAATAATCCTGAAATTTCGTTTTGTTTGACATCTATGTCGTTGTGAAATGTGAAACAAAACTAAATCGTACGCAGTGCGACTGCACTGTGATTTATGCAGTGTGTTAGCAGTGTTTCCCTCTTCCCCCACCTCACATTCAGACAGGGCGGCGTGGCGGTGGGGGAAATGTGATGCGTGGTTGAACGCTTTGGCACTCCTGCCCGAGCATGGCCCGCGAGCCGATATCTTGGTTGCCCCTGGTATACATCCTTCCCCCCTGAGTCTATGTTACCAAGAAATGAAATCAGGTGACGATTTGTGACGAACTGTTTATAATATTTAACACATCAGTCACAGATTCATGCTGGACCATGTCAGCCCTGAAAAATATGAGCGATCATTGTTACCAGCTTTGGTCTACTTAGGCCCATGGGACTAGGCTTATTTCGAGCCCGAATATCTGTTCTTGGAACAAGCGGTCCCGCATTGCTAAATAAAAGTAATAAACCCTTATCAGGTTGGATTGACAGAAGGTATAGAGAAGACCCAACAAAGAGCGGTGCATTTTGCCACGGCCTCATTAGTCGGCGTGGGAGCTTTAAGCCACCAGCAAACAGGACGTGTGAGCTAAAGTTGAAGTTGCGCTCTACGTTTTGTGACGTCACTTCCTGCCATTTCATGTTGGGGGGGGGGGGGGGGGCATTCCGTCACGTAAAGTAGAACTGGTAGTAAGCAAGAACGCTCTGTATGTCACAAGTAGAAAGCAAGACGCCACACTGTATTTGTCGTGTTCAGTAGAACCATAAATTCAGTATGTTTCACATTATAGTTACACACAATGGATATATGCTGTATCTAAGCACCAGCATATTGAATGTCTCGAGAACTCATCGTTATTGGTACGATCTGTCGCAATAAAGTGACTGTAAACGTCATGTTGGTGGTTAAAGAATTTGGTGTTTAGTTATTTTTGCATTATAACTCGCGTGTTATGAGAGTAAACCATTTCCAGACAACAGTGAATTCATGAAAACGTGTCTTTCTTGTTAGGATTTATCAAAATTAAATGCCAATAACAATTCTGTGATTAAATCCTTTAGAAGAGTGCAAGACAAAATATGTAGTAGGTTGTATCAGAGTTTCAGCATAGCGTAGTTGGATGAGGGGCCACATTACATACTAGAGGATAGGTAGGTGGAGGGTTCGTGTCCTGCTGTGTACAAGTTTTTTGTCTCGTTTTCGTTTTCTACGATGTTGTAGGACTTTCCTATGAAACTAATAGAAATAATTCCTGTAATATTGATGTTACATAAATATAAGTGCACTCTCTGTCAGGGGAGGGTTTCTTCGATTTGGTGAACTTTCATATGCTGATGTCCTTACTGAGCGGACATGTATCTTTCATTTTGGTGTTTTACACATTCACAGAAACTGAAGTTTTAATTTTTTTATTCCAACATGAGTAGCGCATGGTCAAGAGAGGGAATGTGCGTTTCAATAGAGGTAACGTAGGAATTCTACTCACGTCCATCGCTCGTGAACAAACTGTATGATTTGCGAGCCCAATAAAGCTGACAATTGTCGCTGGAGAGCCCTGAGAGCACAAAATCACGCTAACCAGCTCGTGCCGTGTACCGACGGCGCTGTCTCTCGTAACGCTGGACATGCCGGCTGCATGCACGTCAATGTTGCTGCCTTTGTACCGTGTGCCGACGACTTTACCGAGCTGCTCAACACTCCAGTGGCAGACGCTATAAGAGACATGTTGTGCATCATGGAAAGGCTTGCTACTGAATTTCTTAGAGAGTATGTTCCGGAAAGAGTTGGACAATGTACAACTTTCTCCAACATACCTGTCGCGAAATGATCACAGTGAGAAAATTCGAGAAATTAGAGCTAATGCAGAGTCATAACGATAGTCATTTTTCTCACAAACCCTTTCCAAATGATCAGGGAAGGGGGCATCAGTTAGCGTCACCAGGAGTAGGCCTACCCTCCGCCACTAAAAGTGGCTTGCAAAAGATGATGAACTTGTAGAAATTAACTCACCGAGCTTCGTCATGCAGATTACACTTTCTTCCAGCACTGTGAAAAGATGTCATGTTCTTCGGCAAAATGATAAAGAGCTTATGAGGGAAAAAATTAAGCTGCTTTTAAAGCAATCGTTAAAGCATAACGGAGTTCACAGAAACCCAACAATGCTCCAAGAAGCACTGCGTTTAGGTATTGTTAATTACGTTAAAAAGACGGGGAATCTGATTCCACAACAGCTGGAAAACCTTCGTCGGCACCTTGACAATACTATTTCGGAGATCGCTGTGTAGTAAGTCGGCATAGTACACTAGAGTTGCAGTTTTCCACCTTCTTTTGATCCATGGCACAATAGCGAGTTGACTGTTTGGGAAGACAGAGCGACTTGCAGACAAATCAAGTCTGCTCTTCATAATCAAGTGGCAGGTGTTACACTTCGTAAAGAGATGGTGGGAATTGACTAGTACAGTACTATGTCGCTGTGATCAGCCGCATAATGCTACAAATTGGTTAATCGAGACGTTTCGCGATATCACAGCATATTACTTCTAGACGTGTGAGCAAATTCTGTAGCGAATGAGAACTCTATACTCCAAATTCAAGGGAGGGTGGCAAGTTCCCCTCTTCACCCCCCACCCTCTCCCCTGCAGATAAGTATGCCCCAATTTTTGCCCATCTCCTCCTACCCCTCTTTCAAGTGCTATTTCCCTTTCTTCTGCCATTCCCTCCTCCGCCTCTCTCTGTCCATCTCCTCCTCACTCCTCTCTATGTCCACCACCTCTTCCCCTTCTCCTTGTCCATCTCCCCCTCTTCCCTTTCTCTGTACACGTCCTCCACCCCTTCACTCTAACCATCTGTTCCTTTCCTCATATCTCCTGAACTATGTGTCGTACAATGATATAATTTTGTAGGTGTATTCAACGGCGGAGTTAACACTGTCTGCTAAATGTGCTGCACATAGAGTAAGTAGCAAGTTAATAATAAATCTGAAGGTCATGACATCATGCCTGATGCGGCTTTTTCTACTGCATGAACAGCGAAAATATAGTAAGGGACAAACTTACTTCGTTTCGTATTTTGAGGGGGGGGGGGGAATTATGTATAAATTATGTCGAAGATCGCTATGTGTTCTCTTTCTCAAATGTTGTTGTTGTGGCCTTGAGTCCAGAGACTGGTTTGATGCAGCCCTCCGTGCCACTCTATCACGCGCAAACTTCTTCATTTCCCAATACCTACTGCAACCTTCTTCCTTCTGAATCTGCTTAGTGTATTCATCTCTTGGTCTCACTCTATGCTTTTTACCCTCCACGCTGCCTCTCCTCCCTCCCCCCCCCCCCCAACACCAAATTGGTGATGCTTTGGTGCCTCAGAACACGTCCTACCAACCGATCCCTTCTTCAAGTTGAGCCACAAATTCCTCTTCTGCCCAATTCTATTCAGTACCTCTTCATTAGTTACGTGATCTTCCCATCTAATCTTCAGCATTCTTCTGTAGCACCACATTTCGAAACCTTCTATTCTCTTCTTGTCTAAACTAGTTATCGTCCATGTTTCACTTCCATACGTGGCTACACACCATACAAACACTTCCAGAAATGACTTTCTGAAACTTAAGTCTACATGCGATGTTAACAAATTTCTCTTCTTCAGAAACGCTTTCCTTGCTATTGCCACTCTACATTTTATATCCTCTCTACTTCGACCATCATCATTATTTTGCTCCCCAAATAGCAAAAATCATCTACCCATTTCCTAACCTGATTCCGTCAGCATCACTAGATTTAATTAGACTACATTCCATTACAATCGTTTTGCTTTTGTTCATGTTCATCTCATATCCTCCTTTCAAGACACTGTCCATTCGTTCAACTGCTCTTCCAGGCCCTTTGCTCTCTCTGACGGAATTACAATGTCATCGGTGAACCTCAAAGTTTTAATCTCTTCTCCATGTATTTTAATCCCTACCTCAATTTTTTTCCTTTGTTTCCTTTACTGCTTGCTCAATGTACAGATTGCATAACGTAGGGGACAGGCTACAACCCTGTTTCACTCCCTTCCCACCACTGCTTCCCTTCCATGCCTCTCGACTCTTATAACTGCCATCTAGTTTCTGTACAAATTGTAAATAGGCTTTCGCTCCCTGTATTTGACCCACGCCACCTTCAGAAATTGAAAGAGAGTATCTTCTAAGATAAGTCGTAGGGTCAGTATAGCCTCACGTGTTCCAACATTTCTATGGAATCCAAACTGATCTTCCACAAGGTCGGCTTCTACCAGTTTTTCCATTCGTCTGTAAGGAATTCGTGTTAGTATTTTGCAGCCGTGACTTATTAAACTGATAGTTCGGTAATTTTCCAAACTGTCAACACCTGCTTTCTTTGGGATTTGAATTATTATTTTCTTCTTGAAGTCTGAGGGTATTTCACCTGTCTTATGCGTCTTGCTCACCAGATGGAAGAGTTTTTTCAGGGATGGCTCTCTCAAGTCTATCAGTAGTTCTAAAGGA
The DNA here is from genome assembly GCF_023864345.2 of Schistocerca serialis cubense. Lineage (NCBI taxonomy): Eukaryota > Metazoa > Arthropoda > Insecta > Orthoptera > Acrididae > Schistocerca > Schistocerca serialis. The sequence continues at coordinate 685,534,195 of NC_064638.1, read as the reverse complement.
ATGTTGTCTACTCCCGGGGCCTTGTGTCCACTTAGTTCTTTCAGTGATCTGTCAAACTCTTCATGCAGTATCATATCTCCAATTTGATCTTCATCTACATCCATTTCGATAATATTGTCCTCAAGAACCTCGCCCTTGTACAGACCCTCTATATACTAATTCCACCTTTCTGCTTTCCCTTCTTTGCTTAGAACTGGGTTTCCATCTGAGCTCTTGATATTCGCACAAGTGGTTCTCTTTTCTCCAAAGGTCTCTTTAATTTTCCTGTAGGCAGTATCTACCTTACCCCTCGTGAGATAAGCCTCTACATCCTTACTTTTGTCCTCTAGCCAAGCCTGCTTAGCCATTTTGCACTTCCTGTCGATCTCATTTTTGAGACGTTTGTATTACTTTTTGGCTGCTTCATTTTCTGCATTTTTATATATTCTCCTTTCATCAGTTAAATTCAATATTTCTTCTGTTACCCAAGGATTTCTACTAGCCCTTGTCTTTTTACCTACTTCATCCTCTGCTGCCTTCACTATTTCATGCCTCAAAGCTACCCATTCTTCTGCTACTGTATTTCGTTCCCCCATTCCTGTCAATTGTTCCCTTATGCTCTCCCTGAAACTCTGTACAACCTCTTGTTTAGTCAGTTTATCCAGGTCCCATCTCCAGAAATTTCCACCTTTTTGCAGTTTCTTCAGTTTTAATCTACAGTTCATAACCAATAGATTGCGGTCAGAGTCCACTTCTGCCCCTGGAAATGTCTTACAATTTAAAATCTGGTTCCTAAATATCTCTCTTACCATTATATAATCTATCTGATACCTTCTAGTATCTCCACGCTTCTTCCATGTATACAACCTTCTTTAATGATTCTTGAACCAAGTGTTAGCTATGATTAAGTTATGCTCTGTGCAAAATTCTACCAGGCGGCTTCCTCTTTCATTTCTTACCCCCAAAACATATTCACCTACTACGTTTCCTTCTCTTCCGTTTCCCACTATCGAATTCCAGTCACCCATGACTATTAAATTTTCGTCTCCCTTCACTACCTGAATAATTTCTTTTATCTCGTCATTCATTTCATCAATTTCTTCGTCATCGATAGAGCTGGTTGGCATATAAACTTGTACTACTTTTAGGTGTGGACTTCCTGTCTATCTTGGCCACATTAATGCGTTCTCTATGCTGTTTGTAGTAGCTTACCCGCACTCCTATTTTTTATTCATTATTAAACCTACTCCTGCATCCCCCTATTTGATATTGTATTTATAACCGTGTATTTACCTGACCAGAAGTCTTGTTCCTCCTGCCACCGAACTTCACTAATTCCCACTATGTCTAACTTTAACCTATCCATTTCCTTTTTTAAATTTTCTAACCTACCTGCCCGATTAAGGGATCTGACATTCCACGCTCCGATCCGTAGAATGCCAGTTTTCTTTCTCCTGATAACGACGTCCTCTTGAGTAGTCCCCGCCCGGAGATCCAAATGGGGGACTATTTTACCTCCGGAATATTTATCCATGAGGACGCCTTAATCATTTTCTATTAATGATAATGTTTTATCTAGCACTACTTATGTTTTACATGTCTCATATCTCAGCTTCTTAAGAATAGCTCTGGCACAGTATCCTGACATGTATGTGAAAACACGTACGTATTCCCGAACATACTGAATTTTTTCCTCACTGAAATCCATTACACTGTCAAAATTTGGTGGGGGCGATGGTAAGTTGACATCATCTGCATAGTCAGTTTCAAAAGAATCTAAATCTTTGCCAAGTTCTCCAAGAACACATGATGATATTTTCAATGATAGGTTACATTTGTTGCTAAATTTTATTATCTGTGTACTCTCCACGTCATGCAACTTTAAATAGGTGTGTACTTTCTGAAACAGTCGGAATTCTTAGATTGGATTCAGTTTCAAACACCTGTTTCAGAGATAGCAAACATATAGATCCTGCCATTGTTCGATATTTTCCAAACGTTGCTTCTAGAGCATCTGTCTAAACCTTTCCTGGCAAAAGATATTTAAAATGCAAGTCCTCAGTGCAGTACTTGGTCGTTTTTAGAAGAGCATGAGTGGTATGAGACATGGCCAAATGTGTATCATTGGATAATCCAAATGTATGATCAGGATAATGTTTCCATATATCCAGCCATGGTAAAAATCTTTTCATCGCTTTTGCTGGAGAGTGGTTTCTGCAGTGCGGCCTTGAAACGGATATATCTACCAGGTGAGCTAACATTTAAAATTTAAATAAGATAATCTTCCTCCAGAGCTAAAAAACCTTGGACAGTCATATAATTGAAAATAGTAAGCAAAAGTCTGACATTTTGTCGCTCAGGTTGCTTGGATAATGAGATTTTAAATTAAGTTTGTTGGTAAATTTTGTTATCTGTGTGCACTCTACATCACGTAGCTTTTTAACGGCACAGAACTTGGCAAAGCAAAGAATGACATTGCTCGTCTATTTATTGAATTGATGTCACTAACACACGGACAACCTCACAACCTATTGCATATAGCCCAGAAACTATTTTCTTGATCAGAGTGAAGAGTTCTTCGCTGTTTATCTTTCTCATTGGAAGGATGTGACTCACATCTTTGTATGAAGAAAGCAAACTTTGGATCATAAAAACCTGAGTACTAGTTGACCCATTTTAGAATTGATTGCATCACCAAAAATGTTATTTCCCTTGAAGTTCAAATAAGGCTTCAAGTGAATTTCATCAACGATTAGTGAAACAACATGATCTGATTCACAAAGAAGCTGGAACTTCCGTTTTGTATAAAACACAAAATTGCCGTCTAGCTGCTCAGCTGCTGGGTTGGATTGAAAATGTGTACAAATCTTATGCAGTATATTAGGTTGGGGTAGCGTAAGATAGTGCGTGTTTCTTATAAACTTGTAAGCATATGGTGATTTTGAAAATAAAATACTACAAAATATAATACAATCTGACGAGTATCAGTATGGTTATTTTGGACACCCATTAAATTCACTTGCTCACATAAGAAATTAATTTTGCTGCTTTCGGCCTCATCAAAAAATTTGCCATATTTTCCAAATAATTGGTTATGAGTAGCAAGTAGTCTGGTAACGAACTATCACTGTTCTCTCTGGGGAAGTTTTCCAAGTTATCAATTACGTCAGTTAAGTCTTTTAAATGGTTTATAATAAGTGGGAACTTCCTTGTACCAAGTTGTGTGGCTATATTTTTACCAACATAACTTGCACACCCCGGTCACTATTCACCATAGCAAAACTAAAAAGTTATTAAGTTATTTCTATTAGAACAAAAGTAACGGCACTATCTGACTATAATATGCCTATGCTTGGGCAGACTGATCCCCTCTATGCACTAAAGAAAGCCATTAAAGTCCACGAAAAGTCTTTTCTGTTCACACTGGAGCAACCCTGGATCTATGATATTTCTGACCCGGGGCAAATCTTGATAGTGGAGCCCCCCGCTCCTCGAGCTTTTCAGAAAGTTTGTTAAAAATTTTAAAAATCGATTTTTCAAAGTTATGTTCATTTTGTAGCGCATATCTTTCTGGAGAGTTTGATATATAAAACACACATGTTCGAGGAAATGTAAGTCTTACTACGTGGTCTTCAGTGTGTCAAAGTGCAGCGCCACGCGTCATCACACAGCATTCTGCCATCGCACATCACTCTATACTGCTCTGTGGAATTCAAACGCGTAAATTTTGCAATGGAAGCCATCAAGCCTATATTCAGGACAGTAGGAATTAAAATGCCCTGTGAAGCCTCTCCTGCTCCCAGTCAGCCGGTTTGACACCCTACCCCACGTTTTCTTAAAAAAACAAAAAACTCACAATTAATACTGGATGGGATTATTTGTGACCGGGAGAACAAGAACTCTTCAGAATATTTGCACTCTCTATTGCCTATTAGCTAATAACCTTCTCTTTTGTGTGACATAAAATTAAATATAGGAAACATAAAAGCAGTAGACACGCAAGACGGCACATTTCTTCAGTCCTTAGGTCCTAGGATTTGTTTTCTCTAGTTTAGCTACAGCTTCACACGGCGTGCTTTCCTTTCTGCGAAAGAATCCATTACCTCATCAAAGTTCGTCAAACGTTTTGCCACAGGAACTATCAAAATGTTATTGTCTAATACTGAAAAAGTTGTTAACGTGAGTAGTACTCAAGACTGATGTGGTTTCTCGGTTTGATTACGCCTATTTTGTCACTGCCTGCTAGATAAAAGGAAATAGCTCTTTCTAATGTTGCAGCAATTGTAACACACGCCTAAAAAGCGACACTGTTTCGACACAAATTTTCATTTTCACGTACCTCATTTACATAAATAACACGACAGAAATAATTCATGAAGTATCAATATCAAATGCCTATGAGACCTACAACATGCAAAAAGTCTTATGTCGGGAAATAGTTTCACATTTCATTCATACGCTCCAGTTTCTCAAGCATGATACCGAAAAGCAGTAGTCCGAAATTTCTGTATAAATTTGGAATCATCATCGTCTTCCACATAATTTGTAGGATGTCCCCGTTTCTTCTCGTTCCTCGTTAAATTAAACAATCTTGTCATCACTAATTCTGTTACTATTCCTGTCATTGCCAAAAAGTATTCTCCGGCTAACTTCCCTAACCCTCCCAGAATCACCGGTTCAGTTATCCCGCTTCTGTTCTCCGGTTAGGTGTTATTACGTGTTCATACAGTGCGTTTTCTGTGCTGTTCCGAGAAAAGAACTTAAGCGGCTGCTAACCAGGGATGTACGACTGGTGACTAGTAGTGTAGGATTCTGGCACAAATTTCCTGTCAAAATTTCATTTTCTTGGACACATCGAGAAGATAAAATGTAATCTTTCTTACCTTTTATTCCTGTTAGTCGTTTGTTACCACTCTGGTGGTCTTAATCTGTGGATTTCGCTATTAATTATAACGAGGCTGGTCTTTCGCACACCCAGTCAACAACATAAAATAAACAAACAGCGTTTGACGGGTTTATTCGGCCCAGCATATATAGCCCCGCCCCCTTCTGTCTGTGGGGAAGTTTTTTGTTTCTAGATGCGATGGGGATTACCCTGACACAGACATTACGTACACTTTGTGCTCGCATTCATAAATCAACTTACGATCCGTTCAAAAAATTAACTTAGAAAGTGTTCAAAAATTTCAAACACCAATCGAGTTTTGTTTTAAAATCATATAAATATTCGCTAGGCCAACATGCGCTGGATGCTAGGCGCTTCGTGTTTTTTTTTTTTTTTTTTTTTCTTGAAGAATATGAATTTGGCGCCCCCTGAAATTGCGGCCTGGGGCAAATGTCCCGGTTTGCTCCCCCCAAGATCCGGCCTGCGCTGCGCATGAGTTGCTGTACACTGGCTGCAATAGCTATTTCTAAGTTTCTGTTTTCCAAACGCTTCCGTCTCTCGTCTCCACTTTCCCTTGGACAAGAAGCTGACGGAAGATACTTCGAACAATCAGGAAGAATCGCTGGTATGACACCTGGTTTAAGGCGAGGTTTCGGAAGAGGCACAGAATGTTTCTGCCCTATGGAACTGTCGAAATATTCACTACGTATCAGAATGAGGTCCTCAGTGGAGCTCGCAGACCTTGAAATAATGAGAAAAACTTTTATGAGCTACGTATGGAACACCGAAAGGAAAAGAACTAACGCAGACATGAGATTAGTGTTGATTACTTTCACCACAAATCGATTAATACTGACTCAGTATTTTAAGTTATAAAGCTAAAGATATTCCTGCATAAGTAAATCAGACTGCCAATGATTCAACACTGTATACTGTGTGCTTACTCTGCTGTAGAAAGGCATGAGGTCAACCGAAATCACGTTGTTACTGAAGAACTAGACACCATACTAACTTAACAACACGATAAGTTGCACATGCTCTCTATATTAAAACACACTTACCCTGAGACAATCTAGCTGAATTGTAAAAGCGCTCTTACTTTCCAACCCTGTCTAACCTGGAAGTTTTCACGGTTTATTGCAGCTATCCATTTATGGTGGAGTTCTGTGCTTTTAGGAGAAGAAAAGACCGATACTTCTCATAATTCCCTCTGCAACGTGAAATACAAAACTTGTACACCATTTCGAATAATTACATCCAAACCGCAGAATTAAAAATTATTTCTGTAGATCAAGCCTCCCGATCAAACGGTAACCTAACCCTGCTAACTGGGCAGGTTAGCCAACATAAACACTTTATTCAGAACTGCTTATACAGATAAATCCACAGAAATTAACTGCATTATTATACAGTGGAGATTTTTCACCGAATATTGCTTTGTAACCGCCTTTATTTTTACTTGCAGTGCTTCATTCATTAAATGAAATGAACAACGCTTTCAGTTGGTGGCTTTAGCAGCACTGTTGGTACGGCCATTAAATCCACCACAGGCCACTAGTAGCCCTAGCTGTATCAGATTGTGCTCGCCCACAAAAAGCGTACTGTAAATGATGTCACAGGCCCTACTCGTCTTGACTGGGAGGCCTGTATTGTTAGAAGGTGTTGGTAGGGTCCGCCAAGCAGTCGCTATTGTCCACACACAGACTGGTCGGCAAGCGAGTTGGCGAGCGAGTCGTACTGCGAATGGGTCGTTTAAGAAACGAAACTGGTTATTATAATTATTAATAAAATATTCCTAAGTGAAGTATTCAAACAAAACATTACCGGAAATTCCAAAGATATGCTGTAGAGATGTTACAAATTAAGTGTATAACTAAGTCTAGTTTTCATGTCCCTGTACTCAGTGAAACATTGCAACGAAAACGTGGTTAATCTTAAAACAATCATTTTGCTACTGCAACTGGTTGTCGGTTCTGACGCTAGGTGACACTACCAATCAGTGTGCGGTGCTTGCGTTAAGATAAAACCAGTGGGCTGGATGAGGAAACAAATTAAACATCTGTTAAGTTACATGCAGCGCCATTTCGTGGTAATTTCGGCATCTCCAGCCTTCATATCTCTCCCTCCAATATTGTACTATCAAGTGTGAACTTAAACTTGACACCCAGTGTTTATATTGTAAACATACGCAATATTTAGGTTGGAAAATACCAGTTATTAGGTTCTGTTCACTGTACAGTTTTAAGAACAACAATATTTATTCGATCCATATATGTGAATTTCTGTTAACGTAATTTGACGAGAACGGAGCATTTGCTTGGGTTAACTTGCTTTGAAGAATCTGAACAGGTAAACCTGTGGTCACACAAGGCATGTTTTGTTGCTAGAATCGCCCTTCCTCTGTTGTCACGATTCTGACATATCAGCATGTCTTTCATTTCCTCCATACGTGTCACACGCTCTTCCAGGTAATATTATAAACTGTCGTGTACCACAGGAACAGCGAAACCTTTAGTATTCGACACGTGTAGCAATTTCCATATCATCAAAGTAAAATTTAATTTGATGAGGAGAGGTCCCTAGCTGTGTGATCGACTTTTTGAAACTATCTTTACAGTGATGTAGGTTAAGTTCTCATGTATCACACACTGCACTCATTCACCATGGTGGCGACTAACAGACGAAAAAAAATTGTCAATTTTGTGTGAAAAGCAACATTGTTAAATAAGTTTCCTCGAAATTTGTGCTTATGTAGTGAAATGCATAGCGTAATAGCATTACATGGAGGCGGAGGATGTGTGTCGAATCTCCTAAGGTGTGCAAAATTCTTTTTATTTTTAAATCTTTATCGAAATAACTTTGGTCACCACCTTTATTTAATTAATTGATTTAATGTAATTTTTAATTCCATTTCTTCATCACATGCTTTTAATCATAATATCAACTTTTTCACTTGCTCTTGTTTTTCTTGTTATTCTTTCCCATCTTGAAATCTTTATTCATGTGTTTTTAATTAATTTCGATTTTATCTCTGTTGTTGAATTAAGCTGTTTTTTCGTCCACATTATTATGTTCGTTACATCTATTTCTCATTTTGGTTCAATTTCGTTTTACTCATAAACTCGTCTTTCACTTAAATTTTCATCCGTAGAGTAATAGGTTTTGTTTTAAATGTTTGTATGACAACTAATGTGCAAAAAAAATTGCACATGTGGTAACAGAAATACATTTTTCACACCACTGTACAAATATAAGTAGATTATTTCTTCTTTTGTTTTTAGCTCATAGATCGGGATTTTCAAATAATCGAGTGTTATAATAGATAAATATAATTAAATTCACGTTCTCAAAAATTCCGACTAGAAAGAGAATGATATAGAAAACTAAAAGAATTAAAAACTTCTTATGACAATTAAAATGATATGACAAAGGAATAGAAATAAAATTTTGCGCCATCCCAGGTAGGTGTGTTTGTGTTCATGCACTGTGTATTCACATGACTGCTAGGCTAGTTTGCCACCGATCTCGTAAAGCTTCTCCAGTACAAGTCTGGCTTCAGTGGAAGTCCTGTTTATTACTTACCTAACGAATGAATGAACGTACATCATTTCCTCAGTGCCCAACAGAGCCGATAAGTCTGCGTTTTTGTAAAATCTGCACTTTGTTTTGTATGAATTATATTAATGCATACTGTGAGTGTTTAACAACAAAAAATTGCTATAATAATAAATAATCTTTTAGTGTGTGTAAAGCATAGTATGTACAATTGTCATTGTATAAATACCTACACATTTGTACATATTATTCATTAGACATACTTACTGATAATACAATGTGTGGATATGGCTCACATGGCGATGTCATGTGATATTACTGTTACTATCAATGAACACAAACACTTGCACGTAACATAACTTACTTATTATACAGGTGTTCGGAGATTCCCGTTACAGTCTTCTAGGACTTGTATTGGGCAGTGACCAGATAACATTTTGAATAGGTACCCATGTCTGGAAACTTTCGGTACTACAGCCATTTGATACGTGTTTTTTTTTTTTCTAGGTTGGTTTGCAACAGGTTAGTCATGTGTGTGTGTGTGTGTGTGTGGGGGGGGGGGGGGGGGGGGGGGGAGTTGGAGGGGTGAAGGAGAGGGTGCTTACATCGATTGCGTGATGTCATTTGACGTCTATCCTTCCTCTCTCACCTGATCGAGCATCATTCGCGTCTCTATGAGTATTAGAGGTGGTATGGAGTGTTGTAGTTGGTGCGGACGTAGTTGTGGGTCGTCCACAACATACCATACGGTGGTGGGAGCAACATCCATTGCACACGCAGTTGCTCGTATGCTTTTTGACGGGTTATCTTCAAATGATGGAGTACGACCTCTTCCAATTTGGGTGTGCGGCGCCTCCTTGGAGCACCACAGTCACGCCTGCTCGTGGTGATGGTGCCTTTTTCTCGAAGCCGTTGCGTAATTGTGGTGAAAATGGCATGCGATGAAATTGGACATAACGATCTTGATAATGGCGACGAGCAGCCCTTCCCTTACCATGCTTTCGCTGTACAGAAGGATCATGTCAGTTTGCTCTAACTCTCCCAGACACGTGAATCAGGTACGAACCAGGTCAGAGAGGCGGGATAAACGTTAAGTGTCATCAGCCATCTTGGCTACATGTAACAACTGCTCATCGGACCAACCATTCATCGCAGCTGCAATTTCCAAGTCTACATCTACATCTACATCTACATGACTACTCTGCAATTCACATTTAAGTGCTTGGCAGAGGGTTCATCGAACCCAATCATACTATCTCTCTACCATTCCACTCCCGAACAGCGCGCGGGAAAAAGGAACACCTAAACCTTTCTGGTCGAGCTCTGATTTCTCTTATTTTATTTTGATGATCATTCCTACCTATGTAGGTTGGGCTCAACAAAAAATTTTCACATTCGGAAGAGAAAGTTGGTGACTTAAATTTCGTAAATAGATCTCGCCGCGACGAAAAACGTCTTTGCTTTAATGATTTCCATCCCAACGCGCGTATCATATCTGCCACACTCTCTCCCCTATTACGTGATAATACAAAACGAGCTGCCCTTTTTTGCACCCTTTCGATGTCCTCCGTCAATCCCACCTGGTAAGGATCCCACACCGCGCAGCAATATTCTAACAGAGGACGAGCAACTGTAGTGTAAGCTGTCTCTTTAGTGGACTTGTTGCATCTTCTAAGTGTCCTGCCAATGAAACGCAATCTTTGGCTCGCCTTCCCCACAATATAATCTATGTGGTCTTTCCAACTAAAGTTGTTCGTAATTTTAACACCCAGGTACTTAGTTGAATTGACAGCCTTGAGAATTGTACTATTTATCGAGTAATCGAATTCCAACGGATTTCTTTTGGAACTCATGTGGATCACCTCACACTTTTCGTTATTTAGCGTCAACTGCTTCCTGCCACACCATACAGCAATCTTTTCTAAATCCCTTTTCTAACTGATACTGGTCTTCGGATGACCTTACTAGACGATAAATTACAGCATCATCTGCGAACAACCTAAGAGAGCTGCTCAGATTGTCACCCAGGTCATTTATATAGATCAGGAACAGCAGAGGTCCCAGGACGCTTCCCTGGGGAACACCTGATATCACTTCAGTTTTACTCAATGATTTGCCGTCAATTACTACGAACTGCGACCTTCCTGACAGGAAATCCCGAATCCAGTCGCACAACTGAGACGATACCCCATAGCCCCGCAGCTTGATTAGAAGTCGCTTGTGAGGAACGGTGTCAAAAGCTTTCCGAAAATCTAGAAATACAGAATCAACTTGAGATCCCCTGTCGATAGCGGCCATTACTTCGTGCGAATAAAGAGCTAGCTGCGTTGCACAAGAACGATGTTTTCTGAAACCATGCTGATTAAGTATCAATAGATCGTTGCCTTCGAGGTGATTCATAATGTTTGAATACAGTATATGCTCCAAAACCCTACTGCAAACCGACGTTAATGATGTAGGTCTGTAGTTCGATGGATGACTCCTAATACCCTTCTTAAACACTGGTGCGACCTGCGCAATTTTCCAATCTGTAGGTACAGATCCATCGGTGAGCGAGCGGTTGTATATGATTGCTAAGTAGGGCGCTATTGTATCAGCGTAATCTGAAAGGAACCTAATCGGTATACAATCTGGACCTGAAGACTTGCCCGTATCAAGCGATTTGAGTTGTTTCGTAACCCCTAAGGTATCTACTTCTAAGAAACTCATGCTAGCAGCTGTTCGTGTTTCAAATTCTGGAATATTCCATTCGTCTTCCCTGGTGAAGGAATTTCGGAAAACTGCGTTCAATAACTCCGCTTTAGCGGCACAGTCGTCGGTAACAGTACCATCGGCACTGCGCAGCGAAGGTATTGACTGCGTCTTTCCGCTTGTGTACTTTACATACGACCAGAATTTCTTCGGATTTTCTACAAAATTTTGAGACAGTGTTTCGTTGTGGAACCTATTAAAGGCATCTCGCATTGAAGTCCGAGCCAAATTTCGCGCGTCTGTAAATTTTAGCCAATCTTAGGGATTTCGCGTTCTTCTGAACTTTGCATGCTTTTTCCGTTGCCTCTGCAACAGCGTTCGGACCTGTTTAGTGTACCACGGGGGATCAGTTCCATCTCTTACCAATTTATGAGTTATGAATCGTTTAATTGCTGTTGCTACTATATCTTTGAATTTGAGCCACATCTCGTCTACATTTGCATAGTCAGTTCGGAAGGAATGGAGATTGTCTCTTAGGAAGGCTTCTAGTGACACTTTATCCGCTTTTTTAAATGAAATTATTTTGCGTTTGTTTCTGGTGGATTTGGAAGAAACGGTATTGAGCCTAGTTACAACGACTTTGTGATCACTAATCCCTGTATCAGTCATGATGCTCTCTATCAGCTCTGGATTGTTTGTGGCTAAGAGGTCAAGTGTGTTTTCGCAACCATTTACAATTCGCGTGGGTTCGTGGACTAACTGCTCGAAATAATTTTCGGAGAAAGCATTTAGGACAATCTCTGAAGATGTTTTCTGCCTACCACCGGTTTTGAACAAGTATTTTTGCCAACATATCGAGGGAAGGTTGAAGTCCCCACCAACTATAACCGTATGAGTGGGGTATTTATTTGTTACGAGACTCAAATTTTCTCTGAACTGTTCAGCAACTATATCACCGGAGTCTGGGGGTCGGTAGAAGGAGCCAATTATTAACTTAGTTGGGCTGTTAAGTATAACCTCCACCCATACCAATTCGCACGGAGTATCTACTTCGACTTCACTACAAGATAAACCACTACTGACAGACACAAACACTCCACCACCAATTCTGCCTAATCTATCTTTCCTGAACACCGTCTGAGACTTCGTAAAAATTTCTGCAGAACTTATTTCAGGCTTTAGCCGGCTTTCTGTACCTATAACGATTTCAGCTTCTGTGCTTTCTATTAGCGCTTGAAGCTCAGGGACTTTCCCAGCACAACTACAACAATTTACAACTACAATTCCGACTGTTCCTTGATCCAAGCACGTCCTGTATTTGTCATGCACCCTTTGAGATTGCAGCCCACCCCGTACCTTCCCGAGGCCTTCTAACCTAAAAAACCGCCCAGTCCACGCCACACAGCCTCCGCTACCCGTGTAGCCGCCAGCTGAGTGCAGTGAACTCCTGACCTATTCAGCGGAACCCGAAACCCCACCACGCTATGGCGCAAGTCAAGGAATCTGCAGCCAACACGGTCGCAAAACCATCTCAGCCTCTGATTCAGACCCTCCACCCGGCTCTGCACCAAAGGTCCGCAGTCGGTTCTATCAACGATGCTGCAGATGGTGAGCTCTGCCTTCATCTCGTTAGCAAGACCGGCAGCCTTCACCAAATCAGATACCCGCTGGAATCCAGAGAGAATTTCCTCAGATCCAAAGCGACACACGTCATTAGTGCCGACATGTGCCACCACCTGCAGCTGGCTGCACCCTGTGCTCTTCATGGCATCCTGAAGGACCCTTTCCAAATCAGGAATGACTCCACCCGGAATGCACACGGAGTGCACACTGGATTTCTTCCCCTCCTTAGCCGCCATATCCCTAAGGGGCCGCATTACGCGCCTAACATTGGAGCTCCCAACTACCAATAAGACCACCCTCTGTGATTGCCCGGACTTTGAAGGCTGAGAATCATCCTTTGAAACAGGGCAGGCAGCTGCATCTGGCTCAGCCAGAGACAGTGCCTGAAACCTGTTTGTCAGACGCACCGGGGAGGCTTTCTGGTCAGCCTCTGGGGACGTCTTTCGCTGCCTGCCACTCCTTGGAACGACCTCCCAATCAACCACAGGCGAGGGCTCAGCCCCACTGCGGGCAGCAACCGGGGCAACCACAGCGGCAGACCGATCTGGGGACAGACGGGACGAGGTTGACATCCCCGTGATACCCAAGTCCGGCTCCCCACAGTGGTGCCCATTGGCAACAGTCTCAAGCTGCGTGACCGAAGTCAGCGCCGCTTGCAGCTGTGAGCGAAGGGATGCCAACTCAGCCCTCATCCGAACACAGCAATCACAGTCCCTGTCCATTCTAATCGATGTTGAACAACAGTTACTGAAACACGAGTCCGTGCCTAGATAACGCAAGGGAAACACGCAAAGAATGTATTAACTAACCTGTACAAATGCCTAACGACTGCGCTACAATCTGCTTGAATTTACGATTACAGTAACTAAAACTCGAAATTACACCTCCTATACGAAACTCTCACGCAATTTAAGTAAGAATCTACGAAGTAAACACTAAAGCGCGATGCTACAACTCTCAAATACTATAATACGCCTGAAATTTATGAATTAAACAATGCAAGTACCCAAAAACACGCAAAGAAATTAAGAATTAAACTATGTAACGAATAAGTAAGCTAGGGGTATACGACTTGCTGCTGCAGCTGCTTATCCAACGGCTACAGGGAGCACACTCCTCCACAAACAAACGCACAACCTCAGATGGCTTGCCAGAAAACGGAATAATCAAACTCACGGCGGCTGGATCAATCTCCTGCTCCCTAGGCACCAACAACTGATCAGATGCGGTTTCCCGCTCACTTCTAGACGTTAATCCATTTCTCAGCTGGCTGCACCCTGTGCTCTTCATGGCATCCGGAAGGATGCTTTAAATTGTACTATCTTTTCCATTAAAATCCTTACAGCTTCTGATTCTGACATACCTTGTGTCCTTGACTCTGCCATTGTGTTGCTTTCATTCTCAGTTAGTCGTTTTGTTTCGGAGCTAAGTACAAGAATAACCTGACTTCCTACAACTTTGTATCATCATACTCAGTAACATCATAAACCAATACAAAGTAATCAAATTCCACGAAAAACAACATCTTACTGTCCCAAATACACTAACACTTATTCTGACAAAATAAATAATATACATACGTAAAACATCTAAAATGTGGCTTCTGGCAAGCCATACTCAAAACACCAACAAGAAAGAAAACGTCCAACACTCAAAAGAACAATTTTGACAGCACTCACTACATCTTGTGACTGTACTGTAGACGGTGGGCTCGAACCTTGTACTGGACAGACGACGTCCGCCATTCTGGAACCAAATGTAGTCTGGTTACAGAATGTGGCGTATTGAAACTCTACCAAGCTTTTCAAATGATTTATTCGTTTCCACTACAGTGCTTCACTGACCTCGGTCCGTGTCACAGGCCCCGCAATGCTGAGGCCACTGCCCCGGCGGCCTGTGCGACGCACGCTGTGTCGTGCTGGCCTTGTTCGCCAGCTGTGGAGTTCCGATTACGTCAGGATGGCTGCGCCAGCAGCATACTCAGCGGCCACCATCCCCGTTGACTCCACGCTGCTCCGCCAGGACTCGTAGGCTGGCCCTGCTGCTGCTTCTTCCTCAGCTGGCATAGCTGGGAATGCGGCGGCAACGACCGCCCGCGATCCAACGTCGGAATCTGCGGCCCCTCGCCACGAAAGTCTCCGGCGTGTGTCGGGAGCTGAGACGACTGTCCATTGTAGCGAACCAAAGAATGGCCCGCCCTGCCTGGCTGCAGACCCTGCGTCAGCCTCAGAGGGTCGAACCAATGACCCACAGCGGACTGGGACGCTGTCGCCCCATCTGTTACTGCGCATAGCTCGGTGGAGTGCCACACCCCACCTTCCAGGAGTGCTACCACACTTGAAATGAATCTCGTTAGAAAACAACGCATATTTATACTCGGCTGCGTGCCTCTGTTTCGCTAACACGTCGCTCTGAGTCATGTACACCCCACACCCTGGTTGCGCCAATGGGCCCCTTCTTCCTATAACTTGCGACATGTAAACCGCTGCGTTTAAGCTTTTCAGCGGTTTGATGGCCCCTGTGGCCTCCATTCCACTTCACAACAGCTGGTCAGCATAACTTACTGCAGTCCGGCCCACACCTTGCTGTAACTTGTGCGCTCCAAAATATTGCACCAAATCTAACTTCCCTATCTTAAACTGTGGTGCTGCTACAATTTGGAGGACGTCTTTAGCAGACTATCATTGGCACGTTTGACATTAAGTATGGACAAGTGTCAGTGTGCACAAACTCACGTAAACTGAGAAACATGATTAGCGAGCATGGTGTATACACCAGTCCTCGTCTTACAGAATCAGTTCGGAATTATGCAATACCACAAACAACTAATCAGGTACAGTCATTCAATGGCCTCTGTAATTATTACAGACGATTCATGAAGGACTACGAAAACAGCTGAACACTTGAACAAGCTACTGAAGAGGGCAGCAAATTCCCACTGGTTGCAGAAATCTCAGGAGCATTTGAAAAATTGAAAGAAATATTAGTTTCAGGTCCAATATTGGTTTTTCCGGATTTCGAGACAGAATTTATCCTTTCATGTGATGGTGCAAATGAGGCAGTCGTTTGTTTTTTAGACAGATGGTAGATTGTGAGGAACATCCGCTAGCTTATGCTTCAAGGCAGTTAAACCAGACAGAACATAACTACTTAACAATAGAGAAAGAGATGTTGTTGGTCATACATGGTATGTTTTCTGTGTTATCTGTATGGTAGGAAGTTTAAGGTCGTGACAGACCATGTCTCATTGAAGTGGTTGCTTGGGTTGAGAGATCCATCTAGTAGATTAATTCTATGGGCACATAAACTTAGTGAATTTTAGTACAAGGTGATGCATAAGGCAGGGAGATCACACACAAATGGAGATTCGTTAATCTGTAGGGTAGCGATGGTGGGTGCACTAGGAGAGCATTAAAGGGTGGCAGTGGGAACAGGGAAGGGATAGGGAGTGCCAGACATTTAAGTCACAGCCACATTTTGTTATGCAGAAGTGTTCGTTGCGTAGAGCGGTGAGGTGTGAAATATGTGAGGTGGTTCCAGATGGTTTTTGAAAGGAACTTTTGCAGCAACCTCTCAGTCCGGTCAAGGTGGGTGATGTGCGATAGAGCATGTAGCAGAGCCGTTTTGGTGGATGAACAGGAAGCATGACACGGAGCAGTATGTTAAGGACTGTGTGCCATGCCTGCAGAAGAACAACATTACGCATCAGAAAGTGCCATTGCAAAGGTTAACAGAGGCGTCTAGCCCATTTTCTATAGTAGGGTTGGATGTCCTTGGGCCATTTAATAAAACACCTGAAGGAAATAGGTATATTCTCACCATCATTTTTCTCGATTGTTGGCAATGGTACCGATGCCAGACCAATGGACTAGTGCTGTAGCCCAGGCGCTGGCAAACAACTAGATATTAAAGTTTGGGGCACCTGAGACCATAATTATGGACCAAGGTACGAATTTCGTCTCGGATTTAATGAAACAACTATGCCACATGTTGTGTATATGAAGTTATGGACGATGCCCTTTCATCCACAGACCAGATGGAAAATAGAATGCATGCACAAGACAATCGCAAAGATGTTGAGCTATTATGTAGGTTCCAGGCACAACGATTGGGACGTCTATTTACCTTATGTTCAGTGTGCTTATAATTCGAAGGTTCATACTGCAATGGGCTTGTCGCCATTTGAGGATTTGTATGGCAGGAAAATGCCATGTCCCTTTGATGGTGAGTTTGCCAGAAGAATTAGGAATGTTTGGAGGAATGTTCAAAACGCAAACACAGAAGCACTAGAGCGCCATGGACAATCGAACAGATGCGTGGACAGATTGCCGCACTACCACATGAGGCAGTGGGTAATGGTCACTAGTCCCTATACTTCAAAGAGGAAAACGAAGTAATTTTTAACGAAATACCAGGGACCATACCAGGTTGTGGAAATGACCCCACTGGTCAACGTGACGATACAGTTCCCCACTAAAACGCCTGTTACACACGTCAGTCACATAAAACAGGTCAAAGGAATAGTAGAGGGGATAGCACCATTATTGGCAATCAACGAGGAGAAGAAAGTTACTAATGGTAAAAAGATAGAACTTGGTATTAATGAGCAATGCAAGGTACATGATGCGCCATATAGGTTAAGATCGAGTAAGTAATTTGTGTAATCGCAATTTTTTGTTTAGCATATTAGGGAGTATGTATTTTTATTGCCTAAGGGATATTTGCTTTTTTTCAGAGTTGTAAGTTTCTCATATCATTATTACTGATTTTTTTTGTTGATTGTATCTACAAGGGAGGGTTGTGATCGGGTGGGTGGCCATGTACGGACTGATATGCAGACATGTGAAATCAGTTTCGCTACGGTCACAGGTTCGAATCCTGCCTCGGGCACGGACGTGTGTGATGTCCTTAGGTTGGTTAGGTTTAAGTCGTTCTGAGTTCTAGGGGACTGAAGACCTCAGATGTAAAGTCCTACAGTGCTCGGAGCCGTTTTGAGTTTTGTAGTGAGTTTTTTTCTGGCGGAAGTAAATGGGAGGAGTTGTGGGAAGGTGCTTCAGCCAGCCCGAGCATATTTCCAGAGGACGGATATGCACTAGATATACTCTGTATTCACGCTGGAAACTATGGATGAATTGCTACGAAGGAGGCAGATCAGCAAGTTTGCAAAAACTCAAGCTTCGGGAAAGTGGAATGAGCATTAATGATACGACTTGTGAGGTAGTCTGGACGGATTTTCCTCTTCCAGCTACGCTTACAAACCCAACTGTTAATAACTGTCACGGAATACGTTGTATTGGTCAGAAGGATCTCTGAGGCTCTGAGGGTATTATCCATTCAAAATTTAACATATTTAAACGACACGCTTAATGCAGAACTTTTTCAGTACTTGGGCAGATTAATAGAGTCACAGCAAGGAGGAATTTCTATGGAACAAATGTGGCAGGATGTACACCATTTCTGAGAAGAACAGGAGCAAAAAGTATTAGTGGTGAGCCTATTGGACAACAGTTGTGGAGTGTTTCTAGCAGGCTTTTGCGTACTGCATTTCTGGGTAAGACGCAAAAGATCAAAGGCTGTGGACGTGCCAACACACCAACTACCAATAGAGTGGTTGAACTGCGTTGGTCGGGGAAGTAATTAGTTTTAAGGCCTTAATTACTGTATAAGAATAAGATAAGCAGGACCTGTTAGCAATAAAATGTGAATGGAAGTCCCGTATGGTGAAATCGGGAGATTGTCCTCAATATGTAAGTTACTAGAGTTAAGGTAGTTGAGAGGGAGGACGATGTTCAAAATTCGGGACGGGACGAACCTTCTCGGAGGTATGCCACGAATAAGTACAGGCGTGGATTTGCTAAATTCGTGTTAAGGGACCTGTTTGCACGTTGGATGGAAGGCGCAAGAGATCTTGATATTTTGCAACTGATTCTGCGAGGCCGGTTTACGACAGCGCTCGCCAGTGGAGAACGCAGGGCCCGGTGGACACTGTATGCAAGTGTGAAGTTATCAGGGCAGCACAGGGCACTGACGTGCTGTGAAGGACCCATACGTTGCAGTTCCAACAGCGCCTAGTGATCTGTGTGTCGGGGCCGAAGCCGGCTGAGGAAAGCTGACTTAGTAATTGTTAAAGAGCACCCCACTTCTCCCCTCCAGAGGCGTAGGGCAAAGATGTATAAAAAGACGAGCCTGGAGGCTCAGATCAGGCAGATGTGTCCGCGTCTAGAACCAGAGAGAATGACGATTGTTTAAGTCGCAGGCCAACCACAACGACCTCTGGTGACGGATATCGGCGGCCAACCGGCCCTCTCAAACTACCGCCAACCTCCACTGCACTGACGCCATGGCTGTAGCGGGGTAGGCTGCACCGGCACGAGGAGCAAGAGGGCCGCTGGCCTCTGTTCTCTGGGTGACATCGTTTTGCGGACTGCAAAATACGTTAATTACATTACTACAGGGTTGAAATATGTAAAAGAAAGATATCCTATTTTTCCGAATTTTGCATGTATAACTGTTTATCAAATAAAATCCAAGTTAATCATGTTCGATGTATTATTTGTTAAAACAGAATAATCAGTTCCAACATATTATGCTTACATGAACGCAAAATAAATAATATTTTGTGAAAATTTAGCATCGGACGCGAAATAATAATTCAGATACGATCGTGCCACATGAGGTTAGCTTTCCGTCCACGCGCAAGGAGAAAAATAACTTAACCTCAAAATTGAAATTGAGATCGGCCGCATAAATAAACTCAGATGTGTCGAAAATTGGACTGATTGGAAGTTTGAAGTATGCATAGTGTTGAAGTCATTCAATGCTTCTTCCATTATCGACATTTCATATTATACTTTAGCAGATGGTCATTACAAAAATCTGATGACTATAACACAAATATTTTGTCACTCTGCAAGTACGTGAGCGAACAAGTGGCAGCCTGACATCCAGACTTGCCACTGAATAAGGCAGGATGAACTAAAGTGATAAAGGTGAAAGTTTAGCACGTGCAGCAAGCAATAGCTGTCATAAAAAGTTCGCTAAAAAACACAAGCATAAAAAAAATGGTTCAAATGGCTCTGAGCACTATAGGATTTAACGTCTGAGGTCATGAGTCCCCTAGAACATAGAATTACTTAAACCTAACTAACCTAAGGACATCACACACATCCATGCCCGAGGCAGGATTCGAACCTGCGACCGTAGCGGTCACGCGGTTCCAGACTGAAGCGCCTAGAACCGCTCGTCCACAACAGCCGGCCAAGCATTTTGCAAAACCAGGTGCTTGTCACTATTGTCATAAGCCAGGTCACAGGATCTGTGACTGTAAAAAGCGAAAAGCCGCAGTTGCAAACCAATCTTCACCCAATGGAATTGCCCTCACTGAGGAAGCAGTCTTCAGTGCAAGTAACTCAGACACAACTAGAGAAAGATAGTATATGGATTCAGGAGCAGCTGGCCACGTGTCCAGTCAACGTTCGTGGATCATCATCTATGAAGAGTTTCCAGAAGCAAGAACTGTTCATAATTGCGATGGAAAATACATTCCTGCTACTAAATCTGGAGATATTTATATTTTGGCCTACACTGCAAAGCAATGGAAGGAGGAGCACATCACCAAGATTTTGCTTGCCAGGATTAACCTGCAGTCCGTCGTCTTTGGGTGCAACCCTCAACAAAGTTACGACAGATTAGTCTGACAATAAAATACGTAAATTTTTAAAAGATGAAAGTGTTGTTGCAGTGGAAGAGGTGCATGACGAACTATTAAGTTACGTCAAATCGTGAGTATTCTTTTATTGTTGCTGCTTGTGAACCTGTCTTCTTGTGGCACGAGAGGATGACACATCAGAATATCAAGCAAGTTAAACAAGATTTGTCTAAAGGCAAGAGAAATTTTCGAAATCTGAAGTTCCTATGTGAAACCAACATTATCAGTAAATTGTGCAAACTGTCATTTCTACCCAGCAGATCGAAATAAATAGGCGAGCTTGTACATGCAGGTTCGTGCGGTAAAATGCAAGAAGACTCTCTGGATGGTTCAAAATATTTCTTGATGTCGAAAGACGACTATAGTCATTTGAGAAGAGTGTACTTCATCAAGAATAAATCAGACACAGCTAAATGTTTGAGAAATTTCTTTAAAGTGCGTAACAAACATTTGCGCAGAGCCAAAACGCCATTAAGAACAGATAATCAACAATTTGACTAACCAGCACGACACGCTGCATTTGAAAACATTGCATTACCGACCACAACAAAATAGAGCCACTGAAAGTGAAAATGGAACTGTTGTCGAAGTATCCAGGACTAACGTGTATGCAAGTGGATTGCCAACCGGAATTTAGGTATAAACTGTGAATCATAAAGTATTCACAATCAGCTGACTGGAACGAGTAAAGAAAGAGTTGTGTCACATGAGCTGTGGCTAAAGAAGAAACGAAGCTTATAAATCCTCAGATCTTTTCGTCGAGAAATTTATGACCATGTTCCTACAGAAAAGATGCAAAAATGGGATGCAAAGGCTGAAAAGGTTATCGTGTGTTGTTTCCAGATCGGCGACAAGTAAGATTCCACAGAAATTTTCCTTTTACAGGAAAACTGTTTAAGGAGAACTGCAGCACGCGTGAAATATCACCAAAAGCAGTGGACTGTTTCAAACTGAAAATATGTTACCAACTGTAGAAGACAACCTCCAGAATATTCTCTTGGTGCAGGATTCTACAGCAATCTGTAAAGAAAGAGACAATGAGGGACATTCTGATGATACCAGCGAACAGTAAACAGTGGCTGATGAGGCTGTTGAATCTGATTGGAAATATTAGTTAAGAGATAGCAGCTTCTTAAGATTGCCAACAAGATATGAGACTCATGTACCCGTTTTAGATACTGCCGAACGGAAAAACAGAAAATTCAATGAATGTTGGAATTAATTCCTTGGAAGTTAACAAAACCTGGACATTGGGGAATCCGCCTGCACTTTACTGGGTCATTGATAACTGCTGATAACTGCTGTAGTAACTCCAGTAGTGACCATGCTTCCAATTTCAAGGCTGTACTTGCGGCTAGAGATTTCAGGCAAGTTGCAGGTATAAATTATCTGGAAACTTATAATCCAGTGACTAGATCTTACTCCATTCGTATAGTATTATCCACTGCAGCTCCAGAAACATATGTTTTGAAAAATTTTATGTCCGTACTGATTTTATTTACAAACATTTAGAAGAAGGGAACTACCATGTGTATAAATTAAATCGAGGCTTACATGGCCTGAAAGAACTTTCCAAGTACTAGAACCAACATTTCACATCAGTTTTATGTTAAGTTGGGACTCCAGCCAACAAATGGAGATCCATTTCTATTCACCATTCAGAAGACAAATAATCCGTTAATCTTTACAGTACATATGGATGAGATGGTCTGATAGCTGCTAAAGACCCTTTTACCATTGACTATTTTGCTGAATTAAGTACGATGAGATTTTACATTACATCCAGAAAATTGGGTACCTACATTAGCTTGCAGACAGAACGGTTAGCAGGTGGTTCTATTTCTCTGCATCTAAAGGCCTGTGCCATGAAGGTTCTCTGAAGCTTCAGGATGGAGGATGTTAATCCTGTAAAACTATCTGCAGACCATCATCATTAGATTGTGCAGATACGCACAAAAAAGTACGGGCAAGAGGTGAGTATTCTAATGTATCTGTCGACAGGAATATGACCGAACATTACTTTCGCAGCCAACAGCGTCAGTCAGTAACTTGAGAAACCAATGAAAATTCATTGTAATGCTGTGAAAAGAATCCTGATACATGTTAGAGACAATATGCACTAACGACTTTCTTTTCCTTCAAAACAGAAAAATCACCTTGAAGTATCCAATGATGCAGGCTATGTCAGTGATGTGGAAACGGAAGTCCACACCCGGTATCTTGTTAAAGCTTGATGTATCCACTATTACATGGAGTTCGACAAATCAGAGAGTAGTAGTGCTTTTAACCCCTGGTGCAATATACATTACATCCAATCGGATGGTGAGAGAAAATTGTTTGGGTGAAAATTTTTATCAGTGACTTGGTTTTGTTCAACAACATAAAAACAACATTCAACTTTGACAATATAAGTGTAGTGAAACTTATTAACAACCATGGGGTTCATCAGAGAAATAAGCACATTGATGTATGTTATCAATTTGCGCATAGTAAGCACAACGAGAATGAGTTTCTACTAGATCATGTTCCATCCAAGCACCAGCAGGCTGATCGGCTAAGCAAGCCTTTACCAAAGGTGACACTCCAGACGCGGAGTAAGATGCTAAATATCCAAAGCCTTCAGGACATTTGTGAGAGATTTCCAGATACTTAATGATAAATTTGAGTCCTCATTAAGTGGGAGCGTTAAAATGTTTAAAAGAAGGACAAATTTATTTATGTTATATCTATTAGAAACTTAAAGATTTATCTTTTTTGATTCTCAAGAACCTTAACTGTGTACTTTTTTTGCAGCTCAATATCTTTGTTGTTTCTTATTGTATGTATCCGATTTTCCGAGTCTGATAGTTGTAACTATGTATCACATAAAATCCAAGCTCATCACTTCTTCGCTGTAATATTTGTTAACACAGATAAAATCAGTTCCATCAAATAGGGGTTCCCCACAGCAACCCATTAGCACCAATATTCTTCCTGATATACCCACGTGACTTTCCCAATAGTGTTAGTCATGAGGAAAAACGTCCCTTTTCTAATGACGTTTTACATACACCGAGAAACAAGGGATCTTCTTGCAGAGAAAGCCAATGAAACCTTCAAGGAGTTTAGAACTTGTCAAAAAGCAATAATGGGACATTTAACATAAACAAAACAAATAACACGAATTTCAGTTTCGAGAGGGAAAATGACACTGTTAAATATAGATGGTACCTCCATAAAGCGCATAAGGAACACAAAATTTCTTGGTATTAATATTGACAGTTTTGAAGTAGCGAAGGCCACAAAGAATCAAATAACTACACAGAGAGGGCCTAGTAGAAATCCTTGGATTTCCTAGGAGATACAGGATTTAATTGATGAGAGGAGAAAAAAATAAAAATACAGTAAATGAAGCAGACAGAAGGGGATACGGAAGTCTAAAAATGATACTGACGGGAAGAGGAAAATGGTTAAACAAGAATGGCTGGAGAACAAATGGAAGGCTATAGAAGCCTATATAACTATAGGAAAAACAGATAGCACCTGTAGAAAAATTAAAGAGGTCTCTGGAGAAAAGAGTTGCACCTGTATGAATATCAGTAGATAAGATGGAAAACCAGTACTATGCACATAAGGGAAAGCTCGAAGGTGGAAGAAGTATGTAGAAGATGTGTTCAAGGGAAATTAATTTGAAGGAAATCTTACAGAAAAATAAAAGAATGTAGATGAAGATGAAATGGGAGATATTATACAACAAGAAGAATTTGTCAGAGGACTGAATCACCTAAGTCGAAATAAGGACCCTGGAGTAGTCGACATACCGTCGAAACTGCTGATATGTTCTGGAGAGCCAGCCATGGCAAAACAATTCCATTTGGTGTACATTGTGTGTGAGACAGGCGAAGTATACTCAGACTTCAAGAAAAATGAATATTTCCAATTCCAAAGAAAGCATGCGCTGATAGGGTGGAATATTATGAAACTATCAGCTTAATTAGTTATGGTTGCAAAATAATGACACGAATTATTTACAGAAGAATGATAAAGCTGCCAGAAGCCGACCTCGGGAAAGATCATTTCGGATACTAGAGCAATGTAGCAACACGTGAGGCAATACTGAACCTACAACTTCTCTTAGAAGATAAGTTAAGGAAAGACAAACCTACGTTTATAACATTTTTAAATTTAGAGTAAGTTTTTGACTATGTTGGCTGGAACACACTCTTTGAAATTCTGAATTATCAAGATAAAATACAGGGAGTGAAAGGCTATTTACAATTTGTTCAAAAACCACAGTTTGTTGTTATCCTGCACTCACTAAAACAATTCTACAATGAAGGCCCCAGTATCAGAGATCTAACGTCATTTACGATTCAAGAGTACACTGAGTTGTTCATATGTCCACGAACTAAATATTACTAAAGACTCGAATACTTTTAGAAAGAAATCGTTGGTATGATCCAAATCACGCCAAGATCCACTATCTGATCACGAATCAACTTCTATGGCACCAATATCGCCTCCTCACTTCGAAGGGTGGAACAGATCGTACATATGCCCCACCGGCAATGAACACAATATCAACAGAAGAAACTAAAAATCTAGGGGTATTAAAGGAAATCACTGGTTGAGAAGGGAGTGAGACAGGTTGTAAGCTAGCCATAATGTTATTCAATTTGTACACTGGGCAAGCTGTAAAGGAAACCAAAGAAAAGTCAGGAGAAGGAATTGAAGTACAGAAAGAATAATCAAAAATTTTGAGGTTTTCTGGTGACATTGTCATGCTGTCTCTGACAGCAAAGGACTTGGAAGAGCAGTTGAAAAGAGGATATAAGATGAACATCCACAAAATGAAACAAGAATGGAATCTAGTCGAATCATAACAGGTGATTCTTTGGCCGTTAGATTAGGAAATGAGACAATGAGTTTTGCAATCTGGGCTGTAAAGTAACTGATGATGGCTGAAGTAGGAAAGATATGAAATGTAGACTTGGCAATATGAAGGAAAGCGTTTCTGAAGAAGAGAAATTTCTGACATGGAATGTAAATTTAAATGTTAGGAGGTTTTTTCTGAAAGGATTTGCATGGAGGTTGGCCTTTTATGGAGGTGAAACGTCGACAGCAAACCGTTCAATCAAGAAGAGAACAGAAGGTTTGAAATGCGATGCAACCTAATAATGCGTAGATCACGTAACTAATGAGGAGGTACTGAGTAGAACTGGGGAGAAAAGAAATTTGTGGCATGCGCTTGACTGAAAAAGGGATCGGCTGATAAGGACATATTCTGAGACGCCAAGAACTGATCAGTTTGGTACTGAAGTGAAGTAAGTGAGGTGAAAAGTGTAAAGGGAAATAAATTCAGTGTGCAGTTTCAGATAATGAAGATTGCAGCAATTGTTCAGAGATGAACACGCTTGCACAGGGCTGAGTATCATGGCGAGCTACATCAAAATAGCCCAGACTGAAGATCGCAGCAACCACAGTATTGATTCTCAGTCGCAGGAGGGGTTAACAAACAGAATGCCATCAGCGTGTTATGGCCTTAGAAACTTATAATCGTTGTGTAACAGCCAATGTCCTTTAGTTACAAACTATTCATACATACGTTTAATACTTAGCTATGAGATTCTTTCTTGGGGAACAAATGCACATAAAATGAACACAGTTTTCAAAATAAAGAAATGGACCATAAGAATAACAAGCAAAAATAGAAATCGATCTCTTTGTAACATTGTGGCAACTACCGCAGTTCAGACTTTGCAACTCATCGAGAAGCGTGAAGGTGCATTTCCGACGAAATCCTGCAGCCAGTGCCAAAATACTGCTGGCACAGCATCCTGCAATACAGCGAGTCTGTCACGGCGTTGGTCTGGTTTTTCAAATGCTGTAGCATAACAATACGCTTCCGTGGTCACCCACGTGGCTTAGGGTAGACTGCAGTGATAACATAGCCGGGCAGAGCGACTATAAATAGTCGCCACTCAGTCCTCAGCAGGAGCAGTATTTGTACTATGACTGGTTCCAGGACTTCTGACAACAACTGACACTCAAATGCCAGCCACAGTCCAATGCAGGATAAGCAGCTTCATTTCCACCTAGCAGCGGCTTCAGCCTAGCCATTGTTCTACAATCTGCTGATACACCTGACGGTTTCTCGAGCTGTTGCTATCAAGGGAAGACCACCTCCACGGTGTCTGCATTTGGCGTTCCAGGTGACTACGGGGGTACACCCTTGGGCATCTGTGTGTTGGGCGTCCGCAGCCATTGCAGTGTAAGCCCGAAAGCCGCCGGAGATCTTCCTGTTGCGAGCTTTGCACGCTGCTGGGAGTTATACTGAGGTAGTAACAACTACCTATGTGACCAAATACGATACCGAGATGCCATCAACAACCACTTTACCGAAGTATTGCAGAATAAACTATGTCATTGTTAACTGACAAGGGGAGGTAAGCAGTCGGGACCCGCCGATGTCGCCCAAATTGCGTGTGTAGAAGGACGTGGGTCTCCACATCACGTGCCATAAGTATTTCGCCTGAGTGGGCCTTAGGAAAGGAGAAAATGGTCTCGATAGTACTATATACCTTATTCAGTGCTCTGTTCGTCGTCAATGGCGTAGCGTAATCAAGATTTACTGAATGATTAATTTGGGTCTGGGAAAGGATGATGAGGAACCTCAGGCTGCAGAAGTAGAAAATGTGCAAGCTGAACTGCCTCTAGTTGCAAGTGACAATGGAGGTGCTAAATGTGTGCTACTGCTAAAGACTGCATATCATTCCTCATTCCTTGAATGCTGTAATTTATGAGTGCAATTATCTGTCACCTTATATATGTCATTTCATTGTAAGCTAGCCATTTTTGTTACTGTTTTTGTGTAATTAAAAAAAGTGGTTACAAAAATAATGGTAAAGCGCATTGCTTTCGGAACAGGTGACCTGGGATCAATCCCAGGTGCTTCCTGATTTTTTTTTGTTTCTTCCCATGATTATTTTACATCGTTTCTTCCGATTGTTCACCTATTTACCGTAGAAATTAAACACATTCAAACAGTATATTTATATAACTAGGCGAAAGTGTTAATGAAAATAAAGTTTCCAAAGATTCTTGTGATTACATGCGCTACATTTTATTCATTATCACAGTAGAAAGTTTGCAATTTTTATGGTGACATCTATCATGAAAATATGTGAAACATATATATATGTTTTATACCAGGCACATTTTATGAAGGCATTGTCTGAGCAGTTACATTTTGCC
Organism: Schistocerca serialis cubense; assembly: GCF_023864345.2. Classification (NCBI taxonomy): domain Eukaryota; kingdom Metazoa; phylum Arthropoda; class Insecta; order Orthoptera; family Acrididae; genus Schistocerca; species Schistocerca serialis. The sequence goes on along the minus strand of NC_064638.1, from coordinate 685,506,521 downwards.
GAAGCATGCGTCATTGGAAAGGACACTTCATTCAAGTTTTGAAACGACGGTTTGTCCGCTATCAGTTTGGATGCAAACCAAGAATACTGGATCATAGGAGTGAACACAGGAGCACTGAATTGATGCTGCACGATCGAATGTATTTTAATTGCATCTTCTCTTGATGATATTTCTCGCTATTGTCGGAGCAATTCAGGGGCACTTTGTAGTCGCTCAATTAGAATTTTGACTGGCGATAGAAATATACATCACACGGTTGAACCAGCGGTGTACATTTTGGTGGAATGACCTTCATGGTACACATTGCCTCGCCTAGCTCATTCGTAAATGTATCATCATACAATGTTGAATCTGTTTGGCCGCTCCAGGAATCCACAAACAGAAGAAATTTATTGTCTGCGACGTATGGCTTCGATGTTGTTTTCAAGAATGTTGCATAAAGCTCTTTTGTTAGTTTTCCTAACATGGAACAAGTAACGACAACATTTTCCTACTCGTCTTCTAATTTTTCGAGAGTGGCGGCAACTCGAGAACCGAATTTATTCTCAGGCTCTTGCAAACATAATAACACAAGGGGTAAAAGTTTCCCTGAAGCGGTTAAACTGTACTGTGCTGTGTAAGAGTAGGTGGTCTTCGATGGATTGAGTTTCTTCGCCATAACAATCTTTGCACCTTCGACATTCAGAGACCTGTTGTACGATGACTCATACTGGCATCCGGTCTGGTCGGTGTTAATTATATAGTCGATGTTGAAATGTGGCATTAAATGTCTCATGTGCATACGAAACTTCTCTGCTGTTGCCACTGTTTCATGCAAAGTTGTGACATCATTTTTGCTGATGAATTTCGTGATTTTTCGCTGCCTTATCCAATATTTTTTCTTGAAGGACTTTCCCAGGTATTAGAAGCACGGAAGCGAAAACTCTATGACAAACACGGGAATGCAGAGGTCGTTGCCCATGGCTGTAGGATTCTAATCGTCACCTATGCATAGCAGCGTCGTGCATCTTGAAATTTTTCCCATGTTTCCAAGTCAAAGAATACTGGCATACTAGCAACTGATGAACCTGAAACAAGGCGTGTTAAATAATGCTAGATTATTGTGGGAGTTAATGACAGAATTGACTAGCTACGTAAATATGGCGATCGAGATGATGAATCAAGATGGGAACATACTGCAGGCCTGAGTGGACCTGCTGAATAAACGGTTAGCAATAGCAAGCTATGGCAAGGCTTCGGGGGCCATGGCAAGGCTTCTGTGCATTTTTACCAAACGTATAGCGGATTTTCATGTAGAAGCAACTGACTTGCAGGAAGCCATAAACGTTGCAGCAGATGGACAGCTGACTCCTACCCTGCTACCATCACATCAATTTCTGGCCATGCTAGACAGGGATTGAGCTACGAGCAAAGCTGAAATTTATTGTACCTCCAGGGGAAAAATACCTTGTAACCACAAAAATGTGGACAGACAGTACAGTTAAAAACTCTTGAACATTAAACATTTGAAAAAACACTGGGGAAACTGAACACAATGGAAGATACTCGTACACTGACAATTAAAATCGGAGCACCACGAACTTCCACTATAACTGTACAAGGACCTACCTTTGGACGCTGGATTGCAGATGAAAAGAAGGGTGGATATGGAGGGAGATATGGGAGTGATGGTGATGAGGACGGCGAACTGGGAAGAGGTGGGGGCAAGACAGGGTTGGCTGTGTGGGACAAATAGGGAGGGCAACTGGTATTGGAAGCTATAGTTTGGAGAACAAATAGGGAGTGGAGGGCAGCAGGGAAGTGGAAAAGAGTGAGGTACAGTAGGAGGAGAGTAGGAGGAGCGAGCCCTGGTGGGTGTGGATACGATAGGAAGTGTTAGTGTTGGTAGGACGTGAAGAAATCGAGAGAGAAATGATTATCAGAAGGACTGACAGCATATAGAAAATTCAAAACAACCTTCGGTGAAATTAAAAACAAGGATGCTAACATTAAGAGTGCAACGGGAATTCCACTGTTAAATGCAGAGGAGAAAGTGAATTGGTGGGAAGAGTACACTGAAGGCCTCTATGAGAAGAAAATTTATCCGATGTAATAGAAGAAGAAACAGGAGTCAATACAGAAGAGATAGGGGATCCATTAGTAGAATCGAAGTTTAAAAGAGCTTTGGTAGGCTTAAGATCAAATAAGGCAGAAGGGATTGATAACATTCCATCAGAGTCTCTAAAATTATTGGGGGAGTGGCAATGAAACGGCTACTCGCGCTGGTGTTTAGAATGTATGAGACTGGCGATATACCACCTGATTTTCCGAAAAATATCATTCACACAATTCCGAAGACTGCTAGAGCCGACAAGTGCGAAAATTATCACACAATCAGCTTAACATCTCATGCATCCAAGCTGACGACAAGTATCATATATAGAAGAATGGAAATAAAAATTGAGGGTCTGTTACATGACGTTCAGTTTGGCTTTAGAAACGGTATAGGCACTAGAGAGGCAGTTCAGGTGTTGCGGTTAATATTGATAGTGAGACTATAGGAAACTCAAGACATGTTCATGACATTTGTTTACCCGGAAAAAACCTTCGACAGCGTAAAATGGTGCAAGATGTTCGATATTCTGAGGAAAGTAGGGGTAAGCTATAGGGAGAGATAGGTAATGTACGGCATGTACAAGAGCCAAAGGGAACAATAAGTGTGGAAAACAAGAACAAAGTGCTCGGATTAAAAAGGGTGTAAGACAGGGCTGTTGTCTTTTGCTCCTACTGTTCAGTCCATACATCGAACAAGCAATGATGGAAATAAAAGATTCAAGAATGGAATTAAAATTCAAGGTGAAAAGATATTAATGATAAGATTCACTGATGGCGTTGCTATCCTCAGTGAGGATCTGATGAATGGAATCAACAGCATAATGAGTACAGAATATGGATCGAGAGTAAATCGAAGAAAGATGAAACCAATGAGAAGCTGTAAAAAAGAAAATAGCGAGAAACTTGACTTCAAGATCGATGGTCAGGAAGTCATCAAAAGCAGGTTAGCATTGGCGAAAAGGGCATTCCTGTATAAGAAAAGTCTACTAATACCAAAAACGGGGTTTAATTTGAGGAAGAAATTCCTCAGAATGTACGTTTGGAGCACAGTGTTGTACGGTAGCGAAACAGGGACTGTGGGAAAACCAAAAAAGAAGAGAATCGAAGCATTTGAGGTGTGGTGCTTCAGATGGATGTTGAAAATTATGTGGATTGATAAGGTAAGGAATGAGCAGGTACTGCACAGAAATGGAGAGGAAAGGAATACACTCCTGGAAATTGAAATAAGAACACCGTGAATTCATTGTCCCAGGAAGGGGAAACTTTATTGACACATACCTGGGGTCAGATGCATCACATGATCACACTGACAGAACCACAGGCACATAGACACAGGCAACAGAGCATGCACAATGTCGGCACTAGTACAGTGTATATCCACCTTTCGCAGCAATGCAGGCTGCTATTCTCCCATGGAGACGATCGTAGAGATGCTGGATGTAGTCCTGTGGAACGGCTTGCCATGCCATTTCCACCTGGCGCCTCAGTTGGACCAGCGTTCGTGCTGGACGTGCAAACCGCGTGAGACGACGCTTCATCCAGTCCCAAACATGCTCAATGGGGGACAGATCCGGAGATCTTGCTGGCCAGGGTAGTTGACTTACACCTTCTAGAGCACGCTGGGTGGCACGGGATACATGCGGACGTGCATTGTCCTGTTGGAACAGCAAGTTCCCTTGCCGGTCTAGGAATGGTGGAACGAAGGGTTCGATGACGGTTTGGATGTACCGTGCACTATTCAGTGTCCCCTCGACGATCACCAGTGGTGTACGGCCAGTGTAGGAGATCGCTCCCCACACCATGATGCCGGGTGTTGGCCCTGTGTGCCTCGGTCGTATGCAGTCCTGATTGTGGCGCTCACCTGCACGGCGCCAAACACTCATACGACCATCTTTGGCCCCAAGGCAGAAGCGACTCTCATCGCTGAAGACGACACGTCTCCATTCGTCCCTCCATTCACGCCTGTCGCGACACCACTGGAGGCGGGCTGCACGATGTTGGGGCGTGAGCGGAAGACGGCCTAACGGTGTGCGGGACCGTAGCCCAGCTTCATGGAGACGGTTGCGAATGGTCCTCGCCGATACCCCAGGAGCAACAGTGTCCCTAATTTGCTGGGAAGTGGCGGTGCGGTCCCCTACGGCACTGCGTAGGATCCTACGGTCTTGGCGTGCATCCGTGCGTCGCTGCGGTCCGGTCCCAGGTCGACGGGCACGTGCACCTTCCGCCGACCACTGGCGACAACATCGATGTACTGTGGAGACCTCACGCCCCACGTGTTGAGCAATTCGGCGGTACGTCCACCCGGCCTCCCGCATGCCCACTATACGCCCTCGCTCAAAGTCCGTCAACTGCACATACGGTTCACGTCCACGCTGTCGCGGCATGCTACCAGTGTTAAAGACTGCGATGGTGTCCGTATGCCACGGCAAACTGGCTGACACTGACGGCGGCGGTGCACAAATGCTGCTCAGCTAGCGCCATTCGACGGCCAACACCGCGGTTCCTGGTGTGTCCGCTGTGCCGTGCGTGTGATCATTGCTTGTACAGCCCTCTCGCAGTGTCCGGAGCAAGTATGGTGGGTCTGACACACCGGTGTCAATGTGTTCTTTTTTCCATTTCCAGGAGTGTATATGGAAAACACTGGCAAGAAGAAAGGATAGGATGATAGGACATTTGTTAAGCCATCAGGGAATAACATTCACTGTACTAGAAGAGCTGTAGAGGGTAAAAACTGTAGAAGAAGACAGAGATTGGAATACATCCAATAAATAACTGAGCACCTAGGTAGAAAGTGCTACTGAGTAGGTAGAGGCGCTGCAGCGCACTAGGATTGGAAATGAGAGGGGAAACAATAGAATTGTTGAAGTCGAGTGTAAAGATGCTGTTCAATGTGAGCAAGGTAACATGGGAATTTGATGAGTTGGTAAAGGATCCCTATGTGAGAAGGTAAGCGTATGCGGAAAGCGAGATGGAGAGCATGACGTTCGAGGATCTGGAGAGTCTTATAGACCTTTGGAGAGACGGAGGTGAACGTATTTTCGCGTCACATAGAAACAGCGTGTTAGAACATTTATTTGCGGTCATTGAGCCATTTTGAAGTGGTATTGCAAAAGCTAAAAAGGTATAAAAATGAAGCTCAGAATATATATACAGAATTGCGCAGCACTAGGCAGCAGTACACTAGAAAAATGGTGAAAATAAAACACCCCTTAAATTTTTCGTCAGCACGTGTCAGACTTTAAAATCCTGCGACATAAATACACTTCATCGTCAAAAATCGACATTTTCACTAATATTAAACGAGTGCGGAGCTCTGTACATCGTGAAATGATGTAAATTATGTGAACTGTTACAAATGTTAACACCGGCACATAAATTCCTGCCTGTCAATGTTCTAACACACTGCTTATATCTGAACTAACGCCGTTGGCCTTACCTGTCCAGATAACTAACACATTAAAATATCTTGGTCTTACCCATGACTGGCAGCTAACGTTGAAACCTCACCTAGTAACCATGCAACAGAAAGCCCATAATAGACTAAAACTACTAACAGGCCGAACTTGGGGATTACACCCCTCCACTATTCTCCACACCCATAGAATTTCATCCTCTGATATGAAAATGTAGCGTGGATCTCCACCCCACCAAAGTTCTATAAGTCCCTCCAAAGCATCGTTCGCCAAGCACTCAGTCTGGTTTTCCACATCTGTTTACCTTCCCCCATCAGGATCCTCTACCATCTCATCAAATTCTCACCCTCCTTCCATCCACATCGAACACCTCAACATCTTCTATACCGCCATTGTCACCTCAGTGGTCCTCTTTGATACCAATCCTGGTGTGCTGCCGTGCCTTCACACACTCCATATCCTATTCCAACGTAACTTCAACCAACTACCTCTCCCAAACAGTGAGATCTGCCCCAATATTTATCCCTCCTATCAGCTTTAACTCTTCTCCACTTATCCCATTTCACCTCAGGGCTCCTCTCTCCTTTCCCTCTCCACCAAGCCCCATCCCTTTCTACTACAACCACTGCTCTACCCACACGACACACTACTCCTCACCCTCTGTATTTTCCACCGTATGTATTTCCCACAACTCAGATCCTATTTCTCATCTCCATAGTTTTCCTACTAACAGACCCCTATCTTTCTACCCACACTCCTTGACCTTATGGAACTTACTCTCTCCTCTGACAACACTGCTAACCCTAATGCAACTCCTTCAGATGTGCAGAGCTTCAGTGTCTTTATCAGAAGAATTTTATCCTCCTACAATGTATTTTAAAATCATATATTTTCGTTGTTTTTTAACTGTCCATCTTTAACTTTCAGTTTAAAATAGAAAACAACCCCAAATTTTTTTTTGTACATTTCTCACTGTAATTTTTTTTATTCACTTGGCTGAAGAGCGGAGATTTGTACCCCCGCCCATAAGTATAAATTACAGCCAATGAAAAATCATAGAAGGCACAAAATGCTCGCCAACGATACAGCCAATAGTGCAGCATAATAAATTTGGACAGTACATAAAAAGGCACTTCCTCGTAAATACAGGATACGTCATTTTACCAATTGTCTGTACTGTTATGAGTACATAGGTTTTTACATAACTGCATTCTTGATATTAGGGGTAGGTAAAAATACATGTCCTGCATTTACAAGGTAGCGTTTTGTGATGTCATGTCGAAATTTATTGTGCTGCTCTGTTTGCTATATCTTTGGCGAGAGTTTTGTGTCTTCTATGTTTTTTCATCAGTTGTAATGTGCACTTTTTTTCTCTATTATTTTTTCGTTCCTCAACGCCCCATATCGATGGAGAGGAGGAGGGGGTGGGTGTAGGCTGTCAGGGGTACAGTCAACCTGCTCTTTAGCCAATTGACAATAAAATTTAAATGAAAGAATAAACAAGAAACTTGAAGGTGGGGTATGTACACTGAATATATATATGTATATATATATAAATTTAAAACTATATATATCGTTGTATATTTTGTTTTTACTGTTTTAAACAAATACGCAGGAAGTCATATCCCTAATATATATATGACTTCCTACGTTTTTAGTTAAAAACAGTAATAATAAAATATATATGAGGAAAAGGAGAACTGATTTCTATGGACACATACTCGAATGAATCCCGACAGACAAACTAAACAAATCTTTCATTTCTTTTACTAAAAGAAGACTAAACCCAATTCGTTAAAGGGAGTGGAAAAGGATTTGAGAGAACTCCAGATTACCGAAGTCATGTTAAAGAATGGTACAGCCAAGATCATGACCAAAACCAAAACTAAGAGGTTCCAAGTAGATCAGATAGAATGAAGAACTTTTGTGAGAAAAAGAGAACACAAGCAAGCCTGTTACTGAATGAGAAAATGTTGGTTGGTGAGGGGGGTAGGATTGTGATGGTATAATGATGCAAGATTAGTGCACAGTATCGATGGAATACGAGTGGCTGTTAGGATAGAAGAGGTAATGGAGTAGCGTGTGGGGAATATTGGTGGGGCTAACATTTGATGGTGAAACGAGGCAATGTATACTCAAACAAAGTAATGTGTAAGATTTCTGTTGCCATGTTCTGTATGAGTACCCACGCCAGTGTCAGACCTTTCGATCAGATAACATATATATTTTTACGCTATTCTGTTATAAATATTCCTATCCTGTCCCTTCGCACCTTACCACTATAATATCACATAGGAAAATTTTTCAACACATGTAATAACATATTAAGATATGAGGTTTACAGTTGTTATCGGCTTTAGTTTACGTATAAACAGTGAGTTATAACATTGATTGCAGTGATTTATTTGGCGGATGTTAACATTGGTAGCAGTTCACGTAATTTACATCATTTCACGATGTACAGAGCTTCGCACTCATTTGATTTTACTGTATTTCTACAGTGAAAAGCTTTACGTTTGACTCTGATATGTGCACATGTTGGAGGATTTTAAAGTCTGACGTCTGCTGAAACAACCATTTTTGTAATGTACTACTGTCTCCATGACATGTTTTTCCATGTCTGTATACACGCCCTGCCGTTCATTTGTGGAATCTTTTATGTTTTTCAGTACCATTTGAAACTGCAATTGTGAAATAAATAATTTGTACAGTCAGCGGCGAATATGATGTCCTTCAAAAAAGTTGTCGCTGTTCTCCTGATGTCAGGCGTGTGTCCTGCTTACATTATGAAGTAGTGTGTATATAGTGTTTTTAATGTGTGCAGTGACTGGTAGTGAGAAATGAATGGACGCTGTAGCGCTAGACTTTTACTTTACTTGTATTAATTAAGTGATGCACAGTAGAGATAAACTGAATGAGGCAGCGCAGTTTTAAACAGACAGATCTTGTACTTTGGAAAGATGAAGGCTCCAGTCTCCAACTAGTCATCCTGATTTAGGTTTCCCATGGTCTTCCTAAATTGCTTCACGCAGATGCCGGGATGGTTTCACTATAAGATCACATCTGGCAACCTGTCCCATCCTTCTGAAACCAAATCTGTAAGTATATAACTGCTTGTATATACGAATTATATCAATTTGATGTTCTCGAATTGTAATTCCTTGACATGTCCAACATCCTTGTAAAAGTGATCCACTGATGAAATAATTGCTACTACTATTGTTTTACTACTACTATATTACGCGAGAACACTCCCTCCACCGAGGAAAATGAAAGAAATCGGTTCACATTGAAGGAATTTTACAAAAATTGTACTCTCTAGGAGTCAAATGACAGATGTAAGTACTCTTGAGTTACAGGCTACCTCTTGAATTTCTTCATAGGAGTGATTGAGACAAGGGCCCCAGTACTTTCTGACGTGAACATCTGTTATCTTGAATTTCTTAAGATGAATCAGGGACAACAGTTCTAGTACGCCCTTTCCTCTTAATAACGTCATAACTGTTTTAAAATGTCCGTTTCCTAACTACTCATGCGGTGGGCATCGCTAGATATTCCAACCTGCGTTCTAGTAAATGTGTTGAAATACTAATATTGAAATATGTTCTCTGATGTAACGTCGGTGCCGCTGGGTGATCCCCTCCACAAACTGATATCAACTGCCGCTCTATTATCTGGTGCTGGTGATGATGGGAAAAATTCTTCCTCATAACGTCGAGGTCTATGTCGAGGATCTTGGAAATCAGTTAAGATATACTACGACACTGTATACGTAGGTGTTGCGAGGGTGTACAGGCCAGTTGGGCATGGTGTCGAACTAAGTATAGATGACAGACATCGGTACATCATTGCATGCTGCATCAACTTTGTGCCAGAATTCATTAATCATATCAGCTGGTGAATGGTGGGGTAGAGGAAATTTTGAATAGATGAGAGCTCTGGAGAACTTGCTGTGTATAGTAGATCAGGACACCACGGACAACAAACTGTTGCGTTATCATATTGAAGATTAATATCACAGCAATCACAAAGATCAGGCATAATGATTAGCATTTAGCACAACCATAAAAAGTAGGTGAGAGTAATGCTTTCTACACTGTCCATATAAAGAAAATATTACCCAACGAGTTTGTCACTCATAAATCGCTTTTGAAAGTTGATTGTTCATGAGAAGATAATGTTATGCCTCATGTAAGAAGGAGGAACGTCGAATACTATGTGTCTAAATTTGACAGGAGCAGGATCGTGGTCTATAGAGACTGCAGTTTATCACCCTCGATACCGTTGCCCGCGTTGGTCGAGATACGACGAGTGTCATCCGAATATGGAATCGATTGGTTTAGGAGACTCATGTTCAGCATCGTTCAGGTCCTTAACGGCCCCAAGCGACTAGCGCCCAAGAGGACAGACACATAGTTCGCTCGTCATGTAGGATCGTAATGCCATGTCATGTACCTTGCGTCACGAAATGAGCTTATCTGGAGAACAGACATACGCAGACAGTGCAACAACGTCTGAAGCCACAAGTAGTCATCACGGCAGCCACTGGTGGGGCTCTCCTTGACACATGGCGATGGGTTGCCGAGAGACTGCCACGCCGCCACTCGTCAGCCACTGCAGTTGATGAACTCTGTGACTCTGTTGAAGCGTGATGGAATGACGTACACACATTTGTCACGCAAGCTCAGTTCGACTGATCATTGGCCCATCAGAGTTGGAGCCATTGGTGCCTCTAGAGGTGGCAACTCTCCAGTATACCAAATTTAGCACCCTTTTTACTCTGCAAATTTAATAACTTGTTCTTCCTAGTATACTCTGTATTTCATTTGCTGTCTTCCTGCTTTTGTAGTTTTAGTATCCAGCAGAGAACTTATCGTCATCGACATCCACCTGCCTGTCTTTTTCCCGAACAAAAACAGAATTAGCTTGGCTCTGCTATTGGAATGATATGCGCACATCTGTTCGCTGCCGCAGCCAGAAGTGAACTGCGACCACTGGTAACGAAAATTTATCCCATCATCCAAATTCGAACACGCTGTCTCTGAGTCATGCACCACCACACTGCTTGAACAGGTACCTGTCACCGTTCTCACGCCCCAGCAGTAACCAAACAGGAGAAACCGTTAATATATGGTAGAGTGAAGTGAACCTTCTACCATAAAGTTCATAATGGCTTTCAGAGTTCAAATATAAAAATATAATGTATGCCCCTTTTGCTGTTAGAGACACTATTTTATGTTTTTGCGTATGTGATATATCCCTATAAAACTAAATTTCTGTGTTTATTTATAATTTGCTTACTGTCGAATTTTGTGATAATCAAGCAACATCAGCAATCAACCAATTTGGGAATTTAGTATTTCACCACAGGATCTACAGATATATAAATGTCTGTATAAAAAAAGGTTGCTGGTGGGTGGATGGATTGTTTACAATTATTAAACGCTTAGAGGAGTTTCATCCGAACTAGGTACATGATTTGTAGTGCAAGCAATAATACAGTAATGAGACACTATAAGTATCACTAGTGGCGAAGGGGGTGTGGGAATGTAAGAGGCAAGTAATAGTAAGCTCTAATTCTGGAAAGCCTGTGGAAATTTTAACCGAATTTGACGCACTAATTGGAAAAAAAATCATGAAGGTAAGATATCGCTGATTTTCCTAAGAGTAGAAAGCACAAAATGATATGTAAAAATAATCTAAAACGCGTAAATTAAGGTTTAGTCTAATATAACTCTGTGGAAGCATGTAAAATCTTGTGAAAAAAATTTCCAAGAATTTTATGTACTAAGGAATCAATCATCCTACGCGTTTATATGTAGGGTCGTGAGGGACGGAAGGAAATGGGGGTAATAACCAAGAAACGCAGGTAAGTACTTCAGGCGTGCCTGAGGCTATGCTGAAACAAACACATTTTAATTTCCTCGTATTTCTGATGGGAAAACTAAAAACACTGTTTATAATCCAGAATTTGTTTCTTTATAAATTGTTAACTGAACAGTATTATCATAACAAGGCAACACCAGTAAAAAACAGGTTTCGAAATATTTTTACTAATTCAGAACAGCATCTATAGTGTATTGTACTAACTGTGGGAAAACGATATTCGAAAGTCCTACAGTATTCCCTTTCTATAGCCTTTTGAAGTTGATGCTGGCAACACCAAGGCGAACAAACGGAACAGAACGCTGCATTAATCAGAATTTTATGATGGTATTGTGTCAAAAAACTGTAAGCCTAATTTCCTAAAACATTCATTGTGTAATGTATCGGAGAAAATCGTCTTTTTTTTCTTTCTGGTTACTTACGCTCTGGAATGTCTGGGACAACATTCTTTATCTCATTCTCAAGATATATGGAACGAATGTAGCTTCTTCACTCCTAAATTGAGTCTTTTCTGTTTTTACCTGGTCGAAAGACGGCAAGCCTATGGATTACTTTCATTTTTCATTTTTGAGGAAAGAGGACGCAAACCAAAACTACACGGCAACCACTCGGACCAACTATGCAGATGTGGAACCACAATACTTCTATGTTACTTCAGAATTATGGCCAACAACTGCAGTTGGTCAGTGACATGTACTTTAGAAGCAACAATATCGATGATTCAAAACCAGTTTGTTATTAATTACTGTCACAAGCAGATGTCCACCAGCTGTGATTATCTTTATCTATTCGCCACATTTCTGTCAGTTCGTGCAGTTTAAATTCTCGCTTCAAGAGATTCTTTACTTTCAGTGTGTAACACTTACACAGTCTGCGTTCTGTTCCAACAGACCTTTTTTGTGTATAGGATTCTAACCCATTACATAAATCACTGTCCTAGCCGACGGTCTGTGAGACAAAAATTGCTTAATTTTTGTTTCAGTTGTTTCTCTGATATGTTACTAAGATTCAAAAAGACAAACATTTCTGACACTTAATACACCATTTTCTTAACTCTGTAGCATTCAGTGTAATACAGAGAAAGCGACATTGGTTTTTCACCGGCCGTTGTCAAGGTGCTACAGTACTCCAGTTCTTCAGAAAATAAATTATTTCTGTGTACGTACTTAGGATCGACTCCTGAGATTGTTGTACCCAGAGATATTTCACATTTGTGTCAGATATTCCACCTTTGCCAGTTCCTCAAATGGCTCACCTTATCCACTTTAATTTAGGATTATAATTTTTCCTGATAATGAATGCCACGATCATATACTTTCTTCTAACATTCGCTATATCTCAACAGTTATCTTACATATGAATCCACCAGTACAGAATCTTAATACAAGAAATCAGCTCATACGTCTTCAATTTCAGATCGGACATTCTTTCGAGGATTCCTCGGGAGTACTGCTTGCTGCTCCGCCTACGCGACTGACCATTTCTTCGCTGATCTGCGCAAAAGTTTTGTTCCTCGTCTCAGGCATGAGCACATAGACATAAACGACGGCACTCACACACATCACGGTGAAGCCCCAGAAGGAGTAGTAGGCGGCCAGGTCATCAGAGACCACTTGGAACATCTTCTTCAGGAAGAAGCCGTACAGTGCTATCACGGTGGTGCCAACAGCTGAGGCGACCCCCTTCACCGACACGTGGAACAGCTCACCCATGACCAAAGACAGCACTGGTGCGAGACCAACAGAGGCCGAAATCTGCAACAAGTTTAACGCTTGTCACAACTTCACACTGATTTATTCCAGACCCCTAGCAATAGCCAAAGGTACTCTATAATATCAAGGTTAATGCACGTTACTCACAAATGCAAAAAATGAAGCAAGCAAAAAGGAATACAAACGTCTCAAAAATGAGATCGACAGGAAGTGCAAAATGGCTAAGCAGGGATGGCTAGAGGACAAATGTAAGGATGTAGAGGCGTATATCACTAGAGGTAAGGTAGATACTGCCTACAGAAAAATTAAAGAGACCTTTGGAGAAAAGAGAACCACTTGTATGAATATCAAGAACTCAGATGGAAACCGAGTTCTAAGCAAAGAAGGGAAAGCAGAAAGGCGGAAGGAGTATATAGAGGGTCTATACAAGGGCGATGTACTTGAGGACAACATTATGGAAATGGAAGAGGATGTAGATGAAGATGAAATGGGAGATATGGTACTACGTGAAGAGTTTGACAGACCTCTGAAAGACCTGAGTCGAAACAAGGCCCCGAGAGTAGACAACATTCCATTAGAATACTGACAGCCTTGGGAGAGCCAGTGCTGACAAAATTCTACCATCTGGTGAGCAAGATGTATGAGACAGGCGAAATACCCTCAGACTTCAAGAAGAATGTGATAATTCCAATCCCAAAGAAAGTAGGTATGACAGATGTGAAAATTACCGAACTATCAGTTTAATAAGTCACGGCTGCAAAATACTAACACGAATTCTTTACAGACGAATGGAAAACTGGTAGAAGCCGACCTCGGGGAAGATCAGTTTGAATTCCGTAGAAATGTTGGAACACGTTAGGCAATACTGACCCTACAACTTATCTTAGAAGCTAGATTAAGGAAAGGCAAACCTACATTTCTAGCATTTGTAGACTTAGAGTAAGCTTTTGACAATGTTGACTGGAATACTCTCTTTCAAATTCTGAAGGCTGCAGGGGTAAAATACAGGGAGCGAAAGGCTATATACAATTTGTACAGAAACCAGATGGCAGTTATAAGAGTCGAGGGACATGAAAGGGAAGCAGTGGTTGGGAAGGGAGTGAGACGGGGTTGTAGCCTCTCCCCGATGTTATTCAATCTGTATATTGAGCAAGCAATAAAGGAAACAAAAGAAAAATTTAGAGCAGGTATTAAAATGCATGGAGAAGAAATAAAAACTTTGAGGTTCGCCGATGACATTGTAATTCTGTCAGAGACAGCAAAGGACTTGGAAGAGCAGTTGAACGGAATGGACAGTATATTGAAGCGAGGATATAAGATGAACATCAACAAAAGTAAAACGACGATAATGGAATGTAGTCGAATTAAGTCAGGTGATGCTGAGGGAATTAGATTAAGAAATGAGACACTTAAATTAGTAATGGAGTTTTGCTATTTGCGGAGAAAAGTAACTGATAATGGTCGAAGTAGAGAGGATATAAAATGTAGACTGGCAGTGGTAGGGAAGTGTTTCTGAAGAAGAGAAATTTGATAACATCGAGTATAGATTTAAGTGTCAGGAAGTCGTTTCTGAAAGTATTTGTATGCAGTGTAGCCATGTATGGACGTGAAAGATGGACGATAAATAGTTTGGACAAGAAAAGAATAGAAGCTTTCGATATGTGGTGCTACAGAAGAATGCTGAAGATTAGATGGGTAGATCACATAACTAATGAGGAGGTATTGAATAGGTTTGGGGAGAAGAGGAGTTTGTGGCACAACTTGACTAGAAGAAGGGATCGGTTGGTAGGACATGTTCTTAGGCATCAAGGGATCACCAATTTAGTATTGGAGGGCAGCGTGGAGGGTAAAAATCGTAGAGGGAGACCGAGAGATGAATACACTAAGCAGATTCAGAAGGATGTACGTTGTAGTAGGTACTGGGATATGAAGAAGCTTTCACAGGATAGATTAGCATGGAGCGCTGCATCATACCAGTCTCATGACTGAAGACCACAACAACAACAACTCACAAAACAAAAAAAATGGCTCTGAGCACTATGGGACTTAACATCTATGGTCATCAGTCCCCTAGAACTTAGAACTACTTAAACCTAACTAACCTAAGGACAGCACACCACACCCAGCCATCACGAGGCAGAGAAAATCCCTGACCCCGCCGGGAATCGAACCCGGGAACCCGGGCGTGGGAAGCGAGAACGCTACCGCACGACCACGAGATGCGGGCAACTCACTAAACAAAAACTATTTAGAAGTATAGCAGTTCAAAATTACAGACCAAAAAACATTTCATCTCTAAGCTGAGTAAAGATAGTAATCAAACAGAATAATGTCATAATGAGAATAAAAGCATAAGCACCACCGTACAGGCCACAGACGGGCCAGATGGGACCCCCCGATTGCAGGATCATCTTCAGACAACGAAGTCATCGAGATGCGATATGAAGGGGCGTGGGGTCAGCACATCGCTATCCCGAGCATTGTCTGGTTAGCATACACGGTTCCACAACTACTCGGTCAAGTGGTCCTCAGTTGGCATCACGAGGCTATTTGCACCCTGATCCAGTCCTTCCACGAAGGAAAAATTCCTCGCCATATCTCGAAACGAAACTGGGTCCTCAGAGTGACAGTCAGCTACGCATATCACTCAGCTATGGAGGTAGACACGATGAGAACAAGGAATAGATAAAAATGAAACAGGTGTTGCTAAAAGCTGTAGAAGATGTGGTAAGAGTATTAAGCAAAAATGCTTGCAATGAATGTGTCACGCACAAGATTATTCGAGAAATGAGTGATAGGAAGAAATAGAAAAATGACAATATAGATAGTGTAAGTAAACAGTCATAGCATGAGCCACAACATAAGTCACAGAAAGCCAATTAAAAAATCTAAAAATAATATGAACCTAAAAATTTAACACACACCAAGACTTACAGCAGTGTATAAAATAAATACACTGACGGAAAATAAATCAGACCACGAAGGAGTTGCGCGACGTAAACGATAGTTGGTAGGCGTGTTTCAATATCTGAAAGATGATGTCTATTCAAATTTCGCGCCAGTCGCATAAGAGTGGCGCTAGTAACGTCACTATGAGGAAGCAAATGAGGTTTGCTTTAAGTGCACGCTGTAACGATCGTGAGCGTTAGTTACCTTTGAGATTGGAATTCGTAGGTTGATATTAGCTAGAAATGCTTTTAAGGCGAGAAAAATGACATTATCAGCACCTCGCTGAGATTGAATGAGGCCGTGTAATAGTACTACGAGAAGCTGGATGTTCCTTTTGCTATTTGGCAGGAATATAGCCACTGTACATGGTTGCTGGCAGCGATTGTCACGAGAATGTACGTCGCAACAAGACCAGGCTCTGAACGGCCACGTGACGCTACCAAGAGGGAAGACAATCGTTTTCGGCGTGTCGCTCTGGTGCATCGTAATGCGATATGCGAGAGATGGTGTGAAGGAAGATCTCAGTGGAGAGCAGGGTGGAGGTCTGTTGTGTTTTCTGATGAAAGCCGGCCGCTGTGGCCGAGCGGTTCTCGGCACTTCAGTCTGGAACCGCGCGACCACTATGGTAGCAGGTTCGAATCCTGTCTCGGGCATGGATGTGTGTGATGTCATTAGGGGAGTTAGGTTTAAGTAGTTTTAAGTTCTATGGGACTGATGACCTCAGATGTTAAGTCCCATAGTGCTCAGAGCCATTTGAACCATTTTTTTCAGATGAAAACTGGTTCTGGCCTCAGTGCCACTGATGGCCGTGTGTTGGTTAGAGGGAGGCCAGTTGAGGGCTGAGACAAATCTGTCGGCGTCCTAGACACACTGCACCTATACGTCGATTTACGATCTGGGCTATATTTCGTATGATAGCAGGAGCACTGTCGTGGTTATCTCACGCTTCCTGGCTGCAAATTTCTATGCCAATATGAAAATTTGACCTGTTTTGCTGCCATTCATAAAGAGCGTCATCAGGGGTGTTTTCCAGCAAGATATCACTCGGCGCATACCAGTGTTGTAACATGTCGCCCTGTCCTGCTCGATCACCAAATGTGTCCCCAATCGACCACACATGGGACATCATCGGACGGCAACTCTAGCGTCATCGACAAACAGCATTAACCATACCTGTATTGACCGACCAAGTGCAGCAGGCAAACTGACATCCAGCAACTGTACAATACATGCATATTTGCAGGCTTGCGTTCAACAGTCTTGCGATTCCAACGGTTATTGCTGTGCCAGCATTTCCTATTTGCAATGGCTTATCTGGCTGGTTCAAATGGCTCTGAGCACTATGGGACTTAACTGCTCTGGTCATCAGTCCCCTAGAACTTAGAACTACTTAAACCTAACTAACCTAAGGACGTCACACACATCCATGCCCGAGGCAGGATTCGAACCTGCGAGCGTAGCGGTCGCGCGGTGCCAGACTGTAGCGCCTAGAAATACTAAACACCTTTTTCCAAGGCTGTTTCACAGAGGAAGACCGCACTGCAGTTCCTTCTCTAAATCCTCGCACAAACGAAAAAATGGCTGACATCGAAATAAGTGTCCAAGGAATAGAAAAGCAACTGGAATCACTCAATAGAGGAAAGTCCACTGGACCCTGTGGCACGCCAGAGGTTACTTTAACGTCTGTAGACGTCTCTCCATTGATAACAACATGCTGTGTTCTGTTTGCTAAAAACTCTTCAATCCAGCCACACAGCTGGTCTGATATTCCGTAGGCTCTTACTTTGTTTATCAGGCGACAGTGCGGAACTGTATCGAACGCCTTCCGGAAGTCAAGAAGAGCGGCACGTTTCGTCACAGGGTTATTTGGTAACCGTGATAGCGTTACGGAGATGTTTAATAAACTCAAGTGGCAGACTCTGCAAGAGAGGCGCTCTGCATCGCGGTGTAGCTTGCTCGCCAGGTTTCGAGAGGGTGCGTTTCTTGATGAGGTATCGAATATATTGCTTCCCCCTACTTATACCTCCCGAGGAGATCACGAATGTAAAATTAGAGAGATTAGGGCGCGCACGGAGGCTTTCAGACAGTCGTTCTTCCCGCGAACCATACGCGACTGGAACAGGAAAGGGAGGTAATGACAGTGGCACGTAAAGTGCCCTCCGCCACACACCGTTGGGTGGCTTGCGGAGTATAAATGTAGATGTAGATGAACCGCTCGGCCACTCCGGCCGGCTGGCTTATCTCACGCTTGCATTAACCTGTGATCCTGCAATGTTAATCACTTTAGTATGTTACCTAGACAAGTGTATCTCCGACATTTCATTACCCTACATTAATTATTTTCTAATACTGCAAATTTTTTACGTCAATTTAGATGCTTGTCCACACGTCAGTGTAATATATTAATGTGTCAGGCTTCAGACTACTGTAAAGTATTCCTGTGCAGTATAAAAAGAGTGTGACACAAGGAGGTCTTTCAACTTATATTTTAAAATTTAGCAATTTATCCCTCAACCTTTTCAGTTCTGGAGAAAACCTGTTAGAAATGAAACCTGCAGGAAGGGGCACACTTGTCTGTACCGTGCTTAAGAAAGTGCTATGTACGGGCAAATCGTTTGTCCATCTAACGTTCACCGATTGAATGTGGCAGTCTCTCTTGATCGAGTCCATACCGTTAACAACAGCTCTTATGCGTGAGCATATGTACAGAGATGGCAGACCTAGAATTCTGAGACGATTGAACAACAGTTCTTATACACATAAACATGAGGTGAAGGTCAAACCACACCTTATGTGTTTACACAATTTCGACAAAACGTTTATAACGTAACAGGAGCCATCTGCAATGAACATTAAATACTACAGTATAAAAGTTATAAATTTACAATATACTTACTAACTGCATATCGACCCAACAAACCACATAACAACAGATTAACACTAACAAATGCGACAGGTGGTCATGAAGTTTTAATTATCAAGAACAAATAAATTAATGCCATTAGTTTCTGCTTGTTTGCAGGTGTATGTAGACAGCCATTATACACACTGAAATTCTCGCTCTACTGCAGCGCTGTAATCTGCTAGAGGAGTCAAAACATACATTCATATCTCACGAACAGATTTTTTAACACTGACGTGCAGGGAAAACAATCGACACAACGCGGTATACAAGCTGGAGTACCCCAGGGAAGCAGCTTGTTCAGCCTGTACATTAATGACTTTTCAGCAACGCAAAACACGACTTTAGCCATCTACGCAGATGACACAGCCATCCTCGCGCAAGGCTGGAAACCGTCGAACACAAATTCACGAATACAGAACGCACTCAGAACTGCCGAGCCTTGGTTGGAACAACAAGAGCGAGGCAGTTCTGTTCACTCGCAGACCGAAGCTACTGCGCAAACATCAACTATGTCGACTGGTAACACTACATGACGCCCAACATGTTTCCGAGAAAAGTCAGATATCTCGGTGTCTGGCTGGGCCGGAAACTTACATGGGGGGACCACACTGAATACGTTGCCAACAGAACGCGCGCGAGGCTCAAACGATTCTGCCCAATGTTCAACAGGAAAAGCACGCTGAACAGGAGGGTATCTAGGTCCATATACATGACACCGACTAGACCTCTGATGACGTATGCAGCTCCCGTCTGGGGACAGGCACCTTCTACAGGCCTGCGCCGCCTGCAGATCATAGAGAACAAAGTGCTACGCACCATTAGCAACGCTCCACGCTACACACGCACTGTGAATCTTCACAATGTGTACCGCCTTGAAACCCTCAAGAAAGTATTCAAAATACACGCCATACGACTACACAGGAACTCGAGACACTCGAAACATCCTTTCATCTTTACTCTGGGAAACTATGATCACAACCATAGGTGGAAGCATAAGCGGCCAAAACGCTACCAGCTCAGGCATAAGCACCTATGGCAAGCTAACATACACCCACAACATCGGCAAGCCCCTGCATATCAGCAACTTTGACGGAACCAACAGGCTACACTAGGGAAACCGACAATCTCTCACACTGACGTACAAACGAACCGCCAACATTACTCTACACTGTCAATCTGATTTATGACCTATCGGACACAACACGATTAAGAATCTAACTGTTACAGGTATGCTCACGCTGACCGAGAAGACAACACTGGCACCCAGCGGCAGCCGCCGAGTAACACCACCGCAGAAAGACAAGGATATCGACCTGCATGATACCCACTACTAACAAAGCCTACCCTTGCATGACCTGTCGCAGGCAGCAAGAAAACCGCTACTTCTCTTATAACCCGACCCAACTATCGCAGAGATTTTTTTCCCTTGGCTCTTGCCTTGGCACTTTTCCCCACCCTCTGCCCTTCAAACCGCTACCCTTCGTTCAACTTTCGACCCAATCTATCTCCAGATGAGCGGATATTAATGGTTAACGTTAATCAGACGTACGCAAACATCGCAGTACCCACATCCTGCGAGACCTCACTTTAGTGAAAACTAACCCTTATGCAGAGATGGCAGTACACCTTTTGTGTTGGCCATCATTCTCTTGTGGGCGTGGAAAGGCTCCACCTCTATTTTAAAAAATGTCAGTTGAGGCTGCAATCGGTTAAGAGTACCTAGTTCTGTACTAATTTAAGAATATATCTCTTAATATTACGTTATAAATCCTTTATTTACGTTGCGATTACTGCATATTTCCCCAGTGTCCACTCAAATCAGTGGCTCCCTGCAAGTAGGATCGTAGTCCACGCCTTCTCAAGGTCTGATACTTGATAGAATATTAATATGATATCCCGGTGGCCTGTCAGTATTTATCCCGCCCGCGGACTGGAGCAACCCTATTTCATTCGCGCCGCCTGAGATACAAGGACTTTCGCAGTCAGTGTAGGTATAGTAGCACAGAATAACTAGGGGATTTTCGAGGCAGAACGTTTCTGAATACCCAAAATGCAAACTTCTACAATGTCTCCCTCTCTGGGCACAGAAGGGTGAACATGTTGAGAAGAACCAAGTTTTGTGAAGGCAGCTTGGTTTTTCGAGACAGTAATCAAAAATTCATGCCTACACCTTGAACGAAACGTTTCCCTTGTCATTATTTTCTTACACTGAATCCAGTCATGCCGGCGAGTGGCACCCAGTCGAAGGCAGTAGGCACGTCCCCGTAGATGTCATCGACGTAGAAGTAAGGTCCCTCTGCAGCCAGACAGATGGCGCACGCTGAGAAAGACGCCATACACAGGGGCCGCCGATCGAACCTCTCGACGACCAGCGACGACACGACGTTTGCCCCAAGCGTGACGGCCGTCAGGATAGTGGAAGAGATGTTCGAGTCGAGCTCGCTTCCACTCTTCTCAAATATGTACGTCGTGTACGTGGTGAGAGCTATCGATCCAGACGACATCTGGAACAGAATGAACCCTACCGCTAAGAGCAATGTCCTGTGGTGTACAGGCACCAGGAGACATCTTTCAACTTTCCTTTACTTCAGTTCGTCCCTTGTCAGTTGACCTTTGAATCTTTCGAGACACTTCACAGCCTCCGCTTCTCTGCGTTGCTTGAGAAAGAAGTATGGTGACTCCGGCATCCAGATGAATGTCAAGACGAAGATGATTGGAATTGAGGCGCAGATGAGAGCAACCGTGGTGACGGACAGGTAAGGCCCTATGCTATACACGAGCAGGTAGCCACACTGCATGAGGAAGTAGTGGATCACAATTAGCGTCCCCCTTACGTCGGTGTCGGCTATCTCACACAGAAACGCTGGCAAGGCCGTGATGATGGGGCCGCCGCCCAAGCTACCAATCGCTCGAGCGGCGAGCAGCATTCCGTAAGAATTGGCGAACGCCACCATCACCCACCAGATGAACAGCGGTCTGGCCCCGAATAGCAATACTTTCTTACGTCCCACAACGTCAACGGCGTAGCCGGTGGCGAATATGGCCACCAGCATGGTGAGTGAGTTGATGGACGCGAGCCAAGAGCCCTCGTCGGCGGTGAGTGGAAGCGGCGAATCTTCTGCCTCCAGGATTGGCAGAGTCGTCCCAGGCCAGCCCATGAAGGTACCGTAGCACATGTTGATCAGCGACGCTGTGGAAAAAAGAGGTCCATGTAAACATCAGCGTGCTAACTACCACTGCTGCCGCTGCTGCATTTCAGAACCTAACTTCCATTAACATGTTGTAAGCGTTTAGCTCTTAGGTGGACTAGTTTTAGCCGGGCGCTGTGGCCGAGCGGTTCTAGGCGCTTCAGTCCGGAACCGTGCTGCTGCTATGGTCGCAGGTTCGAATCCTGCCTCTGGCATGGATGTGTGTGATGTCCTTAGGTTAGTTAGGTTTAAGTAGTTCTAAGTTCTAGGGGACTGATGACCTCAGATGGTAAGTCCCGTAGTGATTAGAGACATTTTGACTAATTTTATGTGGCATAATTGATTGATGTGGATTACATCCCATGTGCTTCCTTGTATGTTTCCCCGAAGGCACACTTACGAAGGTCTAAAACTGTCGTTCGAATATATTAGTAATACGAGAGAGAAAAACACATATTTTTAAAGTATTTAGATTAATCGATAACAAAATTACGGTGTCAGTACTTGTTCATAAGCCATACATTTATTTAAGTTAGATTTCGAATGCGACAATGATGCAGATACCCTGATAGATAGTTCAAAACGTTCTTTCTGTTTTACAACACTGTGAGCGCCAGCGTACTATTAAACGAAAACTAAAAATGTTACCAGTATTTCATTATATTCGCTCTGAGACAAAAAAAAAAGCAAAGCACCTCGAAGGAATTATCCGAATGGATTGGAAATCGGTAGATGTGATGTACATGTGCACGTCAACAGGTGATTACAATTTCAGAAAGAATTTGATGATTTATTCAAGAGAAAAAGCTTAACATACTGAGCAAGTCATTAACGCGTTGGTCCAACCCTGACCCTTATGCAAGCAGTTATTCGGCTTGATACTGACTGATAGAGTTGTTGAATGTCCTACTTAGGGATATCGTGCCAAATTCTGTCCAGTTGGCTAAAATCCGGAGCTGCTTGAAGGGCCCTGCCGATAATACTCCAAACGTTTTCAGTTTGGGAGAGATCCGATGACCTGGGGGCCAAGGTTGTGTTTGATAAGCATTAAGATAAGCAGTAGAAACTGAAGCCATGTCCAGGCGATCATCTTGCAGAAATGTAAGGATGGCTTGTCACGGAAGGCAGCAAAACATGGTGCAGAACATCGTCGACGTAACTGCTGTGCTGTAAGAGCGCCATGGACGACAATAAAAGAGGTCCTGCTATGAACCCCAGACCATCACGTCTGATTGTCAGGCTGTATGGCGGGCGACAGTCAGGTTGGTATCCCACCGCTGTCTGAGGAGTCTTCGTTGGTCAGCAGGGCTCAATTCCAAGTGGCACTCATCACTGAAGACAGTACTACTACAGTCAATGAGATTCCAGGCTGAATGTGGCCAACACCACTGCAAACTGGTTTGTTGGTGTAGAGAGGTAAATAGCAGTCGGCGAGAGGGGCGCCGTGAGCTCAGCCCCATTTCTTTGAGTCACCTATTAATGGTCCTTGTGGCCACTTAAGCGCCAGTTGCACGTCGGATCGATAATAATAATGAATCCTGAGCTCTGAGTGCCCCTCTGACGATTAGTCGGTCCTCAAGATCTGTCGTCCCTCCAGGTCAACCGCTTCCCCCTTGACGCTGTGTTCGGCCATGGTTCATCCATTCAAAGTTCTATGTTGTAAACTCTAGCAAGTAACAGGTCTAAAAAAATGGTTCAAATGGCTCTGAGCACTATGGGACTCAACTGCTGTGGTTGTCAGTCCCCTAGAACTTAGAACTACTTAAACCTAACTAACCTAAGGACATCACAGACATCCATGCCCGAGGCAGGATTCGAACCTGCGACCGTAGCAGTCGCACGGTTCCGGACTGCGCGCCTAGAACCGCGAGACCACCGCGGCCGGCTAACAGGTCTAGAAAAAATAATTTGAAACGTCGCAAGATGATTAAAACAATGGCTCAAATGGCTCTGATCACTATGGGACTTAACATCTGAGGTCATCAGTCCCCTGGAATTTAGAACTACTCAGTCCTAACTAACCTAAGGACATCACACACATCCATGCCCGAAGCAGGATTCCAACCTGCAACCGTAGCGGTCGCGCAGTTCCAGACTGAAGCGCCTAGAACCGCTCGGCCATACCGGCCGGCTAAGGTGATTAAACACCCGACCGAGCGAGGTGGCGCAGTGGTTAGCACGCTGGACTCGTATTCGGGAGGACGACGGTTCAATCCCGCGTCCGGCCATCCTGATTTAGGTTTTCCGTGATTTCCCTAAATCGCTCCAGGAAAATTCCGGGATGGTTCCTTTGAAAGGGCACGGCCGACTTCCTTTCCCGTCCTTCCCTAATCCGATGAGACCGATGACCTCGCTGTTTGGTCTCTTCCCCCAAACAATCCAATCCAAACACCCGACTTCTTTGCTCTACAGTAGACGACATCAACAAACATCTTCAATCACATAAATGGTCCGCTGTGTGAAGCATGTTAACACTAGTGTTAAGGCACTTGGGCATTGTGTCACAAACTGCCGATGACATTTTGCAATATTTCGAAGTAATTTCTGCTCATTATCTTCATGCGGTGATGTCGGATGTTTTCGGTAGATCCCAGTAGACCGTTAATTTGATAGAGAAACGAGTACGCATTCTCTTTCCACCATAAGGATGACGCAGCTAAGGTTCTTTGCTAGGTTCATCCATAGCCGTGTTTCAATATAATTAATGCTCTGCTGGAGTTTTCCAGCAACAGCTGACATTACGTCACGAAGATAACGAGCGGGAACTACATCGGGAACTACTGAAAAACATACAGG
The DNA here is from genome assembly GCF_023864345.2 of Schistocerca serialis cubense. NCBI lineage: Eukaryota > Metazoa > Arthropoda > Insecta > Orthoptera > Acrididae > Schistocerca > Schistocerca serialis. Next base: position 685,481,578 of record NC_064638.1, on the reverse strand, counting down.
TAAACTACGGAAATTGTTGCTATAATTACTTGTGCTACTGGACATGCTCATACGATTTGGTCTGTAGGCGAACTGCAGTGATAGTTCCAAACAAACAGAGTCCGAAGACCTTATACACGCTAGTGAATACCGGTTGAAATTAATTTGCAATTTGTTAAAAGTCGTTTGAATGTTTCAAAGATCTACACGCATCTACAGCCTTATCATCCCATATGTGCTGCTGTAGACAACGTGAAAAGTAAGTGAATAATCACAATTCTTGCGTTATTCTTGTACATTCGTAACTTTACATCGTTATAGAGTTCCAAATTCTCTAACTGGCTATGGGAAGTGCTGAGGACTTGGTTTTCTGTGCACGGTGTCATATTACTTCAGTATACAGAATTTCTTGTGTTCATTAGCTATAATTGAAAACAGTGTTCATTAAAAATCAGGCAAAATATTATTCCATACGTCAAACAACAACACTTGTTACAACTTTTGCATTTAATTTAATACTTGTGTACTGAAGTGTGGATGTAGGGGATTTGGACAAATACACAGAAGTGGTGATGCTGACCCTGAGAACTATATATTCTAGTTTCTGACAGTTCTAGCTATTCCATAGAACTCTTTTCAAATGGACGTAAGCTGTGGACGGGTGTCTTCCTGCCGATGTTATCGAGCGAGATGGCGCAGCGGTTAACAAAATGTTCAAATGTGTGTGAACTCTTATGGGACTTAACTGCTAAGGTCATCAGTCCCTAAGCTTACACACTACTTAACCTAAAGTATTCTAAGGACAAACACACACACCCATGCCCGAGGGAGGACTCGAACCTCCGCCGCAGCGGTTAGCACCTTAGATTCGTGTCCGGGAGGACGACGATTAAAATCTGCGTCCAACCACCTAGATCTAGGTTTTACGTGAATCTCTGAATCGCTCCAGGTAAATGTTGTGATGTTTCCTTTGAGAGGGCACAACCTATTTCCTTCCCCATCCTTCAAACAATTGGAGCTCTAATTACCTCGATGTCGACGGGACGTTAATGCCTAATTTGTCTTCCTTCTTTCCTGCTCATGTTTGCCTTCACTTTACTTAGTTATGCTTTAAAGATAATAATCTGAAACTTTTATTTCAGTCACTGTATTCTTGCAAACGTAGTTCATGAAATTGCTTCTTCAGGCAGGGACAATTTTAGTCATCTAATGAGCAAGAACTGTATTGATACCATTTTTGATGATGACAACAAGTTGTGTTAAGCGTTTAAGTTGGATCGGCATTTAAGAAAGGGGATCCCCGTACTACATAATATACACCACTAAAGACACTGTAAGATCGGGTTGAATAATTAGTGAAAACGCTTCCCACTTGCCACCGTCGAATTCACGAGTAGAAGGAATAACATACGCTAATGCTGTGTACGAAATCAGTGTTACCTGACAATGGATTGGGGCACAGTGATTTCTTGAATACAGTCTCACAAAGAGTAGTATGCCTTTTATGAATAGCGGTTACAGTTCGAGGCGTGCACCTCGATCAGTGGAGGTAAAGGACAACAAACATTTATGCAGCTCTTTCAGACGTCTGGCTCACCTTCAAGTCTCATTCAGCAATAGCAAATGTTTTGAAGTAGATTCAAGCGTAACTTCCAGGAACAATTCCAATCGGTATGCGTAACTCGCAGTATACCTGAAAGCATATATGTTGTTGGTATCTTTCATATTTTGCTCATTATAAATTTAAGAAAATTTAAGGCACTGTCAAGGGAATCCGCTTCTACAGAAAAGACGAAGTATAAGAAAAAAGCAACTTTCATCTTCAGATTCGTAACCTAGTTTACTTCTTTAAAAAACGCAATTATGTAGTAAACTCCAGTATTCAGTAGTGTTGATAAATTCGTCCGCGAACTCAAGTAAAGTTTGGTGCTTACGTCAAGGACAGGATGGTACGTAGTGTGATTACTGAGTAGTTAGTAGAAGTGAGAGGGGAAATGTTTTATTGCTTGTCTTCCAATGGTAACAACTCATGAGCAGTAGCAACTAGCACCGATCAGTTGTGATACGTCACACGGAAGCAACATGGATATGTGAATGTGCCTTATAGATGCAGTTATTTCCAAATGTGGTACGTTTTTGTGGCAAACAATATGAAATCAAATTAGGATCGTTGTAACACAATGAAATGAGTGAAAGAAAAATGACATTCAAAGTGTATAGTAACATTTGTGATCGTGTCTCATATTGCAGTTACTGTTATTAGTTGATATAACATACTAATTTATGTAAGTTACCAAGTAACAGTAATATCCGTAGGGGAAGTTGTGGTAAAGTGGCCAGAATGGGACAAGTGGGCGTTGCCCATCTTTTGCCCTGAACAGCGCTGCTGCCTGCCGAGAAGTGGTCAGACTACTTTTAATGTACATTGTCATTGTTGTCAGTGAGTTTGACAGAGCAACCTCGTTCCATTCCTCTTTATAGTAAAAATTGTTTTGATTGTCTGATGTAAGGTAAGCCATTTACGTTATTCTTGTTACCTCACTTGTATGGAGAGTAGCAATTTTTTACAACATCAAAGTTTAAACCACGTCTTTTGGCCTACCATGTAGTTACTTGTTATTTATTCCAGTCTGACAGTTTCTTCTATAGATTACTAGTGTCGACATGGCGCCCTATCGGGAGAAGTGGCCAAGGTGTTCACCCCCCCCCCCCCCAATAATAATTCCGAGGGTTGATTGAAAAGTAACGCCTCCACCTTCGCAACTCATCAACAGTTGGCAGTATTGGCATGCGGCAGATACTGGCTTGTTCCGTAGCCTCTTCTTTACCGCTACAGTTGGCGGAAAGCCTTAGCATTGAACGGTTGTGTTGTTACAGTGTAAAGTACAGAACACTGCGCAGACGGTCGGTCAGTGCGATTTAAGCAACGTGCGGTCACTGATTCCTTGACAGAAGAAGGTGTCACCCCAAATGAGATTCATCAAAGAATGAAAGCAGTTTATGGTGATTGTGTTGATGTGAGTACCGTGCGTCATTGGGCGAGTAAGTTTGAAGACGTTAAGGCGGGAACATCTGACCTGCGTGACAAACAAAGAGTTGGACGTCCTGTGACAGCAACCACCGAGTTACACAAGCAAAATGTTGATAGATTGGTTCCGAACGATCGTCGTATCACTCAGAGAGAAATTGCAAGCGAAATCGGCACTTCACAAGTACGTGTGGGTCACACTACTGCATGACAATGGCAAACCACACACTTCACGTGTCACCACAGCAGAACTTCAGAGACTGAATCTCACCACAGTACGGCTTCCTCCATACGGTCCAGGTTTAGCACCGTCTGACTTCCATCTGTTCCCGATAACGAAAGGCGATCTGTGGGGACATCATTATGCTTCTGATGAAGACATTGAGAGAATCTCGACATCTTCCGTGACGGCTTCAGAAAACTTGTTCATCGTTGGCAGAAATATACCCAATTGGCTGGTGATTATGTGGAAAAGTGAATATTGGTAATTAAACATCACACTCTACGGATTCGGTCCCGTTCGAGTCCTCCCTCGGGCATGGGTGTGTGTGTTTGTCCTTAGGATAATTTAGGTTAAGTAGTGTGTCAGCTTAGGGACTGATGACCTTAGCAGTTAAGTCCCATAAGATTTCACACACATCTGAACATCTGAACTCTACGGATTATTTCTACGTTTGATTTATTAAAATATTCCCATCCAAACCCAGTTAACGAATGTGGAGGCACTACTTTTCATTCAGCCCTTGTAATTAATTTCAAAAAACACACGCGTAATACAATAGATAAAACTAACTTCGAAACCCTTAGTATACAATGCTATCATCGCCATTCTGTCCCTTTCTGGCAAATTTGAACTAGGGGTAATTAAGCTATATTATTTAAAACAGTCTCTGTTCTGTTGTATTTTCTCTAATACAAAAGTAGATTGAAAGCGCACTGCTGCAGCCGCTGGGTATTCCATCAGATAGTAGGGCATAAAGACGCCTACAAAAAGTGCTCGTAAATCAGAAAAAACAGACTTGCGACCCTGTTGCGACGAGACTGGTCACAGTACCACTTTATGTACAGAAAATTGATCATTATGTAATCCTTCAGAAAGAATACATGTAATTCCAGTCCATTTTTTTCTTTCTCACTTAAAAATATTTTATGTGATGCTTTGGTATATTTACGTGCATAATAGGTAAGTGGTAAGCTTCTATCAATAATCTAAACCTTGATTTTTCTTTGAGTGGCCATTTTAACCCTCCCCCCCCCCCCCCCCCCCTTGGTGCACAGCCCGATGTGTCGCCTGCAATGTCAGTATTCGCTCTTAAGCTAAAAAGTTTGACAAGCACTGTTCTAGACTTTCTCCATTGTCCTACTGTCAGAGGCAGAGAGAGAGAGAGAGTTGGTAGAAGTACATGTATGATGTTTGATACACTAAAGCTAATAAATCACAACGTGTTGGTGAGCTTAGTATCATCGAATATCGTGTATTATTTAACATACTAGAAACCAATCAGTAATTAATCATTTCCCCTCTTATGGTGAGCTAAAAATGTTTGTGAAATCCAATGGGACTTAGCTTGGTTCAAATGGCTCTGAGCACTATGGCACTTAACATCTGTGGTCATCATTCCCCTAGAACTTAAAACTACTTAAACCTAACTAACCTAAGGACATCACACACATTTATACCTGAGGCAGGATTCGAACCTGCGACCGTAGCGGTCACGCGGTTCCAGACTGAAGCGCCTAGAAGCGCACGGCCACAGTGGCCGGCGGGACTTAACTGCTAAGGTTATCAGTCCCTAATCTTACACACTACTTAACCTAAATTATCCTAAGGACAAACACACACCCATGTCCGAGGGAGGACTCGAACCTCCGCCGGGATCAGCCGCACAGTCCATGATTGCAGCGCCCTAGCCGGCCGCGGTGGTCTAGCGGTTCTAGGCGCTCAGTCCGGAGCCGCGCGACTGCTACGGTCGCAGGTTCGAATCCTGCCTCGGGCATGGGTGTGTGTGATCTCCTTAGGTTAGTTAGGCTTCAGTAGTTCTATGTTCTAGGGGACTGATGACCATAGATGTTAAGTCCCATAGTGCTCAGAGCCATTTGAACCATTTGCAGCACCCAAGGCCGCTCGGCTAATCCCGCGCGGCGGTCAGTTAAACAAAAGGAATTATGGTATTATGTAATGGGATTTTTTGTGTCTATCTGACGCTGTAATAAAATGAGATATTGATCGTTTATTCTTTTTTCGCAAAATTTAGAACCCACATTTTCGCGATTTATTACTAATAATGTCCAGCAACGGCTTTCTTGGGAGCTTTGCACCTAAATGTACCAAGCTCCACATTGCACACGCAATGTCCACTCCTTGCCAGCTCATCTCGACGAGCTCCATAATACTTATCAAGACAGAGACATCCATGTAATACTCCTGTTGAAGACCTGCCTCAAACCAACTATTCTCACAAGTTTGGTTACATCTTTCTGAGACACGACATACGAACGTAGCTCTGATTTATCGTCTTCTGTGTTACACACAACCAACAACAACCAAAATAAACAAGTGAATTAAATATTCATAGAGATAAAATCACTTAGCATAAGGTGTGTGATACGTGTCCGCTACAAAACCCCTAAGGCAGGTGGGTTTTTCTGCTTCGAAATAGTTGTTTCAAGTCTCGAATCAAAATACGAGCATATAATTATAACTGATGACATTAACATCAATTTTCTGTACGGTAGTCCTTACAGTGTGAAATTTAAGCGGACGCCTTCTTCTTCAAACGTGTTGCTACTTCAGTTCGCTCCTACCCATCATACGAACACTAGTCACATTCTCATAGACATGTTTGCAACTAAATCCCCCAGAGTAATTCGTTCATCTAAGCTATCTGTTCATATGGTTCAAATGGCTCTAAGCACTATGGGATTTAACATCTGAGGTCATCAGATCCCTAGACTTAGAACTACTTAAACCTAGCTAACCTAAGGACATCACACACATCCATACCCGAGGCAGGATTCGAACCTGCGACCGTAGCAGCAGCGCGGTTCCGGACTGAAGCGCCTAGAACCGCTCGGCCACAGAGGCCGGCCAGATATCTCTACTAGACATGTCTGCCACGACATAATTTTCATGACGTACTTCCCAGAATGTCCCAGAAAGAAACCACAGCTGACTAAATAGCGAGACTTGAAGCGCATTAATTTATCTGAAGTTGCAACAGAGACGGAAGTTTAAGAGGTGTGTGATGATAGTGTTTAGTTTGAGGGCGCTCAACTGCGCAGTCGTCAGCGCCCCTACAAAGTCCCAATTTTTACACAGTCCAATTTTTAATTCAGTCCTTCTAGCAACTGCCACGAATGATGATGCTGAAATGATGAGGACAACACAAACCATCAATCCCCAGGCAAAGAAAATCCGTGAATCGAACCCAGGACCCCGTGATCCAGAGGCAGCAACGCTAACCACTAGACCGCGAGCTGCGGATGAAATTTAAGGAGTGTCTTCTATTCACTTCTCGAACACAAACGAAAAACTTCAAGCACTTACTAACAGACTTACACGACTGTTTGACAAATATGCTCCTTTAAAGACCGGTAAAGTAAGACGGGAACCTGTACCTTGACTAACTGAAGAACTAAAACAGCTTACGTATCTAAGAGACGCTTCATATCGGGATACAAACTGCGCTCTACGCCTGAAAATCGTATTGTTCACAAGCAGAAGCGGAACAGGATCTGTCAAGATGTGAGAAAAACAAAACTCAGGCATGCCCATACATCAACCCAGAACAGAATCAGACCAGCTGTCTGTGGAGAAACCTGGGTGGTGTTGGTACAGGCCGAGTAAAGGCTGGAGCTAATCCAGTTCTTCCAGCCGATGATCCGAACGGTTACTTCACAATATCTACAACCACAACCGAACCACAAACCAGAGACTCATCGATTACTCCGTTGGGATAAACTACCGTAGCCACGAAAAATTCTGTCTAAAGCATGTTACTTGCAATACTGTCAAAGAAGCCATCATGCGTATCAGACCACCATCTCCTGGACACGGTGGCATCTCAGTCCAAATGGTGAGGTTTATTATTGACCCCATACTGCCCACTATAACAGATGTCTTCAACCACTAACAAATTATCTAACCACAAACAACCTTCTAGACGAATACTAATTAGGTTTCAGTAAACATCGAGGCACAACTTATGTCTTAATAATGGCAACATATGACCAGAAGCTAGCCATTGATGCACAAATGTCAACTATCATGTGCTCCTTAGACTTCAGCAAAGGCTCTGGCATCTCGAATTCGACATTTTACTTGCCAAATTTAGCAGCCTAAATTTCTCGCCAAGTGCAATGCAATGATCTCGCTCATACCTAACGTCTAGCCAGCAATCGTCCTGTCTGGTACCATAAAGTCACAATGGGGACAGATAGTGTCAGGCGTCCCCCAGGGATCGATATTAGCTACTATATTCTTTTCACTCTATGTCAATTATATGTTATCAGTTTTGTACTATTGCAAATACCATATGTACGCTGATAACCTCCAGTTGTAGCTAAGTGCAAAACCAATAAATCTGAAGACAGCCATCGAGAATCTCAATACCAACCTGTGTGCACCCTCAAAACTGGCACTGGATATAGGTTTAAAGCTCAGCCCCTCCAAAACCCAAGTGGTGCTGGCTGATCGTTCTAGGCTCATTAGCCCTAATTATCGGGAATCCCTACTGTCGTTAATGCTAAATGACACAAACATCAACTTCTCTCCTACAACAAATAAAGAATCTAGGAGTAATAACAGATGAAAATCTAAATTGGACTGAGCACTTAACTACAATGTGCAAGAAGCATCAGCATAGAATTCTCCATTACCTGCAAAAATATAAATATCTCTTCCCTCTTGACCTGAAAAAGAAACTTGTACAAATAGCTACAATTCCAATTATTGATTACAGCAGTGTTATTCAAAAAAATGGCTCTGAGCACTATGGGACTTAACATCTGTGGTCATCAGTCCCCTAGAACTTAGAACTACTTAAACCTAACTAACCTAAGGACATCACACACATCCATGCCCGAGGCAGTATTCGAACCTGCGACCGTAGCGGTCACGCGGTTCTAGACTGAAGCGCCTAGAACCGCACGGCCACACCGGCCGGCAGCAATGTTATACTGCAAGGACTTCCCCATGAAAGCTCACAGCGCTTGGAACTACTTATGAATGTCTATGTTCGTTATATGCGTGATGTTCGGCTCTGATCACATTTAACCATCAACTGCACAGTTATCCTGGTTGCGTGTAAAGCACCACAGGTATTTCCATATGCTGTCTTCTCTACTGTCTTATCAACGGACACTGTCCCCCATACCTCTCCTCGACCTTAACGCACTTACGTGAACAACATGGCAGAAACACCTGTTCCCATCAGAGTGATGTCCTTTCTGTCCCACTCCATCGTTCAGACACTTTCTTGAAGTCCTTCTCTATACCAGCAACATGACTCTGGCATAGTCTCACGTATTATATTAGAGAACTGAATAACATCTCAAGCTTCAGAAGACGGTTAATGACATATATATTAAGGCAACTATATGATTACCATTGTCCCTGTACGCATTCGTTACCCTTGTACGTCTTTCTTTTCAGTCAGATCAACCTCATTCCGCAGTATTCCTAGCTGTTGCAGTCTCCTTAAATTTTCTTTCCCCGGTACTCGCTATATCAAAAAATATCTCATTTGTGCACCTATTATTCTTTTTATATCTGACACTGTTATTATTGTTGTTTTTGTCATTGTTATTATAATTACTCTTATCGCTATTAGCGGCAGCAGCAGAAGTAAGTGGGGGAGTTGGGAAATAAGTTTCCCCTGTCGACTGTGGTCAGAGTTGTGTGTGAAAGGAAAAAAAAAAGAGAATGAGACATTAAAGATAAGACATATCTTTATTTTTCTACATAATTTCCAAGTACATTGAGACATTTGTCATACGCCTTTATAAGCTTCAAAAAGCCTTCCAGGAAAAAATCAGGGCGTTGCATATGGAAGAAACGTTGAACGGCTTGTTTGACGTCAGCATTCCTGCCAAAGCGCCTTCCGCCGAGAGTCTTCTTCAAAGCAGGAAACAGATGGAAGTCACTTGGTGCGAGATCTGGGCTGTAAGGCGAACGGTGTAGGCGCTCCCAACCAAGAGTTGCAATATGGTTTTGCGTTGCCGTCGCCGTGTGTGGTCTCGCGTTCTCATCCAACAGTAGAACGCCAGGCCGTTTTTCCCGAATCACCTCTTTCAATTTCGACAGAGTGGGGCAGTACCGCGCAGTATTGATGGTTCCATCCTCCAGAAATTCCAGCAGCAAAACTCCTTTGGTGTCCCAGAAAACGGTGAGTAACGCTTTACCTGCAGACGGAGTGCTTTTGAACTTCTTTCGGACAGGTGATGACGGTGTCTTACACGTGCACGTTCACCTATCATGTCGTCTTTCGCCCATATCACACAATTCTGCCCACAGTCGACAGGGGAAACTTATTTTCCAACTCCCCCTCGTACAAATACTGTGAGTGTTAACTTTACTGCTTTATAATCAGTATTATTTACTTACATTGTAGCCATGGACACTCATATCATTTTAATACTATTTGTCATATTAAAATTGTTGTTTCTTAGGTAACAGTGATGTAAAAAACGTACTGTATGCTTGAAAGCCTGGTCCGATGTATGAAAGAGCCTATTGGCCCTAGTCAGAGCCGGTTAAATAAATAAATATATTTATTTTAACATGACTTGCAACTCAACTGATGTGCCTTGAAGCTATAAGCTGTGAAGTAGTCCAGGCAAATACACATAAATAATTGTATTACGTTAAACACTACACGAGGGAAATACTGGGCAGTCTAATGTATGAGAAGAAAAGGAAGCGGAAGTACTCAGGTTCAGACAACCAGTATGCCTTCGTTATACAACAAATGCTCGTAGTGAAGAAGCCAGCCTACACACACACACACACACACACATACAAGACGCATCTAAAGATTCAAGCACGCGCTGATCATCATTAAACACATTTACATGGTACAACAGCAAATCAGAAAATAGCCCGTCCGGATAGACGAAAGCGATAGCACGCCACTTCCAGGGTTTGGTGAGGCTAGGCGGGTCGAATCCCCCCAATGGGCTAATGACGAGAGCCGGTGTGCTGACCAACATGGATGTTTAGTTTTTAGGTGTTTCCCCACATCTGACTATGTGAGTACTGGGCTGGTACCCAAAGTCCCAAGTCAGTTACGCGATTCGAAAACGTTTAGAAAACTTTCACACAATTTTACATTGAATAACACTAGATTCAGCCAGTTGGAGTACCTAAATCTGTAGGAAAAGACGAATAACACAGAATATGTACAAGAAACAAAAGAGAAAAATAAGAATGGAAGACAAAGAACGACGTTCTCTAATTAGGAAAAATATAAGAGAGTGATGTCGTTTTTCGACCCTTCTGACCAATCTGTCTGTCTGTACAGCGAAGAAGTACTAGTGGAAGCAAAAGAAAGGCTCAAGAGTTGAATAGAAATTCAGGGTAAAAGTCATCAGTGATAAGATTCGCTTGTGTCTATGCTGTCCTCTGTGAAAATGAGGAACACTTGCAGAACCTGTTAAATGGAACGAACGGTCTAATGAGCATAAACTATGGACTAAGAGTAAACCGAAGAAAGACGAAAGTAATTACAAATAACAGAAAAAAGATTAGCGATAAACGTAACACTAGAATTGCGGACCGCGAAGTAGACGAATCGAAGCTTTTGAGATATGGCGCTATCGAATGATGTTGAAAATTAGATGGAATGATAAGAAATGAGGAGGTGTCCCGCAGAATAGGCGAAGAGAGGAACATGTGAAAAACATTGACAAGAAGAAGGGAGAGCATAATAGTACGTATGTTAAGATATCAAGGAACAGCTTCCATGGTACTACGTGGAGCTGTAGAGGGGAAAAACTGTAGGGGAAGGCAGAGACTGGAATACATCTGACAACAATAACAGAGGAGGATGGGTAAAGTGCTGCTCTTAGATGAAGCATTTCGCACAGGAGACGAATTGATGGAGGACGGAATCAAACTAGTCAGACCTCCGACGGAAAGAAAAGGAATGTTCAGTAAGAGAGCGCGTCAACACCTTGCTACCATGAACCTGCAATATTTTTTCCCCTGATTGTTTTTGGATAGCGCTTTAGTCAGCGAATTATTGGACCTGTTGCATTGTGCGAAACCTCAGCACTGAAGAACGTTAGAACGTGAGCTTTTCGTAAACAGGGTCACCAAAGTTTATAGCAGATAACTTAATCAACAAACTCGTGATCAACTGGATTAGAAATAGTTGCTGTATTGGAGAGCGAGGCAATGCTTCTACCATTGCGACGACTGGGTGAGTGATACGTGATCGGACTTCCTACTGGCTGTCGCCTTAACGCTCGCGCTTAGTACGACCAAGAGGTACCGTATCACCGCATTTGATCATGGTCAGATCATGGCGACTCGAAGCATGGAACACTACATTATCTAGGTCGTACTGGCCATTGTATCAGGGGTATGTAGTGAATAACTTGTTTTGGAGTCCGTCACCGCCAGAGGCAGCTGCCAGGCGCAACAACACAGTAGTAGTTGTAGAAGTCGAGTAGTAGTTTTACTTATCCATGGAACACATTCACAGTGATATTGAACATATCATGGTATTACAGTTTAATAATTAAGAAAAAACATAATTCTCCTGTGTGTGATAATGTAAAAGGACTTCCCTACACATAAAACAACTGAAACTACTCAAGGTAACACCCAAAAACTCTACTGTTGGATTTTACAATAAATACATCGCTGAATGACCCCTTTCCTACTTCATATTTAACGACTGTCCCGAGCAGAATGAACAGTCCCGCGTGACTAGAAAAAAATCCAGATCGCTCTGCACCTGTATCCATATGCTACAAAACACTGCGAAGTGCATGGCAAAGTGTCATTCCCATTGTAACAGTTGCTAGGGCTTCTTCCCGTTCGACTCACGTATGGAGTGCGGGAAGAATGAATGTTTATACGCCTCTATGCGCGTTGCAGTTAATCTAACCTTGTACTCGCGATCCCTACGGGAGCGATACAGAGGATGTTGTAGTATCTCTCTAGATTACTCGTTTAAAGCTGGTTCCTGAAACTCCGTAAGCAGGCTTTCTCAGGACAGTTTTCGTCTACCTTCAAGTGTCTGTCAGCTCAGTTCCTTCAGCATCACCGTTCCTGCTTCTCCTCTTTGAATATGTTCAACATACCTTGTTAGTCCTATATGGTATCGGTCCCACACGCTTGAGCAATATTCTGCGATGGATCGATCGAGTGGTTTGTAATAAATCTCCTTTGTAGATTCATCGCATTTCCCTAGTATTCTATTACTAAACCTAAGTCTCTCACCTGCTCTACCTACTACCTGGACCTCTATGACCATTCCATTCCATTTCATATCCCAGCAAAGTGCTACATTCAGATATTTGTATGAATTGTCCGATTCCAACTGTGATTCCCTGATGTTGTAATCACAGGATACTGCGTTTTCTTTGTTCTTAAGTACGCTCTTTACGAATATATAAGACAAGTTACCAATCTCTGCACCAACTTGAAATCTTATCAAGATTTTATATGAAATCTGTGCAGCTCTTTTCAGAAGTCCTTAATTATAAATAAGTGCATCATCTGCGAAAAGTCTGAGATAACCCTTAATGTTGTCTGCAACGTCATTAAGTAAAACATGAACGCCGGCCGCAGTGGCCGTGCGGTTCTAGGCGCTACAGTCTGGAACCGCGTGACCGCTACGGTCGCAGGTTCGAATCCTGCCTCGGGCATGGATGTGTGTGATGTCCTTAGGTTAGTTAGGTTTAAGTACTTCTAAGTTCTAGGGGACTGGTGACCACGGCAGTTGGGTCCCATAGTGCTCGGAACCATTTTTTTTAAAACATGAACAACAAAGTTTCCAACACACTTTCCTCGGGAACACCCTAAATCAATTCTTCATCTGTCAGTAACTCTCCAGTCAAAGTAACAAGCTGTGTCCTCCCTACGAAGAAATCCTCAATCCAGTCAGAAATTTTGTTTGATATCCTATACCACCGTACTTTCGATAATAAGCGTGGATATGGTACTGCGTCCAGTCTTTTGGAAATCAAGAAATGCTGCATCTACCTGAATGCCTTGATCGATGGCTTTCAGTATGTCATGTGAGAGAAGTGCAGGTTAGGTTTCATACGACTGATGTTTCCGGAATCCATCCTGGTTGCCATGGAGGAGCTAATTCTGTTCGAGATAACTCATCACCTTTAGCTCAGAATATATTCGAAGTTTCTAGTACAAATGGGTGTTAAGGTATTGGGCGGTAGTTTTGTGGATTGCTTCTGCTAGCCTTCTTGTAGACGGGTGTGACCTGTGCTCTCTTCCAGATTCTGGGCACGATTTTTGTTTGAGGGATCTACGGTAGACTATAGTTAAAAGAAGGCCTAACTCAGCCTGAAATTCGGTATTCAGTCTGATATGATTTCCGTTGGGCCCTGAAGCTTTGTTCAGTTTCAATGATTTAAGCTGTTTCTCAACACAACTGACTAATATTTACTTCGATCATCTTTGCAGTAGTACAAGAATTAAATTGTGACGATGCTCTTGAGTTTTCTTTTGTCGAGGAACATTTGAATATGGATTTCCGCGTTTGTGCTTCTGCTTTGCTACCCTTAATATCAGTTGCTACTTCGTCCATGAGTATTTGGGCACAAAATTTGGTATCTCTAATAGTATTTACGTACGATCGGAACGTTGTTGTTAGATTTTCTCAGAGATCTTCGATAATATTTAGCTACGGCAGTCGTTGAAGGCTTCACGCATTGCTCTCTTTACAGACAGATCAGTTTCATTCAGAATTTTCGTATCTATTGCCGTACGCTTTGTTTCCCATCTATTACCATACATGATCATTTCCATCAAGAAGTGTTGCACTAGGTACATATCTGTCAAGTGCACGGTCAACTATCCTCCTAAATCGGAGCCTTAAAAATTGGAAATTTGTGTTAAGTTCTTATGGGATCAAACTGCTGAGGTCATCGGTCCCAAAGTCTACACACTACTTAATCTAACTTAACTTACGCTATGGACGACACACACACCCATGCCCGAGGGAGGACTCGAACCTCCGACGGTGGGAGCCGCAAGGCACCCTAGACCACGCAGCTACCCCATGTGGCCTTGGGGCCATTGTTCTTCTACATGGATCTCTACAGAGATAATTGTTTCCAGTTCTTGACTGAGGTTCGACGCTACCGATTTTTTATATAGTTTGCTCAACGTGTAAATCCTTCTACTCGCTTTATTATACCGGGCTGGCATTCGGGAGAATGACGGTTCAAACCCGAGTCCGGTCATCCTAAATTAGGTTTTCTGTTTTTCCCGTAAATCTTTTAAGGCAGATGCGGGGATGGTTCCCTCGAATGACATCGTCTTCGATGGGACGTTAAACACTAATATCCTCCTCCTCGTTTTAATTATCCTTTCTACTTTGGCAATCGTTGTTGCTACAACTCTTTCACGACCAGTAACACCAGTTTCAAAGTGGATACCATCAAAGTGATTACGTCTGTTTGCTGTCATGAGATCCAATGCATTCCCATCATGAGTTGGACCCCGATATCCAGTGTATGATAAAAAAAGGAGAAGAGATGATGCTAATATTTAAGTCTATTCCCTTAACCTTTACCTGTCGCAGACTTGTCGAACATATTCTAAGCTCCAATGTTAATTTCCCCTTCCTTTAGATTTTTCTCAGATGTAGATACAGGTGATTTTCGAAAGTAATTACACTATCCACCGCATGTCGACTGATCACCAAGGTAAGACTGTAGTGTTCAGTGGATTGCGGAGTATACAGGATGAACTAGAACTCCACCGACAAAGTTTCAGAGGCTGTTCTGGGATATCTTCCGAGTATTCTGGTGCAAGGGACGCTCGTTACAGAGTAATAATGTAATTATAAGGTACTATCGAATCTGGCAATACCTCGCTACTGCTAAATATGTATGGGAATTGGATATAAATCCTAAACTCCTTGACCCCCTCCTTCATTCTGCCCACCTTCTGCTCCCCCCTCTCTCCTTGTCCATCCCCTCCTATTTACCCTTTGTCAGTGCATCACCTCCCACCTCCCCCCCCCCTCCCCGTATACTGTCCATCCCCTCGTCCCCCCTCTCTACGACCATATCTCCCACCACCTCTCTGCACTCGTACCCTTCACTTTGATACCGAGCCTTGTTCATTGTTATTGCAAACGAAACCTTGATTGGGAATTGAAGTCGCTATATATGAATGGGTAAATCTGTTCGGCTCATCTGTATATGAGATATGAGATACACCTCTTCTGCTGTTGAATCTGTGAGCATAGTAGGTTCGGCCGGCCGATGTGGCCGAGAGGTTCTAGGCGCTACAGTCTGGAACCGCGCGACCGCTACGGTCGCAGGTTCGAATCCTACCGCGGGCATGAATGTGTGTGATGTCCTTAGGTTAGTTAGGTTTAAGCAGTTCTAAGTTCTAGGGGACTGATGACCTCAGATGTTAAGTCCCATAGTGCTCAGAGCCATTTGAACCATAGTAGGTTCAACGGCACTATTAAGAGCAGTTTTAATCTGTGAATGAGTAAGATTACAAAGTTTCGTACGCTTCAGGTTCTGCAGCAGTATTCTAATCATAAACCAATAAGCCATAACTACAACTTGCCTGTTTTCGGTAAAACTGAATTCGAGGAAGAAAATAAAACATCACAGTGTTGTTTGAAAATGTATATAAGGAGAAACGATGTATACATGGGAGAAACAATTTGTCTAATGATTTACATGCCCTCCTGTCGTAGCTGAAACTGACTACGAGAAAGAAAACGAAACCTCACATTTCCGCAGTACATCACAGCACAGCATTGCAGTCTGTTTTAGTGTAAAATCTGTGCATTGTTATATTATGTGTGTCTGAATGTTTATTAGAATATAGTCTAAAAATCTGAAGTAAATCGGTCAAGTTCTTAACTAGATTTCTGGTAATAGCGTCAAAAAACAGCTCCTCTTTGACAGAAGTTATGAGGTTGCGATATGCACATATATAAAGGGCGGTAGGATCACAAGGAAAGGTACAAAAGGGCAGTGCATTGACGGAGTTGTCAGGTGATTCATGAGAAACACTTTCCAACGCGATTTTGGCCGCATGACGGGAGTTAACAGCCTTTGAATGAGGAATGGTAGTAGGAGCTACACGCATGGGACATTCCTTTCCGGAGGTCGTTAGGGAATTCAGTATTCCGGGCTCCATAGCGACAAGTGTGAGCCAAGAATACCAGATTTTAGCAATTATTTCTCACCACGGACAACGCAATGGCCAAAGGCCTTCACTAAACGACTGAGAACAGCTCCGTTTGTTTAGAGTAATCAGTACTAAGCAGACAAGCAACACCGCGTGAAATGACAACAGAAACCAATGTGGGACGTACGACGAGTGTATGCGTTAGGACAGTGTGGCGAAATCTTGCGTTAATGGGCTGCAGCAGCAGACAACAGACGCAAGTGCCTTTTCAACAGCACACCATCGCCTGCAGCGCCTCTTCTGAGCTCGCGACCACATCAGTTACACCCTGGAAGTTGGTAAGAACTGATGGCAGGGTTCGAGCGTGGTGCAGACCCCGCGAAGCCTTGGATCCAAGTAGTCAACAACGCACTGCGCAAGCTGGTGGTGGCTCTGTAATACACTCCTGGAAATGGAAAAAATAACACATTGACACCGGTGTGTCAGACCCACCATACTTGCTCCGGACGCTGCGAGAGGGCTGTACAAGCAATGATCACACGCACGGCACAGCGGACACACCAGGAACCGCGGTGTTGGCCGTCGAATGGCGCTAGCTGCGCAGCATTTGTGCACCGCCGCCGTCAGTGTCAGCCAGTTTGCCGTGGCATACGGAGCTCCATCGCAGTCTTTAACACTGGTAGCATGCCGCGACAGCGTGGACGTGAACCGTATGTGCAGTTGACGGACTTTGAGCGAGGGCGTATAGTGGGCATGCGGGAGGCCGGGTGGACGTACCGCCGAATTGCTCAACACGTGGGGCGTGAGGTCTCCACAGTACATCGATGTTGTCGCCAGTGGTCGGCGGAAGGTGCACGTGCCCGTCGACCTGGGACCGGACCGCAGCGACGCACGGATGCACGCCAAGACCGTAGGATCCTACGCAGTGCCGTAGGGGACCGCACCGCCACTTCCCAGCAAATTAGGGACACTGTTGCTCCTGGGGTATCGGCGAGGACCATTCGCAACCGTCTCCATGAAGCTGGGCTACGGTCCCGCACACCGTTAGGCCGTCTTCCGCTCACGCCCCAACACCGTGCAGCCCGCCTCCAGTGGTGTCGCAACAGGCGTGAATGGAGGGACGAATGGGGACGTGTCGTCTTCAGCGATGAGAGTCGCTTCTGCCTTGGTGCCAATGATGGTCGTATGCGTGTTTGGCGCCGTGCAGGTGAGCGCCACAATCAGGACTGCATACGACCGAGGCACACAGGGCCAACACCCGACATCATGGTGTGGGGAGCGATCTCCTACACTGGCCGTGCACCACTGGTGATCGTCGAGGGGACACTGAATAGTGCACGGTACATCCAAACCGTCATCGAACCCATCGTTCTACCATTCCTAGACCGGCAAGGGAACTTGCTGTTCCAACAGGACAATGCACGTCCGCATGTATCCCGTGCCACCCAACGTGCTCTAGAAGGTGTAAGTCAACTACCCTGGCCAGCAAGATCTCCGGATCTGTCCCCCATTGAGCATGTTTGGGACTGGATGAAGCGTCGTCTCACGCGGTCTGCACGTCCAGCACGAACGCTGGTCCAACTGAGGCGCCAGGTGGAAATGGCATGGCAAGCCGTTCCACAGGACTACATCCAGCATCTCTACGATCGTCTCCATGGGAGAATAGCAGCCTGCATTGCTGCGAAAGGTGGATATACACTGTACTAGTGCCGACATTGTGCATGCTTTGTTGCCTGTGTCTATGTGCCTGTGGTTCTGTCAGTGTGATCATGTGATGTATCTGACCCCAGGAATGTGTCAATAAAGTTTCCCCTTCCTGGGACAATGAATTCACGGTGTTCTTATTTCAATTTCCAGGAGTGTATAATGTGAGTAATTTCTGTGAGAACATTATCATTGGATTATTGTTTAACTGGTCTCTCGTACGAGTTGGTAACCTAACAGCTTACGTGGGCGCCATAACCTCGCCCAGACTGTCTTCCCACACTGCCGTTCATCTGGTGTGGACTAGTGCAATCGACGGAATCAGGAATGAGTTTAGCCGGCAGGAGTTTGAAATAAGAGCCTACTTTCTTAATCAGAGTGCAATTTCGTTGGCTCTCACTTCTCCAATTCAGCAAGTGACCCTCTCAGACTCAGATGAATTTTGCTCTTGATAGTGTACTCGTATTTTACTGTAATAAGTTTTCTCGCTTGTGTCATGTCCATCTGCAGCCACTCATCGAAGATTAAATGTCGTAAAGTCAGAAAATTACGGGGATTTTGACTGTCGGAGCTGCTTGCTTCCTCTGAAATTCAGGAACTGTTGCAACGTATAGCCATAAAAAGCGACAGTGACGGAAAGCTGTAAAGGAGTAGCTGTTTACCTGTGGCTGCAGTCAGGTACTGCGGTAGACGACTTCGTCCGTTCACCATTCTTCAGGGAGTCGGAGGCAGCTGGAACTCATAGACTCGCTTTATACGTAATTGCTGGATATTCCATTCTAGTTACTTGATATCAGATGGTAGATAAGGCTGAGAGCATCACTGAATATTATGAACTACTTACATTCAGTAATTTTGTTATCTTTTATTGAATGATGACAATCCAGAGCATCTCTTTGTGGTAGCTAAAGTGTTCGTGTGAACAGAGGTCGAGCAGTAATCTGAGGGAAATTTGTTTTCTTCGAGATAGCACTTATCCAACACTTCTCTGAGGCCAATAATAGATGTTTGACATTCGCAGTTGAGGCTGCCTTGCGGAAATCTGTCAACTGCTTCACTGTTGAATATATTCTTAGAGAATTTTAATTTATTTGTTAAAAGAGAGGATGTGGCTTGGCAAGTAATATGACTACTAAGATAGATATATTGAACCTTGTTTAAAAATACACGCAGTTACTGCGTTACTGTTGTTTTTACTTCGTTTTTCATGATGTTGTGGAGACTACTTTAATTCTGTTGACTGTGGTACTCCACTAAATTCACAACCTTTTACACTGTTAAGGTGATAATATTCAGTATTTTACAACGTACGATGTTTCATCTACTCTCCTACCTCTCTGAGCCACTTTCTGACAATGAACATTCTTCAAACTCAAAGATTTATACAGCGAAACTGTGTGTCCTGAGCTATCGCCATTCGGCAGTCTCGACCACAAAGACTTTATTTGACCCGATTCCTTTTTTTTCTCCGAGAAAACTAGAGGATGACGCAATACCAGGTTGTGGCTCTAGTGTTGATCAGCGTACACACAGAAACCAACTTGTGCGCCAATAAGGGGCATTCAAATGTAAACGAGACAGATGGAAAAGAGCAAACTGTCTATTATTTCAAAAGTAATCACCATAACTGTTAATACATCTGTCCCACCGTGAGACAAGACAGTCAGCGCCTTCATGGAAAAATGTTTGCGGTTGCCCATGGAACTATGATACAGGTAGCTCCCAGGTGTGCACATTTTCGTGGGAATCAAATCGACGACCAAGAATGTCTTTCTTCAGGGCTCCAAATTGTGTTGGGAGAGATCGGGACTGTGTGGAGGATACGTAACGGCTTCCCAGCGAATCTTCTGCAGCGTAGCCGAAACAACAGGCACGCCATCTCCAGGAAAGTTATGATGACCTTTTCCTTTGACTGCAAGGCCCACTACTCGTTGACATTGTGGAATACGGTGCCACAATTAGCACACAGCGGTACGTGGACACTTCGCACAAATTGAAGCAAGCCATGAAGCCCAGACGCCCAGGAATGTTGACGGATGTTACAGGATAATGCCCGCTCACATGTTCCAAAGGCTGCTTCGACTACGGTACAGGAGCTTCGCTGGGAAGCTCTTACACGTCATCCATACAGTCCCGACCTCTGACCATATGATTTCCATATTTTTGGAGCCCTGAAGAAAGACATTCATGGCCGTCGATTTGCTTCCCACGGAAGTGTGTACGCCGGAACACTATCACAGTACCGCAGACAACCACAACAATTTTTCCATGAAGGAAATGTCCGTCTTGTCCACAGTGGGATAAATGTAGTAACAGTTATGCCGATAATTTTTTAAATAAAAAACAATTTAATTACTTTTTTCCATTTGTCTCGTTTTCATTTGACTGTCCCTTCAAACCTCAGTAGAATTCGAGATACGTGCAGGTGTTATTTTCCTATTTGCCGTTTTGCACCATGTAGTGAAACAATAGCAACAAATGAAATTTTCTGGCATTAAAACTGTGTGCCGGACTGAGACTAGAAGTCGGGACCTTTGCCTTTCGCGGGCAAGTGATCTACCTTCTTTTTTTTGTGAGCGGACGTCACATAACATCCGTTCAAGTTGATCGTTGGTTCCTTTACACAGTTTTTTTTTATTAAAGAGGACAATCGGCCTTCTAGCCCAATACGCTGAGCTACCGGGCCGGCACCATCTGAGCTACCCAAGCACGATTTGCGAACCGTCCTCACAGCTTTAAATTCTACCAGGCCCTCGTCTCCTACCTTCCAAACTTCACCGACGCTTATCCCCCTCGCATAATATGGAAACAATGTCTTCACAATAATTTGTGACTTACTCTAAGGTTTGCCAAACAGTGTACAAAATGATGCCAAAAGAGAATACAGATGTATAGAAGTATCTGATACATAACATATCCCGGAGAAGTGTAATCTACCCCTTCCTTCCTTCTTGCAGCTATTGTCCACATTAGTCTTTTACGAAAATTTGAGTGGAGCGAAGATTACAATAAACTTTCTGGTTTACTTATGTTTTCTCTTAGAGTTAGATCCATTTCTTCGTGTCTGGGGCCGCGAGGGTAGCCAGCGGTCTGAGTCGCCTTGTCACGGTCAGCGCGTCTCCCCCCCGTCGGAGGTTCGAGTCCTCCCTAGGGCATGGGTGTGTGTGTTGTCTTTAGCGTAAGTTAGTTTAACTTAGATTAAGTGGTGTGTAAGCTTAGGGACAGATGACCTCAGCAGTTTGGTCCCATAAGACCTTACCACAAATTTCCAATTCTTGTCTGGGGGTCTGATTCGTGAAACTGAAAATGTCACATTTTAGGTCCTCACGTTTGGATTGATCTAAATAAATTTGAAGATTGTTGTTGCAGAATATTTTTGTTACGTTATTATGTTTTGTCACATTTTAGTATATCATACAGTCTTTTGATTATTCACATTCACATTAACAAAGTCGAAATTACATTGTTCGGACTATATACTAAAATACGTCCGACCACGTCAGATGCGTGCTTACTACTGTCTCACTCAGTGGAAATAACAATATTCCAAAGGGTTTACAATTCTTCTTAAGAAATGAATTTCTATTAATTTCTGTTACATTATTACCTTCGATTAGTATTTCATAAATGAATCCAGAAATAAACATAGGAACCAGTAGATTATTGCGTAATTGATAGCAGAAATGTAAAGTGTGCCAGTAGTTCGTAATTTCAAATGTTTCCAAAAATAATAATTTTAATTGTACATTCAGAACTAGTGCATATCGATTATAACACCCAAATTGAAGTATTTCCTTTTCATAAATTTTAGCTTGAAATATAAAATTCTGTGTATAAAATTCTATGAAAGTTATCAGAAAAGCAGCTGAGATAATATTGACCTGTCGAAAATTCGAAAAATAATACTGGTATCGACAAGTACTGTTGGGGAAAAGTAATACTAGAGGAGGATGTCCCGTTGCAAGCTCTCCTGCGATCCTTGCAGAAGTTTCGCAGGAGACCTTCTGTCAAGTTTGGCAGGTAGAGGACGAGATCCTGGCAGAATTTAAAACTGTGAAGACAGGTCGCGAGTCATTCTTTGGTAGCTCAGATGGTAGAGCACTTGCCCGCGAAAGGCAAAGATCTCGAGTTCGAGTGTCAGTTCGGCACACAGTTTTAATCTACCAGGAAGTTTCATATCAGCGCACACTCCTCCGCTGAGTGAAAATTTCATACTGGAAATAGCAACGAACTTGGATGGTTTTACAGAGTATCTTGTGGAACAAACTGAGGATAGGAACGCCTTTAGTGGAAACGTCGTCCAACGGAGCTAAGAGCATCTAAGCTAAAGGAATTAATGCCTGTCGCTAGGCCACTTCTGTAGCAGTAGACGTGGGTTGTAGCGCTGACGGCAGCAAGCAGTGTTGTGACAGGCGTGGACGCGTTCGACATCATCTGACATGCGGAGTGCTGTCAGCCTAACTGCTAGAAATTCCGTTTGCGGTCCGTCAACATAAAAACTCACTTCTGTGCTGCCGAAGTGTTGGCCTAGCGGGGGACTTTAATCCCTGTAGCTCCGACGCTCTGTAGCGCCGTTGGATGACGTCTCCAGACATGAGTTCTTATTCTCAGTTCGCTCCTGAAGACACCCTCTACAACCGTCCAATTCTAGCGGCATCGTTTTACTGCATCCTGAATATCTCGAAATACCACAACACGCGTGATCCAGTAGAGTACAAGAAGAAAGATATATGTGCTCAGTAAACTAGGCAGAAAATCAGTAATGTCATACCTCAATGAGGACTTGAAACTTTCAGCTCAGGGCAAGAGCATGTAGAGGAATTCTAGCTCAAGTTTAAAAGAATAGTTGATCATGCTCTGGGTAGACATGTACGCAGTAGAACAGTTCTTAATGGGAGGGAACCTCCATGTATACAATCACTGTAAAGAAACTTCTAAAGAAACAGAGATTACTGCATAATAGGTGTGAAACAAAGCGTAGGGCTATAGACAGAGAGATGCTGAATGAAATATGTTTGGCTGTCAAGAGATCAATGCGTGATGCCTTCAATGACTAACGTAGAAGAATATTGTCAAGTGATCTTTCACAGAACCCAAGGAAATACTGATCGTATGCAAAGGCTGTTAGTGGCAATAAGTTAGTGTCCAGTCCCTAGTGAATAGGAACTGAAATTGATGGTAGAAAAGCGAAAGCTAAAATGCTTAACTCCGTCTTCAAATGTCCCTTTACAAAGGAAAAGCCAGGAGACTTGTTCCAGTTTAATCCTCGTACCAATGAAAATATGAATGAACTAAGTATTAGTGTCAGTGGTGTTGATAAACAGCTGAAATCGTTAAAATTGAACAAAGTTCCAGGACCCAATGGAATCCCTGTCAGATTTTATACTGAATTTAGGGATGAGTTAACCCGTCTTCTAACTATGTCGTAGATTCCTTGAACAAAAAACTGTTCCCAGTATAAGGACAAAAACCACAGGTCACACCCGTCTACAAGAAGGTTAGTAGAAGTGATCCTCAAAACTACCGTCCAGGATGAATAAGTTCACCCTCGTGACACAAGATATGTCCGAGATGATATGTTGGAAACTGCCAATGGCTCTTAGCCCACCACACGTTGGATACCACAAGTCTCACCTACTAGGGAAAGACCTGAAGTGCTCCACCAGTGGAGAACCAGAAGACGAAAAAAACAAAGAATCACAATCACTTTCCGCTAAGCCTCATAGAGGAGCCAGAAGCCGAATTAGCAGCCAAAACCTACCTGCACGTTGTACAAATCAGTCGAACTATCCTCCACTCACTGAATCTCCCCTCTTGACTGTTCTGCTGCCCTGGTAGCCAATCTAGGCACGGTACCAGGGTTCCCACGCTGGGGGAGCAAGCCTGTGCTTTGGATTTCCTGAGGAGAGCCAATCAGCTACTCAAAATCTCTCTTGTCTGAAAAAAATAAGACTTCAGACTAGGGAGGCGTCATTCTCACCGTAAGCATGGCGATGTTTCAGTGAAATACATCTACCTAGATGGGTCCACAGTCCCTCATTTACGAAGAGATCTAATCCCTCCAGACTGGCCATTTCCAATTTCTGAAAGAAGACTGTTAAACTTCCTAGACAGTCATGCCTGTGAATTATGTTTTTTTTTCGCTCGCTAAAAGAATGTGCTGACTTCCTGGCATTAGGGGAGTTACAGTTTTGCCTCCACTAACCACGTGCACCAGCTACTCTGACTGTATCGTCCCAGCTTCTAAAATGAGAATGCTTATAGTTTTATGACCGTTCCATTACTTGTTCAAAAGCCAAGATTACAGCAGTCTCTCTTAAATGGTTTCCTCCAACCAGTTTCCGCCATCTGGCCACCTTTGCAATGGACTGTTGCCTGGCCCAGGTAAATTATTTTGTGAGCCGGTACCCTCCTGCTCCGACCCTAAGTGAACAGAGTAGAGTGCCATGGCCGGAGGTCCCTCTCCAGGTACAACTCACAGAGCTCTGCTTCTTCAAATCATTTGCACAGCTGGTCTCTGGATAATATTTATGATCCACAATCCATCTTTCTCCCTTTCGTCGGTCACATCCACTATGACCCTACAGGTACAAGTTCTCTACTGGCTACACTTGAAGTTGTATGAACATTCTGCCCACAATTTTCTCATGTAAGAAAGTCATAAACCACACATACCAAATGTATTATTGGGGAACATGGAGATCATGGCCTAAAATATGAACATTAATCTGACTGACAGAGTAGTTAGAATGAGAGAGTGGCTTGCCACCTTTCACTTCTTCCTCCCCCCCCCCCCCCCCCCCCTCTGTCTCTCCATCTTCTCCTGCCCCTCTCTCCGTCCATTCCCTCCTTTCCACTTCGTATTTCAATTTCCTCTTGCTTTTCTGTCCATCTCCTCTTACCCCTCTCTCTGACCTTGTATCTTGTTGACTGTTGTTGCATATTCAAATTCTGCGTCAGTATTCTAAGCATAAGCCGGTAAGTCATAAATGCAACCTTCCTGGCTGCTAACAATGTTACGCTATTATAAATATTATGTATATGTATTTATCGAGTTCACTACAATTACTAGATATATATTTAGATATTAGATGTGGCACTGTATTGGGTATATAAAAATGCGCATGTATTCGAATGCAAGTTGTGTGAGAATTTCAGAGCAATCGGGGTAGAACTTATCAGTATGAAGATTTAAGATTCTGAATGCAGAAATAGTTAGACTTTTATTTACGTAGATGAAAATGTTTGTTTCTACAAAATTGTAAGTCTCAAAGCTTCTTGACTGATTCCTTTGAAATTCTGACGCAATATTCCATTGCAATACGACTGTCATTTTATGTACATACTAGAGCTCCATACGGTATGTACATGCACTGATAGAAAAAGAATCACAGCAACAAGATGGTGTTGCTTGACATAAACAAAAGTTGTTAGGCGTGTTTATACATCTGAAAGATGATGTCTGTTCAAATTTCGCGCCAGTCACATAAGAGTGACGCTAGTGGCGCCACTAAGAGGATGCAAAACATGTTTGCTTTAAATACACTCTGTAATGGTCGTGAGCGTTAGTTACCGTTGTGATTGGATGCGGTTAGTTGATGTTAGTCAAGGATGCCTCTAAGGCGGCATTATAATCACTTCAAGAATTGAAACGAGGTCGTGCAATATGGCTACGGTTCAAACGGTTCAAATGGCTCTGAGCACTGTGGGACTTAGCTTCTGAGGTCATCAGTCCCCTAGAACTTAGAACTACTTAAACCTACCTAACCTAAGGACATCACACACATCCATGCCCGAGGCAGGATTAGAACCTGCGACCGTAGCGGTCACGCGGTTCCAGACTGTAGTGCCTAGAACCGCACGGCTAGGGCTACGGGAAGCTGGGTGTTCCTTCTGTGATATTGAAAACAGACTCGGCAGGAATGTAGCCATTGTACATCACTGCTGGCAGCGATTGTGACGAGAATTTACTGTCGCAAGAAGACTGGTCTCTGGACGGTCACATGGCACTACCGAGCGGGAAGATCATTGTGTTTGGCGTATGACTCTGAGGCATCGTACTGCATCTGCAGGAGCAATCTGAGCGGCAGTTGGCACCACAGTAACACTACGAACTCTTTCAAATCGGTTATTTCAAGGACAGCCAACCTGCACCGTGCATTCCACTGGCCCCAAACCACCGTCATTTGCAACTTCAGTGGTGTCAAGCGAGAGCTAATTGGGGGGCAGGGTAAGGTCTGTTGTGTTTTCTGACGGAAGTTGATTTTTCCTCGGTGCCAGTGATAGTCATGCGTTGGTTAGGAGGAAGCCAGCTGGGGCCTCCAACCAACCTGTTTGCATGCTAGACACACTGAACATACACGTGGAGTTATGGTCTAGGGTGCGATTTTGTATGACAGCAGGAGCACTCTCGCAGTTATCCCACACACTATGATTGCAAAATTGTACATCCGTCTCGTGGTTTGACCTGTTGTACTGCCATTCATGAACAGCATTCCACAGGGTGTTTTTCAACAGGATAACTCTCGTCCATATATTTATGTTGTAACCCAAAATACTCCACAGAGAATAGACAAGTTGCCTTGGCCTGCTCGATCATCAGACTGTCTTCAATCGAGCACATATGGGACAACATTCGACAGCTCAATCGTCATCCATGATCAGCATTAACTGTTCCTGTATTGTCTGATCAAGTTCAACAGGCATGTAACTTCATCCCACAAACTGACATCCATCACCTATGAGACACAATGCATGTACGTCTGCAAGCTTGCATTCAACATTCTGGTGGTTATACCGGTTATTAATGCACCAGCATTTCATATTTTACAATGGCTTATCTCGCACTTACATTAACCTGTGATCTTGCAATGTTAATCACTTAAGTACTTTACCTACACAAATGCATTCCCGAAATTTCATTACTCCACTTCGGCGTTCCAACTTTTTACCGTGAGTGTATATATACAGGGCGGCACAAAATAGGTGTTAGAAAGTATTAGCTTACTGTGGTTTAATTATGTGCTACAAATGATCCTCCTTGTGATTTTATTGTACAGTAGCTCTGAAAATTCAGTTAGCTCAGTCATCGATGCGCCGTGCTCTCCTGTGATGCTCTTGTTTTCGCGGAGTTTTCCCTGTCCAAACGATACGCTTTGCGGCGCGCTGGTTAGTGAGCGCTCCCTTGATACGTGGAGCGCGGAGCTATGCAGGGAATGGAGGAGTACGGAGCGAGTCTGCACGGGGCATCGCAGGGGATCAGTTGGCGCGTGGTTTACTGCTGTGCCGCACTGGTGGTGTCACTGCGGCGCCGGTGGTTGTGGCGAGCGGAACTGGAGTACGGCTGCAGTAGCCAATAATCATAGACCCTGACCAAGAGCCGTCTGCCTTTGCGCTGTGACGAGACCCCCGGTGTTTGGCCTGGCTTGTACATCTGTGGTAGCTCCCGGGATTAATTTTCAGACGGTTAGGTTTTTCTCTGGTGGACTGTTTTCAAATCGTGATTGCCCCGTGTGGCCACTCTGTTTGTTCAATGGGTGTTCTAAATCGCTTGAGTGTTGAGTTTGCTTCAGTGTTAATCGCAAGTGGAATTAACTGACTTGTGCACTGGTTGATTTTACTATCAGTTCTTGATTGCCGATATTCGTATCTTATCTGAGTGAATTGCTGCTTTCACGATTTGTCAATGAACTGCTGGTCTGTGTGCTAAAGATTAACTTTCAACGTAAGATGGATTTTCCTGTTCCACTTCCTGCCTGTGAGCAATTGTAGCTTGTCGAAAAACTTGTGCCATCAAAGGGCGGTATTCTTAGCAGTTAAAACTGAATGCAGGGTTTCGTTATTATTGTTGTTATTGTTATTATTCTTTTCTCTGTAAGCTACAGATTCCTTGGTTATTAATCAGGTTGCTCAATTGTCATAGAGACTTTTGCTGTTAAGACAATTTACATTTGAATAGCTTGAAAGCTTCTAGCTTGCTATAAACTGTGTTACCATATTGACATTCGTAAGGGACTATCATACTGCCTGAATCAAAATGCATTCAACTTACATCGGTAGTTAAGCTTTTTTTATTTTACTTGTGAAGTTCATTCTATATAGCAGTAACATTGTTTTTATTAAACTTATGGGCCGTGAGGTTATTTATCTTGCACACCTACAAGAATTGTTTGTTTAAATGAGTGGTAATTCTTTTAAAATTTTGTTTTAGGTAATTCTTTAACCATGAGAATACCGCCGGTTGCTTATGATAGTGTTATTCTGTAACTGTGTTGTTGCCACTGTTTGCATCTTGGTTTTGTCAAATAAATATCTGTTTTTTGCTGTATTCTCAAATTGTGGTTCAGCATTCCACTCCAGCAGCCTCGTGTCCTGCTCCCTATTTTATCAGTCGATGTTCCAATTCACATTTCTGAACGGAAGCAGCAATACTGGAGCAGCGTTTATTGACTTACAATTGTGGTAGTCGCGTATGCAGCAGCAAATCTGGTCCAAGAAGAGCACCATCCTGAACGACCATTTCTCGGTGAGACTGCAATACAGAACAGCTGTAAAATCGTGATGGAAAAATTTAGTCATCCTTTGATACAGATTTATGCGATGTTTTCTCTGTTTTTTGACAAGTTGATGAATTGTTTTGAAAAGACCAGATCCCTACATGAAAATGGAACAGTCGATACAGAACTTATATTGTTTAGAGATGAGACACGTTTACATCTCCGCGATTACGTCAACAAACAGAACTAGCGCCATTGAGCTACTGAGAACCCGGACATTCAATTTGCTGCTCCTCCTCATCAACAAAATGTCCCTGTTTGGTGGGCAACCAGTACAGAATGCAATATTGGGCCGATTGGGACCTGTCGCAGCAGACAAGACATGTACTGGAACATGGATTTTTACATGGTGTGGAATGGTCCCTTTACAACACCACTCTGAAACTTTGTGATCAACTGTCTTACATTTCAGGTTGTCTGCTATGGCATAAATATTACAACAAGACTCTATCACCCCATATTCTGTTATAGTAGACAAAAACTTCTTAACGCCCATTTTACGTCCTCGTTTGAGCAATACTGGAATGTTGCTCGTCAGTCTGGGATCCTTACCACATGGGAATGATGAAGGGGAGAAGATCCAAAGAAGAGCAGCGCATTTCATCGCAGGTTCTTTTATAAGCATGGGGCCTCTCCACGCCCACACCAACGCGGTGACCAAGCCAAAAGTTCTACTGTCACCTCCGTATAACATCCAGAATGAGATTTTCACTCTGCAGCGGAGTGTGCGCTGATATGAAAGGAGAGCTTCTGTAAAGTTTGGAAGGTAGGAGACGAGGTACTGGCAGAAGTAAAGCTGTGAGTACCGAGCGTGAGTCGTGCTTCGGTAGCTCAGTTGGTAGAGCACTTGCCCGCGAAGGGCAAAGGTCCAGCGTTCGAGTCTCGGTCGGGCACACAGTTTTAATCTGCCAGGAAGTTTCATATCAGCGCACACTCCGCTGCAGAGTGAAAATCTCATTCTGGAAACCTCCCCCAGGCTGTGGCTAAGCCATGTCTCCGCAGTATCCTTTCTTTCAGGAGTGCTAGTCCTGCCAGGCTCGCAGGAGAGCTTCTGTAAAGTTTGTAAGGTGGGAGACGAGGTACTGGCAGAAGTAAAGCTGTGAGTACCGGGCGTGAGTCGTGCTTCGGTAGCTCAGTTGGTAGAGCACTTGCCCGCGAAAGACAAAGGTCCCGAGTTCGAGTCTCGGTCGGGCACACAGTTTTAATCTGCCAGGAAGTTTCATATCCGTATAACATGTTAGTTTTTGAATCAGGCGTCACAGGATGCGGGCTGTGATGTTATCCATGCGTCTGGGTAAGATTTCTCATATACATGGTCCATCAGGAGATAAAAAGCGGACGAAAGCGATCGAAGGGTAGCGGTTGTAAGGACAGAGGAAAAAAAGTGCCAAGGCAATCGCCAAGGGAAAAAAACCTCTGCGACAGTAGGACGGGTAGTAAGGGCAGTAGCAGCTTGCTAGCTGCGACAGTGCATGCAAGGTGTGGTTATGTTAGTGCGAGGTATCGTGCATCGTTACCTTTGTCGTTGAGGAAGGTCGTCCCTGTAACAGTTCAAGGTCGTCATACATTAGTGGGCGATTGCTCATAGATCGGCTCACAGTGTAGGGAGTGTGTGTGGCTGGTTTGCGTGCTGTGTACAGTACTGTTTCCCTGCGATTGCCTGTTTTTCGGCGGGTCGAGCATCTGGGTTTACCAGTAGTAGCTGTGTCGCAGGGGCTCGCCAGTACTGTCGTGTTAGCGTGCTATGGACCATAGATGTTTAGTTCCTTGCCAGTAGTGTCTTTGGCCTATTATGTTTCCATCTATGGTTGTGGTCGTATTTACCCAGAGAACGGATAAACGGGTTACGCGGGTGTCTCGTGTTATTGTACAGTCGTGTAAAGAGTTTTTGGAATACCTGCAAGAGGGTATCTAGCCGATATTCCCGGTGAAGGTCCGTGGTGCGTGTGTAGCGTGGAGCGTTACTTATGTTTCTGAGTACTTTGTTCTGTATGAGCTGCAGACTCAGTTAGACTTAGTTAGGTTTAAGTAATTCTAAGTTCTAGGGAACTGATGACCACAGCAGTTAAGTCCTATAGTGGTCAGAGCCATTTGAACCATTTTTCAGTGTGCTACGCCTGTTAAGCATAGGGTAGAGTTGTTTGAGCCTCGCGTTAGCTTTGTTGTTCACGTGTTGAATGTGGTCCCCCCCAGAATAGTTTCCGGTCCAGCCAGACACCGAGGTATTTGACCTTCTCGCGGAAACGTATTGGGCGTGCATGCAGTTTTATTGGGTTGCAGTGCTGATGTTTGCGCAGTAGTTTCGGTCTTCTAGTCAACAGAACGGCTTCGCACTTGTTGACGTTTACTCTAACACGACATTTCACCAGCCAAGGCTCTGCCGGTCTGAGTGCAGTCTGTTGTCGTGAATTGATGTTAGACGGCTTCCAGTCTTGCGCAAGGATAGCAGTGTCATCCGCGTAGATTGCCACCGTCGCGTTGTGTGTAGCTGGAAGGTCTTTAATGTAGAGGTTAAACAGTAAGGGCCCAAGGATGCTTCCTTGGGGTACTCCTGCCTGTATACCATGTCGTGTCGATTGTTTGCCCTGCACGTCGGTGTTGAAACTCCTGTCCGTGAGATATGAGTGTATGATACGTACGAGCCCGTCGGGGAACCCTGCGTCGCTGATTCATTAAGTAAGCGAGAAAGCGTGACGCAGACGCTCATCCAACTCCAGTAGCAGACGCTACAAGAGAGGAGCTACTCATCGCGCTATGGTTTACGTTAAAACTCTGAGAGTTACCTTCCTACTAGAGTCAACTTATATGTTGCTTCCTCCAACATGTATCTCGCGGAAATATCACAAAAATAAAATCAGAGAGATTCGAGCTCACACTGCAACTTGCCAGCAATCGTTCTCCGCACACGACTGTAACAGGAAATTAGGGAAGCGACAATGGTGCACAAAGCACCCCCTCCCCCCCCCCCCCCCCCCCGCCACATACTGTAAGATAGCTTGTGGAGTATAAATGTAGATGTAAAACTGCCGAGAAGTATAGCCCTAGTGCATGGAGTTCATTGTCACTTTGAAAGCATTTAACACGACATTTGCTCGTCCTTAACATAATGACAGCTTGTACCTACAAGCGTACTTACAGACTAGTGAGTAAAATTCTTACAAAGAGAGCAGTATATTCTTCGTAGAAAACCAAAACGATGCCAAATATCGATGTGGATATTAGGGCTCAGCATTTAGACATCGTTACAAATACGGTTAATTAGGAAGACAGTCTGTAACAGGTATAATTGTAGCGCTAAGATCACTTTTTGGTGCACCAAGGTGAACTTTCCCATTATGATGTCCACAACTCTAGTTCACGCACTGCTGAGGCTAGTAAAAGCCGTTCTCTGGTTCTTCAAACTGCATACTTCCATCTAAGTGCCACGTGATATACAGTGTTTCACAACTATACTGATACCTGGGTTTGTTACGTCGCTCTTTGAACAACAAGAAGACTCGCTATCGTTTATCAGTATGAGATATGTGGAGTGGTGCTCAGCCGTTGAAATGAGTTTTTTACCTCTCACGACGAACAGTTATGCTGTAGGAACGCCTAATAGCTCAGTGTAGCATTTCTTTAGTGTATATAGTGATGGATACTCACCAGTTTATCATAATGGTGGTTTTAGAGACTGAATGTCTGATCAGTTTTTGGCTATAGGTGTTCCATCACAGGCTAACTTCCTAGCGAAGTGGAGAAGCAGTGCTGCTATGAATAGAAGTGGTCCAACGTGCTACAACTTCTTGTCTCACTTGTGATCCCCAGTCGCCCCAATCCTGTATATCCCGCAGAACAACCACTTCATGCTCTTGCGGTGTTATTTATTTTCATCAAGCAAACACTATCACTAAATATCATGTGTTACGTCATGTGACTGTGTCAGTCTTTTCGAGCAGATATCAGTTCATTCAGACCACATAACGCTCCAAACGAACGATAGAAATATAATTCAGCTGCTATTCGATAGTGCTAAGAAGTGGGTTATAACTTAACAACTACCATTTTACGATCTAACGTTCATAAAAATCTGAATATAGTTTGTGAAAACGATACTTATGATTGTGGAACAATTACCCCAATTTTCTAATGAAGTTTAGCGTAACGTTAATTTGCCAGAAACAGACACGTTGAGAAACCTGACGGTACACAATACACAAAAAATAAGTAAATTGGAAACAGCAGTCAGCAACAAATTTGTTTCAGATCTTTATTGAAATGAACACCAAGCAACATGCTTATTTGCTGAAGTCTCATGTTGCGGTCTGTTAGTTGTGGTCTGTTAGTTGTGTGATATCATGTGATTTGCTCCCGAACGAAGGGAGTGCGCAATGCGTTCTGCACGGAGCGGGACGGACCATGTTTTGCAGCTCAATACTTGTAGTTTTTGTTTTATTCCACCTATAATGAATTCCACAGTAGCTGAGTTCCTTCACAATACGCAACTTTACGTGAAAATCAACCCTAAAATGTTGCAAGCGGGCCCTGAAGCACGCGCTTCACTACATACGCAGCAGAACAACACTATATTGCCACTCAAATCGGAACTCAATCATGGGGCATTTCTATATTGATATTCAAAATACAATTGAGACTCGTTTGAAGCTAAGACAATAGCCGTTAGAGCGGTGCGCTGACCACATGACCCTCTATATACACATCCACTGGTGGCTACCGACTGAGTATGACATGGTCATCGGTCGATACCGTTGGGCCTTCTGAGGCCTGTTCGGACGGACTTAAGTTTTTCAGTTTTTCAAGTTAACATCGTTGTATGAAGTTGAGCATGATCTAATAGTAACCGCAAAAGAACTTCATAGCAAATTTCTCTTTAAAATCTTCATGATCAATGCGATTTGGAAAAAAAACGAGAACTTCAAAACATAACTAATATCAGCTACATAATATGTTACAATGAAAATTAGTGAACCCCTAAAATGTCGGAGTGAGATGTACCCTGAAGACTTTTGTCTGGTGTTCGACACGCACATTATTACTTCAATATGCAGGCATACGTTCAGTACCTGCATACGTTCAGTACTGTATACTGACAGAATGTATTAGCATGATTTAAAAGAACAAAACAAAGCATATTTTGTGGCCATCACGGAGAAACACGGCCATATGCCCGATGCTGTAAGGCTGAAGAAAGTATCTTCACCAAAGTCAGAGAGCCTTAACTTCATCTACAGGAGCACGTCTGTCCTCTCGTGCGGCTCTCTCGCAATAGATTTATACATCTGTAAATCTACTACACACAACTGGAACGTTCACACAAGGCTGGTAATTTGGTAAGTTTACGACGTTAATTCAAGCACAAATAACTTCATATCCACTATCACCTGTCATAAAAATCCCTCCCGAGTTAAGGACAGTTAACTGTGAAAAAGTGTTCGTAATTTTACCGAGTACACATTGTCTAGCCAACATTCGACATATTCTTTAGTCTTAGCAAAGATCAGTGCGTGCAAAGAAACGCAAAGTTCGTTTTCATTTGGAACTTTGTCAAATTATAAAACAACCTGCACTGAGGTGACAGAGGTCTAAGGATACCTCCTAATATCGTGTCGGACCTCATTTTGCCCGCCGTACTGCAGCTACTTGACGTGGCATGAACTCGGCAAGTCGTTCAAAGTCCCCTGAATATATATTCAACCATGTTGCCTTTACAGCCGTTCACAATTGCAGAAGTGTTGCCGCTACAGGATATTGTGCAAAATATGACCTCTCGATTATGTCCCACAAACATTCGATGGGATTCATTTCTGGGGATCTGGGTGGCCACACCATTCGCTCGAAATTTCCACAACATTCTTCAAACCAATCGCGGGCAGTTGTAGCCCGGTGACAATTTTACCATTGTTTGGGAACATTATGTCCATTAATGGCTGAAAATGGTCTCCAACTAGCCGAACATAACCATTTCCAGTCAATGAACGGTTCAGCTGGACTATAGGACACAGTTCATTCCGTATAAACACAGCCTACAATGTTTACTATTAAAAACAGTCTTGATCATGATTTATTTATCAAGGTGACCGGTTTCGACCACTACTGTGGTCATCTTCAGACCATTGAGTAGGAACCTCTTTCTGTTGGAGAATCACTAGTGTAGTAGTGATTCTCCAACAGAAAGAGGTTCCTACTCAATGGTCTGAAGATGGCCACAGTAGTAGTCGAAACCGGTCACCTTGATAAATAAATCGTGATCAAGACTGTTTTTAATAGTAAATATTTATAAGACATTGATCACTGCTGTTCCCATAATGCATTCAAAAGTGACAGCCTACAATGTTATTGAGTCACCATCAGCTTGCACAGTGCCTTGTTGATGACTTGTGTCCATAGCTTCGTAGGGTCTGTGCCACACTCGAACATTATCATAAGCTCTTACCAATTTAAATCGCGACTCATCTGACCAGGTCACAGTGAGACGCTGCATGAGAAGTCGTGCTATTAGCAAAGGCACTCGCGTCGGTCGTTTGCTGCCATAACCCATTAACGCCAGATTTCGCCGCACTGACCTAAGGATTACGTTCGTCGTTACGTCGAACTTTGGTTTCTGCGGTAATTTCACGCAGTGTTGCTTGCCTGTTAGCACTGACAACGCTACGCAAACGCAGCCGCTTTCAGTCGTTAAGTCAAGGCCACTGCGTTGTCCGTGGTGAGAAATAATGCCTGAAATTTGGCATTCTCGGCACACTCGTGACACCTTTGATCTCGTAATACTAAATTCCCTAACTTTCCGAAATGGAATGTCCCATGCGTCTAGCTCCAACAACCGCTTCGCCTTCAGTCTGTTAATTCTCGTCGTGCTCCCACAATCACGTCGGAAACCGTTTCACAAGAACCCATTGAGTACAAATGACTGTTCCGCCAATGCACTCCTTTTATACCTTGTGCACACTATACTACGACCATCTGTATGTGTGCATATTGCTATCCCACGGCTCTTGTTACCTCAGTATTGGTCTTGAATTAAAATACTTATTTAAAAAGTGACATAATGTTTCACCGTATCACGTTCGTTATAATATAAATAATAATCCTCTTTCGATGCTTGTCATATTCTATACTGAATAGCTACACACGTCTTTCACACTTAGGGAGGGGAGCAACTTTTTTCAGAGTGCCACCCCAGTTTTAATTTCCACTGAGAGGCTTCGAACTGTTGTTTACAAGTAGTTTTCCCTCGCTACACCTGTACTGAATGACAAAATCAGCAGTATCTATTTGACAGGCATTTCACAGGGCATAATTGCCTTTTGGATACGCTTGATGAAATTCAGCGACTACCACTTGTACAGTTATTTAATAAACCAAATAAGAAAATCAATTTCGAGGCAATCACATTTTATACCACAAGAAAATTCGATCCAATCACAACACTGGCGCAGACATTAAGAGCAGCAACTAATAGACAGACGTAAGAGCCAGTAATATAAAATAAATAGCTGTAACTGTTGATTTTGTTGTTGTCTTCAGTCTCAAGACTGGTTTAATGCAGCTTGTCATTGGTGTCAAAATTTTATTAATGTAAGAAATGGCATGGCTGCGAGGAGAGGAGAGAAGCTTTAAGACAGTGCACAAAGCATGGTGCCAAATGGACATCAGGTAGGGAGCCAGTACTGCTTATGAAGTAAGACTTGTGGACAGTCTGCTGAGGAGACGTCCGTGCTGCAATGGCTAGTCAGGACAACAACCTCGATTGCCCAGGTGACTAGCAGACGCGGGGCTACAATCATGACTGTCGAGAACATTCTAGTAGGTTATGGAAAGACTTCGGTCATTTGGAAGATCGTCAGAAAGGTAAGCGGAAAGCAACACTGCGAGAGAAACTCATCCATAAAGTCCCTGAACAATTAGTATATAAGCGACTGGCACACAGGGCCAGATAATTCGGTACCATGAGCGGAGCAGTGAACGCTGGAGAGTAACCAGCAACCAAGAACCAGTACCACAGCCCAGTCGTCGAACGTAGTCGCTGTAGAGTGACACTTCGATGCTAACGCAGTAACAACTCCAACATTCGAAGGAGGACGACTGAATTTCCGATAAGTATCCCGCATCAGTTATTAGTTTGTGTTTTCTGGCTGTCATAGAAGAACAAACTCTCTAGAGTTTGTCTCTAGTAGTAGCAAAGATTAACAGTTAGCTTTTTCTGTGTGTCACAATATAAAGAGGATCGAGCACTGTGTCGCAGTTATCTGTGAATGACTGTGTATGATCGCAAAGAGTAATAGTTGATACTTTCTGTGTGTCAGAATATAAAACGGAACAAGCGCTGTCTCGCACCTGCCTCCCATTGTGGTTAAAGTGTTTGACTCTGTATCGTAGTAACGAGTTACAAGCAGAGCGCTCATCTCTGACAGCGAGAGGTAGAAGTCAGGAATTGAAAGTTGGTGGAGAGGACTAACATATAGAGAACTAAGATGTATTCATCGATTTGGAGAGATATAAAGCTACTGTAAGACACCCTTCCGAATAAGTTTGAACTGTTGGGAATAAATTGTTCTTAAACTGGGTGCTTAAGTTCTTTATACAAAGCCAACAACTTGTTCTCTCCATTCGAAAATCATCTGTGTTAAGCGTTCTAGGAGGCATTCTCCCTCTTACTCCGTGAAAGGGTGACTTAGTAGACCTTGGACCACACTGCTCTCAAAATCCTGATTGCGCTACGCAGGCCACACCTTCGTCTACACTGGCGGTGAGAACCTGTGCCGAGACACGACATAAAATTTATGGTGTCAGGTGTGTCGTCTGTGCTGTGTACAGGCATTCCAAAGTACGGAATTTGTTCCTCGAACAGTGTATAGCAAGAAGATCGATGACCAGGCCTGTCGAACAGATCTAAAGAAGCAGAAGCCATCCCTAGAACTCACAGAAACTTGATAAACTTGTTCAGACTAGACAGGTTGCATAGGAGCCCAGCAGAGGAAGACATTCCCGTAGAGGGAACTACAAATGAAACCAGCAGAACTACAGCATATCAACGCAAGAAGTTCAGTAAAGTGACGACGGCAATACCTTTAAGACTCTGTTCATAACACTGTATTAAACTAAGGAATTCTAGATTCTCATATTTTACTATTGGCATTGTTTTCCCATAATATTTACTGATAGTGTCAGTACTCGTGAGTACGGTGAAACGTTGTGTATTTTCGAACGTTTGCGATTGCCGTGAAAAACTCATACAACATCATCAACTATAAAAATTATTTGTGGTGTTTAGAAACTTTCGGCAACAGCAGCCTCGTTCAAAAACAATTGCTCGCTAATTTCGTTGTACAGTTACGTGAAAAATGAGTACATGTTGAGAATTTTCGGACGCCTGCCAAAGTATGTTTATGAGAATTTTCGCACGTTACGAGTATTGTGCATAGCCTATTTTGCAGCAAATCAGTATTTCTTGTTCAGTTACTGTTGCACACATTACAACTAGCATATCGCGTTACATTTAGTTTCCGACAGGAATGTGTATAATCTCCATTTATTGTAAGTCAACGCTATTTTTTCACGTTTGTTAGCGATTACAACCTCAAACAAAGCTTCAGGTGATTAATAACTTTTATGTCAAAATTCTCTGTTACTCGTTTTGTGTAGTAATTGCTTCAGTTCTTAAAGGAAATTAGTAACAATTAAGCAATTTAAAGATTTAGCAATTGAAAGAGATCTTCAGGTTTATTGTAAAGCGACTTCTTTACTGATCAATTAATATCATTTTTTTACACGTCTATTTCCAATCGACCAACCGAGGAACAAATCTCCACGGTCATGGAACGATTCAGTACAAGAAATTAACATAAATAAAATTAAATGTAGGCAAATCCTATGCAGATGTCAGGGCACTCTATCCAGCAGAGGCTGCTATCCAAGTAGCTCACCTTGTGTGGGGTGCACAGAAGGATTTTTTAGATTTGGCGACTTCCATCCAGTCCAGATAATGACAGCTATAGAGGATCCGGAAGTTACAATATAACATCCAAAGAAATGCCTCCTACAAGCGTGAGCATAAAAATCACGGTGATTAATGGCAGATGCATTCACAATAAAACTCATGAAAACTGTGGAACTCACATTCTACTAGGTACAAAAAGCTGGTTAAAAACTGTAATTCATACCAGAGAGAAATTTGGTGAAAATTTAAGAGTATGTCGAAATGATAAGACCATGGTAAATGAGGATGGTGTACTTGTTGCAGCAGACAAGAAACTCAAATCCAACTGAAACTGTATGCGAGACTGGGCAAGATCCTATATAGAGTGTGGGTATAAACTTATAATTGGATATCTCTGTTGACCACCACGCTCACCTCCAGATGTAACTGAAAATTTTAGAGAAAAGCTAAGGTCACTAGTTTGTATGTTTCCCAATCATATTATCATCGTTGGAGGAGATTTCAATCATGCAACGATCAATTGGGAAAATTATGTTTTTGTAATTGGTGACTGTGAAAGATGTCCTGTAAAACACTACCAAATACATTAGCTGAGAACTATCTAGAAGCCGGCCGCGGTGGTCTCGCGGTTCTAGGCGCGCAGTCCGGAACCGTGAGACTGCTACGGTCGCAGGTTCGAATCCTGCCTCGGGCATGGATGTGTGTGATGTCCTTAGGTTAGTTATGTTTAAGTAGTTCTAAGTTCTAGGGGACTGATGACCACAGCAGTTGAGTCCCATAGTGCTCAGAGCCATTTGAACCATTTTTTGAACTATCTAGAACAGACTGTTTAGAAGCCTACGCATGATGGAATTACAGTGGATCTAGGAGCAACAAACAGACTTGATCTCTTTAAGGATACCGGCTCCCAGGTTGATGCCATATTTCTCGACTTTCGAAAGGCGTTCGACTCAGCTCCGCACTGTTGCTTGCTCCAAAAAGTGCGAGCTTACGGTCTGTCCGATGACATATGCGGTTGGACAGAAATTTTTCTAACAGACAGAGAGCAGTATGTCGTCCTGAGTGGGGTGACTTCAACAGAAATAAGCGTAACTTCAGGTGTGCCCCAGGCCAGCGTAATAGGTTCGCTGCTTTTTACGATTTACATAAACAATATGGTTGATGGTATTGACAGCTGCGTTAGACTGTTTGCCGATGATGCTGTAGTCTACAGGAAGGTAGTATTACACGAAAGTTGTGAACCAGTCAATGAGGAATTGCAGAAAATAAATGCATGGTGTAATGACTGGCAGTTATCTCTCAATATTAGCAAGTGTAACCTACTGCATAACAAGGCGAAAATCCCCGTTAATGTACGAGTACAAAATAAATGCCCAGTCTTTGGAAGCGGTAGCATCCGTCAAGTATCTGGGTATGACTATTCGAAATGATCTCAAATGGAATGATCAGATTACACAAGAAACGGGCAAGGCGAACTCTAGATCGCGGTTTATTGGTAGAATCCTGAAGTGATGCAGTCCTGCAACAAAGTAAATTGCTTACAATACGTCAGTTCGTCCAGTCTTAGAGTATTGTTCGTCTGTATGGGACCCTTACCAGTTGGTTCTGATTCAAGAGACTGAGAGGGTCCAAAGATGAGCGGCAAGATTCGTGACTGGTACATTTAGCCATCGCGAGAGCGTTACAGATCTCATAGAAAGTTTGAAGTGGGACACACTTGCAGATAGACGACGTGCTAAACGGAAGGGGCTGCTCACTAAATTCCGAAATCCGATCTTCGCCGAGGATGTAGAGCATACATTATTACCACCAACTTTCAAACATTTAGCTCTGGAGAGGAACATTTAGAAGAACTGTGGCTCTCGTTTGGAAGAATAGTTAACCTTGAATTTGGTAGATACATACCTAGTAGAAAAGTTCATAGTCGGAGGTTCTCTCCATGGTATGCAGTCATCGTGAAGAAACTTCTACAGAAAAAAAACTTCTGCATAATAGGGATAAAACAAAGCACATGGCTATAGATATGGAAAAACTGAATGAAACGTATTCGGTTGCCAAGAGGGCAATGCGTGAAGCCTACAATGACTACCTTACCAGAATATTACCGAAGGATCTCTTACATAATCCAAGGGAATTCTGGTCACATGTAAAGGCTATTAGTGGTGCCAAAATTAGTGTCCAGACTATCATGAACGAGACAGGGACTGTAAGTAAGGGTGGGAAAACAAAAGCAGATGCGCTGAATTTGGTTTTCAAACGATCCTTTACGAGTGAAACTCCACGAGTATTGCTCCAGTTTAACCGTCGCCATGCTGTGTTGTGAACTGAGAATTCTTCTCTGCTGTCGTACATAAAATGATGAGTAGACGACTAGTGAGATTGCCCCGCATTAGGAGCCAAAAAATACTTGATATCAATAATTAAATGAAATCAAACACAAAGGGTACGAAATTAAGGGGTTCGTGTATGAATGTAAAAACTGTTTATACGATAAAAACATAAAAGAAATGTATGTATTTCAATGCTGTTTACACAAACGAAAACAAAATTATAAATCTCAGGGCCGATTTGAGACGTGGGCACGGCTCAGTTATTAAGGGGAAGGAGGGGAGGACAATCGTCTCGCCATTATTCGTGATCATTCGTCGTATAGTGCCGTGGCTGGCAGGCGCTGCGTTGGTGCGGCGCGTCGCCTCAGAGCTGTGTTGCCCTCGTCAGCAGTTGCGGCTCTGCGCCGAGGAACAGGTACGATCTCCTCGTTGTCTGCCCATTGCGGTTGTGTGTCCGAAGTTGTGATATCATGGTGTCAGAAGGCCGATGTTAGTGGTGGACAGAAGGGACCTCATGTCCTCTAGCTTCCGCGCTGTCTCGCTGACTTCCCTTTCGCTCCTCATCCATCTCTCAGCTCAACTTCTCTTCGAAATTTTCATCCTTTCGCCGTTGTCATCGGTGGACAAAATTCTCAATGCAACCCAATGACAGATCGCCGTTTTATGGCCACGCCTCTCTGGGCAGGGTGGAAATTTCCTATCTGGCGTGGGCCGATGGAATTGGCATCCTTCTCACGATTTCACATTTTTACGATGTTTTGCTGCATTCCGAGGCTGTTGTGAAAGGAGCTACATAAGACTTCTTTGTAACCGCTTCCTCTGCATGAGTCTGCCGGCATCCATGGTTTATAAGGAACGTCCTTACCGTCGAGAAAAACATCTTAAGGTCGCTGACTTCTTTCACACACCTCCCTGTGCGAATTCTCCGCGCTTTGTGTACGCTTCTCCCTGTGCCCGTGGGGTGCTGGAGTTGTCGGCACATTCCTGCTTTCTAAGGCAGGTGAAATTACTGCTGCCAGGCCGGGAGAACTCACGCACTTTCGCACGTCCATTCTTGACGTTCCGTCCCAAAGGCTCTAGGTGTCCATCAGTTCTCGGCACGCTTCTCATTGTCAGCAGGGCTTTCGCAACGTGTCCCCTCTTGAGCCATGCGAGGGCGTTCGCACTGCTTCTCACAGCGTGCTTGCAGAATGGCTGCAGTGTCCTCTTAACGGGTGCTCGCCGCAGGGTGTCCGGCTCCCTCTCCCTTCTCGCCCGCTGGCGCTGCGAGATGGCGAAAATCAACATGGATGGAGGTATCATAACTGCAACAATGAATGATACAGACGTTAGTGATAGAAGCGTTGAGAAACAGCTAAAAACGCTATAACTGAACAAAGTTCTTGGACCCAGTAGAACCCCTATAAGATTCTATACCGAATTTGTGTCTGAGTTAACCCTTACTTAACTAAAATCGACCATAAATCCCTTGAACAAAAAGCCATACTCAGTGAAATCCCTGGACTAGCACGACAGAGCGTGTGAGGTTATATTTGTGGAAAGGGGCAAAAATAAGTTTCTGTTAGTTACACTCAACATATAAATTTTGTTAGTTAAAACACACAATAACATAAGCAAGAATTAAAAACTCTAAAAGTTTTAACGATAGAGCTCCTTTGGTTTGATATAAATTGGCTGAAAGCCACATACGAAAATCCGGGGCCCAAGGCCTAAGCAAGGAATTGAGGTACAGGAGTTCGTCTGCAAGTTTAACTTCTCTCCAAAAAAAATTTTTTTACTTCAATAAAAATAGGCTGAAGGCCACACATTAAGCAAGAACGGTGTTACAGCTTAAGGCCACAACAAATTTTCAATGTCAATTTTAAATAGGCTGAAACCTGGCTGAAGGCTGCATATCAATCAAACAATTTAACAGCTTAAAGCCTAGGAAGAAGGGCTTTGAATTTAACAGACAGTGGGCCTTAGCTTAAAACATTTCTTGCAAACTCCAAGACAAAATTTTGAATTATCAATTTAACAGAGATTAAACTCAGCTCAAGCCAGGTACTAAAGAATACCAATCTTATGACCTAAGGGCAAGACCAAAATTTTGAAATTTTAATTTGAGAGAGATTAAATCTCTGCTGAAAGCCACACACCATGTCAAAACAATTTTACGGCTTAAGGCCTAGGAAGAAGAGCTTTCAATTTGAAAAGGCTGAGGGCCTTAGCTTAAAACATTGCATGCAAACTCGGCTGAAGGCCTCATACTAAACAATAACAATGTTATGACTTAACGGCAAGAGCAGGATTTTCGATTTACAGATTAAGAGAGTTTAAAACTCGGCTAAAGCCCACACAACATAGAGAAAACAATTTCACGGCTTAAGGCCTAAAGAGAAAAAAGCTTGCAATTTTAATAAGCTAAAACTCGGTGAAGGCCACACAGAGTACTTAAGACTAAAAGGAATTCACTGTGTAAAACACAAGGAGCGGCCATCAGAAGGTTCCAAGGTTCAGCATGGGAAGTAACACTAACGCACGTTCAGATGAGACAGGCAGCCAGACCGACAACCTCTTAATCGGTAGGCAACGCAATCTAGGGACGGTTCACGACCGACCGACAATCTGACCAATTTCCAACGGTCAGAACCAATGCACAGATAATGGAAAATACTGGCCGATGAAGAGTAAACCAAGATACCAATAACTTCAAACTCACCAATATCAAGGCACGCAACACCACTCAAGACAAGTTTATAAGAATACCGAAAACACAAGTCACAACTGTCAAGTCACTACGGGAGGCTGTAGATTCTAGGCAACAAAACGCACGATTTGTTTTCACACGGGTCAACGGCTGAGGAAACAATAATCCACAAATAACGAACAAATCGTAACAGTCGAGTTTTAAGAACAGGTAACTAATTATTCTACTTGAGGATCCTGCTTCAGAAGAAAACGAAAAGTCGCTCACACATATAGCGCCTCCAAATGCAACGGTGCGTGCCCGCCACCAGAATCCCCAGCCTGGCTTCGCGCTGTGAAGATTGCGTCGCTGCTCAGTTCCAACGAACCAACAAGGTCCAACCACATCCCAACTCGGAAAATGGTGTTCGTCCTGAGGACCCAAAACGTCGTCGACTGAGACGACCGGCCGAGC
Organism: Schistocerca serialis cubense; assembly: GCF_023864345.2. Classification (NCBI taxonomy): domain Eukaryota; kingdom Metazoa; phylum Arthropoda; class Insecta; order Orthoptera; family Acrididae; genus Schistocerca; species Schistocerca serialis. Next base: position 685,437,548 of record NC_064638.1, on the reverse strand, counting down.
AAATGACCAACGGCAGCCCACGTTCCGGTGAATACTAACACCATACGGACCATACTGTTGCTGGCTGCCAACTCTTCCCCGACTGATACGGGTGTCAGTGCTCAGCAGACCACATGTCGCCATCCGATGACCAGCCGATCGACCGACCAACGGCCTTCCGTCTGTGTCGACCACGGTCCTGGCGCGTACTTGCACCATGCGGACTTGCCTGCTACTGACTACCAACTCGTCCAACCGCCGAGTAACGACGAACCTGACTCAATCCACAACCCAAAAGCGACTGAGACTCAGAGCCGACTGACTAACATGCGACTGTCTGCCTTCCGACTGACTCTGCAGAATCACTCCACCAACTCCGTCCACTGACTACCTGCTGGTCCGACTCCAACCGTCTTCCAGACACACAACGACCCAGACATACTATCGGTCCCTCCAAAGACGGTACGACAGTGCACTTATCTATAAGCGCTGCTGCTGCCACTCATGGGCCATTAAAGTAGAAATTAGTGAGCTAGTAAATGGAATAAGAAAGCGAGGCGGCAGTACCATAAAAGAAGATGACAAACAATAAATGACATGAACACGAGCCGTGCACAGCTCACCCAGTAATTGGAAGAAACAACATCGAGTGGCGCAGTGGTTAGCACACTGGACTCGCATTCAGGAGGACGACGTTTCAATCCCGCGTCTAGTTATCCTGATTTAGGTTTTCCGTGATTTCCCTAAATCGCTTCAGGCATGGTTCCTTTGAAAGGGCACGGCCGACTTCCTTCCCCATCCTTCCCTAATCTGATGAGACCGATAACATCGCAGTTTGGTCCCTTCCCCCAAATCAACCCCAACCCCAACAGCAAGAATGGTCATGCTGAAGCAACGGAGCTGGCAGACACCAGAAGGTAAACGGAAACCATCTCGAAAAATCCTGCTTACAAAGTTCCAAGAACCAGCTTTGAATGAAATTTAATGAGTCTACAAAGGAGATTTAATAAAAATCACTTGTGCGACCCATCCTGGAATATTGCTCATATGTATGGGACCTGTACCAAATAGGGCAAACAGAGAGGACAGCATGAATAGTCACAGGTTGTTTCGACCTATGATAGAGTGGCGCAGAGATGTTGAAGATAGACGTAAGCTATCCAGAGAAAGTGTACCTGTATTTACAAAGTTTCAAGAACCATCTTTTAGAGACGATTCCTGGCATACAGGGTGGAGAAAATTGTGTGATACCAGTAGGAACCAAAATTACTAATGTTGTGTAGGTCGATAACGCACTATTTTAAAACTACGTAAACTTGCCATGTGCTCCGGTTGGCCGAGGGATTGCCCTGTTGCCGGATGCTCTGGACAACACATGACCACAAATGCTTTGCCTGCCGGAGATCGTGATGTATCCAAGGCAGCCCTCTTGATGGGTGGTAGCGCACCAGCCTTCCACTCTGCGGGTCTGGGGGCAAATATGCCAGGATCCTGACACGTCCATTGTAGTTTCATGATAAACAAACCCGTCAACAGCTGTTAGTTCGCGTACAGAAGGTATTTTACAAATTGTGTCCTGCCTAAAAAGGGCCTTTTTGTAGTTAGGACATTTTTTACTTAAAAGAAGTGCTCGAACTGGCGACCCTCTGACACGACACAAGCTTAGTAACGTCAAACGGTGTTTTGCCGAACTCTTTCAAAGATTCCTGGCATTGCCCTGATGTGATTGGCGGCATGTTGAGGACCATCCATTAATTCCTCTTCGTTTCTAGATGGTTCGCGTCTGGGTGGGGGAACTAGAACCTTGAAGAATCCCCATGGGAAAAAGTCCAGTGGTGTGAGATCTGGTGATCACGAGGGCCATGTCCTCGGAGCACCTCTGCCAACTACCCAGCACTCAAAGAGTTCATTTAAATATCTGCACACAGCATGACTTACGTGTGGGCACCCCATCATGCTGCAACCACATGCATAGCCATATGTCCAGGGGAACATCTTATAGCAGGCCTGGTAGAGTTTCTTGCAAAAAGTGAAGGTAATTTGCTCCGGTAAGTCGAAGAGGTAGATCGACCACCCAATCAGATGGTCACCCACAATGCCTGCCCAAATGCTGAGCGAAAATCGTTCCTAGTGTCCATGGATGGATGTGACATGAGGATTTTCCCTTGCCCAGTAATGAACATTTTGAGTGTTGTAAAGGCCATCCCGTTGGAAGGTGCACTTGTTAGTAAACAACACAATGACAGGGAAGTTGGGATCTTGAGCAACACATTGCAGAAACCACTGGCAAAACCCTTATGTGTGTTTATAGTCTGCCACAGGATTTAGGTCTTGGACAGGGTAGAAACTAAATGGATGCTGGCCATCATCCCTCAAAACCTCTCAGACTAACTGATGAAGTGACCCCCATGTCTCCAACTGCTCGAGCACTTGTCTTAGGTGCTTCCTCGAAGTGTTCGAGAACAGCCTCTTGAAATGCAGTGTCCCGTTGTGTTCGAGGTCTACCAGCATCACCATGATACCCACTAACAAGCCTATTTCGCCAAATTACTGCTGAATTGTTGTAAACGTTCGCAGGTGTGGGTGGAGCGTCTCTGGGTACTGTTCCTCATGCAACCGTTGAGCTTCATGCACATTACCGTCAGCTAGTAAAAAAAAAAAAAAAAAAAAAAATCTCGTTGTTGATGGAGCGAGGGTCGTTTGTATGGGTAAACCGACAACCATAGTGCTGCCCGTCAACTGACCAGCGGCAATAGGGCAATCCTACGGCCAATCGGAGTGCGTGGTGCAAAGTTTCCGTACTTTAAAAATGGTGTGTTGTCGACCTACACAACATTAGTAATTTTGGTTCCTACTGGCATCAGCTATCCAGGGCTAAAATTTCGTGACACAGTTTTTCTCCATCCTGTATACTAGAGTTCCCTTCATATTGATCCTGTAGGAATCGTGAAGACAAGTTCAGATTATTTACAGAGTGCACAGAGGCATTTAAACACCAATTCTTCCTGCGCTTCATACATTAATGGAACGTGAAAAACCTCTAATAACTGTTATAATGAGAAGTACCCTTTGTCAGCAGTTTGTAGAATATGGATATGTATACATGGTTGTAAATTTTATTTACCCTCCCATTCGATTCAGTATTGTCTCATTAATTACTCAATTGACCTACCTAATCCTCAGCATTCTTCTGTGGCAACACATTTCGAAAGCTTCTAATTTTCCCTAGTCTGAAATGTTTATCGTCCTAGTTTCATTTCTGTACAATGCTACGTGCTAGACAATATCTTCAGAAAAGACTTCCTAACACTAACATCTGTATTCGATGTTAACAAATTTATCTTCTTCGGAAACACTTTTCATGCAATTGCCAGTCTACATTTTATATCCTCTCTACTTCAGCCATCACCAGGACCATGGCCCACTCAGCCCCAATTTCAACTCCCTGGACTTTTTTGTGTGAGGAGAGATGTGTAACCTTGTTTACAAAACCCCTGTTGAGTCAGAGGAGGATCTGATTGCCCGGACAGTAGCAGCAGTAGGAATTACAGATATTCCTGCAGCCTTTGACCATGTTAGAAAGAACATGACCCATCAGTGTCACCCTTGGTTACAAGTCATCAGAGACATTTTTGAACCTCTAGTGTAATTGAAGTAATTTTTTTTTTGTTAATGTTGTAGTCTCTTAGTAATAAAGAATTAAAACTTCTTTGTGTTACTTTTGTCACCACAGGACAACAAATTAGAAAAAGTATTTTCATTGTCCCATGCAACCTCCAAGAGTTTAGCTTAATTAATTTTCATCCAGAGAAAAAGCCCACTATGGGTTTAAAAAAAACCTCTCCAGAAAATATGACATTAGAGAAAAAAATGTTTTTTGGTGTCCTCTGGAAACTCCCAGAGTTTGTCAGATGAAATAATTTTCATGCTGTATATTCCTTCAACTTCTTTCTTCTTTGCTTGGTACTGGCTTGTCATCTGAAGTTTTGATATACATATAGCAGCTTCATCTTGTAATTGTTCTTATATGTGACATCTATCTTCACCTACCTTTCTATAGCCTTCCATTTGTCCTATAGCCACCCTTACTTGCTCATTTTGCCCTTACTCAATCTAATTTTTTGTACATCATGTTCCCTTTCACCTGGTTCATTTTTTGCATTTTTATATTTTCTCCTTTCGTATGATGAATTCAATATCTCATGTGTTAATCAAAGACCTCTACTAGGCTTTGTCTTCTTACCTAACTGATCCTCTGCTGCCTTAACTATTTCGTCTCTCAGAGCTATCCATTTGTCTCTTGTTGTATTACTTTCCCCTGTTTCAGTCAATCATTGTCTAATGCTTCCCATGAAACTCTCAACAACCTCTGTCTATTTAAATTTGTCCAGGTCCCATCTCCTTAATTTGCTAACTTGCCGTGATTTTTTTGTTTCAGTCTGCAGTTCATAACCAGTATATTATGGTCAGAGTTCACATCTGCTCTTGGAAATTTGTTTCATTTCAAAATCTAGTTTAGAAATCTGTCTTACCATTATATAATAAATCAGAAACTTTACAGGTCTCTTTCATGCATATAATCTCCTTACATGATTCTTAAACTAAGGGTTAGCAATGATTAAGTTATGCCCTTTAGAAAATTCTACCAGGCAGCTTCCCCTTTCATTCCTTTCTTCCAGTCCACACTCCTCTACTATTTTTCCTTCTCTTCCTTTTCCTACTATTGGCTTCCACTACCTCATCACAATTAAATTTTCCTCTCCCTTAATTATCTGAAAAATCTCATCTTCATAACCAGTTGGCATATAAACTTGCACTATTGTGGTGGGTGTCAGCTTTGAGCATATCTTGGCAGCAATAATGAATTCACTATGCTGTTCATAGTAACTCACATTCCTATTTTCTTATTTATCACTCCTACTCCTGCATGACACTTGTTTGATTTAGTGCTTTCACCCCATACTCACCTAACCATAAGCTCTGTTCTTCCTGCCACTGGACTTCATTAATTCCCATTATTTCTAACTTGAACCTAAATTCTCTTACCTACTCAACTTGATTGAGAGATCTAACATTCTATTCTCTGATCTATAAAAACCAATTTTATTTTTCCTGATGACAGCATCCTCCCAAGTATTCCCCACCCAGAGATCCAAAGGGGGGACTGTTTTACCCTCAGTATATTTTGCTCAAGATGGTCCTATTTTATTTAACTGTACAGTACAGTTGCATGCTCTCGGAAGAAAGTTTCCCCTTGCTTTCAGCTATTCATAGTACAAGCACAACAAAGCCACATTGATTTGTGTTAGAAGACCATATCAGTCAATCATACAGACTGTTGCCCTGCAATTACTGAAATGGTTGCTGCCTTTCTTCAGGAACCATATGTTTGTCTGGCCTCTCCACAGATATTCATCCATTGTAGATGCACCAACAGTTTGTCTATCTGTATCACTGAGCCATAAGACACCCCACCCATGGTTCATGAGCAAAGCTGTAACTACAGAACAAGCAAGTGTATTATTGTTAGGTGTGTGTAGAATGAATTCTTTCATAAACATTTAACACACTGAAACTTCCTGGGTGTTTAAAACTGTGCTAGCATAACTCATGACTCAACCTCACAGCTTCATTTCTGCAGTATCTCCTACTTCACAGATGTTCTTCTTGAAATTTAATGAGTCTGGTGCTCCATAAAACATGGATATTTCAGAGAAATGATTTAACCACCAGCTAGTGGTATCAATTTTTAAAAAAGGAGGTAAAAGCCTATGCAGTAATTACAGTGGAGTAAGTTTAGTGGACTCAACATACAAGGTGTATGCTAAGATTTTAAATACAAGACTTAAAAACATAGCTGAAGCAGTACCGCAAGAGGAAAAAATGGATTTTAGGAAAGGACACTCCGCAATAGATGCAGTTTTTATTCTACAGCAAATAATAAAAAAATGGAGAGAGGACAATAAAGAAACACACATTGCTTTTATTGACTTTAAAAAAGCTTTTGACAATCTCAATAGACAGAAACTTTGGGAAATAATGATGAATTGTGGATATCCAAAACATATAGTAAATGTAATAAAAAGTTTATATCAAGACACAAATATCACTCTAGATCTCAATGGTAAAACAACTAATGAGATACCAACTAACAAAGGGGTATAACAAGGCTGCTGCATCTCTCCAACTTTGTTCAACATCTACATTAATGGAATAATACATATATGGAAATCAGAATTTCAGAAAGGCATCTACCTAGACAGGAACATTCTTTTAAATAATTTACTATATGCCGATGATGCAGTGATCCTAGCAGATAAGGAAGATGACCTTCAGAAATGAATCTACTTGCTAAAACAAATAAGTGCAAAATTTAACATGGAAATTTCAAAAGAAAAAACGAAGACACTGGGGAAAGAACCAATCAGAACTAAAACAGTGATAGATCAGACAATTGTAGAGCAAGTAAACCATTTCAATTATCTTGGATGTGAAATGACATATGGCTACAACAGAGATATTGAAATTAAGCTTAGTAAGTTCAGCCAGGTATGTGGAACAATTAACAGAAACCTAAACAAAAAAACCAGGAAAGACATTCAAATTAAGGCAACCTGTGGGAAAAAGTACTAGTTTCCTAAAATGTTTTGATGTTAATTAAAGTTGTTTGCAAACTCAAAAACAGAGTTAATTTATGATAAATGCAGATAATATATAGGGCTAGCCCTCTTTAAGTGAAAACTATGTGTGACACAATATGTTAGTTAGAAAATCTGCTTCAGTAACTAAATCACAAATGTCGATTTGTTATAAATTGCTCGTAGATTATGCAAAGGGCAATGGTATTGTCCAAAAACTGTGCTGCAATAGTAGATCTTGAAATAGACTAGTTAGTAATATTGGCTATCAGTGAAAGCTATTTTAAATTTCATCTAATAGTTTGACTATTAAACATAATATGTACCATGTATTGGAGAGTAATTGTCTATGGAGACTTCATCGATTTTCACTCAGATTGCTATAACTGTGCAAATGTGGAGCTGCTGATGTAACTAGCAGTGTCAACAGTTACTGATCTTCAGATGGCTTTCTCCAAAATTTGGAGCTGCCGAAACAAGTACCAGTTGCAACAGTTATTGTTATCTTCAGATGGCTTTCCCTCCCACTGCAGACACCCCTTGATCAAGTCAAACATGTTGTCACACATATAAAATACCAAGTAGTCAAACAGCAGGGCAAAACTTCTTGTACATATGAGGAACATTGAAGTGTACAGTTTTGCACTTTTGTTTAACAAGTGAATTTTCTTGGATTGTTTTGGTTCAGAGTTGAATCACTCAAGCTTAATTCCTCCCTTAAAGTAATCAATTCACTCCTGGATTGTGATAGCAGCCTTATATATCTGACTTGTGATGAAAACTTTATCATAAGTACTAAAGCAATCTTGTTTCTCTCATCGTAATGCCTGAAATGTATGGCTATTCACTATAAATTATTTTGGTAATGTGAAGACCCAGTATAATGTACATACATTTGGGAGAAGAGGTAACAACTCACCAAATAGAAGAGGCAATGCATCATTGAAAGGCTCACAAACAAGACTGAAAACTATGCTAGCTTTTAGACTGTTAAGTTTTCTGAGATACAGAGAGCGTGTGCACACATGCACACTTGCATGCACATGTGTGCATGCCTGCCCACATTGTCTGGGCCAGTTATATTTGTCTGAAAGCTTGCAAAGTTTTCAGTCTTGTCTTTGTGCCTGTTGATAATTCAGCACCTCCACTCTTCAGTGAAAGGTTACCTTTATGCTTTAAAAGATTGATTATTGCAATCACAGTCCTCCTCCAAGTATGTTCTTATATCTCCCAATAAAAAACAAACACTGCTATTGATATTGACAAGGTGTCACATGATTCATATTAAAGATATTACCGCACTTGAAGTGAATGCATTTAAACTTCTCTAAATAACATGTTTATATGGAATCTTGCCTGGTTATTTGCCCAATGGACTTGACGCTCAGCAAAAATATCAAAACACAAATATCATCCAATAGTTTAAAATCATGTACTGTAGGATGGCAATATTACTGACAGTATCAAATCATCTCTCTGTATGTCCATCTTTTTAGTGATGATTGTGGGACTCAACTGTTCGATAAAGGATGTCAAATTAAACACCTTTGAGCTGTCAATTTTCAACCTTATTTTATTGGGCTATCAGTTTCACCATTTTACTATGCACTGATGTAGTTTTATTCTTCTTTTATTAGTTATTAGTAGTTAATTATGATACAGGTAGTTATGTGGTTGACATCCAGTAAGTAGTATAAGGTGTACTAGTATATGACAACATGTAATCGAACATTTCATGTTCAGTCTGAGCTCATCAGTATATGACTACATTATGTTACTCCAGTTGTTTCAAGGGCATTGTATTAGCATTATAATGTGATTATTTATGCATAACATGAAATATGGACCTCCATTTAGTAGATTCCTTTTTACATTTATATGACATATATACTTTGCTCACTAGTTAAAGTTTATATGGTGTGCACTATTCTCTTATTTTATTCCTTAATTTATCTGTAACTGAGTGTAACTTCCTGTACTGGTTGATATTGTTATTGTATGTTATTACATATTACCACTATGTATAAGACTTGCAACATGCCCCTTTTTCTTGTGGTTATCTATTTCATACTGGCACCACTGTTGTCTGTACACAGGGCCTGAAGATGGCATAGTAAAATGCTGAAACTGGTAGCCCAATAAAATAAGACTGAAAATGGACAGCTGGAAGGTATTTATTTGATATTCTGTATCAGATCATGGCTGTAGCTGCTACTTAAACTGTGTATCAAAGATCTATTAAATGCTGCAGGTAGTTTGTTGAAGGCAAGGGTTTGCGTGAGAGGAGAAAGAAGGCAAGGAGGGAGGGGGGAGGGTTTGGGTGAGAGGAGAAAGAAGGCAAGGAGGGGGGGAGGGTTTGGGGAAAGGTGGCTAAAAGCTGGGGGGGAGAGAGAGAGAGAGAGAGAGAGAGAGAGCAGGTGCACAGGATAGGAATGCAACATGAGCACTGGCACTGGGGAGTTCATGCGGTACATGATGGTGATGTGGAGGAGCAGACTGGGAAGAGTGACATAACAGAGGAAGGAGAGACTGTGGGGAAGAAGTTGAGGATGCAGGATGAGAGAAGTTAAGGTCCAGGGGCAGGGTGGAGGTTGGTTTGGGACAGGGGGCTAATGAAGGTAGAGACCAGTTGGATTATGGGAAAGGAGGATGTGTTGCAATGACAACTTCCATCTATGCAGTTCAGAGAAAGTGGTTTAGTGAGAAGGATAAAGATAGCACAGGCTATGAAACCTAGCATGTTGCGTTCAGCAGCATGTTCCTCCACTTGGTGGTCAACACTGTTCTTGGCCGGTTTGGCAGTGCCAATTCAATTGGGTCAACAGCTACATGGTGGCTATGCTGTGCAGGAACTGGACAAGAGATGTTGTAATGACTCTTTTTACAGGTGACCCTGCTTTCGATAAGATAGGATGAGCCAGGTATGAGGACTGGAGTAGAATGTGCTGGGTGGTTGTATTGGATAGGTTTTGAACCTAATTCCTCCACGGGGATATGGCCTATGTGGCAAGAGATTTGGTATGGGTGTGGCATAAGGATGGGTGGGCAGTAGAATACCATTTCAGAGGGGTAGAAAAGATTGTGAGTAGGGAGCTCTCATTCCTGGGTACAACGATAAATAGTCTAAACCATAGCAAATGATATGGTTCAGCTCTTCTAGTCCATGATGATATTGGTCAATTAGCACTGTTCTACTTTGCATCTGGTTCTGGCAGACGGCTGGAGGATTATGGGTGTGTGAGAATATGGTTTGGGAATCAGTTTGTGGACTAGGTTTGGGAGATAGTGCCTGTCTATGAGGGGCTGAGTTAGACCTCCAGCATATTGGGCATGGGAATTCTCCTCCATAGGTGGCCACACTATATAAGACACTTTTTTTGACATGAAAGGGGTGACAGTTATCAAAAGGCAAGTACTGTTGATGCCTAGCAGTCTTGATACAGATAGAAGTATGGATGGAGTCAGCAGAGAATTGGTGGTCAGTGTCCAAGAAGGTGGCAACTGACTGATGAAGACAAGGTGAAGCAACTAGCAGAGGTGTTGGGATGGTGGATGAAATGGAATGGTAACTTGACTCTGGATCCACAGCATTGTGGTATAATCAATGAACATGAACCAGAAAAGGTGTTTATAGCAGCTAGAGAGGTTTCTTCCAGATTGACCATAAATGGGTCAGCAAAGGAGAATGCCATGTAGATGCCCACAGCTGTGCCACAAATCTGTTTGTATACACTGATGAGCCAAAAAATTGTGACCTCCTGCTTTATAGCTTGTTTGTCCATCCTTCGAATGAAATACAACACTGATTCTGCATATCAGGGATCCAACAGTTTGCTGGTAGGTTTGTGGAGGTATGTGGCGTTAGAATTCTATGCACAGGTCTGTTATTTGTGTACATAAAGGGCCACTGATTTGCATACATGGTGATGGTGCCTGATAGCACAATAGGATTTACATCAGGCAAATGGAGAATGTCCCCATAGAATAACACTGCTCCCAACAGCCTGCTTTTGTCACACACTGCACATTTTGAGGCATCACTTACCTTGAAGACAGCATTTGTGGAGACGACCACTGACCTAGTGTAACGAAAATGTGATTCACCGGAAGAGCTGACATGTTTCCATTGATCGACAGTCAAATTCTGATGGTCCATGCCCACTGCAATTGTAATTGATGATGTCATTGCAACAACATGTGAATGTATAGAGGTGGTCTGCTGTGGAGCCCCATGTTCAACAATGTACAATGAACAGTGTGCTCCAAAACCGTTGTGCATGCACAAGCATTATGCTCTTCTAGTGGAGATCCCACAGATCACCATCTACCCTATTCTACATTTAACCATCTGCACCATTTTCACAGGCTTTGTGTAATATGAGGGTCATTCAATGATTAAAGAGACAAATTGGTCTGGAGAGAAAAGCATTTATTTTTACAAAACAATATTTTTTTTTTTACTTTTCAACATAATCCCCTTGAACATTTATGCACTTGTTCCAACAGGCTACAAGCTTTTTTCATTCTGACTGCAAAGAACTCTTTACCTTGATGTTTCAACCAATTTTCCATAAAATTTTTCACATCCTTGTTGTCCTGGAACCTCTTCCCACATAATGCCTCCTTCAGTGCACCCAACGAATGGAAATCACTAGGTGCTGAATCAGGACTGTAAGGGGGATGAGGCAGTACTTCCCAGCCCATTTTGTCAATGGCTTCATGAGTTAGTTGAGCAATATGAGGACATTCATTGTCTTGCTGGAGAATCACACCTCTCCTCTGAGATCCACAACGTCTCTCTCTCATAGCTGGCTTCACCACGCTTAAAAGCAAATCCAAGTAGTATTGGCTGTTCATTGTACCCTGCTCTTCAAGGTAATCACAAAAAACTGGACCTTCAGCATCCCAAAACACCATCAACATGACTTTTCCTGCTGATGCTTGGGTTTTTAATTTTTTCTTGACAGGTGAGTTGGTGTGCTTCCACTCCATTATTTGTGTTTTTGATTCTGGCTCATAATAGTGAACCCAAGTTTCATCACAAGTTAAAATTTTGTTGAGGAAGTGCTCAACTTCTCTTTCATAACATTCCTCTCCTTATCAACTACCATTTCCACAGTCACACGGTGGTCGGCATGAATAATGTCATCAATTTGACTTTCAAGTAAGGGAGTTGAAACTGCAACTGGTCAGCCAGAACGGTGTTTGTCAGTCACTGAGTTGCAACCATTTTTGAACTTCTCTACCCACTTGTACAAATTTGCATCATTCATACAACCTTCACCATAAACTTTAGACATTCTACAGTATATATTAACTGGTTTCTCACCTTCAGCAAGTAAGAAACGAATAACAGAACATTGTTCAACTAATGTGGACATTTCAAGTGGACTCACCATCTTGAAATGTATTTTTGAGGTTATAAACCAAACAATGTTGATATATCAGCTGATCAGGGCTCATACCGGTGATGCAAAGTACCAAACTTGCCTTACTAACAGTTTTTTCCTCAGACCAATTTGCCTCTTTAATTATTGAATGACCCCCGTGATAAAAAAATGTGTCCTTTTACAAGGTAGCATATCTCAGTGGATTTCCCAATTAGCAGCCCATATCTTTGCTAGGGTGATCCCTCATCCATCTCTATTGTGCTTACATACTTCTCATAGCATGTAACGTGCCTGCCAGGCGGCATCCAACATCGCGGTGGGCAGTGGTCATAGTATTTTGGCTTATCAGTATATATCCAATAGGGGAGGCTAGGGTATGGAAACCAGTTGGATATGTTGGTTGACAAAAGCAGAGTGTCTTTCAAGGAGAGCACTGTAATCAGTATCCGGGATTGTTAGCTTTTTGGATTTTGGGAAGCATGTAGAGAATGGGCCTGTGAGAGGTCGTTGGGGTGAGGACAGTTGTCAATGTAACAACATATAGTAATTATACTTGAAAAAGGTTTGTTATAGAATACAAATGATGCTTTTCATATCTGCTTTACACATTTATTACATAATTACACTTCTTATGATGCTGCTTCAAATAAACCATAACTCAAACAACAACATATATCATATCAGAAATCTCCCTTAAAATTCACTGATGAAACTATAAATGTTTTATGTCACAATTTAAAGTGTGTTTGGAGATCCCCATTACAAACTTTCAGGACTTGTGGAGGGGAGTGGATACATAATATTCTGAAAAGGTCCCATGTACAGAAATTGACCATTTCAGATCTACAATAGTTCCAAGACAGATGTGAAACGTGACCATATCAGCTGAGGGAAAGAGAAAAGTCTCAGCATTGCTTGTCCTGGTATGCAATAGTGTGGATGGGATGACATGCATTACATCAAACGGTCACCTGATGTCAGTTAATGTCTACCTTGCATCAGCACTGTTCTGTACATACAGTGTGCTGGGTTCTTTCTTTGTACTGGTGTAATGAAAACACATAATGTGTAAGCGTTAATACAAACAAACATGCTTAAGAAATAACTGGATGTTTTTTATGTTTCCTTCCAAACTGTTAGCTAGTAATTGTACTGCATCATGCCTACTTCAATTTCTCAAGCAGAAGTCGATGAGTTAACATTTGAATTGACACCAACATAGGACAGTTTCCAGGCATGGGCTCCTATTCAAAATATTATGTACTCAGTCCTCTCTACAAATCCTAGAAGTTTGTAATGGGAATTTCCAAATACCTCATATTAATATTATGCTGAAATCATTCCTCTTGCATGTTCATAGTGAGTTTGTCTCCCTGTTAAAACACATCAAATCATTAAAACTGGACTTTGGTCACTCTTTTTTAATTATGTCTTTTGCAAAAAGTAGTTATTTTTATACCAGTACTGTGTTTATCCTCATCAGCTTCTTGGTCACAAAAATGTAAATAATTTATAAAGATGTTACTAATATTTTGATAAGTATATATGTTGAACAAATACTTCACAGCAAGGTACTCTACAGCTTCCTCCATTTGTAGGTTTATAGCACTTTTCTGTATCTATGCTATTTTGTACAAATGTGTGTCCACTGCAAAGCCCCATAATCAACCCCACCATTGACAGAGGTTTCAGTTTTCTCTTAAATATACATTTAATGTTTGACTACAGCGACCTTTGACAGCTGTCCAAGGACAACTTACTAGAGATTTTTCCACATACAGAATGGTATTGAACTCTCAACTTTAATCTATTTCTTCCTAAATTTAAATTAATTTGCACCATATCTCCTATATTTGGACGCCATTATTAATCTCATTACTTTGTTCAATCAGCAGTTTCCAACATTATGGGCTTGCACAGAGTGAAAGTAGCATTCAATCAGTGATGTTCTCAAATTGAAACCTTTTTCAAAAGATTTGAATCTGTTTGTGCAATGACTAAAACTGGTCACAGTCACTTAGAAATGAACAGAGTATTTTTCTCAAATTTATTATCAGTGCATTTGCAAAGCATTTGTGTTCAGTCATGTAGCATCAAATAAAAACAAAACAGATTTTTATGACTGGAAGTTGTCAAGTGATTTACCATGCATTTTAAAGATAGTAAAAGTAGACTAAAGTTGTACAGTATTTGTTACACTAATGATTGATTTCCTTTTTGTTTTACTTTTTATTGCCAAGTTATTAGCAGGGAAAAAATGAGGTGATATTGTCAGTCTGTTGAATAAGTTGGTTTATTATAATTCTGTTTTCTTCATACTTGGATGTACAGCCAACATAAACTGATTAAAGGAAACCAATCCTTTTCTCCAAGGCTCTTCATTTATTTGAAACAAAACATTTGGCCATTTGGTCATTTATGAATGCACACGCTCACAGGTATAGCTCTAACACATCTATATAATTGCTCTACTTGGAGAGATAAAAAAATCTACTCCCCAAGTTGGGGCAGGAGAGCACACATACAAAACAAAGGGTTTTACTTATGCAAGCTTTGGGAGCAAGTGGCTCCTTATTCCAGCAGACAGGTTAAAGGGGAAGGAAGAGGAGTCAATAGAAAAGAACTGGAGACGTTTAGGAAAAGGAGTAGAGTTCTGAAAGGTCACAAGGAACCCCAGATCAGAGGAGACTTACCAGATGGGATGAGATGAAAAGACTGATTGTTGGGGACTGCACCGGGCAAGATTTGAAAACCTGAGAGCTTAAAGATGGAAGACAGGGTAATATGCAAGACAGGGATTACTGCTAAAACATCATCCATGAGTTAATAAGAGTGAAAAGCTAAGTGCATCATATGTAACAGACGTGGGAGGGTTATGGTGGAAAACAGATCAGCAAATGAAAGATGTAGAAAGCTAAAACAGTGTGAAGAAAAGAGTAGCTACTGTGAAGAGCTGATGAGATGGAAGAAAATAATGTAAATTAAGGCCAGGTGGGTGACAAGAACCAAAGATGTATTGTGGCACTAGTACCCACCTTCTGAGTTCTGAGAAACTGGCATTTGGCAGAAGAACCCAGATGGCACATGTAGAGCATGCTCTGCAACAGGATATTATGAGTTGCTGGTATGCACTCTCTGACTATGCCCATTCATCCTAACTGATAACTTGGTGGTAGTTATGCCAATTTAAAAGGCCAAACAGTGTTTACATTACAGCTGGTATATGACATGTCATTTCACAGGCGGCTCTCCCTTTAATAGCATATCTTTTGCCAGTTATAGGGCAGATACAGATGGTGGTAGGAGGGTGCACAGGGCCAGTCTTGCATTGGGGGTGGTCACAGGGCTAGAAGCCATAGGGTAGGGAGATGGGTGCAGAAGGAGCATAGGGTTTGACAAGGATGATGTGGAGATCAGGAGGGTGACGGAAACCTATTCTAGATGTGGTGGGCAAAATCTCAGACAGGATGGATCTCATTTCAGGCACGATTTTTTGAAGCCATGGCCTTGTTGAGGTAGTTGATTAATACATTCAGGACCAGGAGAATACTCAGTGAGAAATTGTGTGCTCCCAACTTTTTTCTTGGATTGATCAACAGTACCAGGATTGGATGTGATGGGCCAGGAAATCTGCTTTTCAACTAGGCTAGTGGGGTAATTACATCCAGTCAAGGCTGAGGTGAGAATGGTGGTGTATTCCTGTAAAGAGTCTGCCTCCAAAAACCTATGTTTGCCTCAAATGCTGAGGTTGTAAAGGAGGGAGTGTTTGACATGGAAAGGACAGCAACTGTCAAAACGTAATTACTGTTGGGAACAAAGTTGTTCGTGAAATTATGGTTTGTTAGTGAGTTTAATGTGATGGAAGAGTGCAGCTGGTCTTCAGTGAGGAGGTGATCAATATCAAGGAAAGTAGCATGGAATTCAGGATAGGACCATGTGAAATTTAATTGGGGGAAGGTATTTAGAGAGTCAAGGAATTTTAACAGGTCAGCTTCACCATGAATCCATATGGCAAAGATGTCATCAATTTATCGAAACCAAACCAGGGGCTGAAGGTTTATGGATCCCAGGGAAACCCCATACAAGTGACCCGTGAAAAGGTTGGCATAGGAAGAAACCACCTTGATTCCCATTGCCATACCCCATATCTGTTTGTATGTCTGCTCCTCAAAGGTGAAGTAGCTGTTGGTAATATAAAACTGATTAAGGTGAGTAGGAAGGATGTCATAGGTTTGGAATCATGTAGGCACTGACTGAGGAAAGGTTTAGCAGCAGACAGACCATGTAAGTGGGGATGTTGGTATGGAGGGAGGTGGTATCAGTGGTGACAAGTAAGGTGTGTGGTGGGAGTGGTATAGGCATGGATTTCAGATTATCTAGGAAATGGTTGGTGTTTTTAACAAAGGAGGGAAGTCTTTGTACTATGGGTTTCAGGTGCTGATCAACTAAGACAAATATATGTTCAGTGGGTACTTGGAGCCAGCAGCTGTAGGATGGCCAGGATGGTGGGGTTTATGGATCTTAGGAAGAGGGTAAAAACTGGGGATGAGTGGTTTGAGTGGGGTAAGAAGATCTATTGACTGAGGTGTTAGTCCTTGTCAGGAGTCTGAGGTTTCAATGATGGACTGTAGAGATCAGTTTGAATCACAGGGATGGGATCTTGATGGCAGATGCTGTAAGTGGAAGTATCAGACAGCTAGTGTAGACCTTCACTAACATACTCCTGTAGGTCAAGTACTACAGTGGTAGATCTTCTGTCTGAAGGAAGGATAATGATGGCGTCTTATGCTTTTAGGGGACATGGAGCTTCAAGTTCTGCAGAGGACAGGTTAGTGTCATGTTGGAGGGACATGAGGAAGGGTTGTGAAGAAATACTGGATGTGACAGAATCTTGTAATGCTTGTAAGAGATGATTTTCAGGTAATGATCGTTGATCAGGTTGGGATCATGTTTGGAACTGTTCAAGGCAGGGTTCAATGTCAGGCTTGCTGTTGGAAAGGTTCTGGGATTGGGTTGCAAAGTGATATTTCTAATTGACAGTACATGTGAAGGAATATGTGTTATTCACCAAAATAGCATGATTATATGTAGGTTTAGGCCGGAAAGTGAGACTTTTGGATAATACGGATAATTCAGGATGGGAAAGTGCTTCAGACGAGAGGTTGAGAACACTGCACTAGTGTGACTGGTTCTTGTCATTATGAGTTATTATTGGTCTGGGAGGAGTGATGAAGGCTGTGGGGATTGTAGGAAAGGAGTGGTGGTTGATGGTGTGCCATTTTAGGGAGCTGCACAGGGACAGGAAGGGAAACAGCACTGTTGAGTCAATTATTATCCGCAAAGTAGTTATAAAATTTTATTGCAATTAAATAGGAAACTTACAACATAATTTTTCAACATAGTCTCCTTGCATTTCAACGCACTTAGTACATCATTGTACAAGCTTCCTGACGTCCTCATAAAAGAAGGTTCTCGGTTGAGCTGCGAGCCAGGAATGCACCGCTTCTTTCCTGCTTCATCTAAGGCAAATCGATGGCCCCTTAATGCCTGTTTGAGTGGACCAAACAAGTGATAGTCAGAAGGGGCAAGATCAGGACTATATGGAGGATGATTCAGTACTTCAAATTTGAGTTTCTGGAGCATTTCAGCAGAGTGGGCAGTAGTATGCAGATGGGCATTGTCGTGCAACAACACAACACCTTTTCACAACAATCCTCAGCATTTGCTTCAAATTGCATGCTTTAGCCTGGCAGTAAGCACCTCACTGTAATGTACACTGTTTATGGTTGTGCCCCTTTCCCCATAATGTTCCAGTACTGGACCTTGGCTGTCCCAAAAAACCATAAGCATCAGTTTTCCTGCGGACAGTTGGGTTTCAAACTTTTTCTTGCACGGTGAATTTGGATGTTTCCATTCCATACTCTGCTGTTTATTCTCTGGCTCGTAATGATGGCCAGCAGGGGTGGCTGAGTGGTTCTATGCGCTAAAGTCTGGAACTGCACAACCGCTATGGTCGCAGGTTCAAATCCTGCCTCGGTCATGGATGTGTGTGATGTCCTTAGGTTAGTTAGATTTAAGTAGTTCTAAGTTCTAGGGGACTGATGACCTCAGAAGTTAAGTCCCATAGTGCTCAGAGCCATTTGAACAATTTTTTTTGTAATGCTGGCTCCATGTTCTGTCACCAGTGGTGATCCTGTCTAAGAAGTTGTCCCCTTCATTACCACAGTGATCCAAATGTTTTTTTGCACATATCCAAGTGCATTTGTTTATGCAATTGTGTGAGTTGTTTTGGGACCCATCTTGCATGAAGTTTATGAAACCCAAGTCTTTTGTGGATCATTTCGTAGGCAGAATCATGACTAATTTGCAGACAATTTGCCACTTCGTCATTAGTTCATTGTCTGTCTAAGAGATCATTTCTTTGATATGCTTTCCGACCACAAAAAAATGGTCACTGAACGTTGCTCTTCTTTGGTGCAAATAGACAGCAGAGCAGCCATGATTAACAGCACAGCAGCAATAACGAAACTAAACTAGCAGCTTGAAAATTGCAAAGATGTACCAACAAATAAACAAAGTATGTGTCATCAATGTAAAACAACAGTACTACCAAAATAAACAAAAATATAACTAAATTTCAGATAATAATGGACTTACCCTCATAGTTTAGGAGAATTTAGGACAGTTTTTGAGATGAAGTTAGCATGTTGTTGCAGTTTAAAGTTTGCTTGGTGAATGATACCATCCAACAAAAGTGCCTGCAACCCATAGTACCAAGACTTCCCTCCTATATTAAAGACACCAACCATTTCCTAGACTGTCTGAAATCCATGCCCATCCCACTCCCACCATACACCTTGCTTGTCGCCACTGATGCCACCTCCCTCTACACCAACATACTGCATGTACATTACCTGTCTGTTGGTGAAAATTTCCTTAGTCAGCACTCATCTGATCCCAAACCTATGACATCCTTCCTACTCACCTTAATCAGCTTTATACTTACCAACAACTACTTCACCTTTGAGGGCAAATGTCAAAACAGTTCAGGGGTATGGCCATGGGAACCAGGGTGGCACCTTCCTAGGCCAAACTTTTCATTGGTCACTTGGTGGGGGCTTTCCTAGGATCCATAAGCCTTTAGCCCCTGGCTTGGTTTCGATACAATAATGACATCTTTGCCATATGGACTCATGGTGGAGTCGGCCCCTTAAATTCCTGGAATCTCTAAATACCTTCCCCCAATTAAATTTCACATGGTCCTATTCTGAATTCCATGCCACTTTCCTTGATGTTGATCTCCTCCTCACTGAAAGCCAGCTACACACTTCCATCCACATTAAACCCACTAACAAACAGTAATTACATTTTAACTGTTGCCGTCCTTTTCATGTCAAACATTCCCTGTCTTACAACCTTCGCATTTGAGGCAAACATATGTTTTCGGATGCAGACCCTTTACAGAAATACACCACTGTTCTCACCTCAGCCTTGACTGGATGTAATCACACCACCAACCTAGTTCAAAAGCAGATTTCCCAGGCCATCCCACCCAGTCCTGGTACTGCCGATCCCTTCAAGAAAACAAATTTGGAGGACACCACATGTCACTGAGTATTATCCTGGTCTTGCATGTATTAATCAGTTACTTCAGCAAGGCCATGTCTTCCTAAGATCTTGCCCTGAAATGATATCCATTCTGTCTGAGATTTTGCCCACCACACCTAGAATAGGTTCTTGTTGCCCTCCCAATATCCGCAAAATCTTTGTCAGACCCTATGCTCTTTCTGCACCCATCTCCCTACCCTATGGCTCCTACCCCTGTGACCATTGCCAATGCAAGTCTTGCCCTGTGCGCCCTTCTCCACCACCTATATCAGCCCTGTAACTGGCAAAAGATATACTATCAAAGGGAGAGCCATCTGCAAAACAACACATCATATACCAGCTGTTATGTAAACATTGTTCCACCTTTTATACTGACATGACTATCAACTGTTACCTGCTAGGATGAATGGGCATAGGCAGGGGGTGTATACTGGCAACATACACCATCCTGTTGCAGAGCATGCTTTACACCATGACAGTCATGACCTCAGTGCCTGTTTCACTACACGTGCCAGCTGGGTTATTCTCCCAAACGCCAGTTTCTCAGAACTCTGGAGGTGGGGACTAGCACTACAATATGTCCTTGGTTCTTGCAACCCTACCTGGTATTAATTTACATTAATTTCTTCCATCTCAGCAGTTTTCACAGTGTCTACTCCTTTCTTCATTTCATTTTAGCCTTCTACTTCTTTCATTTTCGGACATGTTTATTTTCCACTGTACCCGTACCACCTCTGTTACATACAATGCATTTAGCTTTGCACTCTTATTAACTCATGCACAATGTTTTAGCAGAAATCTCTGTCTTGCATATTACCCTGTCTTCCACCTTTCAGCTCTCAGGTTTTCAAATCTCGTCCAATACAATCCCCAACAATCAGTCTGTCCTTCTCATCCCATCTGGTAAGTCTCCCCTGACATGGGGTTCTGGATGACTTTTCTGAGCTCCACCCCTTTTTCTAAATCTCTCCATTTCCTTTCCATTGACCATTCTTCTATTCCAAGCCACTAGCTACGAAAGCTTGCATAAGTAAAACCTTTTGTTATGTGTGTGTTCTCCTGCCAATGCTAGGTGAATATATTTTTTAGCTATTCAATTACATTATATTGTCAAAAACTGATTATTTTAATTGTTATATATAATTACTCAGTAATTCACACTTACGGTGTTTTGCAGAAGTTTCATGAAACCACTTTCAGACAATTTCTCAATCACTACACTCTTGAATTGTACATGGGAAAAATTGTCTAAATCTTTCTACGTGAGCTCTGATTTCTCTTATTTTATCATGATGGTCATTCTCCCTTTGTAAGCAGGAGTCAACAAAATGCTTTGTAATTCAAAGGACAAATCTGGTGAATGTAATTTTATGAAAAAATCTTGCTGTGACAAAGACAAATTTGCTTTCACGATTGTCAGCCCAACATGCTTATCATATCCATGAAACTCTCTCCCCTGTTTTATGAAAATACAATATGAGCTGCCCTTCTTTGAACTTTTTTGATGTTCTCCAACAGTCCTATCTGGTAAGGACCCCCATCATGCGGCAAAACACCTGAGGAGGACGGATAAGCATAGTGTAGGCAGTCTTTGTAGTAGTACTGCTACATTTTGACTGTTTTACTGACAAAACACAATCTTTGGCTCCCTTCTCCCACAGCATTTGCTATGTGATGGTTCCAGTTTAAGTTGTTCATAACTGTTATCCCTAGGTATCTAGTTTAATAGACAACCTTTAAATTTGTGCAATTAATCACGTAAACAAAATTTAACAGATTTTAGTACTCATGCGAGTACCTTACACTTTTTATTGTTCACAGTCAACTGCCACATTTCTCACCGTGCAGACATCTTGTTTACATCATTTGGTCTTCTGATGATTTTACTATACAGACAATCTAAGAGGGTTACTCAGGTTGTCTCCTAAATTTTGAAGGACAGCAGAGGGCCTATGCTATTTCCTCGGGGAGCCCCAGGCATCGCTTCAATTTCACTAGATGTCTCCTTGTCAATTACTATGAACTGTGACAGTTTTGAGAGGAAATTGTGAGTCCAGTTCCTCAGTTGAGATGATACTCCATAGAAACAGAGTCTGATTGGAAGCAGATTGTGAGGAATGGTGCCAAAAGCCTGCTGGAAATCTAGAAATGCAGAATCAGGTTGAAATCCTCTGTAGGTAGTACTCACTATTTTGTGCAAATAAAGAGCTAGCTGTGTTTCGCAAGAATGAGGTCTTTGGTCAAAGAGTGGTACAGTGCAACTCTCCAAACTATTATATCCTGAGAAAGTCTCTTCATCTCTGTGTAACTACTACAACCTACATGCTATGTTTGAGCCCTAGTCTCCCTCAAAAAGTTCTACCTCCATACTCTCCTACATGACAAAACTGGCAATTCATTGATGCCTCAGAATGTGCCCTGTCAACCAGTCCCTTCGTTTACCCATGTTGTGCCATAATATTTCTTTTTTCCCCAATCTGAGTCATTACTGCCTCATTAAGTCATAATAAAAAGTAACCATGCAAGCATACTCCAAGAGGACAGGTTCCCATAAACCACACAGAAATAATACCAAGCAAAAATATCGGCAAATATGCTGAAATTCACAATGAAATTCCTGGTATTATGTCTTTACTGTGATTTACAAGTTACTAATATTCTTGGAATGTTCTCTAATGTTTAGTTGTTCATCACGATATCACGTACAAATTGTTAATTCTGTATACATCAACATATGTACACGTACATTTTAAAATGATCAACGAGTCAAAATTGAAAGACAAAGTAAAACAAAACATTTTGTTTAAGGTAAATTGAAAGCATCAATAATAATAATTTGCCTGTTAGAGATGTGACCCACTCAAAATGTATGTGTGACACTGTTCCTGGGTCTTGTGTTGTACTAATAAAATTTTGGTACACGTCATGTCACAGCTCATTGAAAAACTGAGACACAGTTTACCAAGACATAACTCATCTGTTTGTTACCAATAAAAACTTCTGTATCTACATCTACATCCATACTCTGCAAACCATTGCAAAATGCATGGCAGAGGGTACGTCCCATTGTATCAACTATTTGGAGTTTCTTCCCGTTCCATTCACATATGGAACATGGGAAGAATGACTGTTCGAATGCCTCTGTGTATGCTGTAATTATTCTATTCTTGTCCTCACAATCACTATGTAAGCACTATCATCATTTAAAGCCAGTTTTTGAAAACTTTATTAGTAGACTTTCTCAGGACAGTTTACATCTATCTTCAAGAGTCTACCAGTTCAGTTTCCTCAGCATGACTGTAGCCCTTTCCCAGGTTTCAAACAAACCAGTAACCATTTGTGTTGCCCTTCTCTGCATACAGTCAACTTCCTATCCTTACCAAGCTGCATCTATGAAATCAGAGATGTGGCTCAGCCCACAGCTCTTACTTGCCTGATTATGTGGTGAATTAAACACCACATCGGCTTGTTCATGTCCAGTAATGATGGAAGAAACAGCAAACTTTCAAATTAATTTTTTAACAAAATGACAACTTACTTACTATTATAGTTAAAATAGGAGAAGTGCACATCCTGAATTTGGCGCATAATTACTAGAAAATCAGGAGTTTAAAAGAATCAGAAATATGATACTCAGGGTGAAGAAGAAACATACTGCATATGAAACAGGCAACAAACTAATATGTCCAGAAGAATAGGAGAAAGCAACACCGGGTTTGTTGCAAGGAAAAAACACTCTCTCTCTCTCTCTCTCTCTCTCTCTCTCTCTCTCTCTCTCTCTCTCTTTCTCTCTCTCTCTCTCTGGCAACAGTATCAGGCAAACTTTTAACTTGTACAGTTGACATTAACAGAACTACATACACCAAATATTTGAGGGGCGGGCTGTGAATATGGCACTGATTAGCATAGCTGCACCCAAGACCATTAGTCTGTTAATCATTAATTAACTAATTTAATTTTTTGTTTAATAGATTAACTCTAAAGTTGATTTTTTAAAAGAAAATGTTAACAGTGTCTTCAACTCCAATTAACTTCCTTTGAATCTGTTAATCATTAATTAGGTACCTACTGTTTACAACAAAAATGACATCACGTCACACGCAGAAATCATGTTCTGACAAGTTCAGGAAACCATGTTCTGACAAGTTCGAGTCATGTAGGTGTGTGGCTTTGCAGGGACGATTGCATTTGATGAGAATAACTAGGTGTTGACTGTTTATTGTTGTTTGTTTCCTGAGTTTCCATTAAAGCTATATTTCCTTTACTACAAATCTGTCTAACAACATGTTGCATGTCATGTGCCCGAAATTTGTTGAAATGGAAACAGTCTGCTGTATGTTACGGTACAAGTGTTGGGGACGGAAATGTCCTGAGTGACTGTGGCACACAACATGTGCCACAGCTTGGGCCATGAACAATGGAAACAGAGTGCAACATCCCTGTAACAGGTTTCTCATGTTATGGAATGCACCCTTGAAGAAGTTGAGAAGGAACTTCATTCACTGAGATCTCAATATTTGACAGAAAAAACTAAAATGAAATGGTGCTGGTGCCAAGGGTATTTACATTACTAACTGCCAGTATTTTAGTTTATTCAGTTCTCTGTCAACAACGAGTGAACAAGTTGCACACACAACCTCACTAAGCCTTGTGAGTTAATAACAATTTTGATATGTTTCTTAAGATTTTATTCATATACATGCTTAGATGCAAATAAAAATTCTCTTAATTATTCAGAGAGTACACTTTCAACCATCCTAATATCAAACAAATCTTTCTGGTTCATTGTAAAAGCTTAAATTAAAGTTCAGTTACAGTATGGCCCTGGCATGTAACTGCAATAACTAACAATACTGATATCGCCATGACAGTGGATGACTGGAAAATTGAGCAAATTCTTGACAGATAAATGTGCCAGGATTTTCTCCTCTTTGCTTATATCAAAGAAGCCCAGGAAACACGACACCTACATCCCTCCAAGTTCCGTTGATAACATTACCGCAGTCATCCACTAAACCAAACACATGAGCTGAACAGCAGGCCTATGCAGAATAATTTTTTCTTACAAAGTTATTCAAATAAGCATAGTTTAGTGTAACCCATCTAGTTGTATCATGCTGCAGTCACACTGGTTTTCAAGAACACTAAATGCACTGCTCATTATTTCGAAAATGTTTTCAATTATCCATCTAACTCTTGAATGTCTGTAATTAAAAGCTCTTTTGATTGAACCTTTACTGCATCTTGTCTCAATTGGTTTCATAATACACTGTGACATAGCAAATACTTCATCAGAAACTATTACAAAGAGCATGTCTACATCACGTTCTGGTATAGGTCATTTAAGTGGTAACTGCCATGTATTTTGCTCAACAGCAGCATATAAGTTTGTGCCCAAAAGTACACCTGCATCATACATCCTTACACATGTGCATCTTCACATAAGGAAATCTATTCAAAGCATGAGCACAATACTGAAAGATCATTTATAATTGTAGTGTAAACTATCATGTTTTACTGGGGCTTGGAGAAGAATACACTTCCCATCAAGTGTGCTGATGCAGTCCAATCAATTTGGTACCTAAAAGGTAGTACACTGTTGTTAAATTATTAAACAAGTAGAAAGAATTCAGAACTATTCATTTCTTTAATTCAGTTTGTCACCATACAATAAAACACTGTAACTGCTTAAAAAACATAAAAAATATAAGCTACTATGTGTACATTTTCCCCTCCTTTTTTAGACTCTGCATGACTTGCCCCAAACTGGCCTTGATGAGGATGACCCTGACAACTCACCCATAGAAGATGTAAGTGGGAATAGGGAGCCCAAAAAATCCATAGAGAGTGTAGTGTTAGTAACTGCTGCTGTAACAGGCTCATCCACAAATTCTGCACAAAAAGCAGCTCTTGTTCACAAGAAACATCAGAACAAATGTTCTCCACCAAACTCAAAATGATCTGCCCTTCAAAAAACAATTCAACCACACATACAATGAGCTCAAATAAACAGTGAATAAAAGTAGGGGTGAGAATGTGTGTTTTGAGAGTAAGTAGGTGAATCATTAAAAAAGATTTAAGACAGAAAAACTAATTCTTTGGTTCACCACAGCACCTCAACCATATTTTATCAAGGTAAGTTTCTTCCACTGTTTCTATCTGGATTCATAAGTAATGCTGGTTCATAACAAACAGCTCAATGTCCTGCTTCTCATGGGTATAATCAGCCTCATTCCAGCAATTCATTCACTAGTAACTCTCAGCTAATTGTTGCCCCCACCCCCCCACCCCAACAAGCAACAGGGAACTACAATATATCTCCTTGATGCTGCATTAAATCAAGAAGATGATTACCAACTTATAAATTTATTTCCTCAAAAATTTACTTTATTTTAGGTACCATATGAAGGCACATGTATTAAAGATAAGTTACTGCTTTAGTTAATGTAAATAACTGTGGATAAAGCATTTTATAAACAGTTTCTTGTCAATGTACAATGGTGGCTATCACTTGTCGCTAAGAACAATTGCTAGCAGTTCATCAGCTGATATTGCTTTTTTATGTTTCCTGCTTTTTGTAATGTTTGGTCGTACAAGGTTTATAAATCATCAAAATCACTTGCTGTCTTTCATACAAAATTCTCATACCCACTTTGGAGACTTACATCTCACATCAATGAGTTACAGCCTCCTTCTGGATGGTTTCTATCTAGGAAGCTTCTAATCCACCATCTCTGTCATTTCTGCCTGTTTTTTAGCAGTTCATAGTATGAGCACGCCATTACCACAAAAGCAAATTACCTGAGCTGTCCATATTCTATCAAAATTGACAAATCACTAAGAAATACTGTATCTGATTCACTGTACAAACTCCAGACCTCTATAAAATGTTGTAGATGTTACAGGTAACTTGAAACAGTAGACAAAATGGCAACATATGCTGGAACTTGTCAGAATGGAAATATAGCTTAAGCAACATTTTTCGTTTCTGGATTGACTGTGAAAACTGACTCATGGAATTGGAACTGATTAAAATCTGTGGGCGCATTTAAGTGGTTACGGTAGGTTAATTTGTATCCAGATAGGGAGAACAAATACTTGTCAATTGGTAACTGTGTTTGCTTATAATTACGGCTCGCATCTCGAGCCTGATATACAGGTTAGATTAGATTAGTTTTTCATTCCATAGATCCGTGCTGAGGAGATCCTCGTGGATGTGGAACATGTCAATTTATTGTTTTTTTTTTTTTTTTTGCTGAAATAACAATATTAATAGTAAGAATATATACAATACATCATTTGTTTCTATTAAAAAATTCGTCAATGGAGTAGAAGGAGTTGGCCACTAGTAAGTCTTTCAGGCTCCTCTTAAACTGATCTTTATTTGTAACTAAATTTTTTATGTTTTCTGGTGAATTATTGAAGATGAGTGTTCCTGAGAAGTGGACCCCTTTTTGAACTAAAGTAAGTGCTTTTAAGTCCTTGTGCAGATCATTTTTGTTCCTGGTATTGTATGTATGAACTGAGCTGTTTGTTGGAAAAAAAGAGATATATTACTTAGGACAAATTTCATCAAGGAGTAAATATACTGAGAGGCAGTGGTTAGTATACCCAGTTCTTTGAAGAGGTTTCTACATGACGTCCGTGAATTTACTCCACAAATAATACATATTACACGCTTTTGGACTCCAAAAACTTTTGTTTGACTTGAAGAGTTACCCCAAAATATTATACCATATGACATTATGGAATGAAAGTAGGCAAAGTATGCAAACTTTTTCATTTTTATGTCGCCTATGTTTGCTAACACTCGAATTGCAAATACAGATTTGTTAAGGCGTTTCTGCAGTTCGGTAGTGGGCTCCTCCCAACTGAATCTATTATCAAGTTGTAATCCCAGGAATTTAAGACTGTCAACCTCTTCTATCTGCTCTTCTTCATACTGTATGCATATGCTGGGTGGAAACCTCTTACAGGTTCTGAATTGCATGCAGTAAGTCTTTTCAAAGTTTAATGTCAATGAGTTAGCTTTAAACCATTTATTAACATCCATGAAAATATCATTAGCAGATTTTTCTAGAATTACACTCGACATACTATTTATTGCAATACTTGTGTCATCTGCAAACAAAACGAACTCTGCTTCTGGCAGTGTAACTGATGAGAGATCATTAATGTACACAAGAAAAAGCAATGGCCCTAAGATGGAGCCTTGTGGGACACCACATGTAATTTCTTCCCATTCTGATGATGACTGATGACTTAATTCACTAGTCCCTTGCACTGACACCCTTTGTTTCCTGTTAGCGAGGTATGACTTGAACCATTTTGCAACACTGGCCGTGACACCATAGAATTCTAAGTTATTTAAAAGGCTGTTGTGGTTCACACAATCAAATGCCTTTGACAAATCACAGAAAATACCTGCTGTTTGTAATCTGTTATTTAATGAATTAAGTACATTTTCACTGTAGGTGTAAATAGCCTTCTTGATATCAGAACCCTTCAGAAATCCAAACTGTGTTCTTGATAATATCTTATTTGTGGTCAGATGGTTGAGAAGCTGCTTGTACATTACTTTTTCTAAAATTTTTGAGAATGCTGGCAAAAGTGAAATCGGTCTGTAGTTTGATGGTATCTCTTTATCCCCTTTCTTGAATAGAGGCTAAACATCTGCATATTTTAGCCAGTCAGGAAATGTCCCACTTATAATTGACTGGTTACACAAGTAACTTAGAATTGTACTAAACTCACAAGAACATGCCTTAATTAACTTTGTTGATATTTCATCATAACCACTAGAATGCTTTGTTTTTAAAGATTTTATTATGGAAATTATTTCTTTTGGTGAAGTGAGTGACATATTCATGTAGCTGAAGCTATTTGTAAAGGCTAGTTTCAGATATTCAAGGGCAGTATTTACTGATCCTGACAATCCCATTCTATCAGTAATGGATATAAAGTACTTGTTAAATAGATTTGCCACACTATGCCCATCAGTTACTAATGTGTCATCCACCCTTAATACTATTTGCTCCTGTTCCTTTCTGGTTCTACCAGTCTCCTCTTTCACTAAATCCCGAAGATTGCTCATGCTAAAACAACCTGAAAGCTCCAAAATGAACTGAAATAACTGCAGTAGAAGGACTGGGATTGGAATATGGGAAACTTAGGCAGGCTGGAGATGAATATATATTGGATGAGCTTGAAATGTTTTTTAATAAAATCACATTGATTAAATTAATATTAACCCAAACACTGTTAGCAACAAATTACCTGTTTTAAAATTTTGTACATGACTGTAACAGCAACTGTAGGATGAAATCTTCTGTAGAAATGATGGACAGCCAATCAGTTGCAAAATGGAAGGTTTATTAAAATTTCTTTACTGTGGTTTCAACATCTTCTTCAGAATGAAATGTTAACAACTGGATGACATTTTGTGGCAGAGGTGTGTTAAAACATAGCTGAAAGGTGTCAGCAAACATGAAAATCACCTCCACAATTATTAAAACATGCAGAACATAGTTGTTGGCATTTGGTATTTCCTCACCAATGTACAGCTAGTGGAATAAACAAAATCTCTGTTTCTTAGTGACAAGTACAATAGCAGCCTTTGTTATGCTAATCTATAGGGGGGCTAAGCAGTGTTGAGAGCTATGGAGATCACTGGTTCTAATGGGGCTAAGAGTATTGATGTTTCTGTTCAGTGTTCAAAATGGCTCTGAGCACTATGGGACTCAACATCTGAGGTCATCAGTCCCCTAGAACTTAGAACTACTTAAACCTAACTAACCTAAAGACATCACACACATCCATGCCCAAGGCAGGATTCGAACCTGCGACCGTAGCGGTCGCGCTGTTCCAGACTGAAGCGCCTAGAACCACTCGACCACATCGGCCGGCCTGTCCAGTGTTCATTTTTGACTGTCATCATGGAAGTCTTTATACTATTCCTTATTTAAAATTCTAATATAAAAGCAAACATTCTAGTTATTTTGTCAAGAAGATGAATGACGAGTAATTTCAAGCTAGGAGGTAATTCCAAATATTATACAAGATAAACCACAGGAAAGGAAATTCATTTGTATTACCCACTCTACCTATATCATTACAAGCTCTGTAATACAGACTTTATTTTTTCAAGATATGAAAAGTTAATTAAGAATAACAGGTGTATTATTGCAGTATGAATACAACAAACATGTTAATTTCTAAGAGGGATCATATTATTCTAGCAATTCTGTTTGTTCTTTGTAATTGCCTATGTCGAGAAACTCAGTAACCCATCTGGTGTGATCTCATCTTCCTCTTTGTTTCCCTCTTCTTCCATAATTTTATCCTTAATGTGTCAAGTCCACTGCATGGAACCAAATACAATAAAATGACCCATGGTACACCTTCTAAGATCAATCGTATTTCTAATTCAAGAATTGTAAAATGTTATTTCACCTGTCCAAAACAGTGTTCAATTATATCATATTCCTCAGTAATGCATTTGTTGTGAGCTGTTTGTTCCGCAGTTAGGCTTAATCTATATCACTTCAGGCATGGACTTACCTTCATAGTCACGGATGTTATTGAATTTAGCATATGTTAAAATTCAGAAGTAAGTAAAAAACACATACTTTTTTGTTTTCTCCAAAAAAATTCCTCCCCCAAGATACATGCCTCCAAAGATGACACTGTGAACACCATTTTGAAGATGTGAATTTCTGAAAAATTTATAAAATGTTGTAGCTCTGTAACAGTTCTAGATATTTTTTTGGAGTTTCTTTTTTATTTGACAGATAATTGTTTACGATTACAATGGTATCCTCCATTTGGACATGCCTGTCAAAGTTCTTTTACTGTCACCTTTTAATTATTTTTTTTTATAATTTACAAAAAAAAATTTTGTTTTCAAAAATGCCAATCCAGAAAAGTTAGATTTTTTTTCTGTTGATCAGTACTGTGTAGTACTATATTCTCTGCAAAGGAGAGCTTCCTCTTTCAAGTTGGACAGGTATTATTTTAAAAAATCATTATTTTTAACTTTCAAGGATAATGTACACTATGTGATGAAAAGTATCTGGATACCTGGCTGACAATGACTTACAAGCTCGTGCACCCTCCATCGGTAATGCAGGAATTCAATATGGTGTTGGCCCACCATTAGCCTTGATGAACACTTCCACTTTCACAGGCATACGTTCAGTCAGCTGCTGGAAGGTTTCTTGGGGAATGGCAGCCCATTATTCACAGAGTGCTGCACTAAGGAGAGGTGTTGATGTCCGTCAGTGAGGTCTGGCACAAAGTCAGCGTTCCAAAACATCGCAAAGGTGTTCTGTAGGATTCAGGTCATGACCCTGTGCAGGCCAGTCCAGTAAAGGGATGTTATTGTTGTCTAACCACTCTACCACAGGCTGTGCATTATGAACAGGTGATCGATAGTGTTGAAAGATGCAATTGAAGCGCCAAATTGCTCTTCAACAGTGTGAAGCAAGAAGGTGCTTAAACCATCAATGTAGGTCTATGCAGTGATAGTGCCATGCAAAACAACAAGGGGTGCAAGCCCTGTCCACTAAAAACATGACCACACTGTAACACCACTGCCTCTGAATTTTACTATTAGCACTACACACACTTGGAGATGACGTTCACCGGGCATTCGCCATACCCACACCCTGCCATCGGATCACCACATAGTGTACCATAATTCATCATGCCACTCAATGTTTTTCTACCATTCAATCGTCCAATGTTTACGCTCCTCACACCAAGCGAGGTATTGTTTGGCATTTACCAGCGTGATGTGAGGATGATGAGCAGCTGCTTAACCATGAAATCTGAGTTATCTCACCTCCTGCCTAACTGTCATAGTACTTGCAGTGGATCCTGATGCAGTTTGGAATTCCTGTGTGGTGGTCTGGATAGATGTCTGCCTATTACACATTACGACCCTCTTCAACTGTCGACAGCCTCTGTCAGTCAACAGACGAGGTCAGCCTATATGGTTTTGTGCTGTACGTGTTCCTTCACATTTCCACTTCACTATCAGATTGGAAACAGTGGCCCAAGGGATGCTAAGGAGTGTGGAACTCTCACATACAGGCATATGACACAAGCTACACCCAAATACCTGACCATGTTCGAAATCCGTGAGTTCCGCGGAGCACCCCATTCTGTTCCCTCACAATGCCTAATGACTACTGAGGTCACTGACATGGAGCATCTGGCAGTAGGTGGCAGCACAATGCACCTAATACAAGAAACATGTTTTTGGGGGTGTCTGGATACTTTGATCACATAGTGTATGTCTTCACTGAAGTTGTTTCTTACTATTTTCTTTGTTACAATGTTTATTTCCATTGTCTCTGTTGCAGTTACTTCTTATCACTTTCATTGTTGCAGATATTTCTTAAATTTGTTGTAGTTTCTTGTCAGTTTCTTTGTCATGGTTGCTCACTGCAGGTTTATGTATTGGAGTTGTCCAGTACTAATTTTCTTACTGGAGAGGCTTCTAAGAAATTTGAGACCATCCAGTGAGTTCTGTGTTTTCATGAGGAATTTGCCAGTTGACACAGTTGCAGGTTTTGTGAAAAATACTGTTTGAAATGTCTTCTGACTGGAGCCACAGGTGAGTAAAGTGTACTGATTATTTGCATCTCCATAAAAGAGTGATATATAAGACAAACAAAAAACTGAATTTGTTCAGTTTGGGAATAAGTGTTCTGATATGAAGACTCTATTTTTTTGCATCATTAGAGGAATAATTAAATACTCTGAATCAGTCAACTACAGAAGTAGGTGATAGTCCTGTTAAGAAACCATGGTCTGTGAAGTCAAGTCATAAGCTCTATGCATCAAGAAAGTGTAGAGAAATTACTGAAGCTATGGATGAATATACTACAGCAAAACTGACCACACCCTTCAAAGTAGAAATTCCATCTTGATAAGAAAATGAACCAAAGCACTCTTGCACTTCTCACCAGGAATTTTTCATGAATATCAATTCAGTTGTTGAATATTGTGCATCCTACAGTGAAAAGGTGCAAGTTTTAACTATTATTCCAGAGACATTTTCAAATAAAACAATTTTGAACCATGTTCCATCAGTATCAAAGTACATGGTAGACAAATCAAGAAATGTGAGGTCTGTAAAAGGAGTCTTTGGAAGACCAGATCCCTATTATGGCCATCCTGTAGAAGCAGCTCAAGTTCAAATAGTGCAGTCATTTTATCTGGAAAATAAATGGGACTGTTCTCGCCAGAGTGCCAACTAAAAAGACACTGTAATTGTAACAGTTGAAGGTCAAAAAGTTGTGAAAGTGAATAGGTACATGACTCGCAGTATTAAACAAACTTTTGCAATTTATAAGAGCAACTATATGACTTTACACATTGGAAGATCAAAAATTTTATGCACTACAACGTAAGTGGGTAGCTTCACATCCACCTAGAGATGTCTGTTTATGTGTGTACTGCATGAATTTTGAACTTTGTGAGATAACTTTGAAGAACTTACTGGAGCATGTGACATATGACACCTTGGTTGGGTGTGTGAAGTCATTAGCAGTCTGCGACGTAAAGCGAGAGACTTGTTTCTTTCAAGAATGTGGTGACTGCCTTGGAAAGGTACGACTGTCTTTACAGATACTTGGCCAGGAAGATGTAGCAGACAACTCTGCAGAAATTACATATGCCACATGGGAGGAAAATAAACTAATTAAGAAAACTGTTGCCTTTCAGTTTCATTGATGAACTTAGTAAATAGTCAGTGAAAGCAGTAACACACCAGCATCTGAAGAAATAGGAACAATAACACATTGTAGAAGTGAAAGGGTGTGTACAGGTTGAAGAACTATGTTTAATGCTTCACTGTGATTTTGCTGAGAACTGGTCTCTAATTCTCCCACAAGAAGTACAAGGGTATCACTGGAGTGATGACCAGGTTTCAATTTTTAGAGGAGTGACATATTTTCAAAACAAGACCACAATTGTTTCAGTTGTAAGTGATAACACAGGATGCTTTTCTAGCAATGCACAAAGTTCTTCAACTGCAAACAGGGACAGAGAAGATCATCATTATTTCTGACGGTTCTTGCAGTCATTTTAAAAATTGTTACCAGCTGTTTGAATTGAGTAAATCGCTTGTGCCAACTGACTCGGATACAGCGCTACTGGTCAAGGGAAGGTGCCTTGTGATGGTGTAGGAGGCCTGCTGAAGCACCATGCTACAAAACATAATCTTTCCAGACCAAATACTTCTGTGATTCAGAATGCTGAGGATTTTATGAGAGTTGTGAAATCTTACACATCCACAGCCCTAATTCTTTTGTCCACAGAGGAAATTGAAGAGTTCTGTGAGCAGAAAAAAGAAGAATGGTCCAAACAAACTACTCCTGAGAAAGGAATTCAGAAGACACATTTTTGGACTCACAGTGATGGACGAACTCATATTGCACACACTTTAAAGAGCAAGAAAGAAGAAATTCCATTCGTTTGGCCAACACCTCAGAAACAGCAGGATAATATTCAGATTCACAACCTGAGAAGGGAGATGTTTGTGGCATATGACTGTAACTGGTGGATTGCAGAGATTGTAGACATCATTAATGAGTTAAATGAAATTGTAGTGAACTTTATGCTACCACATGGACCAGCTGATGGATATAGGTTTAGAGCTGAAGAACAGCAACAACACCATCAATGCTCACTTTCTGTTCACAATGTTTTGAAGATTGTAAGTCCTCCAGTTCCTATTGGTTCAACAGGAACGAATCACTTTATATCAAAGGAAGATATTGAAGCAGTGGAATACATTTTTAGTTCATTGACTGGCTAATTTCAGTACAAAACAGAGTGCACAGAAGTTGTATAAACTGAAACCTTTAAGTCTTTGGACCTCTCACATACATTTTGGAACCATTTAAAATGCTTGAAAAATGAGTCTCTTACTCATCTTTCAAAACTAAAATTATGTTAAATAAGGCTAGGTTTTGATTTTTTATGAGCCTGTTATGTCATAATGTGGTAATAAAACAGGTTTTATGTAAAGCAAAAATTTCAATTATTTATAAAACCTGTTCAGACTAACTGTGGAAGCTCTCCTTTTCAAGGAATGTAGAACTATATGGTACTAATCAACAGAAAAAAAAATCAAAATTTTATGGATTGGCATTTTTGAAAAAAAAAAAATTCCCATAAATTATAAAAAAAAGTTCAAAACGCTATAATAAAATAACTTTGACAGATAAGTTCAAATGAAGGATTTCTTTGTAATCATGAAGCAATTATCTTTCAAATAAAAAACTTATCTAGAACTGCTACAGAGATACACCCTTTCAAAATTTTTTCCAAAATTTGCATCTTCAAAGTGGAGGTCTGTATCTTGGAGCAGAAATTTTTTTGGAGGAAACAAAAAAATACGTGTTCCTTATTTAGTCCTTCATTTCAACATATCCTAAATTCAATAACATTTGAGACTATGAAGGTAAGATTTTTTCCTAGCCTGCCTGAATTGATACGGACTATGCCTATAGGACTCTTGTAAGAAATCATAAGCTATGGTACAGTTCCATAACTGGCATTTCCAAGAACACAAATGTTTGCACTAAAGAAAGCTACGACTCTGCATCCACTTGGGAACCATTTCACTGCTCTGCAAGTAACTTGGATGTTAAGTCTGGCACCTTTTATCTGTTAATGTATTTCCTGCCATGTTTACGTGGGTTTTTTAGCTAATGGATGTTTGCAGTCGACTGTCTCAGCATCAGGGGATGTACAGCATTCTTACCATTTGGTCTTGACCATTTCAAGAGCAATTTTAGTCATATGAAATTTGATCAAATCCAATTCCAAAAGATATCTGATACTCTGCTCAGTGAAACTCCTATCTCATCTGCAACATCACATTGAAAAGCTGGATCTCCAATTTTTTATCAAGAGATCCTCACCTTCTGTTAGCATTTAGGGTTCCATATCTTGGTTCTGTTATTTCAGCAATGAAACAATCACTAAGCCATTTTACATGTTCTTTCATTTATCCCTGCAGCGTTTCTTTAACTGAATTGTCCTCAGCTGGTGGAAATGAATTTCCTATGAAAGTCGCAGCATAAGTGACATTTGAACTACACGTTTATTGCTATGGAACCGAACCTGGGCTCAGTTTCAAGCTGCAACTCACTTTTTTTAATACTATCCATTTAAAGCTCACTGTTTACATTTTATACTTGCAGGTATTTGGATAAGGTACATTTTGTGATCACTTTTTCGCATCTTTATCCACATGGTTTGATAATACATTCATTAGGTTTGTTTCTACCAGGAACAGCACACTCCATGAATGTGTTAAAGAGGTATAAGGTAGGAGGAAGGGCAGCATTGACCATAAATATTTTATCTGTTTATTGCAGATCAATTTCAACTACTATGTTGCTATTTTCAGTGCTACATGAATGTAAGAATATACTGAGAATCAGCCATTAAAATATAAAGCAAAATCAGATAATAAATACTTCACCTTGTAAACCATAAATTTACATACCAATTATATCCAGGTCAAGATGATACATGGTAAATAAGATCACATGTGGTGCCAGATTGACATTACAGATTATATAGCATCTGTCCATCCCTGAAGGATGATGGTGTAGCGTAGTTGGTTCAGACCTTGCAACATCTGCTATGGCTGAAAAGTCCCACTTGAGAGTGGCAGTCTCTAATGCAGTTTTGGCACTTGAAATGTGAAGGACTTCCACCAGAGGCCACTCTCTCCTTCCGTTTTGCCTTCTTCCTGATGTCTTCTTGCATGCATTCGTTCTCTGCAAGCTCAACCCCATTGCACACAGCTCATCGCCACCTGACACAGTCACCAGATGTATTTTCCCACTGACTTGCATTGATGCAGGCCTTGGTCAGATCTCTCTAGCAGACATCCTTGAAGTGAAGGTTGTAGTGTAACGACGTAAGTTTTTATAACCGATTTTCGTTTGATATATGACCATGTGCAGACTTCGTCACCTACGTCAGTTACAACCCACTTCAAAAATGATTTATATGCTTTTTAAATTGTCATAGAATGGTTCTTGAACAAAACTGTAAAACATCAGTTGAGTCGTATGCAAAGAATTACATCACTTGGGCCAATTGGTTTTCGTAAACTTTTTCGATTTAAATTTCGTTTGTTTCTCCTCAGAAATTATATTGACACACGTTATCTTGATCTAATCGATATCAGAATCACACATTAAATAAACTTTTGAGATTCAAAGTTTTGGTGAACTCTGTCAGAATCACTAATCTTGTCAAATATATTATTAATCCGTTCACATAATTCTTCATAAATAAATCTTCAGAACACGTGTTTCAACTTTAGTAGCATACACTATTTTATTAGCTTCCTACACATACAGATGTGAACTTGACCGTTGAGAGACAGTGACTGACTTTTCAATAAGATTAAGCTCTATATGACGTCATTGTTGTACAAAAAGAGTATAAAAAACTCATTTTTAATTTTTTAGAAGCACGACGCAACAACTCGGTTCCAGGATCTTCTGTTGCTCCTTGGCTGTCGACCCGCGACGTATAGCGGCCAGCAATTTCCTCTCTGGTCGCGGCAACGAAGATGCTGTCTCCGTTCGTTGCGCCGCCCTCTCCGTACGTGAAACACATAAAAAAAATACAAAACTTTTAGATAATTCACATCTATTACAAATAATAAGAAAAACACATAAACAAAACTAAATTAAACTTATAGTCACCTGCAATCTGGGCTGACATTGGTGGATGGGTGACGCTTAATTTCGTCCCACTACAAGGTGCAGTCTTCCTACTGGCCTCACACCCTCCCAAAGTTCTCCATGCAGCACTTTTTTTTGGTATTCGCTTAGGATCCATGTGCCTGACATGTCCCAGCCACCTTAAGATCTTGGTGACTCAGGAGTGCATGAATGCTGGTTGTGCTTGTGAGCTGTAACACTCCAGTGTTGGGTGCTCAATCCTTCCAAGAGGTCTGAAGGATCCTCTAGAGACAACAAAGATGAAAGCTGTTCACTCGGGATTCGTGTTTAGCAAGAGTTGTCCGTGTCTCACAACTATACAAAAGGGGGCTGATAACACAACCGTTATATTCTTGCAATTCAGTATTTAATGTGAGTAGTCCATTGTTTCATATTATTTCAATCCACCAATGATAGCCAATGCTTTTGCAATTCTGTTGGTAATCTCAGTGTCCACAGACAAGTTGCTACATATTGTAGATCCCAAGTAGGTAAAAACATCAACTAGGTGGACAGGATTGCTGTCATTGTTGATGGATGGAAGGTTGGTGGTGCCCTGCACCATGATCTTGGTCTTTTGGAGGTCGATGGTTACGAACAAATTTTCCGCATGCATGTGATAACTTGTTGATTAGATACTGTAGCTCATCCTCTGAGTTTGCTACCAGAGCTGCATCGTCTGCATATAACAACTCACGAATAACAATTGTATTGACTTTGGTCTTGGCCTTGAGACAGGAAATGTTGAAGAGATTTCCATCAGACCTTGTATGTAAATACATTCCCTCCTCACAGTCTTCAAAAGCAAATCTCAGCAGAAGGGAAAAGAAAATGCCAAATAGAGTAGGAGTTAACACCCCCCCCCCCCCCCCCCCCGCTTTACACCACTATTTACAGGGAATGATTCCAATGTTTTCTCATTGAAACATACTGTTGCATTTTCTCATGGAAAGAGACAGTTATTCATAGTAGTTTAGGTGGGCATCCAATCTTCTGCAGCAACTTAAAGAGACCAATTCTGCTCGCTAAATCAAATGCTTTGACGAGGTCAATAAAATCAATATATAGTGGTCTCTGCTGCTCATGGCACTACTCTTGCAGTTGTCGTACATAAAAAATCATGTCCACAATTGATCGGCCAGATCTGAAGCCGCATTGAGATTCTTGGTAGATTCTGGATGCTAGGAATTGCAGTCATGTTAGGATGACTCTTCTCAGCTACACTCAACAGTGAAATGCCTTGATAATTGTTGCAATCACTTCTGTCTCCCTTCCGCTTATACAAAGTAACAATCTTCAAATTTTGCACACTTGGAGGGATGTAGCCTTCTTCCCAGATGGTTGTGAGAGGTGAATGTAGGTGCTGTAGAAAGACAGGCTTGTTATATTTAATTATCTCTGCAGGGATCTCATATTCATCTGGAGCCTTTCCAATAGCTAGGCTATCTATCGCTCTGCCACGTTCTTCCATAGTGGGCACTGCATCAAGCTCTTGTTTGATGGCATCAGGTGCATCCTTTCTTACTTCATTTTCAACTGCATACAGCTTGAGGTAGTGTTCAAACCAGCACTCCACCTGCTTGCCTTCATCAGTTATAACTTCTCCTGTTTTTCTGACAAGTGGACCTTGGACCTGCTTTCTTAATACCATTGTACATTGCCTTAATGTCCCCAGAACCAGCAACTTTCTGTATATCTGCACATAAGTTTCACCAGTAGTTATTTGCGCATCTCCTAGATGTTTGTTGCGCCCTGTTCTTTGCTTCTTGCCAGTCATCCTGAGTTCTTCCATTTGGGTTACTTTTATAAGCAGGTAGGGTTTTCTGTTTTGCCTCAATGACTGATTCATCTCCTCCAAATTTTGCTCATACCAGTTCTTTTTTCTATTCTCTTTCATTTGATAGGCCAATACTGATGAGTTGTGGACGATGCCAGAAAGTTGTGCCCATTTGTTATCAATATTCCTTTCTGTTTGTCCATTTCTTGATAAATCACTGTCAAAACTACTGGAAAATTATTCTTTTTGTTGTGGCCTATGAACATGATACGTGTTGGTCTGCAGTTGATCTCTCTGTTTAGCGTGGTGATATTTCTTAGGAGTGAACCTCAGTCTGCTTGCCACCAAAGCATCTTCAGTGTTGCAGTCAGCACTATGATAGCTGCATGTCAGTAGGATATTTTTTTAGGTCTGTATGCGTA
Organism: Schistocerca serialis cubense; assembly: GCF_023864345.2. Classification (NCBI taxonomy): domain Eukaryota; kingdom Metazoa; phylum Arthropoda; class Insecta; order Orthoptera; family Acrididae; genus Schistocerca; species Schistocerca serialis. Next base: position 685,397,969 of record NC_064638.1, on the reverse strand, counting down.
GCTATGACAAAATCAAGTTGGTGCCTGTGATGAGAGTGGGGGTGTCTCCAGGACACCTTGTGTCGATCTTTAGCCTGGAAATATGTGTTTGTGATACACAGACCATGAAAGCAGCATACTTCTAGCAGTCTTTGGCCATTATTGTTTATTCTTCCCACTCCATGATAATCCAGGCAAGTCAGCCACATGTCACTGTCTGACCCAACTTGAGCATTAAAGTCGCCTAGAATATATAGTGACTCTGAGCCAGGTACTTTGGCTATTCTGTCACTGAGTAAATCACAAAACAGATCCTTCTCTTCTACGCTGGATGATTCATGGTAAATAAAATCACATATGGTACCACATTGACATTACAGATAACAAACAAACTGAGCTTGCTGTTTACATTTCCATGCAAATATCTCAGAATGTGATGTCAACAGTAACCTGTGTCCTCTTTATTACTGTAACTTGTACATTACTTTTTTTCCAAAGTTATTTAAAAAAATCTAGTATGTTTACATAAAATTACAATGGCATCCTTAAATACCAAAATACACTCCTGGAAATTGAAATAAGAACACCGTGAATTCATTGTCCCTGGAAGGGGAAATTTTATTGACACATTTCTGGAGTCAGATACATCACATGATCACACTGACAGAACCACAGGCACATAGACACAGGCAACAGAGCATGCACAATGTCGGCACTAGTACAGTGTATATCCACCTTTCGCAGCAATGCAGGCTGCTATTCTCCCATGGAGACGATCATAGAGATGCTGGATGCAGTCCTGTGGAACGGCTTGCCATGCCATTTCCACCTGGCGCCTCAGTTGGACCAGCGTTCGTGCTGGACGTGCAGACCGTGTGAGACGACGCTTCATCCAGTCCCAAACATGCTCAATGGGGGACAGATCCGGAGATCTTGCTGGCCAGGGTAGTTGACTTACACCTTCTAGAGCATTCGGTTGCACGGGATACATGCGGACGTGCATTGTCCTGTTGGAACAGCAAGTACCCTTGCCGGTCTAGGAATGGTAGAACGATGGGTTCGATGACGGTTTGGATGTACCGTGCACTATTCAGTGTCCCCTCGATGATCACCAGTGGTGTACGGGCAGTGTAGGAGATCGCTCCCCACACCATGATGCCGGGTGTTGGCCCTGTGTGCCTCGGTCGTATGCAGTCCTGATTGTGGCGTTCACCTGCACGGCGCCAAACACGCATACGACCATCATTGGCACCAAGGCAGAAGCGACTCTCATCGCTGAAGACGACACGTCTCCATTCGTCCCTCGATTCACGCCTGTCGCGACACCACTGGAGGCGGGCTGCACGATGTTGGGGTGTGAGCGGAAGACGGCCTAACGGTATGCGGGACCGTAGCCCAGCTTCATGGAGACGGTTGCGAATGGTCCTCGCCGATACCCCAGGAGCAACAGTGTCCCTAATTTTCTGGGAAGTGGCGGTGCGGTCCCCTACGGCACTGCGTAGGATCCTACGGTCTTGGCGTGCATCCGTGCGTCGCTGCGGTCCGGTCCCAGGTCGACGGGCACGTGCACCTTCCGCCGACCACTGGCGACAACATCGATGTACTGTGGAGACCTCATGCCCCACGTGTTGAGCAATTCGGCGGTACGTCCACCCGGCCTCCCGCATGCCCACTATACACCCTCGCTCAAAGTCCGTCAACTGCACATACGGTTCACGTCCACGCTGTCGCGGCATGCTACCAGTGTTAAAGACTGCGATGGAGCTCCGTATGCCACGGCAAACTGGCTGACACTGACGGCGGCGGTGCACAAATGCTGCGCAGCTAGCGCCATTCGGCGGCCAACACCGCGGTTCCTGGTGTGTCCGCTGTGCCGTGCGTGTGATCATTGCTTGTACAGCCCTCTCGCAGTGTCCGGAGCAAGTATGGTGGGTCTGACACACCGGTGTCAATGTGTTCTTTTTTCCATTTCCAGGAGTGTACATTTGGTAATTATGATGAAACCACAAGAAAATAGTCATACATTATGGATACATATCACACACTGTGTGCATAATTATTATCCCTTCCAACTTTGCTTACACTACAAAAAGTAACTTACATGGTTGTCAAATATGAACCAGTGTTACAACCTCTGGCAGTACAACATATAAACTGAGTTACAAAAACTTACCATTGAACATGTGGGATTTGAAAAATCAAATTTTGCTGGCATCTTGGTGACATTGGGCATGATCCTCCTGATCTGACCTCGCAAACTGAAGCTGTTGCATACAGAGAATAAGGGAAGATTTTTGGATCTCCTTGAGGAAATGGAGATATTTTGCTGTCAGAAATCTCCCTATCCCACCATGCTCAATGACTAGGTGGCAATGGGAAGAACCCAGTTCTGGAAGCACTGCAAATCCACATAGTTAACAAAAATAAGTGGTTTTCAGAGGTTCAAAGGACATGCAACATGGCTTTATGTAGTGATGTACTATGGTTCATTAAGTGGGGACAAAATTCATAGCTCATGAAACAAGCCATTTTTCCAGTAGGCACTGACAGTGTATGCATCTTTGTTATTATTAACACCAAACCAAGTCACTCATGTTTCCATAATAAAAACTAGTAAGTTTCTATATTTTTTACTGCCTTGATATTGTAACCCTGGTTCAGACTTGACAACCACGTAAGTTACTTTTCATAATGTAAGCAAAGTTGGAAGAAATCATTATGCACTCAGTGTGACATGTATCCATAATGTATAACTTGTTTTTTTAATATTAGTAGTGATTGTAGTTTTTATACAATAACAAGTGTTATTGTTATTTCAATTTGCGACACTGACAAGTGGATTCTTCCTTTAAGTTCTAACAAAATTACCAAATGTATGCTAGTATTCAAAGATGCCACTGTAATGTTATCTAAAGCTACGCAATTTTATTTTCCAAATATTAAAAAAAAATTAGTATACAAGCAACAGTAACAAACAGGGTGCTAGTTTCTACTGACATCACATACCATGTATTGCTTCAAGAATTTCAGAGTAAATTCTAGAACCACTCAGCCTTCCACTGTTTTGAATACCCGATATTTTAGAGGTGAGTGGGAGAAACGAATACACCCTGCTGTGCATCGCCTGTTTGTATAGAGAGAGAGAGAGAGAGAGAGAGAGAGAGAGAGAGAGAGAGAGAGAGAGAGAGAGATGGACCTGGCAGCTGAATGGCGGCAGACAAGTACCTGCTGTACGGTCCACAGAGTCTCCATGTACGGATCAAGAAGAACAAGGAAACTTTATGTAGTATTCTGAGCTCTTAAGTGCCTCTTTTGATTGTAAAAAGACTAATGAACAATTGAATATAGATTTCTATGTTCATTCATGTATTGGACTCGTTTGACACCACAGACCTCTGAATTACTTCAAATCTTGGCTATGAACGAAGCAAGACACATGTATGCTGTTTGAATACGTGTAAATGAGTAATGTTTAAGGAATAAGTTAGCTTGCAGAAGTTATTGCCTGTGAAAGTTGAAAATATATAGTGACTGAACTGAGAAGTATTTTACGAGTATCAAAATTATTTCAAGGATAGAGAAGTGTTGTTGTTGTTGTTGTGGCCTTCAGTCCTGAGACTGGTTTGATCCAGCTCTCCGTCCTACTCTATTCTGTGCAAGCTTCTTCATCTCTGCAACCTACATCCTTCTGAATCTGCATAGTGTATTCATCTCTTGGTCTCCCTCTACGATTTTTACCCTCCACGCTGCCCTCCAATACTAAACTGGTGATCCCTTGATGCCTCAGAACATGTCCTACCAACCGATCCCTTCTTCTAGTCAAGTTGTGCCACAAACTTCTCTTCTCCCCAGTCCTATTCAATACTTCTTCATTAGTTATGTGATCTACCCATCTAATCTTCAGCACTCTTCTGTAGCACCACATTTCGAAAGCTTCTATTCTCTTCTTGTCCAAACTATTTATCATCCATGTTTCGCTTCCATACATGGCTACACTCCATACAAATACTTTCAGAAACGACTTCCTGACACTTAAATCTATACTCGATGTTAACAAATTTCTCTTCTTCAGAAATGCTTTCCTTGCCATTGCCAGTCTACATTTTATATCCTCTCTACTTTGGCCATCATCAGTTATTTTGCTCCCCAAATAGCAGAACTCCTTTACTACTTTAAGTGTCTCATTTCCTAATCTAATTCCCTCAGCACCTGACTTAATTTGACTACATTCCATTTTGCTTTTGTTGATGTTCATCTTATATCCTCCTTTCAAGACACTATCCATTCCATTCAACTGCTCTTCCAAGTCCTTTGCTGTCTCTGACAGAATTACAATGTCATCAGCGAACCTCAAAGTTTTTATTTCTTCTCCATGGATTTTAATACCTACTCCGAATTTTTCTTTTGTTTCCTTTACTGCTTGCTCAATATACAGATTGATCAACATCGGAGAGAGGCTACAACCCTGTCTCACTCCCTTCCCATCCACTGCTTCCCTTTGATGTTCCTCGACTCTTATAACTGCCATCTGGTTTCTGTACAAATTGTAAATAGCCTTTCGCTCCCTGTATTTTACCCCTGCCACGTTCAGAATTTGAAAGAGAGTATTCCAGTCAACTTTGTCAAAGGCTTTCTCTAAGTCTACAAATGCTAGAAATGTAGGTTTGCCTTTCCTTAATCTAGCTTCTAAGATAAGTCGTAGGGTCAGTATTGCCTCACGTGTTCCAATATTTCTATGGAATCCAAACTGATCTTCCCTGAGGTTGGCTTCTACTAGTTTTTCCATTCATCTGTAAAGAACTCGTGTTAGTATTTCGCAACCGTGACTTATTAAACTGATAGTTCAGTAATTTTCACATCTATCAACACCTGCTTTCTTTGGGATTGGAATTATTATATTCTTCTTGAAGTCTGAGGGTATTTCACCTGTCTCATACATCTTGCTCACCAGATGGTAGAATTTTGTCAGGACTGGCTCTCCCAAGGCTGTCAGTAGTTCTAATGGAATGTTGTCTACTCCCGGAGCTTTGTTGCGACTCAGGTCTTTCAGTGCTCTGTCAAACTCTTCCAGCAGTATCATATCTCCCATTTCATCTTCATCTACATCCTCTTCCATTTCCATAATATTGTCCTCAAGAACATTGGCCTTGTATAGACCCTCTATATACTCCTTCCACCTTTCTGCTTTCCCTTCTTTGCTTAGAACTGGGTTTCCATCTGAGCTCTTGATAATCATACAAGTGGTTCTCTTTTCTCCAAAGGTCTCTTTAATTTTCCTGTAGGCAGTATCTATCTTACCTCTAGTGAGATAAGCCTCTACATCCTTACATTTGTCCTCTAGCCATGCCTGCTTAGCCATTTTGCACTTCCTGTCGATCTCATTTTTGAGACGTTTGTATTCCTTTTTGCCTTCTTCATTTACTGCATTTTTATATTTTCTCCTTTCATCAATTAAATTCAATATTTCTTCTGTTACCCAAGGATTTCTACTAGCCCTCGTCTTTTTACCTACTTGATCCTCTGCTGCCTTCACCACTTCAGCCCTCAGAGCTACCCATTCTTCTTCTACTGTATTTCTTTGCCCCATTCCTGTCAATTGTTCCCTTATGCTCTCCCTGAAATTCTGTACAACCTCTGGTTTAATCAGTTTATCCAGGTCCCATTTCCTTAAATTCCCACCTTTTTGAAGTATTTTAATAAATTTCATTAGCCATCTATAGTCTTCAGAGAAGAAGCTTTTGTGAGATTGACATAGCTGATTACCCAGAGAAGAGGATCAGCTACACACAATGTGTAAGTTAACTGACTTGAGAGATGTGTGTGCCTTGCAACCCAATACCACACTGTGTCTTGTTGCCTGAAAAAAGTTAGTTACTACTGACATCACATACCGAGCTTAGCTACATAGAAAAGCTAGGAGGAAGCTAGTTTAACTGTTTGTTATTTGTAACGTCAATATGGTACCGCAAGTGATTTTATTTGTGATGAGTCATAATGACTTGGATGAAATTGGTATGTAAATTTATGTTTTACAAGCTGATGTATTCATGATCTGATTTTAATTTATATTTTAGTGCCTGATTCTCATTATGTTCTCATATTCATGCAGCACTGAAGAAAGCTACACAGCAGCTGAAATTGGTCTGCAATAAACAGATTAAAAACTTGCAACTGATGCTGCCCTTCCTCTTATCTTGGATATTAACACTACACTGTAATAGAAGAATGAAATGAAACTTAAGACAGAAAACTGTGTAAGTGCTTTCCCATAATGAAATTTTCACTTTTCTGCAGAGTGTGAGCTGAAATGAAACATCCTGCCAGATTAAAACTGGGTGCCGGACCGAAAGTCAAACTTGGGACCTTTGCCTTTCACAGACAATTGCTTTGCCTACTGAGCAACCCAAGCACGACTCATGGACCATGACCCATCCTCACAGTTTCAATCCTGCCAGTACCTTGCCGCCTACCTTCCAACCTTCACAGAATCTCTCCTGCAAACCTTGCAGAACTACCACTCTTGGAAGAAAGGATACTGCAGAGACATGGCTTAGCCTCAACCGGGAGCACATTTCCAGAATGAAATTTTCACTCTGCAGTGGAGTGTGCTTTGATATGAAACTTCTTGAAGATTAAAACTGTGTGCTGAACTGAGACTCAAACTTGGTACCTTTTCCTTCGCAGGAGAGCTTCTGTGAAGTTTGGAAGGCAGGAGGCAAGGTACTGACAGAACTGAAGCTGTGATGATGGGTCGAGAGTTCTGCTTGGCTAGCTCAGTTGGTAGAGCACTTGCCCATGAAGGCTATGGTCCAGAGTTCGAGTTCAGTGCAGCATACAGTTTTGTAAAAGTGCTACTTCACTGTTGAAACTGCTCTCCAAAATTTATTGACTCTTTATACGAATACCAGAAATTTCATAAGGCCACAGATCAATATCAACTTGATGTGCAGAACCAGTTTCTTGAACTTTCATTCAAGAACAACTATTGAGTTTGAGGCAAAAACAGATAGCCCAGAAAGTTCCTCTCTGTTAGAAACATGATTCTTAGGTTTACTGATCCAGAAAAACCTAAAATGGCAAACACTAATCAGTAAACTCCAGTAAAGCAAATCAAGTACGTTATACTTAATGCACTCATTCACATACAGTAAATGCCAGGATTGATTACATTGTATACTATGTTTGGTTTCACAGTTTGAGTGGACCTTCCACCTTACTCATGCATCCTCCTTATACAGCAGCAGAACAAGGGGGGGGGGGGGCGGAGGGGAGGGGGCACGTGAGTGTGTTGTCTAATTTTAACAGAGGCCTTGTTGGCCGAAAGCTTATTTTTGTGACAGTCTTTCTTGTTGTGCCTATCTGCAACTCAGCATCTCTGCTATATGGTGGGCAGCAACTACCCTTTCCACAATATTGTTAAATGCTCTACAAAAATGATTGTGGTTGAGTAAAGATTTTTACTTCTGTTTTCATAAAAATAGCAATTGCTGATTTACAATATTATGTCCTGAAACTACAACTAAATCTTCCTTTTTGTTTATGATTGCAGTGTCTTATCACTGTGTAACACACAATCCCCAATATACTTTTACAGCTGTATATGTTCTGAAAGTAATCTTCTGTTGCTACGAGTTTAGTCTCCACTATTTCTAAGAAATTTTGCATGTCTTGTCTGCTGAGGTGGCATCTACGGTTAAGCCAGTTTTAATGAGTGTACTACTCTATGATATTAGTACATCTGCTAATACAGAGCTGTGGAGCGGGAAACTAAAGTAAACATATTTTGCATCTCTAGCTAGTTTCTGATGATGGCACTATAAAATGAATACAGCAGTGAAGAACTGTGTATCCTTTCTATAACACAGTATAATAACTCAATCAATGTAACTTACATTAGCAGCTCCTCAAGAATGAAACGAGTTTTGTCAGATATAATATTCTGTGTGGTGTGTGCAAGGCAAGTACTTTAGATGAAGTTATGTTTAGTGTGAAAACAAATCCAATACATATTACTATTGCTATTACAGCACTAGGTACTGCAGCTATCAACATAAACATAACGTAGAGAGAATGTTGTACTTGGGTTAAGGAGTTCAGGTACCATCAGGATCATGCTCCTTTGACTAAAGAGCTGTAAGACTGTTATCCAGATGACTTTGGTTAAAGAGCTGCGAGACAGTTACCCAGATAACTATCAAATTGTTTAACAATGGACAGTGAAACATTTGATACATTATTGGATATCATAAAGTGCTATGGCCATCAGTTTTACCCTCGTCAACTTCATCAGTGTCTTCTTGGTCAGTGCTATTTTCATTGTCCTTACAGTCAACGAGAACTTTATCCAGACCAACAGAAAGATTCATGTAAAAACAGTTGACACTTGGCAACACTTGATTCACAGTAAATAAAATCACACTGTTGTAATACAGAGTTAGTACATAAATATCATTGAGAGACCTGTCACTAAATTTATATACAATTATTTTTTCCAACTTTGGAAAAAAATGTTTTGCAAAATGTAACCAACTTATATAATCCTCAGTCTTTAAATTCATATTTATATAGTCTTTAGATCTCATTTTCCACAAGCACTATTGCCGTTGGTATGTACTTACAAACTCCATCACAAAGTCCTTGGTCCTGCAACAAGAATCCACTATGATCACATTGTGTGCTGTAGGTTACTCACAAGAACCTGTGGGGGACTACACAATAGCCTATGCCACATTCTGCTGCATTCCTGCCCATCTAAATGCAGGTATCTCTGGAATGCAGATGTCTGACTTGCAGCCTAACTGCACACCTGCCTGCCTTGTGAGGCTGCATTCACACGGGAACTCTTGTACATGGAACTGTGGGGTCTGAGCCATATCATTCAATTAGGATGACTGTGTGAGGGACCATAAACACAGTCAAACTCACTTCTATCTGCATTTCTCTGAAATGTTACACCCTTCAATATCACAAGCAAATGCTCCATATAATCTTTGCCAACTTTGGTACTTGAGAGAACACAAAAACGTTATTCCTCACACCAATCAGTCAACATCTCTAACTAGGTTAAGATATTCTGAAGTATTGGCTTGAAATGAAGCCCACTTTTTGCTATAACATTTCCATATTATTCTCCCCAATATCACTGCAACTGTCTCTACTACAGCAGTGACCCCATATACCTATTCCAGTTGTGTGGCCAATACATGTTGCCTCAGGGTCCTATAAAATTCTTTTTTAATCTCCGAGTAATCTAATTTCCTCTAAATACTTCCACTCTCGTTTACCTTCCAGGTGCAACTGTGATTTCTAAAAGTACCACCCATTGCCCATTATTTGTATCGATGTCCTCTGTAGCCATTATTTAACTCTAATTTCATTTTGTAGATTCTGTACTCAAATAGAAAGCTTATATAACAATCCTCTACTGAGCATAATGCAACTCAAAAAAACTGATGAAGTTGTGTGCTGTTTGATCTGCCAGCTTAGCTTAACCAATCCAGCCTGTAGTTTTTAATATTTCATTTCAGAAATAAAGAAAGAAAGAAGAACAGAGTTTAGCATCCTGCCAAGGTCATTAGATAAGAGGCTGGATTTGGACAAGAAAGGGAACTAACTTTTCCAAAGGACTGGTACAAAATTTGTCTTAAGAGATTTAGGAGAAACACTGAAAAACTAAATCTGAATGGTTAGATGGTAATTTGAACCCTGCTTCTTGTCCCCTGAAAGTCTAGTGTCTTAACCACTGTGCCCTGTTGCTTGGTTCAGAAACACAGTCTAACCTTTACTACCTGGATCACTATGAAACAAGATGTCAACTGCAGCTAAGAATGCAGGGAGGAAACATAAATACTTTTACAGATAATACACTGCTGACCATTAAAATTCCAGCAACATAATGACAGCATGTAATAAATGCCTAACTGGTATGAAGTGTACTGTATTCTTGGATATGCAAATGATAAGCACTTCAGCAGAACACACAAGTAGGCAAGTGTAAAGGCATCTATATTTTGCACACAAGAAAAGATTACACAGTGAGGTTATCATTCAGAAATAACATCTCAATATTAGTTATCTCTGAGAAGTTCAGGAGAGGAGAAAGAAATTAGTGTTTAACGTCCTGTTGACAAAGAGGTCATTACAGACAGAGCACAATCTCATGTTAGGAAAGGATGGGGAAGGAAATTGGCCATGCCATTTCAAAAGAGCCTTCCCGGCATTTGCATGAAGCAATTTAGGGAAATCATGGAAAACCTAAATCAGGATAGTCAGATGCAAGTTTGAACCATCGTCCTCCCAAATGTGAGTCCAGTGTGCTAACCACTGCGCCATCTCACTCAGTGTGAGAAGTTCCGGTTAGGAGAAATATGTGGCACCAAATGTTAGAACTCAACAGAGGCATTACCATGGGCAGCAAAGACTGTGATTTATCATTCCGTGATATTATTATCCCATTGATCAGGATCCCAAAATTGTCCAGCACATATGGAGTTGATGAATTCTACACACTATACAGGATCTCAACGACTACCACCTGAGAAGACAGACATATTGTTCATTCAATCATGCAGGATTGTGCAAGCCACATCACACACCATAAGTCAGAAAATGTGATTGTTTGAAGAAAGACAAGTTTTCAAACAGGCAATGTAACAAGCAGCTGTCATTGTTGTGACTTCCCTTGCTGCAGTAAGAGGCTGAAGCATGTCAGTAGTGGGCACCCAGAAACAATGGACACACAAGTAGCACCCCATCATCTTTTCAGATGAGTCCTGATTCTGCATACAGTATCATGCTGGAGGGATCCATGAGTGGAGCTCCTAGGAGAATGAATGTTGCCAGACTGCATTTGCTATATTCATATGTGCCCAGACTCTCATGTGATGGTAAGAAATGCCACAGTGTTAGCAGAGCTGATCATTTGTACAGCAGGCATTACATTTATGACATTTTGAGGCTGGTGGCTGTGTCATATCTTTTAAGACCAGGACTACAAGATCACATTTTGTCCTTGCTAACCTGATCTACCTCTGATCTACCTCAATACAGAGGGTGTTTGACTGTTGCTCTGTTCAGTTAGTTTTCCAGATCTCCCAGCCACTGAAAACATGTGGTCATGGGTTGCCAAAAGATTCACATGGCACCACGACAATTGATGAACTGGGATGCGGACTTGAAGCAGCATCCAATGACATTCCCATATCTTTTGCCTAAGCTCAGTCTGACTTGGTGTCCACCCAGGTTACAGCCACTGTTGTTGCCTGAGGCAGCAGCTCTGGGCACTAATTTTTGCACCCTGTATACCCTCAATTCACCTAAAAAATTTATCATGTATTTTCCTAACTGTGTTGTACTGCTCAATATGTAAATTTTCATCTTTTGCTAGCCTTCTTGACGTTGCAATTTTAATGACCAGAAATATATATGGAATTTGCAGACTAACAAAAGCTGCAAGGGAGCGCAGAAAACTTTGAATAGATAAATGTAATGCTACGAAAAGTTCATATAAAGCTAAAGATGAAATCAGTGGCTGCAGGGGTGTCTCATTGTAGGTGCTGGATATATGAGGTGTGATAAATGCTGAATGAATTTGTTTAGCAGCAACTGCTGATTGTTAGGAATGTATAGGGACTGCGCCTGTTGTGTACAGATTCAGGGGGAATTGGCCACCGTCCGTAAACAGCCGGAAGGTATGTTGGCCGTGGTCAACAGGCTCCAGGCTGTTGCCTTGGACCGCGGTGACATTGGGACACCCGGGGCGAATGCCTTGGTGCCTCTGGAACCTGTAGCATTACCTGGAATCTCTGCTGCCACTGCGCCCTCGGATTTGGACATCCCCGCCAGTCGACACTTGCCTGACAATGACTGGTGAACTGTGGCGAGAGTCGTGAATCCCTGGGCGGAAGGCGAAAGTAGGTGCTAGCGGCAAGGCTGTACCCTCACGCCTCCGTAACAGGTTTGAGGTGCTGCCCACTGCTGGGGCAGAGGGTGCAGAGGGTGGGACTAGTTGTCATTGGTAGCTCCAATGTTAGGCGGGTGATGGAGCCCCTTAGAGATATGCCAGCTAAGGACAGGAAGAGAGCCAATGTCCACTCCGTGTGCATACCGGGGGCAAGACGGGAAAGGATCCTTCCAGGTGCCATGAAGGGTACAGGGTGCAGCCAACTGTGGCACTAATAATGTGTATTGATGTGGATTGGAAGAGATTCTCTCTGGTTTCCGGCGGCTATCTGGGTTGGTGAAGACTGCCAGTCTTGCTAGTGGGATGAAGGCAAAGCTCACCATCTGCAGCATCATTGACAGGACCGATTCCAGACCTTTGGTACAGAGCCGAGTGGAAGGTCTGAATCAGAGGCTCAGAAGCTTCTCCGACTGTGTACGCTGCAGATTCCTCGACTTGCGCCATAGGTTGGCGGGGTTTCGTGTTCCGTTAAATAGGTCAGGTGTCCACTACACACAGGAGGTGGCTACATGGGCAGCAGGGGCTATGTGGCATGGACTGGGTGGTTTTTTAGGTTAGACAGTCTTGGGGAAGATCAAAAAGGGCTCCAGTCTCAAAGGGTACAGGGGAAAGAAACAATGAGAATCGAGCAGGCAACAGTCAGTATTGTAGTTGTAAATTGCTGTAGCTGTGTTGGAAAAGTGCCAGAGCTTCAAGCACTATAGAATGCACTGAAGCTGAAATCGTTATAGGAACAGAAAGTTGGCTAAAGCTGGAGATAAATTCTGTTGAAATTTTTACAGAGGCGCAAACTGTGTTCAGAAAGGATAGATTAAATAAATTAGGTGGTGGTGTGTTTGTGTCTGTTGGTAGTAGTTTATCTTGTAGTAAAGTTGAAATAGATAGTTCCTGTGAATTACTATGGGTAGAGGTTATACTCAAAAGCCGTACAGAAATAATAATTGGGTCCTTCCACCGATCCCCTGACTCAGATGTTATAACAGCTGGACGCTTCAAAGAAAACTTGAACCTCATTACAAATAAGTATCCCACTCATACAGTTATAATTGGTGGAGACTTCAATCTACCCTCGATTTGTTGGGGAAATACATGTTCAGAGCCAGTGGTAGACAGAAAACATCTTCTGAAATTGTACTAAATGCTTTCTCAGAGAATTACTTTGAACAATTAGTTCACGAGCCCACACGAATTGTAAATGGTTGCGAAAACACACTTGACCTCTTGGCCACAAATAATCCTGATCTAGAGAATGTCATGACGGATACAGGGATTAGTGAACACAAGGTCATAGTAGCGAGACTCAAAATCATATCAACCAAAACCACAAAACATTAAATGCAAAATGTATCTATTTAAAATAGCAGATAAAAATTCGTTTGATGCCTTTCTAAGAGAGAGTCTCCATTCCTTCCAAGCTAATTACTGAAGTGTAGACCAGATATGGCTCAAATTCAAAGATACAGTATCGACAGCAATAGATACATTCATACCACATAAGTTAATAAGAGATGGGACTGATCAACCATGGTACACAAAAACACGTCAGAACACTGCTGCAGAAGCAATGAAAAAAGCAGGCCAAATTCAAAAGAACGCACAATCCCCAAGACTGGCTAAGTTTCACGGAAGCTTGAAATTTAGTGTGGACGTCAATGCGAGATGCTTTTAATAGTTTCCACAATGAAATATTGTCTCAAAATACGGTCGTAAACCCAAAGAGATTCTGGTCATTTGAAAAGTACACTAGTGGCAAAAAACAGTCAATACAGTCACTGCGCAATAGCAATGGAAATGTTACCAATGATGCTGCCACTAAAGCGGAGTTACTAAATACAGTTTTCCATAATTCCTTCATGAAAGAAGATGAAGTAAATATTCCAGAATTCGAAACCAGAACAGCTGTTAGCATGAGGACATAAAAGTAGATATCTTACGTGTTACCAAACAACTCAAATCACTTAAAAAAGGCAAGTCTTCCAGTCCAGATGGTATACCAATCAGGTTCCTCTCAGAGTATGCAGACACAATAGCGCTTTCATAGTAATCATATACAACCACTCACTCGACGAAAGGTCTGTTTCTAAAGACTGGAAAGTAGCACAGGTCACACCAATATTCCAGAAAGAAAACAGGAGTAACCCATTGAATTAGAGACCCATATCACTGACCTCCATTTACAGTAGGATTTGGAACATATACTGTACTCAAACATTATGAATCACCTCGAAGAAAATGACTTATTGATACATAAGCAACATGGATTAAGAAAATATTGTTCTTGTACGACACAGCTAGCCCTTTATTCCCACAAGTGCTGTTGACAAGGGATCTCAGATCGATTCCAAATTCCTAGATTTCCAGAAGGCTGTTGATACCATTCCTCACAAGCAACTATTAATCGAATTGCATGCATATGGAGTATTGTCTCAGTTGTGTGACTGGATTCATGATTTCCTCTCAGAGAGGTCACAGTTCGTAGTGATAGACGGTAAATCATCGAGTAAAACAGAAGTGATATCTGGCATTCTGCAAGGTAGTGTCATAGGCCCTCTGCTGTTCCTGATTTATATAAATGATCTAGGTGATAAATCTGAGCAGCCCCCTTACATTGTTTGCAGATGACGCTCTAATTTACCGTCTAGTAAAATCATCAGACAATCAATTCCAATTACAAAATGATCTAGAGAGAATTTCCGTATGGTTTGAAAAGTGGCAATTAGCACTAAACAAAGAAAAGTGCAAGGTCCTCCACAAGGATACGAAAAGAAATCCGATACATTTTGGGTACACGATAAAGCGTACAAATCTAAGGGCTGACAATTCGACTAAATAATTTATCGTCAGTGAAGCATTTTAAGTGATAATTCACAAATGAGATGAGCATGTGCGAAATTTGTTCTCAGACTTTTGAGTAATGAATGGAAGGAAAACCATGTGTCAGTCTGCACAGAGTTGAAAGTTTGTCTTCATTTAGATCTGGACTTCATGTCCAAAACTGTAACTGGAGATGAAACATAGGTCTATTGGGTATGAGACAAAAATTCAGATTTCGCATAGCAAAATCAGAGAGTCCCCTCACCTTAAATAAGGCACATCTGTCAAAATAAAACATCAAAGTCAAGCTCATCCCCCCCCCCCCCCCCCCCCCCTGCTGGAATTGAAGGCATAGTGTGAACACTGCTGGAATTGAAGGCATAGTGTGAACAGAGTTCATTCCCAGGAGAACAACTGTAAATGTTAAATTTCACACGGGTGTACTGCAACATTTGCAAAACAAATTACGACAGAAGAGACAAGAAAATGGGCCAACGGTTTCCTTCTCCACCATGACAACATGCTGCGTTACACCTCACTTTTGATTCATGATTTTTTGGTTGGAAAAAGTTTTCCTGTCTGTCCACAACTACCTTACAATCAAATTTAGCACCATGCACAGGTTCTTCCCAAAAATGTGCCATGGCAGAGTGGCTGAATGCCCTTACAAAAGGAGCCTTCCATAAATGCTTCCAGTCATGGATTTTCAACATTGGGTAAGTGCATTGCTAGCTAAGGACTCTACTTTGAAGGTGCTAAAATAAAATTCGATGCAAGTTTATTACTTTTGTTTCTAGTAAAACTTTCACTATATTTTTTATCCCAAATTGTGAATAGTGTAGTCATAAACTTCATTAACACATCTGCATGAGGGAACAAGAGAAAGAGAGGTCAAATCAGAATCAATAATGTAGATGTAAGGTCAACACTGACTTCAAAGTGACAAAATGAGGGCAAATGGTGACAAATTTTACGGGGCAGGAGTGTTAGAAAATTGATATCATGCTGCCTTCTGGAAGGTAAGTAGGTGTAAGTTTAACACAACTCTAGAAATCAACACAACTTAATTGCAGAGGAATGGGGAAAAGCACTTCTAAATTGTGCCTCCTCACATGTAGTTAGATTAGCTGTCAGTTATGTATTAGCGGTTTTACTGTACATTATTAGAAAGAGTGAATACAATTCTCAACATTGTAGCTCCAAATCTTTTTTAAAACGTTTTCAATAATACTTTACGTCATTTACATGTCTCTCGTAGATGCTGCTATGTCACTATGTCAGTATTCTCCATAATTTTTTTTATTTACTTTTTTTTTAATGCTGTGATCCATCTCACAAGCATTCATTATAATAATTGCAACACAACATACAGGTCCATTGATTTATACCCTCTCACCCCAGAGAGAGAGGATTGTGTGTGGGGGGGGGGGGGGGGGGGGGGGCATGATTCTGGCAAGTTTTAGTGGAATGAAATAATACAACGAAAAGTTTTACTTCTTATTTCTTAACTCTTGCTTGGTGTCAGATTTTCTTGGATGCCAAGGCTCTTTCCACTGTAAGTAAACAGTTTTAATATTGACGTAGGCTTCTCTTCCTCCAGATACGTCTTTATTATAACTGGACCAAATATTTATATCACATCATGGTTCATTGCACAATAATCTGAAATTTTTGCAACAGGATCAAAAAGTATACCATGTACAAAATATGTGATTTTGGGTGTTGTATTTCAATTTTATTACAAAAATATAAATTTGGCAACAATGCTACCTCTCAACCAATCTACATGTCTATTGTTGTAACCAATTCATAGAAGATACATACAAGTGCATTGCTGGAACAAATTCACAGTTACGAATTGCGTTTTGTTGAAGTAAGACATGGTATTCTATTTTAATCATAATGGACAATGATACACACTTTGAAGGCGGCTACAGTCTCAAGCAGGCTTTAGCAAGTAGATGTAAGAGCTAGACAACAAATCAATTTTTGGAAATCTGGATGAGACTGATGCTGATGTAGATGTGATAGAGGAATATATACAGGGAGATGAGATGAATGTGAAGACGATGATAATAGTATTCAGGTAACTAGTGCACCTACTCTTGTAGCTAGAAGTGGAAGGATAATGTATGACATAGCATCACCTGATGAGCACAAGAGGGCTTCCAGGACTATGATATGTGAAACTGCGCACATTCCACGTCACGGTTACAGATAAGTCAGACTGTCTCAGACTTTTTATGACCAATTACATGCAGAGTGTAATACCAATGCAATCCAGTAATCATGCAGAAGGCTAAAATTCTGCAATTTCTAAAATTCTCCAATGCAAGAAGGTGGCCACTTCTTGTATTTTTTATATAGTTGATTTAGCACGTCTAAATGCTAATGTTCAGTACTGTAAATTTTTTAATGATATGAGAGGTAAAAATGCAACTAGAAATTCCTCGCATAACTTGTAACTACTCAAACTCTATATATTTGGAACACAGCTTGTACATAATTATACCTTACACATAGCTTACATTATAGCATTCAACAATAGAGTTGTAACTTCAACCATGTGCATGGGCCTCACAATACATCATTATTATTTTTGTGGAAACATTTTACATTTTATCATCATAGAGTTGTTAGAATAAACCTGGGGCCAAAAAAGACCCATACAGATAATATGTTTTTCCAGGGCTGATACCAAGTGAGGGTTAATGGGATGCTTAGATAACATAGCATGCCTTTGTTAGCTGACTGATGGATGGGACACACACACACTGTGAAACTTGCACTAGTTATTAGAACTATGCCTGCTTTCTAGCACCACCATGTCTCTCTCTCTGCCGTATGCCACTGCTGTGGTCTGAATAAGCAATAGACTCCTCCCTACACCCTATAAAGTGGTATTCTATCAGCCACCACCCACATGAAGGGCCCACATACACTGTTTTTCTTATTCTAGCCCTATTACTGGCATCACCCCCTGGTGAAGCAATCATACACTAAATTTGCTGTTCCACTGTGGAGCCTTCCACATGGATATGATCATGAATAGACTTTCTGCAAGACTGAAAGACTATTGCTGAAGTATACTTTGCTGCTTGACCATAAATTTTCCAATGTAACCTTCTTTTAACCCTCCTCTGCTCTGGCTCATCTCCTGGACACACCTGTACAGGGTGCCCCATTTATCTTGACCACCTAAATAACTGTTTGTCCAAATGCAAATTACAAAATGTTTCAAGCAAATGTTCTTCAGCCGTCAGAGGGCCATCAATCAGCATGATTGCCTTTGTTGTAGCATTGTTTTTTACAAAGGTATTAACAGCCGCATGACTTTTTTAAATGGCACCCTGTAGTTTTTATTCAGTAATTCATTTCCTCTCCTAAAGATCAATTGAAAAATGTATCACAGTGTACCATTCACTGAAGCACAATGTTATTAATTACATAACACAACACTGACTTTGAGTCCGGGATCACAAACTTGTCCACTTGCTGGAGTTCTCAGAAAACAAATGAAAACCAAGTACAAATATAACACAAAATTGACTTTGACTCTCCTGTACCATGGCCCAAGAGTAGAACATTCAAAGGTGCTCAAGGTGCTGACCCTGAACACCGATACACTGGTGCACTCGTTGCATGAAAGAATTATTTACCGCTTCCAGTGTTGCCTGCTGAAGAGAACTACAAGCAAGCACAATACATTCCTGCATGTCTTCTGAAGTTGTTGGAATATCGCGACAGACGTCTTTAATGCATCCCCAAAGAAAAAAGTCCAGAGGATTTAAATCAGGAGACCTAGCAGGTCAAGTAACTGTTCCTCCTCGACCAATCCATCTGGCAGGATACCTTCGGTTCAGAACATGACATGCATGCAAGGCATTATGTGCTGGACACCCCTAGTGTTGATACCACATAAGCATTCTGCTTCTTAGCGGCACTTCGTCCAGAAGAGGAGGAAGAATTCATCTGAGGAAGTTGGCATATGCTGTGCCATTTAGACTACTATCGATGAAATAAGGGCCAATAATTGTAGTACCAAGCATCCCACACCAGACGTTGACCCTCCACTGACGGTGATGTTCCACCTGTCTAAGTCCTCGTGGGTTGTCACTGAACCAATAGCGCATGTTCCTTGTATTCACTTGTCCTTTGTTTGAGCAGGAACATTCATCAGTAAATAGAAAATAGGAGAAGTTCAGGTTGGCAAGGACTTGGTGCTGTGCCCATTGACAGAAATGTACACGATTCTGAAAAGCATTCCTGCGCAATTCTTGATGTAGGTGTACATGGTAAGGATGGAACCAGTGTAAGAATATGATGTACACTGTTTTTAGGAATGCCAGTCTCGTGTTCAAGCTGTTGTGTGCTCACATGTGGATTCACAGCAACGGAAGTGAGAATCTCTCCACAGTTCCACTGCCTGTGTAGCATTTCGCCTAACTTCAACAACAACAATAAAAGAAACGTTATGTTGATGCAGTTTGTAGGAAAGCCAACCTTTACTGTAAGCCTGCTCTACACAACAGTATTTAAAAGGACTAGAAACAGTAGAAAAGATAGGAGTTGCACAGAATCTAATACTTACATTAATAACAAGACAAAGTTGCAACACTGAATCAGTGCTGATCCTGAACACCGATACACTGGTGCACTCATTGCATGAAAGAATTATTTACCGCTTCCAGTGTTGCCTGCTGAAGAGAACTACAAGCAAGCACAATACATTCCTGCATGTCTTCTGAAGTTGTGTACTTTAAAAAATGTACACTTATCTGGCATAACACATAGGCCTACGAAGTTTTCAACAAATATTATCACTGCGTTACAGTCAGAAGAAACCTGCCACAATGTCACCATCGTCTTCTAACAGAATAGGCACTCTAATTATAGTAAAATTATACATACCGTAGGCCTACGCATGTACACAACATTTTCTCACCTTTACGTCTACAGCTTCTTGTTCCTTTATCACTTTCACTGGCTTCCCTCTTCACACGCCACTGTTAAAATGTATTTCAATAAAATGCCACATTACAAACTCAAAATACAAAGCAACAGTATTCGGCAGAATCAATTACGTTCTTCAGAACCAAGGAATATCAATCAGGAAGCACTAACAAATTCATTACAAAATACAGTCATACACAGAATGAAATACTCAATGCAGACAGCATTTAGTGTTTATAATCAGCATGTGATAGGTGCAAAAATTAATATGAGTTCTTGACTAATCAGTTACTTCATTAGACAGCATTTTATTACTTATCATCACAGAGGAATCATCCGAGTTCATTACGGCCAGTGTACATATAAAACAACAGTTATATATTACCAATAGTTTTATTAATTTGATGTTTCATCTACATAACACTGATGTTTACAATCCAGTTAAGTTCCTTAACTCACAGCCAATCCCCAGTATATACACTGCATCTCTGGACAGCTAATTTCTCACTCTGGAGAATAAGGTAACCAGTATGTTAGCACTTTCATGCCACAGACAGCATAGACAAACGTATACAACTGTTTTACAGGAAACGTCCTCTGGAGCATTATATAAGTCACTTCTTCCTACGCCCTTTCTTGTTTTTAAAACTTGAAGATACCTTAAAGAAAAACATAAGTACTCTATAAACATACAAAGAGAGAAGGATCAGTAAATTATTTGTATAATTATTCGGTCGTTTACCTTGCCATAAGCTTGCAAAATATTATCCTTTCGCTTCTTGAGTGCTAAATATTTCTTGCCCTTGTCGCTAGAAACACCTTTAATTTTTCCAGCATCCATCAACTTCTTCTTTTCTTCTGCTTCCTGCAACTGGCGCGCTTTTTCGGCTTTGAGCTCTTTATAATTAACATACTTCTTTTTTGGTGGTTTCGCACCGAGTCTTATAGCCTGCTCGATTTTTGCTTCCTGCTTCGTTTTCGCATCGAAGCCACTTAAGCCAAATTTGATTACTTCTCGTTTTACTCTCCTAATATCAATGTCACTACTATCGAGTACAGATTTTTTTGCGTTCTTTTTACTGGAGGAATTTCTGCCAACGACTCCTTTTCTCTTATCTTCAAACACGACACACTCGAAAGATGCTGCTGCATCTTTCCGCAGCTCTGCACATTTCGTTTTGACGAAAGACAGTTCATCGACCATATTACGGTTGTAATGGCATACGAGCTGATCGAAGACACTTAAGGCCTGATTGATTGATTTATTTATTTAGTTACTCGCAAATATCTCCTTCAGTATAGTAGCAACAGCTCGTATACGACCAGGAGCAAATCACAGCACGAAGTTAGATAAGTAGTGATTTTACGTTTATACCGTTTCAGTTAAATGGGTGTCAGTATTCCCCATAATAATACTTCAAACCACAGAAGTACACTCTCCTACACAACAAAATTTTCATGTCACTTCTCTTCACTGTAAATAAACAGACGCACGTGCACAGTCAAATTGTTTACATACATAACTACCAGCGATCTCTACCTACACGGATACAAAGATTGTATATATATTGTTTATCAAAGTAGGTACAGCGAAAAGAATTTTTCCGCGTCACATTCTCCGTCCATCATACCTTTAAAAGACTTGTGGTAGATTAGATTAGATTAGATTTGTTTTTCGTTCCATAGATCCGTGCTGATGAGATCCTCGTGGATGTGGAACATCTCTTTTTTTTTAAGCTGAAATAACAATACTGATAGTATGAATATATACAATACATCATTTGTTTCTATTAAAAAATTCGTCAATGGAGTAGAAGGAGTTGGCCACTAGTAAGTCTTTCAGGCTCCTTTTAAACTAATCTTTATTTGTAACTAAATTTTTTATGTTTGCTGGCAAATTATTGAAGATATGTGTACCTGAGTAGTGGACCCCTTTTTGAACTAAAGTAAGTGCTTTTAAGTCCTTGTGCAGATCATTTTTGTTCCAGGTGTTGTATGTATGAACTGAGCTGTTCTGTTGGAAAAAGAGATATATTAATTAGGACAAATTTCATTAATGAGTAAATATACTGAGAGGTATAAATATGAAAAGCTACAGAACATACTTTAATTAAGTAGATGCTTTTTTCAGCGAACCTATCATAATTTACGAAAACTCATTTTGGGGTAGGGTTGTGCCCTGTTTTAATATAGAAGTGCCCGTACTGTATGAAGGTAGAAAGAAAAACGGGAGTCAATGAAGAAACAAATAGATCCCCGAGGGAAGCTCTTTATGACACACTTATGGGAACACTTTCACCACATCAAGAAATAAGAACAGCTGCAGAGAAAAAGATACAAGCCATAGAAGTAACACAAGAATTTGATGTTCATCTTACTGAATTTATTGTGGAGAACTACAACGTAGCTATAAGGCAGATTTCTGCAGTAATTCTTAAACAGTATGTTGAAAAACATTGGTGTTACTTTTCAGACCAATTTCGTTGTCCCGAGACTCCAGAATAAGTAAAGTGGCTCTCAAAGTGGTAAATGAATTTGTGGGTGAGTTGTTAGAAGGTCAGTTAGCAGAAATTGCTCCAGTAATGTTTTCCGAAATGTACCGCTTTTTGTCAGATGAACAGAGGTATAACCCAAGAACATGGTCAAGACCGGTTCACATATTTTCAAATTGCACTTACATGATATGTGTCAAGTCAGAATACCACAAAAGATTGTCAAAAACACTACTACAGCATGTTCTACCAATCTGTGTCAACAAATTCACAGAAACTGTCCACACTGGACTGAAATCAGATGTGATCAAAGGAGTGACATTTCTTTTGCAGCACTTTCCTAAGCAGATGACTCCTTATATGTTACAGATTCTTCCACCATCATGGCAGCATTCATTCACACTGCTGATGTGTATAGAACTGATTATGTAAACTCTTCAGATGTTAAAGAGAACTTATTGACTTGGATGGAGAAAACACTGGATAAAATACACTGATATTTTCCATATTTGAGTTCGTATGTTATTTAAGTTTTTATGTTAATGGACACCATTAAGAAAGCCCTTGAAGATTTAATTTACTATTTAACACTCTTTATGCAAATAACTGATGAGCAGTAAAGACATGGTACGAAAAGCCAAAGCAGTATATAGATGCAGCAGGAGGGCACACACACGTTTACTCTGTGCAAATATCACAATCAATATTTGAAGAATTTGAAGTAAAAAGTATCTGAGCACCGAGTCATGCTATGACAAAACATTTAAAGGAATCATAGACGTAAAGAAATACAGACAATTCCAACTGGTGAAAACGCCACCAGGCATGCACGTGTGCACTGGAAGTAACTCTTGAAACACTGATGCAGCAACTGAAGTGTAATGAAGTGGTCCCATTCGACTTCAGTGGGTTTTTGCAAAATGTTATTGATGCTGATATGAGTCAAACTGGCTCCCCATACGTTCTGGACCGATGCCTCTGTGTTGGAAGTTTATATGCTGAGTTGATATCACCAAATTTGCTCGAACTGTTCTTAAAAGCTATTTTAAGTCATTTGGAAGCAAAGCATGCTAATCAAATAAGGATTTCTGCTGTTAGGGCAGCGTATGGGTTTCGCATGAATCTGAAGAATTCTCAGAACATCAAATACCTTAAAGCAGTTTTGCTTTCTTTTATGGGCAGTCTTCTAGTAATTGTGGTCTAGTATTCAATGAAACTTCTGTATTTGGTGTTTGAAACAGTTTCCATAGTTTTGTCAATGCATCCAGTATTTTCTGGGTCATGTCGTGACAAAAGTATTTCGCTGGCTATTTCAGTTTTTCAAAAGTACAATTCTGATCATTCAGTAGTT
Source organism: Schistocerca serialis cubense (assembly GCF_023864345.2). Lineage (NCBI taxonomy): Eukaryota > Metazoa > Arthropoda > Insecta > Orthoptera > Acrididae > Schistocerca > Schistocerca serialis. The sequence continues at coordinate 685,374,418 of NC_064638.1, read as the reverse complement.
AATGTGATCCTAGATACATTCAGGGAATTTTGTTTGAGAGTAGATAGCTTGGTAAAATTGGAACATAGATTTTTGTCTACATTAATCAGCATTTTGAGTGCATAAAAAAAGATAGTTACAGGGTCTGCTGCAAATGATCTGTAAGTATTTCAGACTATTGTTCAGAATTCAAAGCCATCATTAACTGATGCCCTAATAAAGAGCTTTTCCTGCTGCTGTGCAGTGTGTTTTAAAAACTAATGATCATTCAGTAACATGGGGTGCAGGAGAGTGTTTGAGGGCTTATGTAGCTGGCTCTGCTGATCAAATCTTCAGTTATTGAGATGCATGTGGGAAAACTGGGTACGATTACCTCCTGTAGACAGCAGCTGTTATATTGAATTTTGCTTGTGCAGAGTTCACAGGAACTTCTGCTGGAAATTTTATTGTTACTCTTGTTTTAAAAGCTGGAAATATTCTGGGTGCGAACCTTGATTTAATTTTAATGGCTGTCTTCAGTAAAATGCAGAGGGCAGAATCAGTAACAATTATACAGAGCCTCATTGTAGTGTATGCACAACCGATTCATCATCAGCTGGAACAAGTGTTAAATTTTTTATTATCTGTTCCTGATCGAACTGTGCAATCTGGATTAAATTATGTGCTGGAAGAATGGAGTTACTAGAACAATTACTTCTGCGGGGATTATAAAGTGAAAGTGAGTGCACTAGCCCCATGCAAAGTATGAGAATATGGAGTTTTCCACGGTGATGATCATGTTAACTCTATAACTGTGGAAGATGATCAGATTTATGTCCATAATAATCTGGATGAAGTTAAAATAATATTACAAGTACAGAATAATTTTAGTAAATGTTCATATATACACCATTGCTAGTAAAGATTTTTTAAATTTTGTTAAATGAACTGTGCAGTGTAATGGAGAGCAAAGCTACAAGGATGGGACTTGAAGATGAGATGGATAAATAGTGGGAAGATGACAGTGGGTCTGAGAAAGGATGCAGTAAAGACAAACAATCTCAGTCATTGTAATATTACTTTCCTGATTGCCAAGAAGATTCAGACTGTGATCATCACTATATTCTGAATGACCTTTTACATTGTGTAGATTTAACACATCAGTTCAAGAGCATCTTACTTTTTATTGGATGTCAACCTAACTTCCAGGTATTTTCATAAACCCTGAATGAAAGAGAGCTAAATATTCTGAGAACGTCAGTACAGCCCCTTAATAGATTAAAAGCACAGTAGAAATGTTCTTTATTTTGCATATTTTAAGTCTACATCTACATACATACTCCGCAATCCACCATACGGTGCGTGGCGGAGGGTACTTCATACCACAACTAGCATCTTCTCTCCCTGTTCCACTCCCAAACAGAACGAGGGAAAAATGACTGCCTATATGCCTCTGTATGAGCCCTAATCTCTCTTATCTTATATTTGTGGTCTTTCCTCGAAATGTAAGTTCTCGGCAGTAAAATTGTACTGCAGTCAGCCTCAAATGCTGGTTCTCTAAATTTCCTCAGTAGCAATTCATGAAAAGAACGCCTCCTATCATCTAGAGACTCCCACCAGAGATCCTGAAGCATTTCCGTAACACTCGCGTGATGATCAAACCTACCAGTAACAAATCTAGCAGCCCGCCTCTGAATTGCTTCTATGTCCTCCCTCAATCCGACCTGATAGGGATCCCAAATGCTCGAGCAGTACTCAAGGATAGGTCTTATTAGTGTTTTATAAGCGGTCTCCTTTACAGATGAACCACATCTTCCCAAAATTCTACCAATGTACCGAAGACGACTATCTGCCTTCCCCACAACTGCCATTACATGCTTGTCCCATTTCATATCGCTCTGCAACTTTACGTCCAAATATTTAATCAATGTTACTGTGTCAAGTGCTACACTACTAATGGAGTATTCAAACACTACAGGATTCTTTTTGCTATTCATCTGCATTAATTTACATTTATCTATATTTAGAGTTAGCTGCCATTCTTTACACCAATCACAAATCCTGTCCAAGTCGTCTTGTATCCTCCTACAGTCACTCAACGGCGACACCTTCCCGTACACCACAGCATCATCAGCAAACAGCTGCACATTGCTATCCACCCTATCCAAAAGATCATTTATGTAGATAGATGATACCCTCTCCTCCGATGGACATTCACCATCGAGGGCAACGTACTGGGTTCTATTACTTAAGAAGTGATTTGGAGTTTCCAGTGTATTAATAATTGCTTACTGTATCTGATAGCATCGGAAAATATTTTTAAAATGAATTTAGACTTAAGTAAGTGTTATTTTGAATAAGTTTTTATGGTAATTGAATTTACAGTTAAGGCATGAAAGAGTATTTTTGTATTCTTGTATGCTGATTTTTAAGGCAATGACGAATTGTGAGTTTTGGTTTATTTGTCTCATAACATACATAATCTACTTAATTTGATCCGGATACAGGAAACACGTCAAATTGTAGTAAAATTTCACCATAAATGAAGAACAGCGGATGTTAACAAACAGCATCATAGTAATAATACAAGTTTGTTATACATAATACAATAAAATCTAACACTTAATTACCTCTTGCTCAAATTATCGTTTCATCTTCTATGAATTTTTTTATTGAACAGTAGCATTTCTTCCACAGAACCTGCCGTAGGCTCGTTTTTAAAATTTCTGGCTTCATATTAAAGTTCTTTAAATTGTAAATGTTGTTTAAGATAAGATATGCTGCATGTTGGGTACTATTTAAAATTGAGACGGCTCTGAAATAAGAAAAATTGTTAATAAAGAATTGGCACCTAGCACAGGATGTTATTCTAACATCAGAAAATATAATATTGAGACCTTTCATCTATTTTGTCAAAATTGTGTATCACATCAACTTGTAAGCTGCTGCATTTCTCTTCCATTTGACATGTTAATATAACCATATCAACATTAATTTTGTATGGTGTTTGAAATGTCTTAACTCCATCCGCTGTTGTTCCTGAACAGGAGGTTTAACTGATACTGTGTAACTGTTTTTAACTGTTATTATCATGTGTGTTTGTGTGTGTGTGTGTGTGTGTGTGTGTGTGTGTGTGTGTGTGTGTGTGTGTGTGTGTGTGTGTGTGTGTGTGTGTGTGTGTGTGTGAGAGAGAGAGAGAGAGAGAGAGAGAGAGAGAGAGGTTGCTTATTCAGAATTACTTCTTGTTAATTCTGAATGTTAATACCATCTGGAAGTATGAAAGAGCTAGTGACCTTAGGAAATGGTGTAATAGAGTATTGTAAAAACTTGTTCAATCTGGAGTTTTATTATGTATGATTCACACTCAATGGTATGTTGGGGTATAGCAACATATGCTTGAATGCACTTTAGATATCAAAGACTTTACTTGCATATAGCAAGGCTGAGAGCTACACTCAAGTAACAAGCACTAGTATGCACTAGAAACGGGAAATATACCTGTTGTCGAGAACAAAGAGGAGTCCTGTGGTAGTTGCACACTACAAAAACTGATCAGAATTACTAAGAAAGGTCACTAAAACTCAATTAACTTGCACATAATGTCAGAAATCAGTAATTCTGATAACAGACTTAAGGCTATGTGAAATGCAGTGAGACAAGAGATAGGACAATCATCCACAGAACAGGAAATCATTAGTAGTGAACTGAATGGAGGGGCTATAACTGATGAGGCACAGATAACAAGTGTATTTTTTAAGCCAGTACCGCCATTAGACTGTTGTTTATTTACAGTGTTATATTTACAGTTGCACAATCTTGATTTTGGCTTCAAAGTGCTATCATCAAATGTTTTCTGAAAGTGGGTTAGACAATTACAGTGAAATACATAACAAGTGATATAACTGTATTCACAATCCATATTTGTAATGCTTACTTACAAGTGTTATAAATTGCCTAAGGTGTGTGATTGTGCATGTGTAAATGTAACACTGTAAATAAACAACAGTCTAATGGCGGTACTGACTTTAAAGAAATATATTATGGATGTGGCCCCACATTATGAAAAAATTATCAAATATATTTCATAATCACTTCTTAAATATAGTTGAAAGTTTAGGGGCAAACAGTTCCATAGGAAAATTGCAATGTTATGCTAAAAAAGTAAATCTCATGCAACTGAGTTGTACAAATGTGTAACCAATGTTTTCTTCTGAAGTGGAGAAATGAAATATTTAATGCTTCACTAACTCAAGGCGTTTTTTTCGGAGACTGAAATATGCCATCGTCAAACCCCAGTTTAAAATAGGAGAGATGTGAGTAACTACTGACCTGTGTTAAAGTGAGTAAATCAGAAATGTGTGTTTCCTATTCTCTCCTACGGTGGTGCTTGGTTTTGAGTTGTGTGAAATTATTTACTCCTAACGGTTTCTTTTTTCATGCTTTTACTCTATGAAGTTTTTGTTGCTATGTACATCTTCTTAGATGTTACAGAAAGAAGATCACTGTTCCTAAAACTGTTGTGTTCTAGCTGTAAAGTTATGTCCTAAGTTCACGACAACAGGGTATGGGCCCAGGTTTGAACACTTCAGGTTGTAAGAAATACATTATTCGTTCTCTAGACTATTTTTCCATTTACTAGCATATTCGTGAGACTGCAAGATTTGTGGAATGGCAGACTCAGTGCATCAGCTGAATGATGACAGTTGTCTGGACTACTGAAGAATGGGATACAATTTGTCACCTTTGACCAGTGACGTCAGAATTCGCCAGAGATGATTTATTACACAGATTTAACAGCAGAGACGAGTGTTCATAAACAAATGAATGCAGAAGAGAAAACAGATGGTAACGATATATCATCTCCAATAATATTTCGACTGTAATGTTAAAGATATCGCTTGTCTGAGTCCTAGTGCTTCTATAAAATAAAGGAGAAATGGGATAGAAGTAGCGGAAGTATAGAATATCTCAGTTGACATGTGTATGAGTTGCATCTGGATCTTCAGTCGATCTGCATAGGTTAACTGCAGTATGGGATGCACATTTAATGTTCGTCGATTTCTTCGTTTATGTTAGCATTAGTTTCCTGTTCTTCAGTTGAACTTAGTAGGTCAACTGAAGTATGGGATACAAATTTTTCAGGTGTTGCTTTTTTCGATTCCGCTACTACTAGCATTCTATTCTTACGTAGATAGTATTACTAGCGAAGGCAAAAAGATCCACATACATAATATTTGTATCCCATACTTCAGTTGACCTATATAGGTCAACTACCGCTAACGAAAATTAAGAACTCGATGTACGTAACATTGGCAACCTGTACCTCAGCTAAACTACACGAAGTGGGCAGAAGACGACACTCCTAGAATATGTATCCCATACTGCAGTTTACCTGTATAGGTCAACTGAAGAATAGGATACAAGTACTAGCGAATGGGAAATAACAACATTTATAACATGCGTATCCTGTACTTCAGTTGATATATATATGTCAATTGAAGAGTGGGATACTAGTGCTAGCAAAGGGGAAAAATAGCGACATACACAACATTTGTATCCTACTCTTCAGTTGACCTATATAGGTAAATGACATCAGTGTTACATATGTTGCTTGCAATAGTATCCTGTACTTCAGTTGACATTTGTACGTCAACTGAAGTAGGGGATACACATTTTACGTATGTCAGTCTTTTCGCCTTCAGTAGTGCTAGTATAGACTCAAAAAATCGTAGTGATACTCGTACTGGGTAAGGGAAAACGAGCAACAACTGCAAAATTTGTATTCTGTACTGCAGCTGACGAACCAATACTTAACGCAGAACAGTATAATACGACAAAAAATATATATTGAAGTAGACAAATTCAGTACAACATAAAAATAAAAACCTAAACCTACCACACGCAAACTCCTCCGCAAAAAACCAAAGCTCATCTTCAAAGACATCAACAAAAATCACATAACCACATACACAAGAGAGCCCAGGAGATGACCTGGGGGAGACGCTGCTACAACCTTACGACTCTGGCTAAAAATAGGAGTTAGATGCGAATATAAGAACTCAACAAGAGAGTTCTCTTAGCCTCTCTCACCTCAATTCTCCACAATCCTGCGTACAGATGGTGCCCCTCTTAAGATGAGCAACCCGCTGGAAGGTTGGGTAACCAAAGTCAGCAGGAAACTGGGTCAACGAGCCGACAGAATGTGGAGAACAGTGGAAGGCAACAGGAAACCACCACTGGAATTACTTCCATAGACATTCATGGGATAAACCTTTTTGTAAAATATTCTGGAGGTAAAGCTTCCTCTCGATCGGATCTCCGGGAGGGGAATACAACAAGCACTCCAGAGATTAGGGCAAATGGGAAAGGAAGGAAGTAGAAGAAGAAGGAAGACTTATTGAGAAATGGGACTTGGAATGTCTTAATCCTTCTCCAGGAAGGGAAATTAGAAAACGCCAAACATGAAATGACAGGAAACAACTTGGATGTAATCGGATTGGGTGAGGTGAGATGGGGTGGTTGTGGAGAACTAGAAAGTGTTGATTGTACTATTCAGGTGAAGATGAAAATGGAATGTATGGGGTTGGAATTTTGATTGGTAAAAGACTAAATGACAAGGTTTTCAAGGTTGAATATGTTAATGAAAGAATAATGATGATGAGACTGAAAGGGAAAAGTCTTTCGACTTTTATAAGAAGATAGAAAACTTAGCAGAGAGAGAGAAAAGAAATGCAGGTATTGTTATAATGGGTGACTGGAATGTGGTAGTTGGTGAAGGACAAGAAAGAAAAGCTCTGGGAAAATTTGGACTGGGAGAAAGATATGAGAGAGGGCAAAAATCGTTGGAATACTGCAATGAAAATTTCATGGTAGTTGGAAATACTCTATTTGTAACCACAAAAGACGACGGTATACGTGGATATCTTGATTTGACAGCAAAATATATCAAATTGATTACATAATGATACAACAAAGATACCAAAATTACCTAAAGGGTGTCAAAAGTTATTCAGGCGAAGATATTGAAAAACTGAAAGACAAAGACAATTGTGAAAAATTAGAGAATGCATATTGTGAAATCATGATGCAAGGACAGGACATGGAATGCACAGAAGGGAGATGGGATTGTTTTAAAAGTGGGATCAAAAATGCAGCAAATGAAATGCTCGAAGTCAAGGAGAGGAAAAAAGTAAAGAAAGAACAGGTAACACCAGATATGATAACCAAGATGGATGACTGTAGGAAATGGAAAAATGTAAACACAGAAGAAGGGAAGTGCAACTACTGGAGGTTAAATAATGAATTAAGAAGGGAGACAGAAAAAGCAAAGGAGAAATGACTGACAGAAAAGTGTGAGAATATAGAAAAATTAGAGAAAGAAGGAAAATATGATTTGATGTACAAAGAAGCAATGGATTTGACATTCAGGGAAAAGAGTAACAACAATGGACCAAATGAAGTAGAGGCAGCAGACAGTAAAATGGTGAGTGAACCCTAAGAAATAATGAGAAGATGGGAAGAATATATAGAATAACTGTATGCTGGAGACAGCCAAGCAAGTGAAGGAGAGATTGGGATAGAAGAAGAAGATAAAGTTGCAGACAAAGGAAATGCAATACTAACTAGTGAGATTGAAGCATCTATGAAGGAGATGAAAAATGGAAAAGCAATGGGAATTGATAAGATTCCTATGGAACTGTTAAAGTCACTGGAGAAAGAAGGGAAAAGGAGTTGATTGAATTGTGTAATCAAATATACATATCACGGAAATGGCCAAAGAGGTTTACGAAAGTATCTTAATACCTATAGAAAAAAAGCACAACAAAAAGTGTGAGGAACATAGGACAGTGAGCCTGATATCGCATGCAGCCAAAGTCTTGTTGAGGATGCTCAACAAAAGGCTATATGGAAAGCTGAATTGCGCAATAGGAGATGAACAATTTGGTTTCAGGTGAGGAGTGGGAACTAGAGATGCCATTGGGCTACTGAGAGTGATAGCGGAGAGGTACATGGAGAAGAAAAGGAAGGTGTATGTTGTGTTCATTGACCTTGAGAAGGCATTTGACTAGAAAAGGAAGGTGTGTGTTGTGTTCATTGACCTTGCGAAGGCTTGTGACTGTATTAGATGGGACAAACTAATGGAAATCCTAAGGAAACATGGTGTTGACTGGAGGGATAGACGTCTAATTAGAAATTTACATTTCAGAGAGCAAGAATAAAAATAGGAGGTGTGATGAGCGAAGAAATTGAACTGGGAAGAGGTGTAAGACAAGGTTGTTGTTTAACACCAACACTGTTCAATATCTTTCTGGAGGACATTATTAATTAAAGTTTTGATGGAAGGAAAGGTGGTTGTATAGGGAGTCAGAGAGTGGAGTATATAAGATTTGCAGACCAAATGGTTGTGATGGCAGAGAGTACAAGGGTTGTTGTTGTTGTGGTCTTCTGTCCTGAGATTGGTTTGATGCAGCTCTCCATGCTACTCTATCCTGTGCAAGCTCCTTCATCTCCCAGTACCTACTGGAACCTACATCCTTCTGAATCTGCTTAGTGTATCCATCTCTTGGTCTCCCTCTATGATTTTCACCCTCCACACTGCCCTCCAATGCTAAATTTGCGATCCCTTGATGCCTCAGAACATGTCCTACCAACTGGTCCCTTCTTCTTGTCAAGTTGTGCCACAAACTCCTCTTCTCCCCAATTCTATTCAATACCTCCTCATTAGTTACGTGATCTACCCACCTAATCTTCAACATTTTTCTGTAGCACCACATTTCGAAAGCTTCTATTCTCTTCTCATCCAAACTATTTATCGTCCATGTTTCACTTCCATACATGTCTACACTCCATACAAATACTTTCAGAAACGACTTCCTGACACTTAAATCTATATTCGATGTGTACAAATTTCTCTTCTTCAGAAACGCTTTTCTCGCCATTGCCAGTCTACATTTTATATCCTCTCTACTTCGACCATCATCAGTTATTTTGCTCCCCAAATAACAAAACTCCTTTACTACTTTAAGTGTCTCATTTCCTAATCTAATTCCCTTAGCATCACCTGACTTAATTCGACTACATTCCATTTTGCTTTTGTTGATGTTCATCTTATATCCTCCTTTCAAGACACTATCCATTCCGTTCAACTTCTCTTCCAAGTCCTTTGCCGTCTCTGACAGAATTACAATGTCATCGGCGAACCTCAAAGTTTTTATTTCGTCTCCCTGGATTTTAATAACTACTTCAAATTTTTCTTTTGTTTCCTTTACTGTTTGCTCAATATACAGACTGAATAACATCGGGGAGAGGCTACAACCTTGTCTCACTCCCTTCCCAACCGCTGCTTCCCTTTCATGTCCCTCGACTCTTATAACTGCCATCTGGTTTCTGTACAAATTGTAAATAGTCTTTCGCTCCCTGTATTTTACCCCTGCCACTTTCAGAATTTGAAAGAGAGTATTCCAGTCAACATTGTCAAAAGCTTTCTCTAAGTCTACAAATGCTAGAAACGTAGGTTTGCCTTTCCTTAATCTTTCTTCTAAGATGAGTCGTAAGGTCAGTATCGCCTCACGTGGTCCAACATTTCTATGGAATCCAAACTGATCTTCCCCAAGGTTGGCTTCTACTAGTTTTTCCACTCGTCTGTAAAGAATTCGCGTTAGTATTTCGCAGCTGTGGCTTATTAAACTGATAGTTTGGTAATTTTCACATCTGTCAACACCTGCTTTCTTTGGGATTGGAATTATTATATTCTTCTGGAAGTCTGACGGTATTTTTCCTGTCTCATACATCTTGCTCACCAGATGGTAGAATTTTGTCAGGACTGGCTCTCCCAAGGCCGTCAACAGTTCTAATGGGGTGTTGTCTACTCCCGGGGCCTTGTTTCGACTCAGGTCTTTCAGTGCTCTGTCAGACTCTTCACACAGTATCGTATCTCCCATTTCATCTTCATCTACATCCTCTTCCATTTCCATAATATTGTACATCGCCCTTGCATATACCCTCTATATACTCCTTCCACCTTTCTGCTTTCCCTTCTTTGCTTAGAACTGGTTTTCCATCTGAGCTCTTGATATTCATACAAGTGGCTCTCTTTTCTCCAAAGGTCTCTTTAATTTTCCTGTAGGCAGTATCTATCTTACCTCTAGTGAGGTAAGCCTCTACATCCTTACATTTGTCCTCTAGCCATGCCTGCTTAGCCATGTTGCACTTCCTGTCGATCTCATTTTTGAGACGTTTGTATTCCTTTTTGCCTCCTTCACTTACTGCATTTTTATATTTTCTCCTTTCATCAATTAAATTCAATATTTCTTCTGTTACCCAAGGATTTCTACTAGCCCTCGTCTTTTTACCTACTTCAGGGTGTATACGGCCCAGGACATCCGGGAGATCCGGGAAAAACCCGAGAATTTTTTCATCCGGGACAAATCCGGGAAAAACCCGGGAATTTTTTAGAATTCCATGATTTTTCATTGTTTTAGATTTAAGTTAGTTTTGTAGGTTTGACGTGTAAGATCAGATACGCTGACAAAGAACTTTAGTCCACTACTGCTGAATAATACTGCACCAATGAAACATAAATCAGAGAATAACACCAAAATAAAAGTTTAGTTGGATAGAAAATGGGTAATTTACACAATGCGCAGACCAGTTTGCCGACACCGAAAAGTGTCAAAGGCTTTAGGTCGAAGATTATGCAGTACGTCCGTAACAACTAACATGCATTCGATGTGCGTGACGTCACAATTGTTTAAATTTCTAACAGATCACCAGAAAATATTACGGATAGTGGCTTGAGATGCGTTACCTTCAAAGTAAATTTCCATGCAAGATGATTTATGTTACATGTGAGAATGTGCAGTGAATTTCTTAAATAACAGGGCGTTATAACTCTCATTCAAAACGTAACACTTTGAGGATCAGCCATTTGAAAAATGTCGGGCCCAAAATATAAGTCATTTATGCCACTATTTCAAATTTTACCGGCGCATTTGTATTTGATATGACTTAACATGTAACACACGCTAAAAAAAGGCCGAACTTTAGGTTAGTTTTCATATTTAATGTTGTTCTGTCATAGATAAAAAATTATGCAATCGATGCCAAAATGTGTAATTGACCTTCAAAAAAATGTGCATAATGTGTTACTGAGCAATGTAACAAGTCTCTTCATGCCAGAACACTTCGACTTTTCTACGCAACTGATAATCATTTTGGCACGACTTTAATTGCCAAATTAGAGCCTGTTAATAGGCCTATGGACTTCCTGTCATTGTAGGACTAATAACAGTGGATGCCAATAGACGATGCAATTCTCGTTCGTACATACACATCTGCTTACGAGTTAACCGGTGTAGAAACGCACTTAGCTGAGTTGAGCGAGCTCGGCGTAACTTCGTAACGTACGCGCCGCGGCCTGTCTTTCTCGTAGGCGCCGCGGCCTGTCTTTCTCGTAGGCCTCGTGCTCTGAATAACTGCCGTCATTCGCTAGCGAGGTCACGTGATATGAGCTATGACTGGCTGACAAAACTGCATCGCTCAACGCAATCTCTATTTTAGAGTTTCGGAAGCTACCGTGCTGTAATTTGTGGAATTTGTGTAAATACTTTCGCAATACGAAAATAATTGTCTCGCATCAAACGACTTTCCAAACACATTGTTTTTCCAGGATTTCGTTTCCTAAAGTGGTGGGACGTCATCCGCCGGTATAAGACCTTTACGATTCAAAGGACTGATACGTTTTATAGCTCCGAGGGAAAGTATACTGTTACTTAACCCGGATGTATTTTCACCCGCTTTATACGCAATTTCATCCGCGAGAAATTGTGTTTTTAACCGGGAAATCCGGAAAAAATCCGGGAATTTTTTTTTCTTGTCCACGTAGACACCCTGTACTTGATCCTCTGCTGCCTTCACTATTTCATTCCTCGAAGCTACCCATTCTTCTTCTACTGTATTTCTTTGCCCCATTCCTGCCAAATGTTCCCTTATGCTTTCCCTGAAACTCTGTACAACCTCTGGTTTAGTCAGTTTATCCAGGTCTCATCTCCTTAAATTCCCACCTTTTTGCAGTTTGTTCAGTTTTAATCTACAATTCATAACCAATAGATTGTGGTCAGAGTCCACATCTGCCCCTGGAAATGTCTTACAATTTAAAACCTGGTTCCTAAATCTCTGTCTTACCATTATATAATCTATCTGATACCTTTTAGTATCTCCAGGATTCTTCCATGTATACAACCTTCTTTTATGATTCTTGAACCAAGTGTTAGCTATGATTAAGTTGTGTCTGTGCAAAATTCTACCCAATCCATATTCACCTACTATGTTTCTTTCTCTCCCTTTTCCTATGGTCGAATTCCAGTCACCCATGACTATTAAATTTTCGTCTCCCTTCACTACCTGAATAATTTCTTTTATCTCATCATACATTTCTTCAATTTCTTCGTCATCTGCAGAGCTAGTTGGCATATAAACTTGTACTACTGTAGTAGGCATGGGCTTCGTGTCTATCTTGGCCACAATAATACGTTCGCTGAGATGGAACAAATGTTAGATGATCTAAACACAAAATTAGAAGCATATGGAATGGAGATTAACAATAAGAAAACGAAAAGCATGGTAATTGGAGGAAAGGAGAGAAATTGTCACATGAAAAGAGGGTAGAGGAAATGGAGTAAGTGAATAACTTCATCTACTTGGGAAGTGTAATAATGGATGATATGTATTGCTCAACAGAAATTAGGAAAAGAACTGCAATGGCAAAAGAAGGATTCAAGAGGTTATAGATATTACTTTGCCGACCATTAAACAATGATCTGAGGAAAAGACTTGTCAAATGCTACATCTGGAGCGTTGCATGGTACGGTGCAGAGACCTAGTCATTGAGGAAGGAAGATGAAAGAAGACTGGAGGCAGTAGAAATGTGGATATGGAGAAGAATGGAAAAAGGGAAATGGGAAGACCGAGTAAGGAATGAAGAAGTGTTAAGAAGAGTTGGAGAAGAAAAAAACACGCTGGAAGTCACCAGAAAGAGAAAACGGAACTGAATTGGGTGGTGTTTGAGGAGGAACTGCTTACTGAAGGAAGAAATAAAAGTAATGGTGGAGGGAAAAGGGAGAGAGGAAAAAGAAGATATCAAATGCTGGACAATATCAAAGAAGACAAATATCCAAAATGAAAAGACTGCCTATGGACAGACAAAAGTGGAAGAGGCTTAACCTACGACAAGACCTGCCGTAAGGCAGAATACCACACTACTGCTACTACACACAAGAAACACGACATCTCGAAAAAACACACATACATCGAAATATATAAACTCAGAAGTTCACATCAACGAAATGAAGTAAAATAATTAAAAAAAGATCCACAGAAGAAAATTACCTAACATAATGCAAAATGTCAGATCAACCCCAATAAGTGCAAATCAATATTTTAACCATCCTGACGAAACCCACCCTCTATCTTAATTATCAGTTACCCCCCACCCCCACCCTCATCCCAACCTGAAAACCGAGCGAGGTGGCGCAGTGGTTAGACACTGGACTTGCAATCGGGAGGACGACGATTCAATCCCGCGTCCCGCCATCCTGATTTAGGTTTTCCGTGATTTCCCTAAATCACTCCAGGCAAATGCCGGGATGGTTCCTCTGAAAGGGCACGGCCGACTTCCTTCCCCATCCTTCCCTAATCCGATGAGACCGATGACCACGCTGTCTGGTCTCCTTCCCCAAAACCAACCAACCAACCAACCAACCTGAAACTAACAAACAAATTTTGGATGATACATTTGCTCAACGGGTTTAAGAAAATGCTTAAATGGGCAATATGTACCAGGTACACTACTCCTCCATGAATATTCATCTAAATGGCCCTGTAGTGCCAAAATGCGTCATTTCCCCCTCCCTACAACTGATTTTATGGCTGACCAAAACCTGCTCTACTAAAAGCCCTAGTTGATGAAGACCTGAATTCAATAACATTATTGACAACAAGATGCTGAAAATTCTCCAAATCCCAATATGAAGAAACACAATTGGAAATAACTTCAGAACCCTCTGCAACAGTATCTTCAATTAATTTCACCAAGACTTTCTTCGTTTGGTTAGGAACTACTTCAAAAACTACATCATCACATTCTGGGCCTGAAATTCCCAACCCACCAAATCCATAATCCCACTGCAGGTTTCTCTCTGTTGTGTTTGGTTTTGCGAAAATGAGACTCATCGATTACGACAATAACACCTGCCCCCCCCCCCCAAGAAAAAGCACCCTATACATTATATATTCCCCACAAACTTCCCTACAAAACGAGTACCTGTCTAGAACAGTACACTCACTCACACGACATTCATGCACACACAACCACACAGGATACCTCAAACACCAACAGTATGTAATTTTTATCATATCCCTCAAGGCCTCCTTCGATTTCTCAAAGTATGTTCCTCGTCTAATTGAGCGCCATAGTTGATCATTTATACACCACCATATGAATAAGTCATGAGTATGATGAGCAGACACACTTATCAGATGCATATGTTCACCACACCCACGACATCGAACGTAATCAGCAAGAAGACCAGAAATTTGCAAAAATCGAGTTGTTGTCATCATGTCTGCGCCAAAAGCCTGCTTAAAGTCTTCCAAATTCATGGGAACAGATAAATCAGCACCTATAAACTAAAATTAAAAACTAAAAATTTTTCTAAATGCTCCTGGGGTATCGGCGAGGACCATTCGCAACCGTCTCCATGAAGCTGGGCTACGGTCCCGCACACCGTTAGGCCGTCTTCCGCTCACGCCCCAACATCGTGCAGCCCGCCTCCAGTGGTGTCGCGACAGGCGTCAATGGAGGGACGAATGGAGACGTGTCGTCTTCAGCGATGAGAGTCGCTTCTGCCTTGGTGCCAATGATGATCGTATGCGTGTTTGGCGCCGTGCAGGTGAGCGCCACAATCAGGACTGCATACCACCGAGGCACACAGGGCCAACACCCGGCATCATGGTGTGGGGAGCGATCTCCTACACTGGCCGTACACCACTGGTGATCGTCGAGGGGACACTGAATAGTGCACGGTACATCCAAACCGTCATCGAACCCATCGTTCTACCATTCCTAGACCGGCAAGGGAACTTGCTGTTCCAACAGGACAATGCACGTCCGCATGTATCCCGTGCCACCCAACGTGCTCTAGAAGGTGTAAGTCAACTACCCTGGCCAGCAAGATCTCCGGATCTGTCCCCCATTGAGCATGTTTGGGACTGGATGAAGCGTCGTCTCACGCGGTCTGCACGTCCAGCACGAACGCTGATCCAACTGAGGCGCCAGGTGGAAATGGCATGGCAAGCCGTTCCACAGGACTACATCCAGCATCTCTACGATCGTCTCCATGGGAGAATAGCAGCCTGCATTGCTGCGAAAGGTGGATATACACTGTACTAGTGCCGACATTGTGCATGCTCTGTTGCCTGTGTCTATGTGCCTGTGGTTCTGTCAGTGTGATCATGTGATGTATCTGACCCCAGGAATGTGTCAATAAAGTTTCCCCTTCCTGGGACAATGAATTCACGGTGTTCTTATTTCAATTTCCAGGAGTGTATTTTTCCAAATTATCTCAGTCTCACTAAGAATGAAATTAAGTACCGAATTAATTGGGAAGGACCAATTACTTAAATCAATGCAAACGAAAAAAGTCTTACACAATGTCTAGCGCTATCTTTTAAAACCACATTCATTTTTTTTCAGCTTACAATGATGGCACTTATCCGCAGCAGACAACCGATTTATTATATATGGCTCAAAAGTAAAGACACTAATATCTATGAGGTTAGTAACCTATGACGATGGGTTGTATCGTGTTCTTCAGCTGACTCCAGTTGTGGGAAACATGAAAATAGCAGATTCAACTTTGTTTAAAGGAATACCCTCTTTTTTTTATTATAGATGGAACACGCCAGTGTCCCGGGGTCATAGGTTAATCACAGATATTGATGTCTTTACTTTAGAGCTGTAGATAATAAATCGGTTGTCTGCTATGGATAAGCGCCATCATTGTAAACTGAAATAAATAGTGTGTTTTTAAAAGACAGCACTAGCCATTGCATAAGATGTTTTTGGTTTGAGTTTATGTAAATAATTGGTTCTTTCAATTTATTCCGTACTTCATTTCATTCTTAGTGAGTCTGAGATAGTTTGGGAGAATAGTTTTTCATTTATAAGAATTTTTAGCTTTTCATTTTCATTTGTAGGTATGAATTTATCTATTCCCATGAATGTGGAAGACTTTAAGCAGGCTTTGGGCGCAGACATGATGCCAACCACTCGATTTTTGCAAATTTCCGGTCTTCTTGCTGATTACGTTCGATGTCGTGAGTGCGGCAAATATATGCACATGATAAGTTTGTCTGCTTGTACTCATAACTTATTCATATGGAGGTGTAGCAAGGATCGACTATAGCCCTCAATTAGACAATGAACATGGTTTGAGAAATCGAAGCTGTCCTTGAGGGATATAATAAAAATTACATACTGTTGGTGTTTGAGTTATCTTGTATGATTGTGTAAGCATGAATGTTGCGTGAGTGAGTGTACAATTTTAGACTGGTATTCGTTCGTAGAGGAGTTTGTGAGGAGGGCAGGTGTGGGGGGGGGGGAGGACAGGTGTCATAGTCGAAATCGATGAGTCTCAATTTCGAAAAACCAAACACAACAGGGAGAAACCTGCAGTGGGATTATGAATTTAGTGGGTTGGGAATTTCAGGCCCAGAATCTGATGATGTAGTTTTTGAAGTAGTTGCTAATTGAGAGAGGAACGTCTTGGTGAAATTAATTGAAGATCATGTTGCAGATGGTTCTGTAGTTTTTTCTGATGTTTTTCTTAATATACAGATTTGAGGACTAGGGGTTTTCACCATCTTGTGGTCAATCATAATACTGAATTCAGATCTTAATCAACTGGGTATTGTACCAATAGTATAGAAGGTTATTGTTCAGCCATATAATCTGTTGTAGGTAGGGACAAATGACTCATTTCGAGATTACAGACCCATTAAGATGAATATTCATGGAGGTATAGAGTTGTTGTTGTTGTGGTCTTCAGTCCTGAGACTGGTTTGATGCAGCTCTCCATGCTACTCTATCCTGTGCAAGCTTTTTCATCTCCCAGTACTTACTGCAACCTACATCCTTCTGAATCTGCTTAGTGTATTCATCTCTTGGTCTCCCTCTACGATTTTTACCCTCCACGCTGCCCTCCAATACTAAATTGGTGATCCCTTGATGCCTCAGAACATGTCCTACCAACCGATCCCTTCTTCTGGTCAAGTTGTGCCACAAACTTCTCTTCTCCCCAATCCTATTCAATACTTCCTCATTAGTTATGTGATCTACCCATCTAATCTTCAGCATTCTTCTGTAGCACCACATTTCGAAAGCTTCTATTCTCTTCTTGTCCAAACTATTTATCGTCCATGTTTCACTTCCATACATGGCTACACTCCATACGAATACTTTCATAAATGACTTCCTGACACTTAAATCAATACTGGATGTCAACAAATTTCTCTTCTTCAGAAACGCTTTCCTTGCCATTGCCAGCCTACATTTTATATCCTCGCTACTTCGACCATCATCAGTTATTTTGCTCCCCAAATAGCAAAACTCCTTTACTACTTTAACTGTCTCATTTCCTAATCTAATTCCCTCAGCATCACCCGACTTAATTAGACTACATTCCATTATCCTTGTTTTGCTTTTGTTGATGTTCATCTTATATCCTCCTTTCAAGACACTGTCCATTCCATTCAACTGCTCTTCCAAGTCCTTTGCTGTCTCTGACAGAATTACAATGTCATCGGCGAACCTCAAAGTTTTTATTTCTTCTCCATGAATTTTAATACCTACTCCGAATTTTTCTTTTGTTTCCTTTACTGCTTGCTCAATATACAGATTGAACAACATCGGGGAGAGGCTACAACCCTGTCTTACTCCCTTCCCAACCACTGCTTCCCTTTCATGTCCCTCGACTCTTATAACTGCCATCTGGTTTCTGTACAAATTGTAAATAGCCTTTCGCTCCCTGTATTTTACCCCTGCCACCTTTAGAATTTGAAAGAGAGTATTCCAGTAAACATTGTCAAAAGCTTTCTCTAAGTCTACAAATGCTAGAAACGTAGGTTTGCCTTTCCTTAATCTTTCTTCTAAGATAAGTCGTAAGGTCAGTATTGCCTCACGTGTTCCAGTGTTTCTACGGAATCCAAACTGATCTTCCCCGAGGTTGGCTTCTACTAGTTTTTCCATTCGTCTGTAAAGAATACGTGTTAGTATTTTGCAGCTGTGACTTATTAAGCTGATAGTTCGGTAATTTTCACATCTGTCAACACCTGCTTTCTTTGGGATTGGAATTATTATATTCTTCTTGAAGTCTGAGGGTATTTCGCCTGTTTCATACATCTTGCTCACCAGATGGTAGAGTTTTGTCAGGACTGGCTCTCCCACGGCCGTCAGTAGTTCCAATGGAATATTGTCTACTCCGGGGGCCTTGTTTCGACTCAGGTCTTTCAGTGCTCTGTCAAACTCTTCACGCAGTATCATATCTCCCATTTTATCTTCATCTACATCCTCTTCCATTTCCATAATATTGTCCTCAAGTACATCGCCCTTGTATAGACCCTCTATATACTCCTTCCACCTTTCTGCTTTCCCTTCTTTGCTTAGAACTGGGTTTCCATGTGTGTGTAGAGTACCCGATAGATATTGCCTGTTTGTTTCCTTAAACGTGTTGGGCAAATGTGTCCACCAAAATTTGTTAATTAATGACACATTGGGATGGGGTATGGGGAGGGATAACTGATAATTAAGGAAAAGGGTGGGTTTGGTTGGGATGGTTAAAATATTGATTTGGATTTTTTGGGGTTGATCCATTATTCTTCATTTACTTATGTTAGGTAATTTTCTTCTGTGGTTATTTCTTTAATTGCTTTACCTCATTTCGTTGATGTGAACTTCTGGGTTTATATTGCATGATACTTTCTTTCCGCAAAGCACTGGCAGACATCCTCAACTTCAAAACCACACCTGTATCTTTTGTGAAAGATTCCTACGGCTGTTTGCATGATCGAAAATCAGTACAAAATTTTTGATTATTGATTAACTTTAAGTTGAAAGTTTGAATAACTTAACTGGAAAGGTAACGGAAATAAGATGTTGCTGTGAGACAAAGAATTTTATATAACAACAACATTTTATTTAATAAAATCATGAAAATGACTTCTGATAACTCACTTTACTTAATGGTACGGTTGTATGGAATGCTGGCCTGTCATCAGTGATACAAAAAAATAGCAATTTATGCAACCTATCTGTCCCAACTAAGATGACTATAGGAGCCATCATGCAGAGCGTCTATACTCACCAGAACCTCAGCTGGGAATCCTAACCGTCTCCCCTCATCTGGGGCCCACACACGGTGGCCGGAAGGGTTCAGAGAGTCTGAACAGTGGCTATTTGCCAAGCTAATGGGCCTGCTAAGATGTGGGGAACTTATGTCTCTCTGGTCCAGTGCAGTCGCACTCTACTTGATACAATGGTTAGCTAAACTGCATCTCCACGTTCACAGAACCCACAGCAGACAGCCCACGCATACCGCAGCAGATGACCCACATTCACATTTGTAGACTATACCAAGAGTGATAATAAAACATAATTCTGGATTAAAATTCCCTGAGTGTTGGAAGGGCACCCAGGTGTGTTTTGAGCATGTGACTATTGTAAGAAGCCATGTAGCGGCTCACATTGGGCCATTACAATATACCAGGCGATCACAAAGTCAGTATAAATTTGAAAACTGGACAAATCACAGAATAATATAGATAGTGAGGTAAAAATTGACACACATCCTTTGAATGACATATGGTTTTATTAGAACCAAAAAATACAAAAGTTCAAAAAAATGTCCAACGGATGGCGCTTCATCTGATCAGAATAGCAATAATTAGCATAACAAAGTAACACAAAGCAAAGATGATGTTCTTTACAGGAAATGCTCAATATTTCCACCATCATTCCACAACAATAGCTGTAGTCGAGGAATAATGTTGTGAACAGCACTGTAAAGCATGTCCGGCGTTATGGTGAGGCATTGGCGTTGGATGTTGTCTTTCAGCATCCCTAGACATGTCGGTCAATCATGATACACTTGCGACATCAGGTCACCCCAAAGTCAATAATCGCACGGACGGAGATCTGCGGAGCTGGGAGGCCAAGCATGACGAAAGTGGCGCCTGACCACACGATCATCACCAAACGATGCACGCGAGAGATCTTTAACGGGTCTAGCAATATGGGGCGGAGCGTCATGCTGCATTTTGTTTCTAATAAAACCCCATGTCATTCCAAGCATGTGTGTCAGTTTTCACCTCTCTATCTACATTATTCTGTGGTTTATTACGTTTTAAAATTTATACTGACTCTTTGATCACCCGGTATTTGTGTGTATGTGTTTTTTTGTGCTGTTGTGTTTCTTGTGTATGCTGGTATGTGATTTTTCTTGATGGCGAGCTTTGGTTTTTCGAGGAGGAGTTGCTATGGTAAGTTTACTCTTTTATTTTTATGTTTTACTGAATTTGTCTATGTTGATGTATTTCTTTGTTGTATTATATTTTTATGCGTGAAGTATGGGTTTGTCTACTGCAGTATGGAATACAAATTTTGCAGTTGGTGCGGTTTTTGCTTTGCTAGTACTAGTATCACAACGATTTTTTCGAGTCTATTCTAGCACTACTGAAGGCAAAAAGACCGACATACATAAAATTCGTATTCTGTACTTCAGTCAACGTATGCTGGTCAATTGAAGTACTGGCCTTTGTGGCCGCGAGGTTCTAGGTGCTTCAGTCCAGGTTCGAATCCTGCCTCGAGCATGGATGTGTGTGACGTCCTTAGGTTAGTTAGATTTATGTAGTTCTAAGTCTTGGGGGCGGATGACCTCAGATGTTAAATCCCATAGTGCTTAGAGTCATCAACTGAAGTATGGGATACTGGTGTTAGAAGAAAAAAGCAACTGCTATCATTTACCTATATAGGTCATCTGAAGAATAGGATACTAATGCCAATGAAAATGAAGAAATCAATGGACGGTAAATTTGTATCCTGTACTGCGGCTAAACTATACAGGTCGACAGAAGTTCGAGCTACAACACATATATATGTCAACTGAGGTAATCCATGCTAACGTTACTTCTATCCCTTTATTTCTTTATTTTTTACAGAAGTACTAGGATTCAAACAAGCAATATCCTTAACGTTATGTTCGAAATATTAATGCATGTGATATATGTCTATCATCTGTTTTCTCTCTCTTGCATTCCTTTGTTTATGAACGCTAGTCTTTGCTGCTAAATCTGTGTAATAAAACATATCTGGCAATTTCTGACGTCATTGGTCAAAGTCGACAGGTTGCATCACATTCTTCAGTCCCCATTAGCGGAAGTAGACGAACCGTCCAATGCATACCGGCACTGGCAATGTGACAATGCTCGGGCGGTTCGTATCATTGGAACGGCAATTTAAGAGGAACTTAAGAAACAAGTTGATGCAAAAGAAATTTGGGTCACCCTTACATCAGTATGTGAAAAAACTTCATTGCGGTGGTTATATACGTTATCGATTGTTTCTTTGAAGCATCAAAAGATGACGTCAAGTCTATGACAAAGCACACATTGCTACTTGTGAAAATTTTTCATGACTTATGCAGTGAACTGAACAAAATTAAATCAAATGCAACTTTACTCCTCTCGCTGCTCCATCATAATATTTTTAAAACATTGGACCCTAGCATTAGTTTTACAGGTTGGCAACATAACATGTTACTGAACCTGAGCAGATGACAAAGCTTCTTATTGAGAATTTCTGTTCGATTGAGATTTCACTAGCTACATAGGCATCTGGTGCTTTCTATGCTGATGCTTTAAGCAAAATCAAAATTGGATGAGCAACATCAAAAACAGAAGAAATTTGCAACAGAGAGGAGTAAGTCGTAGAAGAAGAAAGTCCTACATGTCTGTATTGCAAGAAAGCTGGACATATTATCGTAAACTGTCGGAAACGCATGGCCGCAGAAGTATAAGTGACAACTAACAACAATAATAATTCGAGTTTCAGTTTATAATTGAGTAGCAAACCAAATACATTTCTAGCCACTAGCTTGTTGTTTCGTGTTAATTTTGACAGTGCATATTCTTGAGTTTTGGACTGTTGCAAGGCACATCATATTTCACCAAATAAAAGGCATTTCGTTGCATTCGAAAAGTTTCCATTTCCTCAGTGTGCACAGACAGCTGGCAAAGAATTTATTTTTGCTCCTGGGACAGGCAGTATTCATAAACAAAATGTCTGGTATGTACCTGATGTCAGACACCAACTTCTCTCTATCTGTCAAGCTGCACAACATGGATACATGTGACTTATAACAATGGTGCTATCATTTGGTGACATAGTGAAATAGTCCCAACAGGAAGATTAGTTGGCTCAGTATATATTATGAACATGCGAGTTTGTCCTTCAGATTAGCAGGTAATGATTAACTTAGCAACTTCAGAAGAACAACTGCAATGTTGGCATGAGACAATCTACATTGTTTTGTGATGGATGTGTTCATGGAAAGTGCCACCACAAACTATTTAGCCAGCGCAAAGATCGTTCGCAAACTATCTGAGTTGATTAATACAGATGTAAATGGACCAATATCTATTGACTCTATAAATGGTTTTCGTTATGATGTGATTTTCAAATATGATTATTCATGGCAAAATTATAGCTTTCCATTTCATTCGCTAAGTGAATGAAAAAGATGGTTACAAAGTGTGGATTCCATCAAAACTTTGTGTATCTATATAGTTAATAATTACAAATGTTATTAAATACTGTATATTCATAACTTATTTCTACAATTAAAGATACGAATTACATTTTTTTTCTTGCATAAGATACTGTGAGATTGAATAGTAGGCGTTTTGCAGACAGTAGGCTGTCACCGACTTTTTCAAGTTCTGTAGTTGAGGAAGAGATTTTATATGTATTGGTAATCTGTAGTATAGCTTTGTTCCTGCATGATATACACTTTTTTGGCATAATGTGGTTCTGGAAGATGTACCTGGAGTTCATTTCCTTCTATGTACTTAATTCCAGTTACCTGAGAGCGATATTCCAAATATGATTTAATCCACTGATTTGGTACACCTCTTACACCATACCTTTCAAGCTTGCTCTGGAGCACAGTGGAATCAATTACATCAAAAACTTTCATTAGGCCTGGGAATAAACCTGAAATTGTTCTTTGGTTGTCCACTGCATTTAAGACATGGTTTATCAGGTTGAAAGTGACTGTTTCAATTGACAGTAGTGACACAGGCCTATAGTTACCCATACATTGCTGATCACCTTTTTTTATATTGGGGTATTTCTTCTGCCATTTGCATTTGCTGTGGGAAGGCACCACATGATAAGGATGAATTGCATATATCTAATAAAGGAGAGAGTATGTGTCTTGCTTTTATATTTATAATATAATCTGGAATATCATCAGTACCAATTGAATAATTATCCTTCAGCGAATTAATGGTGTTTAGGAGTTCTGTTGGCCTATTGGACTGAGTAACACGGATATATCATGTATTTCAATAGAAGACAGTTCTTTCAATGTTGTATTAGGTGGATTATGAAATTTTTCTCTCACTAATTTTCCAACAACAGTTGCACGATAAGAATTGAAGTTGTTTGAAACTGTCCTAGGATCAGTGACATTCTTGCCATCATGCATTATTACAATATTTTTGTGAGTTGTTGTCTTCCCTGTAAGATCCTGCAGAACTTTCCATATGGACTTAGTTTTATTGGATGACTCCACAATATATGTAATTTTCCATAATTTTTGCCTCTTTTATGACCTGTTTCAAAACTAACTTTTTAAAAAAATAACTAATAAATTCTGGACTGCTGTCAGTTTTTGAGCACAGAAAACGTTCATCCTTTCTTTTACAACGCAATCTCATCCCTGATGTAGTGCAATTTTTGAATCTGTCTGTGCTTCTGGAAATCACTTTTGTTTGTGACAAAGTTATGCATGAAAATGTTCAAGAAAGTTTTAATCTTTTCATTTGTAATAGAGGTATCATGTATTTCTCTCCAAGATTGTACACTGATTAAATACTGGAAACGTTCAATATGGATAATATTTTGTACACTGGTCAAAATGTGATTTTTAGGTATGATTCATAAATGTGAAAGCTGGTCACTACAGCCAGTATCAAAGTTTTCTGATGTACACCTGTCCGTGTTCACACATACCTGATCAAGGAGGGTGATACTGGTTTTGTTACATGTGTTAGAGAGCTTAAAGTCAGATATAGGTTGTAGGCTTTTATACTAGTTAAGAGCTCTCCCTGTGAGGGCTGTGGCTCAAAAAATCAATACTAAAATCACCATTTGTATCACTGTTTTCCAGTTGTCTTAAGTTCGCCTAAAGCAAGGTTCAGTTTTTTTGAAAAAATCACACATATTGCTAACAGGAGATCTATACATACATAAAATAATAGTTTTTTCAAACATTAACTCAACAGTTGGGATTTCAAAGTCTCTTTCACAACCAAGTTTGCATACAAAGGCTATACTTGTAATCTACATATTCTTTCACATTTATACAAGTTCCCCCATGTTTTGGTTCCATTCAACAAAAGCAGTTTTCACAGTTAAAATGCAATATTTTTAAGTGATGAAAATACTCATTTTGTAACCAATGTTTACAAAAACATAAAACTGAAACACCTTTCCATTCACTATTGAGGAGTATATTTATTTCATCAGCTTCGTTTGTTAAAGACTATACATTATGGCATACAATCTTTAGTTTGTATTACCTATTCAGTTCTGCATCACATGTTTTTGTGATACAACTACCTCCCAAAAAATGTCTTTCACACTTTTTATAAGACTCGCATCTTTCTTTATGACCCATTTGTCCAAAGTACTAAGAATTGCTTCTTTACTATGCCTCTTGTGATTCAAGTTTACAAAACTACAGCTTTCTTCAACCAAAAATTGTTTCATAGTAAGATGTAAATGATGGCCATGGCTGGTATGCATGGATCTGTCTAACACGCTTACCTGAAGAAACGGGAGAGAAAAGTGAATCCACTGCTGATCAAATTGAGGCTAGTGACCAAGAATATTCGAATGAGTTACCAAATCGATGTCCAGTTCGTGAAATACGTCCCCCAGTGAAATTTAGTGACTATGAATTAGGATACCATCCTCATCAGTCTCAAGAAGCAAACACATTAGTTTTCCTGACAAAAGCAATCCCTGAAGAGTTTGCGCCAACAAGCTTAACGAAGCTATGGAAAGTAGTAATTTCAATAACTGGTTTAATGCGATGAAAGAAGAAATGAAGGCACTTGAAGAAACTGATACCTGGGACTTGATAAAACCACAGTCTAACATAAAATTCGTGACACACACCGCTGTAAAAATTGTTACTAACAGCAGGAGCTACACTAGCGCTCCAAGTGCCGAGAAAGGAGAACGTCAGATGCGTCGTAAGCTTGATGTTCGTTTCGCATACCTTTCCTAGGGATTTACTAAATATTTGAATTACTTTTTGCCTCCAAGAGTGTGTGTAATATCAGAAGATATAGGTATTTCTGAAAATGGTTCTAAAATAAGCGCAAGTAGGGATAAAAATCATGAATCCAGAGGCAAGCTACAACACATTCATGAAGGAACATTTGTGATCATGTATAGAACTACAGCTTACCAAGTTGATATCAAAGGAATACAAGCACACAGACTCACGTGTAATAAGCACAAGAGGGATTGACACCCCATTGGTTGTTCTGTAGGCCCACTGTGTTTTAGTCATTGTCACCTGTTACCACAAGTACGACGTTCATCTTTATATTATTCTAAGTGGGACAAATAAATACCAAATAGTGGGAAAAATATGCTGTGCTGTGCAAAGTCAATAACACTGTCAGAAGTGCTGTCATATGTTAAATTTGCCATTAGAGACATTTCATCCAATGTCATATTCATTCGTTTATCAGTACTGGAGAAATGCTATGCCTTCTGCTTTAAAAAGTGGAATACATTGTTCACTCTCCCACATTTTATTTGTATGCCTTCTACATACCTCTGAGATGTATGCACTGATAGAAACATAAAACATTCTGACAAAACCTGTCTGCCTGAGTGCGGTAATATAATAAATGTAGAACAGACAGCTTATTTTCGGCTTTCCATCCTGCAGCATGTTTCTCCTTGAATGGCATACTAATCTGGCTTAACAACAAGTCAAGGGCATCTTTTTTTAAATATCGGGATCCATTTGTCCTTCTTCACTTGATCCTACTGATACAGTTTGTGTTGCTGTCTGTACTTTAAGCGATGGGCACTTTCCTTGTCCTGTAATAGTTTTGCACGAAGTCTCGCGATTTGCACATTCAGACACTTTACACGCTTTTGCAACACACGAATAACTGCACTTAATCTAACCAATTCATCGTCAAATAAGTCTCTACTGGCAATTCAGATGAATCTGGCACTGATACATGGAGAATTGAACTGACTGCTTCTGTGCCGTGGGAGTGTTGTGTTTTACAGCTTTAGACGGAATGTCGAACCTTTGTGGCAGTTTCCTCTTCATCGTCAGTTAAGGTGGCTTATTTGGGATGTCAAACAGTGTGACTACCACATTCCACACGAGTTTATTACTGTCTGCATTCTTGAACTGCTGTTGATCAAGGCGTGACGAACAAAACGTAACATTATTGTAAACGTAACCAGGGTCTTTTTTCATAAGATCTTCTCGTCTCCTATTTACTAGCCATTTTATGCTCCTAAATCTGAACATTAACACAAATTCTGACAGCGTGTTAAGTCTGTAAATATTAGCTGTTCCAGCTTACTGCGACAATCGCCTTACAAATGACTAGGGTAGTAAGAAATATATTCAACATGTTTTTGTGTTATAATTTCTGACATGTTCCACACCCAGGAGAATCATTTCATTTTTTGGATCTATGGAACGAAAACTGATATATCTGTCTATCATATCTTCTGCAAGCGAATCCTGACGGATACAGTTTAGTACCACGATGGCATACACCTCTAAGGGTCCTTAGGAACCCCCCCCCCAAATGACAGATGTGGTATCTTCTTCTTCTTGTTGCTGCAATTTATTGCGCTACAGAAGCTCCCTCCCGTTTGTATAAACCATTGTACAAACCAAAAGAATCAACTCCTATTCGCTTTCGCTTCCACGATATCGCCGAGCTCAACAGTTTTACTTACATGCCGCTTGAAGCGCTCTTGGCGCAATAGGCAAGAAAGTCGAGGCGTAGTGTCGCGACTGTGGTAAAACCACAGTCTAACATAACAGTCACGACACTTCGCCTCGATTTTGTTGCCTACAGCGCCAGCAGCGCCCCAAGCGGCTGGTAGGTTGAACTGTGAGTTCGGCGCGATCGTGAAAGCGATTAGTGATTGAGTATTTTGATTTATACAATGGTTTATACCATCGGGAGCGTTTGTAGCGCAATAAATTGCAGCAACAACAGGAAGAAGACACCACAGCTGTCTCTTTTTAGGTTTCCTAAGGATCCTGAGACGTATATACCATCATGTTACTAAACTGTATCGTCAGGATTCACTTGCAAACTGTATGTGTATAAATGATGAATGTATCGTTTTAGGAGCAGAAAATGGCTTGTTAATAGCAGACGAGAAGACCTTATGAAGAAAGACCCAGTTTACCCGCATAATAATATTAGGTTTTGTCCGCTACATTTCGAAGAAAACCAGTTCATGAACGCAGACAATAACAAACTCGTGTGGAATGCAGTACCCACACTGTTTGACATCCTAAATAAGCCACCTCAACTGATGATGAAGAGGAAACTGCCACAAAGATTCGACAGTCAATCAAAAGCTGTAAAACAGTCGTATGACACAGAAGCAACCAGTTCAGCTCTCCATGTATCAGTGCCAGATTCGTGCGAATCGTCACAACAGACGTGCTTTGACGATAAAGTGGTTAGATTAAGTGCAGCTGGTCATGTCTTACAAAAGCGTGTGAAGTGTCAGAATGTGCACATCGAGCGAAACTATTACGGGGCAAGGAAAGTGCCAACAGACAGATTGTTTGAAAATTATTCAAATATTTGGGTTTTCGCGAAATGTAATGTAATCAGCTCATTATAATGTTTTCAGCATATTTCTGCCACTATTTGGCAGTTGCTTTACCCACTTTGAATAATATAAAGATTAAGGTCGTACTTGTGGTAACAGGAAACAGTTACACACACAGTAGGCCTACAGAACGATAAACGAGCTGTCGATCGCTTTTGCATGTAGAGGTACATGTCTGTGCTTCTTACATGTGAATCTGTGTGTTTATATTCTTTTGATATCAACGTGGTAAGCTGCAATTCTGTCCAATGTCACAAGTGTTTCTTCACGAATGTGTTGTAGCTTGCCACTCTATTCATGGTTTTTGTCCATACTTGCGCTTATTTTAGAATCATTAATAGAAACATATATGCGTTCCGATACTAAACAAACTCTTGGAGGCAAGAAAATAACTCGAATAATTCGGAAATTACGTAGGAAATGGATGTAAACAAACATTATGCTTACAACGCGTCTGACGTTCACCTTACCTGCCGCTTGGAGCGCTAGTGTCACTCCATCTGTCAAACGGCAACAACTTTTACAGCAGTGAGTGTCGCGACTGTTATGTTAGAGTGTGGTAAAACTGTCTAGGAAAACGTGCTATCGATAGTCGATATCGTATTCGTATTAAATATAGACCTCATGGATCGATTGATCGATACTGCTCTTGCTTGGTTGCGCGCGGTATGTTTCAACGTACAGGACGTGGTTGCGTTGAAATTTTTAGTCCAGTTGCTCGTTATGACGCTATTCATGCTGTAATAGCGATTGCAACTGAAGAAATTTTGAAACCTTGTCAATTCATGTTAAAACTGAATTTTTGTGTTCTAACTGGGATACAGAACTATACATTTTGATGACCGGTCAGGTTGTGTTTGTCGCCTCTAAATGTAATTGTATGGGCTTAGGCAGTCACTTCGTTGTTGGAATAATAAGTTTCACTCATTCATGAAATAAAGGCTTTATTAGCTCTACAGAAGATCCTTGCATTTGCATTCGACAAATCAAAACAGAAAAATTGCTGATTGCTATTTACGTCGTTGATGGCTTTATCGCAGGAACAACTCTTTAAGTGCAGTGAATTCAATTTTAGGTATGTTAAAGGCAGAATTCAAAATAACAGTAGGATCTTAACACTCACATTTAGGCAGTTAGAGCAACGAGAGTGTGGCTTGTCTATTTCACAGCGAGCAAAACAGAGCAGATTCTACATCGTTTTAATATGGCTGATTCGAAACCATTAAAAACTCCCCGAGATAATGAACAATTAGACAATGAATATAGAAATACTCTTCACAGCAACGTTGCTTATTGCTTAGCTGTGGAATCATTAATGTACGAGGCATGTTCTACTCATCCAGATATCGCTTAAGCTGTTTCAAAAGTTGCTCGATCTATGGCTTAATCCACTTCTGTATGGAACGCAGTAAAACGCATTTTCAGATATCTTCGTGGTACATCAGACGTAGGTCTCCTCTGTACTTCAACCGGCGGTAAACTTCTTGCCTATGCTGATGCTGGGTTTGCTGACAACACTGAAACGAGATGATCAACGGTAGGCGATTAGGCTGTATCAAGGACGTCTGAACTGTTGAAATCAGTTACACTACCCACTACTGAAGCAGAGTTCGTTGAGGCAAGTGAAGGAACCAAGGAATTAGTATGGCGTAACAGACTGCCGTTGGAGATCAGTGGAAAAAGAAACACGTCTGTATTGTTCATTGACAATGCGAATGCCATTACATTAGTGGAAAATCCTGAGTTCTACAAATGCTTAAGCACATCAAAGTCCAATATTATTTTGTGTGGGAGCTCTATCAAAATGGGTATTTCAACGTGGAAAATGTATGTTCTGAAAAATAGGTTGGTGACATGTTTACAAACCCTTTAAAATCAAACAAATTTAAATCAATGTGTAACAAGATAGAACTTAACAGTTAATGTGCTTTGACCTCTTCTTTTTTTATTTAAAAGTTGTTCTGTACACCACAGTTTGGTTTGAGGGAAGTATATAAATCAGAACTGTGTGTTTCCTGCCCACTCCTATGGCAGTGCTTGGTTTTGTGTTGTGTGAAATTCTTTGCTCCTAAGAGTTTCTTTTTTACATCCTGTTACTCTATGAATTTTTTGTTGCAATGTGTCATCATTTTACATATTAAAGAAAGAATCTCACTGTTTCTAAAAGTGTTGTGTTCTTGCTATAAAGTTATATCGTAAGTTCACCACAACAACCAGTTTCATTGCTGATATCATTTTTCAAAAATTTTCTAGAGGGTGATGTATTGTGGAATAGTGGAATGATGTTTTGGGGTAACTCATTTTTATGAAAGAAAGTCTTCATAGTGCAAAAACATGTAAGAATAATGTGTGGTGCTCAACCATTATCATCTTGTAGACTGTGTTAGGGTTGGGCATTCCGACTATTGACTTGCAATAATTAATGCCCTAATGAACTTCATTATAAATAATCCAGTGCATTTCAAAAGGTACACTGGTCTACATAATTACAATAGCAGAAGGCAAACTGACATTCATTACTCCATGTTAAGGTTGTCAGTAGCATAAAAGGGGGTCCACAATGCTGCAACTAAAATTTTGGGGATATAAAATGTCTGGCAGATAGTAAAGTAAAATTTAAAAACAAAGTGAAAAAGTTTCTTCTTGACAACTTCTTCTGTTCAGTAGAAGAATTTCTGTTATTGTAATGTGTAAAAAGATGGCGGGTAAAAATTATTTAAAAAAAAAGCATCATATAAATGTTCGGCATGTGGCCAAATTTACAAATGAATTTGTGATGTGATTGGAAAATGATTTATTCTGCAAAATGACCCATGGAACATAAAATCTAACTAAGTAAATACAAATCTCCACAGGGAAATATACACTATTATAGATTATCACACAGCATTCACTGTCCATTATTTGACTATTGTTCATTTATTAATGTCTGTGACACATTTAATGTTGCACTTGTAACATCAGTGCCCCCCTATCATCTTTTTTAGAGAGCTAGCTCAGACAAAACTGAATTTCCACTGACAGTGAATACAGTGTTACCACACATTCCAGGAAAAGAACACTTCACTTCTATACCAGAGCGCATTTCAGTCATTTATGTGGCAGAGAGAATATAAGAAGGGAAAGGAGATCTGGCAAGAGTGGGTCAGGACGAACACTGCCCAAAGCATCCCCAAAAGAGTAAACACTGTCATTGGTAAAAGCAGGTTTCAAGTGGTCTACTGAAACAATATCCCACTGCCGATTTTTATCCACAGTAAATGTCATCATTTTTGTTAATGATGAGAAACATGCCACTGTATTGGGGCAAGAAAGGTTGTTAGGCAGTATGATTCCTCATCCAAACAAAATGACTGGCGAGCAGTTCATTTGGGTAGAAAAATAGTCAAAATCCATGCCATACTGGAGTGGTCAGTAGAAGCAGCCACATGTGGATTTTGACGTTTTCAGAAAGTGACTGTAATCTCCTACTCCAATAAATGGAGCAGGATTGGATGAGAAAAATTCCCCAGCCACTTTTAAACCCTCTCCATTAATAAACTGATCTGCAGGACAACTGAAGTCCCCCTCTTGACCATAGCCCTTAATCCTAGCAAAACCAAAGGCAACACAGTTGTCCACGATCCTACCTGACATGACAAAGCAACCTTAAGCATATGATGCCTACATTCTACTACACCATTACTGCTAGGATGATAGCTCGTAGTATGCATATGTTTGCATCCAAAGAGGGTAACAACATGTTAAACATCTGGCAGTCAATTTGTCTGTCTCTGTCACATGTTATGACTTTGGGAATACCAAATCTTGAAAACCAAGCAGTACCTACCACATGTACTAGTGAAATAACAGAAAAGTCTTGTAATAGAACTGCGTCTGGCCACCACATAAAGCTGTCAATCATAGTCATGACAAAACAAAAACCATCAGAAGAAAAAGGGAGGGGACCCACAATTTCAACATGCAAATTTGCCAGATGGAGAGGGGAATGCAGCCATGGAGGCCAATGTATGGTGACTGATTTGGTCCTTTGGCATTGCAAGCAATAATGGCCCCAGAATTGACATCCTGCTTGCTCCCTGGCCTCACAACTTTAGGCAAAACAATTTTGACAGACGTGTGATTCCAGACTGTGTCAATTCATGAAGAGTGTTGAACACCACCTGTTGCCAATGCACTGGGATGAACAGTCACACCTTATCATTTGCCATGTTGCTCCCGGCAAAACTAGAGATCCATGAAGCTGTACCCATTGCAGTTGTAAACCATAGAAGGAGGATCTGTGAGGCACTATGGAACAAAAGGTTCAATATCCTGTTCTGTGGCCACTGCCTCCCAATCAGTTGTTATGATGCCCATGCAGTTATGCAACAGACTGTCAGCAAGACATTTTGCTGACCAACAACATAGTTTATGTCAGTGGAAAACTGAACAATATATTCTGCATACCATATATGATGGGATGAGTTTAGCTCAGACTATGTTTGGAGTATCGAAGTTAAAGTTTTGTGATCCATAAAAATCTTGAACGCCCGCATTTTTAGGTACTGGCAGAAATGCTTCACTGCAACGTTAATAGCTGGCAACCCCATATCAAAATCACTCTAGTGTGTCTGCTGTGGAGAGAGAATCTTGGAAAAGAATGATAATTGAAGCCATGTTACTGTCACCTGTTGCCGCAACACAGCTCCTACTGCAGACTGACTCACATCCACAAATAAAGCTGCTGGAACTCCAGCCAGGGGGTGAGCTAAACGTGTAGTTTATGGCAAAGCTGTCTTAAGAGCCTCAACGACTTTCTTAGAGTCAGTGTTTCAGGGGACCTTCCTGCTTTCCAAAGTGTTTTTACCTTTCAAGAAATCATTGAGTTGACAATTAATCTTGGCCAAATGAGGCAAATGTGAGCGGTAATAATTTATCATACCTGCATACCTATGAAGGTCATTGTACCTAACAGGAAAAGATATATTCACAATATCTGAGACCTTTTCAGGGTTGGGAAAGATGCCATTTCAGGAAACTACGTACCATAAAAAGTGGATCTCACTTTTGCAGAACACACTTTTATCCCTGTTAATTTCGTATGGCATATTCATCTAAGCATTTCATAATTTCACATAGCGAAATACACAGCCCATACCCTGAAGCACATCTTTTATGAAACTGCGACTCCTCATCGGTGTTTTGAACTCTAAAAGACATCATGTTATGTTGAAACAAACTGAGTGGAGTCATAATAGCAGTCTTGTGCTTGTCCGTACCAGCCGTGGGTATCTGTGCAAATGCATTGGCACAGTCTATCACACTAAAAACAGTAGCTCCATTCAGGTTACATGTAAAGTCTAAAATATTCATAACTGGGTACTAATCAGTGATTGCTCTTGTGTTTAGGCCCCAATAATCCCTGCATAAACTCTGGGATTCATCGTTCTTTTTAACCATATGCTATAGTATGTCCCATGTACTGTGAGTGTGAAACCATCCTGCCCACTAATGTACCTTCAAACACATCTTTAGTGCACATCAGCTTTTCTGGAGGCAACCTTCTTGGTTATCTGGGGAAAGGCTGATTGGATGTGGTGTGGATGTGATGAGTTTTAGGCAAAAGAGAGAAGGGGGAGGAGAAATGAGAGGCCTGCTGATGGAGCTGTGGCAGCCATCCATGGGTTATATATCTCTGCTTGTACATCTTGAAGTGCCTTTTCTGCAGCCACAATACACCACCTAAGAACTCCATTATGTTTGTCCAAAACATTTGTCTCCTCTCATTTCAGGTGGTACAAAACCTCGACTTGTTCAACCTGTTGTTCCAACACTGTACATTCTCAAGCTAACACAGCCAGCGCCAGTCATGAGAAACAAATGACAAACTCTTCTTGTGTGACACATGTGACATATTGAGTTCCACAATAAGATGAAAGAAGAAAGGTGACAATGTTTCGTTTTGTGGAAGACATGGATGTCACAGACATCCTAGTGCATTCTGTATTGGAGACATTGCATGGAACATGGTCTGATGCAGTTGTGAGATTAGCTGCATGCACAATAGTTATCAGTCAATTGTTACCTAAGTCTGGTGATAGGAAAAAATAAGACAGAAAACCTGTGCAATGAAGACAGACCATGTCAGAGATTTGTTCCAAAACCAAAGTCAGCATCATTCTGCTAAATATTTCAGAGTGGAAATTGTTTGCTGCCATTAAAATCCGAAAACTAGAAACCTGAGGCACATCATTAACATTCCTTGGAATCACTCTCACCTTGTACCCCATACCCATAAAAAACCATAAACATTTATGTCTTGTCAATGACGAAAAGTCTCAGTGAATCACTCATGGCCAAAACTGTAGCATTTTTGAAACAAGGTAGGCACTCTGCAACTGTTACGTGGGTCCGTACATCTATGCATGCCTGTTAGTGGTGTTTGGTAATTTGCAGGGTTTTGTCACTGTCTTGCATTTTGGGCAAAGTTTATGTGTTACCAACACTATTCACTTTGGCAGGGAGCATGTTCTTACCCCTTTATTACTGTCCTCCTGTTGCTTTCATCCAATTTAGAATTCAATCTAGCCAAATGATAGGAAATTCTGTCCATAGGTGGCTCCGCCATGCTGACATTAGCACACAGAATCTGTGAGTCCAGGCCACTCTTACACAGTGTGTGACACAGGCCCGGTCTCAGGAACCTTGTCTAAAGCAGCACAAAAATTACTATTATTAGCACTAGCGATTGCTAATGCATCCACTTTTTTCACTAATTCATCAACAGAAAGTTCAGGGAAAGCATAAAGTATTGCATGCATCTTGAGGTAATCATTGCAGGCAAAAAGTTTCACTGACTGTTCCAATAAAAGTTCTGCTCCCACTGAAGGGTAAAGTGAACACAGTACTTGTGACAGGGAACCACCGGCTGTAAT
The DNA here is from genome assembly GCF_023864345.2 of Schistocerca serialis cubense. NCBI lineage: Eukaryota > Metazoa > Arthropoda > Insecta > Orthoptera > Acrididae > Schistocerca > Schistocerca serialis. The sequence continues at coordinate 685,339,300 of NC_064638.1, read as the reverse complement.
ATCACTGTCAACAATTTGATTCAGAAGTGATTCTGGTGGGATCAAGACTGATTGTTCGGTAATTTTCACATCTGTCAACACCTGCTTTCTTTGGGATTGGAATTATTATATTCTTCTTGAAGTCTGACGGTATTTCGCCTGTCTCATACATCTTGCTCACCAGATGGTAGAGTTTTTCAGGACTGGCTCTCCCAAGGCCGTCAATAGTTCTAATGGAATGTTGTCTACTCCCGGGGCCTTGTTTCGACTCAAGTCTTTCAGTGCTCTGTCAAACTTTTCATGCAGTATTGTATCTTCCATTTCGTCTTCATCTACATTCTCTTCCATTTCCATAATATTGTCCTCAAGTACATCGCCCTTGTATAGACCCTCTATATACTCCTTCAACCTTTCTGCTTTCCCTTCTTTGCTTAGAACTGGGTTTCCATCTGAGCTCTTGATATTCATACAAGTGGTTCTCTTTTCTCCAAAGGTCTCTTTAATTTTCCTGTAGGCAGTATCTATCTTACCCCTAGTGAGATAAGCCTCTACATCCTTACATTTGTCCTCTAGCCATCGCTGCTTAGGCATTATGCACTTCCTGTCGAACTCATTTTTGAGACGTTTGTATTCCTTTTTGCCTGCTTCATTTACTGCATTTTTATATTTTCTCCTTTCATCAATTAAATTCAATATTTCTTCTGTTACCCAAGGATTTCTTCTGGCCCTCGTCTTTTTACCTACTTAATCCTCTGCTGCCTTCACTACTTCATGCTCATAAGTTAGTTATTCTCAAGGCAAATGCGTAATGTGACTCCATAAACTTTTCTGAATGCCTAGGTTATCACATTTCTTGTAAACCAATGTTGTCTACTCCCAGGGCCTTGTTTCGACTCAAGTCTTTCAGTGCTCTGTCAAACTTTTCATGGAGTATTGTATCTTCCATTTCGTCTTCATCTACATTCTCTTCCATTTCCATAATATTGTCCTCAAGTACATCGCCCTTGTATAGACCCTCTATATACTCCTTCAACCTTTCTGCTTTCCCTTCTTTGCTTAGAACTGGGTTTCCATCTGAGCTCTTGATATTCATACAAGTGGTTCTCTTTTCTCCAAAGGTCTCTTTAATTTTCCTGTAGGCAGTATCTATCTTACCCCTAGTGAGATAAGCCTATACATCCATACATTTGTCCTCTAGCCATCGCTGCTTAGGCATTATGCACTTCCTGTCGAACTCATTTTTGAGACGTTTGTATTCCTTTTTGCCTGCTTCATTAACTGCATTTTTATATTTTCTCCTTTCATCAATTAAATTCAATATTTCTTCTGTTACCCAAGGATTTCTTCTGGCCCTCATCTTTTTACCTACTTAATCCTCTGCTGCCTTCACTACTTCATGCTCATAAGTTAGTTATTCTCAAGGCAAATGCGTAATGTGACTCCATAAACTTTTCTGAATGCCTAGGTTATCACATTTCTTGTAAACCAATATTTTGGCCATACTTATAGTCCATACTAAATGGAAAAATTGTACCTAGTCGTTTTTTAAATGGTCATATGATTTCTAAAATGACAATTTGTTCATGCACTAGTTATTAAATGATTGGAATGAAATCACTAACTCCCTCATTAACATCCTTCACAGTATTGGCATGTCACATTTAGCAATGCAACAAGAGTAACAAAAAACTATCAGTCAGTATACACCCATTACGTGTTGAGCTGACAGGCATGTAACACATCTGCTGCCAATATTCGTGCACATTACAGTTATGCATGGTTTGTTAACAGGAAACATGAAACATGAATAATATTGATGTCTAAAAACTTCAAGTTATTTTTATAACTCAGATTAATGGATATTTTGACTGAACTGTGTTGTCGTTGCTGGGAAGTTTGTGGGCTATCATTGTCACATGAATGAGTTATTGTTGAGTGTTGTGACATTAATGAATGAATGAAGTATTGTGGTGTACTTTGCTTTGAAAGATTGCTACAAGATGATATGGTATGTGAATGTGATGTTTTGTGTAAATATGGACATTTTTTTGTGCTGCACTTGACTACTTGGTTTAGTGAATTGTTAAGACTACAGCACCACTGATTATTGGACAGTACTGCATTAAGTGTGTGTTCCATAACATTGTAATCCATATTAGTAAATCTACCATAATTTCAAGAAAGAGGAAAACTGGTCACAGTATAATTTTGAGGCTAATAAATGTGAGCAAAAGTGCAAGCTAAATTATGGTGTTTATTTTTTTCAACAAACGGCATCAAATACTGAATAATAAAGTTTTCAGCTTCAAGGCAGCAAACACATGTGCTGCAGAGGAGGTCATGGAGGCTGCAATAAACCAGGTTGATGCTTTCCAACGCAACACTAACCTTGATGCCACTAACAGCCTTTACATATGATCAGAATCTCTTTGTGTTTTGTGAAAGATCTTTCAACAATATTCCACTATGGTAGTCACTGAAGGCTTCACACATTGCACTCTTGACAGCCTAACATGTTTCTTTCGGCATCTCTTTGTTGATAGCCCCATGCTTTGCTTTACATCTATTATGCAGTAGTCCTGTTCCCTTAGAAGTTTCTTACAGTGACTGAATACCATGGATGGTTCCTCCCATCATAAACTGTTCAGTGGGTACATATCTATCCTGTTACTCTTTTAAACTTGACCCAAACAGTTTGTCCATGATAAGCTGACAATTTGCATAGTGGCGATCGGGAACAGCAAGAGGGATGCCTTGCCCCTGCATTACGACTACCAAGGAGAGAGGAATGGTGAGGGGAAGATAGTATTGGCTGCTTGCCATAATGCTGGCAACATTCCCCTTAACAATGTGTACTGTAATACTTCAGGTCTAGCTGCAGCTTTACACTGGCATCACTTGGAGATAAATGAACATCTTTCAATTAGTGGTGATATTCTCTGCTTCTGAAAGCACCAGTAAAATATTCAAGTTACCGTGGACAAACAGTAGTTTCTTCACATGAACCTATTCTACCTATTCTAAGTTAAAAGTTTCAAGTTCCTCATTGAGATATGACTTCTTTGTCTAGTTTACTGAGCATATAAACATTTCCTGGTTTTAGTTCAGCTCTGTACTTTGCTGTACATTGTTGTTGAAGTGTTGGCAGAAGAGCCAACACCGTGTTGCTAGAGGAGGCTGATTTGCACGCGTTTAAGCTCATGCAGACTGGCGTGAGGTCTGGAACAATTAAAGGAGTTTATAGTAGCAAATAAAGTACGTAATTGATGTAATACTTAACTTTAATCCATAATTGGAGAACATTGCTCTTGTTGATACATTAATAACAATCTCAATATAAACTGGTAATGGCGCCTTGCTAGGTCGTAGCAAATGACGTAGCTGAAGGCTATGCTAACTATCGTCTTGGCAGATGAGAGCGTATTTGTCAGTGAACCTTTCCTAGCAAAGTCGGCTGTACAACTGGGGCGAGTGCTAGGATGTCTCTCTAGACCTGCCGTGTGGTGGCGCTCGGTCTGCAATCACTGACAGTGGCGACACGCGGGTCCGACGTATACTAACAGACTGCGGCCTAGCAAGTGTGGTGTCTGGCGGTGACACCACAGTTGTTATAACTGCCTCATGGTCACTTATACCAATGAACATCCTTAAAGTGGCCAGGTTTATCTGTTGCTATTGGATCTAATATATTTCCATCGTGTGTGGGGTTTCAAACTATCTGTTGTAGGTTTGTAGGTAATCTTCAGAGAAGGCATTTAGTAATGATGTATATGTACATACTGAAGGGATGAATGAAAACTATATAGACTATACAAGCACACTCCTAATTGCAGAGGCTCTCCAAAACTTCAATCAAATGAAACTATATGTTTTCATAGACAAATATTCATTTGTCGCTTCGGTCTACATGTATACATCATAGATGTTTGAGACTTGAAAAGGTCTTGGAAGCAGAAAGTTTCATTTGATTAAAGCACCTATGCCTGGGTTTCAGGCAGGATCCCATGTTTAGGTCGATGCTGAGGTGCTGTTCTAATATAACTGGAGAGCCTTTGCAATTTTGTTTGAGATTAGTGGACTGAGGCCTGAATGGGAATTTGGATTGAGGAGGGAGAAGTGCTATGGTAGTCCATGCACTTGTGCAAGGCTACAGTGCCAGAGTGGTGTAGTGGTTAAGGCATCTGCTTAATGAGCAGGAGACCTGGGTTTGAATCCTGCACTTGATACAAATTTTCATTTGTCACTTCAGTCTGCATGTACACATAATAGATGTTTGAGGCTTGAAAAGGTCTCTAGAACCATATCATTTCATTTGCTTTTAGTAACATTTCACCACTAAAATGACTGAAATTATCCCAGTTGATTATTGCGCTTGATGAAAGTAGTCTCTAGTGATTACAGTATGTTAGGGAACATAAATACAAGTGAACTGAGATTTTTTCTAATGGTTTTGGTTAGACCAGGAGGTGAGGCTGGTGCATAGTGGAAAGATGCAGTTGTAGTTCTACATCCATCCATGATGTTGAGTCTTGCCTAAGTGGATTTGAGTTTCTTATCTTTTGTGACAAATACACTTCCTCCCATTTCCCATTAGTCTGTCCTTTCAGTACACAGTTAAATTTTCACCAAAAGTCTCACTGCTGTCAACTTCAGATTTTAAAGGGCTTTTTGTACCTAATATTATGTGAGCTTCACTGCTTTAGGAGTGTTTCAAACTCTGGAGCCTTGTTCCAAAAACTTTGGCAGTTAACCATTAGTATTTAATGCTCTTGCCTGGGGAGGGGGGGGGGGGGATGTTTCTTTGGATCTTACACTTACACTGTGTGGTTTTCTACAGCTATCATTATCTAAACTGGATGGAGAGTCACCCGATCTAATAAAACCCTTGTGTGCATCCCACATACAGTCAGCTACCTGGATAGTGGCCTCTTATGTGTAGTGCACATATGATCCATTTATGGGGACTCTACTGTTCTCAGCCCTGTGGTGCAGGTCTAGGAAGTTATAGTTTCGCTTGTCACAGAACTTTTGCGATATCTTGTTCAAGCCTTCCACTTCACTCAAAATCAGTGGGCCAGTATCTGTTCTGTGGACAATGTTGCAGATCATGAACTTCTTTGAAATTCTGTGAGCAATGCTTGTATTCTCAACCTTCTCCAATAGTCCTTGGAATGATCTAGGTATGACCTTGGCACAAACAACAGGTATTGTTTGTTCCAATGTGTTCCACTATCTACAGTTGACTACACCTTGTTCCCTCAGTGTTTGCCAGAACAGCTCTTCAACATGTGGAGTGAGGTCAAGAAAGATACACACTGAGTGTGTCCAGTATTTCTTCCCATCCATTTCAACAACAGTTCAGTCTGGCTTCAGTAAAGGTTTCTCTACTGGAAAGATATATATGATCCATGAACTTAATGCTAATAGAATTAAACAAGAAAAAATATCCTTGTGGTCTCTGTGCCAAGGCCTTTGATTACATAGACCATAAAATTTGGCTAGGGAACTAAAATCATGTGGCACTGCAGGGTTGGTGTAGGAATGAGAGGGTCACGTAAGTGAATAATATTATGGGAATTAGATTAAGTTCAGAATGTGGAAAAATTACATTTTATATGCTGCAGGCTTTGGTGCTTGACCCACATTTGGTCTTGGTATATAAAAATCATATTGGAGAACGCTTCAGAACTGTTATGTTTGCTAAAGGTACAAGGATATTGATAAAAGGCTTAAATACATTCATACAAGACAGCCAGAAGGGTAATGGATTGGGCTTACAACTTGTTTACATTCAATACGAGGTGCATTCAAGTTCTAAGGCCTCCGATTTTTTTTCTCTGTACTGGAAATATATAGAAACATGCGCATTGTTTTAAAATGAGGCCGCGTTCATTGTCAATACATCCCAGAGATGGCAGCACTGTACGGCAGATGGAATTTTACCACCAGCGGCGAGAATGAGAACTGTTTTAAATACTTAAAATGGCGATGTTTTCCTTACTTGAACAGCGTGCAATCATTCGTTTTCTGAATTTGCGAGGTGTGAAACCAATTGAAATTCATCGACAGTTGAAGGAGACATGTGGTGATGGAATTACGGATGTGTCGAAAGTGCATTCATGGGTGCGACAGTTTAATGAAGGCAGAATATCATGTGACAACAAACCGAAACAACCTCGGGCTCGCACAAGCCGGTCTGACGACATGATTGAGAAAGTGGAGAGAATTGTTTTGGGGGATCGCTGAATGACTGTTGAACAGATCGCCTCCAGAGTTGGCATTTCTGTGGGTTCTGTGCACACAATCCTGCATGATGACCTGAAAATGCAAAAAGTGTCATCCAGGTGGATGCCACGAATGCTGACAGACGACCACATGGCTGCCCGTGTGACATGTTGCCAAGCAATGTTGATGTGCAACGACAGCATGAATGGGACTTTCTTTTCGTTGGTTGTGACAATGGATGAGACGTGGATGCCATTTTTCAATCCAGAAACAAAGCGCCAGTCAGCTCAATGGAAGCACACAGATTTACCGCCACCAAAAAAATTTCAGGTAACCGCCAGTGCTGAAAAAATGATGGTGTCCATGTTCTGGGACAGCGAGGGCATAATCCTTACCCATTGCATTCCAAAGGGCACTACGGTAACAGGTGCATCCTATGAAAATGTTTTGAAGAACAAATTCCTTCCTGCACTGCAACAAAAATGTCCAGGAAGGGCTGTGCGTGTGCTGTTTCACCAAGACAATGCACCCGCACATCGAGCTAACGTTACGCAACAGTTTCTTCATGATAACAACTTTGAAGTGATTCCTCATGCTCCCTACTCACTTGACCTGGCTCCTAGTGACTTTTGGCTTTTTCCAACAATGAAAGACACTCGCCGTGGTTGCACATTCACCAGCCGTTCTGCTATTGCCTCAGCGATTTTCCAGTGGTCAAAACAGACTCCTAAAGAAGCCTTGGCCACTGCCATGGAATCATGGCATCATCGTTGTGAAAAATGTGTACATCTGCAGGGCGATTACGTCAAGAAATAATGTCAGTTTCATCGATTTCGGGTGAGTAGTTAATTAGAAAAAAAATCGGAGGCCTTGGGACTTGAATGCACCTCGTACAATAACACAAAGTTAGATGTCAACAATTCTAGCTGGCCCCAGGTGGTACTTTCTGGTAGAAAATCCACATTAAAGTCTCAAAAAATAAAATAAAATAAAATAATTTTAAACAAAATAAAAATAAGAATGTTTCTCCAGTTAAGTCTGTATAACTTTACCAAAGATGTCTGTAGTTGTTTTAGGAAGCTTAACATATTTAATTGGATTTTCCATTGGCACTTGGCAGAACATGACAATAATGTTAAATGGGAAACACTTCAGGTTCTGCAAAATTATGTTTAATTGGTCATGAACGGACTTTTGGCTCAAGCAATCATCAGGTGACAACTGAATGTCACAAAAAATTATATTCAACTTTCACAGATATTATTTATTCAGAAGATACAAAAATGGTGACAAGTAAGAGAGTTCACAAAAGGAAAAAATGTAATACTTCCCTTTGTAAACACTCTACTTGTAAAATGTAAACTTTTGTGGCTGGAAATGTCACAGTTAATAAAATATTCTGGGCTATATGCCATGGTTGGACAGACTTTCCACTAGAACCTAACATCTTGGCCTCATCTGCAAAGGGTATTTTCAAGGGGATCATAGTTTCTTTGAATTTCTGATTCATGTCCTGGTTCAGTACTGACTATGCAGTAGCACACAAATGGATTTTGCTGCAGTCAGTAGTGAGCCAGGTTGTGAATCAGGCATTCAAAGAAACTATGATCCCCTCTTAAAAATGTTCTTCTCAGATGGGAACAAAATTCTGGGCTGTAATGGAAAATCCATCTGACCATGGCTAGAATATTTTATTAACTGAAACAATCCACTTGTCATTATTTTGTATCTTCTTATAAATAGTTTCTGTGCAAATCACATGTCATTTCATTCGTGCTTCCAACAAACTGTTATCACCGGATGATGTCATAAGAAGCTAAAAGCCAGTTCTCAACCAAATAAATACCATTTTGCAGAACATTAGGAAAGTGTTTCCTGATTAATATTACATAGGACATTTGATGATGATTGTTTGCAAACTATCAGCAGTCTACTAAAACATTGTGTGTTCCCTAATACACTATTATGACAGTGCATTGAAAGACCTGTTCAATACAGTACAGTATATTTTGCATGTATAGCCACTTCTCTTTTCTTCTTACTGGTCCTACAATAGTTCAACATTAGCTTGTATTCATCAAGAAGAATGTAAAAATTCCTGGCAGATTAAACTCTGTACCAAATTGAGACTCAAACCTGGGATCCTTGCCTTTCATGGGCAAGTACCAGTAAGTTCCAATACTGCACACATTCTGCTGCAGAGTGAAAATTCATTCTGGAAGATGAATATGTTCAATTTTAGTGAAGTGATGCTCTGAATTGCAACACATCTACTGACATTCCATCTACCCTTTCATTTTCCTGTATGAAAATGAGAAGTTCATCCTGTTTGCAAAGTTTACTCAAACATTCTGTCATTTAAAAAATGTTTTGATCAGAAAAGTAGAAGCATGTATGTAATGTCAGTAGTTTGTAGCAAGACCATTGATACAATAGTTTGTAGAGAGGGAGGGGCAGATGTGGGGGTATAGAGTATTTTTCATATTTCGGAAGATGAATTGTGATTTTGTAAGTAGCCATAAGAAAGTTCCAGTTGCAAACCTGTCAAAAACTTACATCACACCAGCTTTTAAATCATGTTCTTGAAAGAAAAACGCTTGAGTACACTATATTTTTCCTTTCCTTGAGAACTTGGGGGAGATTGGGGGGGGGGGGGGGGAGGGCACCCTTGGGTTCTCAGAGAGAGAGATAATGATGATGAGTTCTTAAAGAAACCTCATGGCAATAATCGTCTTCTTGAAAGAAAAACGCTTGAGTACACTATATTTTTCCTTTCCTTGAGAACTTGGGGGAGGTGGGGGGGGGGGGGGCACCCTTGGGTTCTCAGAGAGAGAGATAATGATGATGAGTTCTTAAAGAAACCTCATGCCAATCAGTTGCTAGGCAGAGCTCATTCAGAGATGATAGCACAAATTTTTTTGAACTGAACACCTTCAAAAGCAACATGTTGTAACTACTTTTTTTGTGAATGATGGACAGCAACCTAAATAAATGGGAGATGCATAAGGCTACAATGGGAACAGCTAACTACAACTGCTGCCCTACAAGACTCAAGCTGACAGTGAGTCATTTCATGTGGTCATCCATATGATCTGCTACTGCAGCTGCAGCAGCAACTGCAAGCTCCATTCCCACAGCCATATTCACAGATTCAAGCTCTGCCACCATCAAAAGCCACAGATCAAATGTGCCAGGGGCTGAATCTTAACCTGCACTTCCACCACCACATACCTTGATGGTCGCTGCCACCTGGGCACCACATAACCCGCCACCTCACCCTACCCCAGCCCTAGGGTGTCGAGACTGCTGCCACACAACCACAGTCTTTCCTCAGCGCTCAACTGGCTACATTCCTCAATGAGTTGACAGAGCTGTTCCAGATGTTTTCTGGAATAAGCCTCACTGCCCTCTTCATCACATTTAAGGTCACCTTGGTAAAGCTTCATGCTGTGCCTCATGTCCTAAGAAAGATTATGGTTATTGAAGAAGAAGCAATGTCATTGATGTCATGCTTTCATAAATCTCCATAGGACCCAAAAATTAAAAATTGCAACCTGGAATCCCAATGGCATTAAAACTAGAAAACCATTTTGGAAGACTTTGTAGACTGGAATGCTGTCAATGACAGAAATGCACCTGAAACCTGAAGACCAACTCACTGTCAGAAATTATGCCATCCAGAACTGCTCAGGTGTGGGACAGCAGTATTGGTTAAGGGCAGAAGGTGCTTCCATTGCTTGGAATTTTCACAGACTTAGAATATCAAGGCTGCCAGTATAGAAATCAAAATCGGCCAAAACCTTTGGCAAATTATTTTGGCCTAGCAGCCCCCCCCCCCTCCCCCCTGCTTCATATAAATCTGTACAGGGCCTTCAGAGTCTGCCCAGGACTGACAATTGTTTATTGGTAGGAGGGGACCTAAATTCAAAACATAGAGGCTGGGACTGTCGTGCTGAGAATGCAAGTGGCAGGACTTTGCAGGGGTTTGTCAAGAGGCACACCATCCATAGTGTCATTGTCCCTGATGAATCCATGCATATCTGTGGCAATGTGAGCAGAAATTCTGATACTTTAGATATTTTTGTCAAATAACTTGGATCTCAGTGTGTCGGTCACAGTGCACAAACAGACAAGTGATTACAAACTCGGGCAGATTTACCTACCTGGTGGGAGAAGAGATGGAGGAAATTCCCTGATTATAGCTGGAAGGAGACCTGGGTGAGGCCATTGAGCAATTCAATGGCATCCTCCATGCCTGTGCTCACCACTGATCCTTACACCAGGGATGTGCCCCCTGATATCTGGGATCTCATTGTCACCAAATCCAAGAAGTGTAGGCTGTGGCAACGCTATTGCAACCCAGCGGACTGCCACCTGTTGCGGAGTCCAGAGGACCAGGTAAAACAATGATAACAACAGCACAGGAGCTGATGCTAGGAGGAGAAACTAAGATCAGCTGAAACATAATCATCCAGATGCAAAATGTGAAAAATAACCCAGCAGTGGAAAACCTCCACCAGAGAAAACAAGTGACTCATGGCAGGAATGGTTTTGCATACAAAGAGCAAGAAAAGGTGGAAGTAATGGCAAACTCATTGAAGTCACAATTCTGAATTTGCATCATTCACAATGATGAAAGTGATAGGCAGGAGAGAATAGTTATCAGACAAGTGACTCAGGTAAGAAATAGAAGCCCTATGACAGAATTCATGCCCATTAATGATCTGACAATATATGCACTTGTTAAGCATCAGAGTAATCATCCTGCCATACCCTACCTAGGAAGTGTTTGTAACACCTACCTGAAACTCACATACTTCCCCTCAGTGTGGAAAACTGTGAAGGTCATTGCCCTACCCAAACCTAACAAAAACCTGCTCCTTTGGAAGCTACAAGCCCATTTCCCTTCTAACTGGCCTCAGTAAAATCATAGAATTAATAATACTTTCAATCCTCCATCTCTTTCTAACTGAAAACAATATCCTTATGCCTGAACAGTTTGGATTCCATGCTGAACATTCCACTATCCAACAATTCCTCTGCTTTGTAGAACACATTTGTCTGGCCAGGGCAAGCAGAGAAGCAACAGGAGCAGTGTTCTGGACGCAGAGAAAGCATTTGACTGTGGCTGGCACAATGGCGTAATTTACAAGCTAGATCAGATAGGATGCCCACTATGCATAATCTGGATCATTGACTCCTTCCTTAGAGTATGATGGTTCTCTGTAAGGAATGGAAAAAAGTCCAGCCAAACATGCCTAGTTGTGGCAGGAGATGTTACAAGATGGTGGAATTGTGTGTGCAAAAGAATAGCATTCTGCGAAAAAGGAAAAAAAATGACAGTAAAGTAAAGTATGTGTAAATTTTAAGAGCAAAATAGTGAAGTTAAATGAGTGTATTTCTAGCCTTCAGTTAATCGTTAGTGCACTGAGTAGTGATAGCTCTGAACTTTGAAAAGAAATGAGTGAGCTGTTAGGCAAACAAAGGTCCACTTCTTTTCCAATTAAAAATTCAAATGCTTGGACCAAAATACTAAATAAAAACAAAAGTCTGAGCACAAAAAATTGTCAGAAAGTGAAAACAACAAACAATTGGTGTTTAAATGCAAAATTCACTATCTTTCTGTAAGTGAAGAGACTGAACCAGTACCGGTAAGTGGAAATGAGCATTCAAAACCATTGTGTTGACAGAACGGTGAAACATCACCTAAATTTGGCATTAAGAAAAACAGTGTATTCCTCTGCAATTTGACAACATTATTTGTTGGAGAACATGACACAATGTGCCATTCATTGCAAAATAACTGTGCCCTGTCAACATTTTAAATAGGAAAGCTGTGTTTAAACTGAGTTACACCGCCAACATTTCTTCGACAGTCAGCAAGTTAAATAATCATAATATAACCACAAAAGCTGTTTATGTTTTAAGCAAAATGGCTGCATGGAAATGCAATACAGTAGACTGGACAAATTTTAGGTGCAAGTAAAAGACCAGCCTGATCAGTTTGAAAAAATTATGGGTAATGATAATCAAATGAGAGGTTGAACGGATGAAGTAGAATGTCAGGCAGATGGTGTTATTAAAGATGGGAAAAGTTTTGATGGATGATTTGGATGCTATCAAAGCTCAGATACCAGACATGTCTAATACGGGATACTGAACGATTGAGATTAAAATTGTACCATCCTGTAATATCTTTGGTGTCTGTAGATGTCACTATGGGCATGGTTTCTCCATAGAGTGAGTTGCAAATAAAGTTGTTCAGTAATTATGTGTTGTACCTGTATTGTCAAATCACATCCAAACAAGTTGTGATCCCAGGTTGCACTTGCTCATAAAGCAATGCTGCTCATATGTCTCACATCTTCCAAAATGCAACGTAGTTATGATGTGACACAACATCTTATTTGCTGTGGAAAATTTACAAGCAATAACAATGTGCTGTTGTCAATAATGCTGCTCTATAGTCTTCTAGAAAATGTCATCAATTTAGATGTGCTATTAAATCCGATTACAATTTATTGGATTTAGAGATGTAGAAGTAAAGACCCTGGATAAACACAATGTGAGGATTCAGAAAGACAGTGAAAGTACAAGTGGTGTGATATTTGTTAAACTAGGTAAACATTTCATGAACAAGCCAGGAACCGCTATGAGTGACAAGGACAAATCAGAGAAAAAAAATCAAAATGAAAACAAAAAAGGGTAAAATTGGCGTACAAATGCAGTTTTTGCAACAGGAATGGACACAAATGAGATGAATACATTTTCAGAACAAACTAAGCATGCAAGCTGCAAACAATGTCAATCAAACTCATTGCTGTTTCTCTATGAATGAGCCTGCTCTGAAGTTTTGTGACCCCAAAATTTTTTGGTGTATAGGCAGTGGTTGTGTATTACATGTGTGAAATGATTCAGAAAACTGCAAGAGAATTTAATGCTTGCAGCTAACAGTGCTACAAAAGTAACAGCTACAGGTGATTTATGCATTCCAACTGCAGCCACTGGTGCCAACCCTGTAACTCTGAGAAACACTTTGTGTATGTCAAAATATGTCTTGTTTCAATGGCAAAGGTTGTGGACAACAACCAAACAGTTACACATGGGAAAACTCTTACAGTTATATGAAATTGGAAATGTTTGCAAACAAAGTTGGTAACTTGTTTTATTTACAAGAAAATAGACCAAAGGTGTGCATTGCTGTTGCACCAAAATTTTTGAATAGGGATAAGCAAATTTGGTATGCCCAATTAAGCCACTTAAAATCACAAGATATGATCAAAACACTCAAAATTGAGTATGTGACAGGTTTGAAATTCAGGGTTGTCAGTCTCTCTATATGCACTATTTGTCTTAGAGGAAAAATCGTATACACTCCCTTCACTAAATGTCAATGGGCATCAGATGATCTTCTGAAGTTTATCCACTCTGATGTCTGTTGGCTAATGAAAGAAACATTTCAAGGTGGTGCGTAATTTTTTCAACCTTTGTAAATGACAGCAGCAGATAATGTCAAGTCTATTTTCTTCAACATGAAGGAGAAACTGTTGACAAGTTTGCTGAATTCAAGAACCTAACTGAAAATCAGATTGGACATAAAATTAAATCCTTTGAGACAGACAGCACTAGGAGTTACCGCATTTGAAGTTAGATTCAATCCTCAGAATGGAAGGAATACGACATTGTCTTACAGTTCCATACACTCCAAAATGGCTCACTGCATGCTGCTCAAGTCAGGTTGATCAGTTTGTACTGAAGCTATCAACACAGCTAACTTAATCCATAATCAAAATATCCACGGGTGTGCTGCCGGTCTATAGTGTCCAACGGGCACAATATTTCGGTGATCATACATGTCGCCATCATCAGGTGAACTGACGGACTGAGCCCCTGTGAACGTGCCGGCACGGAGATCCGTACGCTATGGCTGCTCAGAGGGAACTGGGTTCGGTTGTGGCGGCGGCCGATTTAAATACCCTCCGCCCGCGGCGCGCTCCCTCCGCCGTCCGCGCCCCGCACCACGGTTACACGGTGGAACAGATTGCGACAGCGTCTGAGATGACGTCGGTGTGATGGCTCTGTCCGCCGTGGTCGTCACAACTATACGTTTGCTCGATTTACTTTTGATTAACCCAATCACTGGTTCCCAAGCCTTGCTAAGTTTATAGCCACAGTCACGGTTTATGAGGTCATCATTGGTGCGAATTTCGATGGCCTCTCTAACAACGCTGTCCCAGTATCTCGACGTCTGTACCAGAATCCTCGTGCGGTCATACTCCATGGCGTGATTTTCCGACAAACAATGTTCAGCGACCGCCGACTTGCTCAGATACAACAGTCGAGTGTGCCTCTGGTGTTCACGGCATCGATCCTCGATGGTACGCATCGTCTGACCAATATACGACTGCCACATTGACACGGAATCTGGTACACGCCGGCCTTCCTCAAACCGAGGTCATCTTTGGCGCTCCCCACCAGTGCACGAGTTTTATTTGGAGGACAAAACACAGTTCCGACCCGGTGTTTTTTCAGAATGCGGGCGATTTTCCCCGAGAGTGCGCCTGTGTATGGAATAAATGCAGTGCCTACCTCCTCCCTCGTGACTTCATCCATCTCAACAGGTTGTGCTGCATGTATGATCGCCAAAATATTGTGCCCGTTGGACACTATAGACCAGCAGCACACCTGTGGATATTTTGATTATCAAATACGCCGGGAACTCAAGAATCACTTCATCCATAATCATTACACTGTCTGATGGAACCCCGTATGAGAAGGGGCTGAAGAGAAAGCCTCCCCTATCTTATCTTTGTTCATTTGTCAGAAGGCTGTCATCTTGGATAAATTACCAAACAAAGGAAAGTTTGATACTAAAGGCATATTGCTTGAAAGCCTTTCATGTGTGGGTACCAAGAAATCACAGGATTTAAATGTCAAGAGATTTGAAGTTTCTTGATCATGACAGTTTTGAGCCCAAACAAACTTACATGGACTTATGGCTTTGAAGAGGACAGGCTTCCAATTACTGAAATATGCTATTGTTATACCTTTGCATAAAAAGGGGGATAGATCTGATGTCAACAATTACCGTCCAATCTCCCTTCTAACAGCTTTATCCAAAATTTTTGAGAAAGTAATGTATTCAAGAGTAGCTTCACATATCTGTAAAAATGAAGTACTAACAAAATGTCAGTTTGGTTTCCAGAAAGGTTTTTCAACAGAAAATGCCATATATGCTTTCACCAGTCAAATTTTGAATGATCTGAATAACCGAACACCACCCATTGGGATTTTTTGTGATCTCTCAAAGGCTTTTGATTGTGTAAATCATGAAATTCTGCTAGACAAGCTCAAGTATTGTGGCATGAGTGGGACAGTGCACAAATGGTTTAATTCGTACCTAACTGGAAGAGTGTAGAAAGTTGAAATAAGTAGTTCTCGTAACATGCAAAGATCAGCACATTCCTCAAACTGGGGAACTATCAAGAATGGGGTTCCACAAGGGTCAGTCTTGGGTCCTTTGTTGTTCTTATTATATATTAATGACTTGCCATTCTATATTCATGAAGAAGCAAAGTTAGTTCTCTTTGCTGATGATACAAGTATAGTAATCACACCTGACAAACAAGAATTAACTGATGAAATTGTCAATACTGTCTTTCAGAAAATTACTAAGTGGTTCCTTGTAAACCCAGTGTAAATAAGTTACTGAATATGCTAAGGCAGCACAACTTCCATCATGTAAATTCAGAACCAACAAGACTACAAGCGTGCTTGGATAATGCTTTTGTCAACTGCGCTCGTGATATGTACTCCACCAAGGTAAATGAATTTGTTTTCTCAGACCACTCCATGTTAACAGTAGAGTTAAGACATTTTATAAAAGGGGATGAGAGCAAGGCTGCACAGAAGTTAACAAAATCTAATACCTTAATATTAACAAAACACAATCTCATAAAACTAACACACCAGCTGAGCATAACAAACTGGGACAAATTATTTCAAAACTGTGATTCCAGTGCCCAAACAGTTTATGAAACATTCTACAATTACTTAACACGTATTTTAAAAGCCCATCTTGTTCAAAAGAAATACCATAAAACAAGAAAGGGTAAATTTTGGAACACCAAACAACTGGAGAATCTAAAAAATAAGCTACTGCTGTTGAAGCGCCTTGCCAAAGTAAACAATTCTAATGAAATTAAGGATCTTGAAAAAATCACTAAGAAACTGTATAAGAAAGAGTTGCAATTGGCGAAACTAAGATACAACACAAATTTCATAAAAAATAGTAAAAACCAATGCAAAACAGCCTGGTCAGTAACTAATACTGTTAAAGGTGAAGTCAGAAACTTCGACAAGACAGTCCCAATACCAGCAGATACATTCAATAAATATTTTGTAAGCTGTGCTGATGCTATCAAAAAGCTGAGCAGAAAACTCAATGTAACATGTATAGATTATCTGAAGAGAGCAAACCTAAATCATAATAGGGCCAGATCATCATTGAAACACTTCAAAGAGGTATGCCAACATGAAGTTCTTAAAATAGTCAAAGAAATGAAAAATTCATACAGTACAGATATTTTTAATATGTCAAACAATCTATTGAAAGAAATCATACATTACATTGCAGCACCATTAACATATTCTATAAACCTGTGTCTCATCGAATTTTCTCCTGATCCTCTCAAACTATCCAAGGTAACTCCAGTCTTTAAGAAGGGTGTCAAATCAGATCCTGCAAACTACAGACCAATTTCACTAATTCCAGTACTAGGAAAAGTCTTTGAAGGCGTAATATATAAGCAGATGTATGAGTACCTAGAACTAAATGGTATGTTAAGTGCATCACAGCTTGGTTACAGAAAAGGAAGGTCAGCTATACATGCCATAGAGCTCTGTCAGAGACATTATAGCAGCATTTGAGGACCATGTGCACGCACAGGTAACCTTATGTGACCTGAGCAAAGCTTTTGACTGTGTTGACCACTCACTTCTGCTCTCTAAACTTGAGTACTATGGAATATGTGATAAAAGTTTAAAACTCATCAAATCATACCTCAATATAAGGAACTAGGTGGTGAGTTTAGGAAGTCATCTGTCAAACATACTCGAGGTTCAACATGGAGTGCCACAGGGATCTAAATTGGGACCACTTCTTTTCCTTGTACACATAAATGACTTACCAGGAAATATAGATGTAAAGACATATATGTATGCAGATGACACAACTTTTCTATCTATAAACCATGTACTTGATAACCTTGTAAGTGATATGAAATTGGTAAAAGAAAATGCAACATCATGGTTTAATGCCAATGGTCTGCTATTAAATGAGGAAAAGACCCAGAATATGTGGTTCAGTCTATCAAAGACTACAAAAATAGAAAAACAAAAGGCAAAGTTTTTAGGTATTGTACTTGACAACAGTCTAACATGGAACTCTCATGTTGATCTCATAGTGGTTAGGTTGTCAAGAGTTATATATTTGTTGAAGAGACTGATGTGTTGTGTGACATTTGAGTACGTAAAGACAGCGTACTTTGCCTTTTTTCAATCTGTTTTAAGGTATGGGTTAATACTCTGGGGAAACAGCAGAAAAATAAATGAAATTATGGTGATACAGAAGAAAGCAATCAGAGTAATGGCTAAGGTAGATAAAAGGACACACTGTAAACCATTGTTCATTAAATATAGAATTTTAGCAGTAATTAATTTATATATTCTTGACAGTGTTAACTACATACTTGCTGAACTACCTAATTTAAGTGTAACAAATGAAAGGCATGGCTACTATACAAGAACGTGTACTTGTCTGCTGTTGTCACAAAATACATTAGCTAAAACTAACAATAGTCATAAGTATATGGCAATTAAAATATATAACAAATTGTCTAAAAATGGGTCAATCAAGCCTGACAAATTATTTAAAGACAATGTTCATAACTTCTTGTTGACTAATCCATTCTATTCATTAGAAGAATTTTTAGAAATGCCCAATATCAACTTAAATATGTAAAAATTTATTTTGTAAAATTAATAGGTTAAGTGAACTGATGAAGTCTATTGCATATAACAATGCTGAATGACTAATAAAGAATATGAATCTGAATCTAACACATCTTCAGTTTTCTTTACCATTCTCCTGTAAGCCTATATTATTCCTGTCAGCAACTTGGATGTGTGATTGCGTAATAATTCTCACACTTGTCAGCTCTTCCAGTCTTTAGAATGTGTGGATAATGTCTTACCAAAAGTTAGATGGCGTATCACAAGACTTGTACATTCTATTCTCCAAAATGAATAGACATTTCGTTTCCCCTAATGATTTTAGAAATTATGATGGAATCATTATCTGTTCCCTCTGCCTTACTTGATCTTAAGTCTTCCAAAGCTTTTTCAAATTCTGATCCTAATACTGGAAGCCCTATCTCTTCTATATTGACTTACGTTTCTTCTTCTACCATGTCATTGGACAAGTGTTCCCTCTCATAGAGGCCTCCACTGTACTCTTTCCACCCACCCACTCTCTCCTGTGCATTTAACAGTGGAATATCAAATGGCTCTGAGCACTATGGGACTCAACTGCTGTGGTCATCAGTCCCCTAGAACTTAGAACTACTTAAACCTAACTAACCTAAGGACGTCACACACATCCATGACCGAGGCAGGATTCGAACCTGCGACCGTAGCAGCAGCGCGGCTCTGGACTGGAGCGCCTAGAACTGCACGGCCACCACAGCTGGCCAGTGGAATATCCATTACACCTTTAACATTGCTTTTGACCTTCCTATAAACTGAGTCAGTCCTTCTGACAGTCATTTCTTTTTTGATTTCTTCTCATTTTCCATGCAGCTATTTTGCTTCAGCTTCCCTGCAGTTCCTATTTAAATATCCTGCATTCCTGTAACCCCATGGCTTCAGCCTTTGTTAGCCCATGTCCTTCACCTGCCTATCCCTTTCCCTGCTCCCATTCCAGCCCTACACAGCATTCCATTCCTTCTCTGCTCTCAGTCTGGCACTACAGGGCCTTGTGTTCCACCAATGCACCCACAGTCATTTTTCCCTTTCCTCTGCTTCTCTCCCTTTCTGCATACCCTCCCCTCCCCCCTCTGTCCTCTCCCCCCAACCATCCAACTGCACCTACCTGCCCTACTGTGTCCCCACCATGTCCTTGCTTGCTCCCACAAGCAGCACTTTACTGTCCCCCTCCCTGCACCAGCTTCCTCCTTATATTCACCACCCAGACTGCTTCTCCAATCATGTGCAGTTATTCACAGTGTGGTCACAGAGGCTGGCCAGAGACAGTAGTCATGAGAATGTGAGTTGTGCATGTATGAATGTGTGTGTGTGTGTGTATGTGTGTGTGTGTGTGTGTTGTCTTCTTTAGAAGAAGGCCTTTTGGCCAAAAACTCACATGTTTAGCAGTCTTTCTATTGTACCTTTCTGTGACTCATCATCTCCTCTCTATGGCGAGTAGCAGTCTATCCTTTTCCGTAATACTGTCATTATTCCATTCCCAATTTTCCATTGTTTGAATTTGCCTAACAGCTTTTCTTCCATCTTGTAACCCATTGCTGTTACTCTTTGTTGCTGTTCTCTAATGCATTACTTTACTCAATGTCCTTCCTTTTATTTCTCTCCTTTCCTGTGTTTTACCTGTTGCCGTCCAAACCACACAACAAGCTTTGACTTACAAGCCACATTATACCAACATGGCTAGGTGACCACGCTGATTGTCAGTGCATCATCTCATGCCCCATATTACTCCTGCCAACATAATTAATTGTATACCTCCAAATTAATCACTCTTCTTGCCTCACTCTCAGCATATTTTTGCATGTTATTTTCTATACCTTCTTGTGCCATATGAACATGTTGTACCTCATCCTACCAATCCCCTCTGCAACCCCCACTCCACTCTTTCTCTATTCTTATTCCAGTATGCACATACTAACCTCACCTAATCCAGTCACATCTGCTGTCCTCCTACTTCACACATATCCACCTACCAAGCTCCACCCCACATTATCGTCTTTTTATTTGTTTTTCTTTTTGATCTCGTTGTATTTTCACATCAATTTTAGCAAATTTTTGCCTTTCACTATCGGCTCTGCTCCCTCATGTATCACCGTGTTTCCTCATACTTCATGCATTCTGCCCCTTTGTGATTTTTTCGAATGTACTTTATGTATTTTGCATATTTTACAAGGTTTTTACATGTATTTTTATGTTATTTATGTATTTTTATGCTTTTTTATCTTCCACCAAGTATCCTCGCTCCTTCCATCTGCACCAATATAGAAAAGTTTCCTTATACTTAGCGAGTACCCATTTGTATATAATGTTCCTACAATGTAACCTAGCTCATGGAATCCCCCCAAATGACCTTGCTGTTAAATTATCCATCTATAGCTGCAATCCCTCCTTTCACAATGACTTCCATCAGTTCGGATACTGCCAGTTCTTAGCCCTCAGCAACATAGTCCTGCAGAACCATGTAAATCAGACCCAAAGCTCTTCATAGTATCTCTTCTCCAACCAAAAAATTCTCCTGTTCTGCACTCCCATATTCCTGTATTCCACCTCTCAAACAGGGACTAGAGCAACATGCACAATGCCACCTCAAAAAACTCTCCAACTGTTCACTTCCTACTCCCACCTTGAACTACCATTATCTATCACCTCTAGCATGTTTTAACACTTCTACTTAGTTATTATCTACTCGTCAGTAAGATAATCCTCAAAACTTCGAAGACAGATGAACTGACTTATTGAAAGTGCATGTTGTCTGATGTTATCTAGAATCATAAGCAGAAGGTTAAAACGAAAGTTTTCTCCACATAACTGAAATATTCGTAGATTGCCTGGATCTTCATGATGTGTGTGGTGTACAGTTAATGTGATTGGTTCCAGTTTTTAAACATTTATTCTTCCGTTCGTAACACCTGATCAAATCCATAATGACACATTGCAAAGAGGTCGAGTTGTACAGTATGTCTTCAAAAACAACTGACTGGTTCACAAATAAAGAAACATACTTTTTCACAACTTTAAATCTTAATGAAATAATATTCAAGTAACTAACACAGGTTACACTTCAAGATATCAGTTCAAACTGCCCGTCCCAGCAGTCTCGCTGTTTCCCTATTTATAATTTCTAAATAATGGATGGTCACTTGGACCATTATTACTTAATAATGACAACATATTTTTAATCGTATTTACAATTAAAAGTTCCAAAGCTAAGACGTTCTGATTACACAGAATAATACGTCTAAAATTACAAAATTGAATAATATGTGAAATTTATAAAGTAAAAATGTTTTTAAATGTGAAAATTCCATCTAAATATGAGTACAGCAACGAACTTCACAAAATTAATTAATACACACTAATTACACAACGACTCACATTCCTAACAATAACTGAGGCTAAGAGGGTAAAATGAAACATGCCTAGAATTTTATAATCAGGCGTATATCTGGTTACGACAAAATGAGTTTAATTAATAAAGTCATTAAGACAGAATATTCTTTACAGCTTTCATCCTAAATTTACGTTTTACAGTATGTTATGTGCCTTCCTTTGCAAGCGACAGAGTAACTTCTTGAATGAGTAAACTACATTCGTAAAAGTCCAGTTATTTGAATAATTACAGTTGCTGATTAACAGCATATATTTTATTCCTACCATTTTCACTAATTCAAGTCTTTCCCATTACTACAATGAATGCCACAGTTTATTAAAATACATCGTTGTTTGTTTTATTTTGTAACAGTGTCTGCTAATTAGTCTCCAATTTAGTGTCATTTTTATGAAATTCCCAAAGCACCACAATACCCATCATTATAAAGTGACGTATTGTACTACACGATGTCAGGGAATCGAGGTTTTCATTAAGTCTTTGTATATTAAGTACATTATAATGTCCACCCTCAGTAGCTGAGTGGTCAGTGCAACAGAATGTCAATCCTAAGGGCCCATGTTGACTTCCAAGGTGGGTCAGAGATTTTCTCCACTGAGACACTGGGTGTTGTGTTGTCCCAATTATCATCATTTAATCTCCATTGACATGCAAATTGCAGAAGTGACGTCAAATCAAAAGGCTTGCACCTGGCGAATGATCTGCCAGATGGGAGGCCCTAGTCACACAACCTTTGCTTTACCTCTTTTCTTCCAAAAATGCTAGTCCCACAGAAGTAGCAGTTCTTTCCAAAGGCCTTACCTTTTGCTCAACTACCATATTAATGGAAACACTTTTTTTCCACCAACTCCACCATTTTATCTGTTAGACTCACTCCAAACCAATGTTGATTCCTAATTGAGTGAGTTCACTCCTCTGTCCAACTATGAGGGGGATCACTGCCCCCCAGACACCCTCTGTTAACATTCCAGGATGTCTTCGCCTCAAACCTTGCCTCATCATCAGTCCCAAAATTCCTCAACATGGAAATTAATCTTACATCCACAGAACTGCAGTCCACCATCCTGATGTTAGAATCCTAACAACTGACAAAAGCACAACCACTGTGGGTTTGAACTGCAGGGATTACAAATCAGAAGGACACTGCCAGCTGTCAGATTCATCCATCTACAAATGCTGCCACGGGGACACCATTCCAGAAATCCAACAGGATATCTAGTTTGTCCTCAAATTCTTAGGTCTGTCCCAGAACCTCTCCCCTCAGTCTTCTCTCTCCTAACCCCTACCATTCTCCTCACTGCTACCTTATACATGCTTCCTGAAGTCCATAAACCAAACCACTTAGGTTGCCCATTATAGCCAGTTACTGTGCCTCCACAGAGAGAACCTCTGTTCTTGTGGACTGAAACCTATAACGTACATCATGTAACCTAGCCCCCTATACAAAAGACAGCAATCATTTCTTCCACTGACTTTCCACAGTTCCTGTCCCTTTACCTCATGGCAACCTGCTTGTCACCTCTCCTTATACTAACATCCCTAACACCCACGGCCATGCTGCTATTGAACACTACCTTTCCCAATGCCCAACATGATTCCAAACTTACAACGTACTTCCTGGCCATCATGGCCAGCTATATCCTCACCCACAACTACTTTTCTTTTGAAGGCACCACCTACAAACAAATGGACATCTGCATGACACCATCCTCTGCCAACTTATTCGCAGGCCCTCAGGAGGAATCCTTCCTAACCACCCATAATCCCAAAATCCTCACCTGTTTCATATTCACTGATGACATCTTTGTGATCCGGATTGATGGTGATGACATATCCACAATCTTTTTTCCACTCCTCTGAAATGTGATCATTCCAATAGTGTGTGACATTTGTATGCAATGGGGAAGGTTCAAAAATTTTGTGTATGAGTACTGCGTGCTCTAAGCCAAAATCACAAAAATCTGTGTGTGGCCATATCTGAATCTCTGCTTGCTCACCATCCTTTCTCGATGAAAATGCACTCCAAACATGGCTCGATGAGTTCTTTGCCTCAAAATCATGTGCTTTCTACAGTTGCAGAATCAAAAAGTCACCCCACAATTGGCAGACTGTTGTAAATAGTGAAGGATAATGTGTTATTGATGACTAAAGTCTCTGCTCTGTATTTCTGTTGTGCTTATTAAACTTATGGAAAAATGCTATGAACTAAGCACCAATCCATATCTCAGAACATGAAGGGCTGTGGCTTAGGCTAACTGTAAATAATAAAATAAACATTTGTTCCATTGAACATGGGAAACTAAGCTGAACAATTAATCATAATAAATTACACAGCTAACCAGCAGATTAAGCTATATACAATGGAATAAACTAATCTGGCAGGAAATGAAATTGAGTGAGTCTGCAACTAAATTTTTAAAGATACTAATGGAAACCTTCAATGAAGCCTATCCTCCACATTACAAAAATCATTGCAAGCAGAAACCCCCTTCATGTACAGATGTATACCTGTAAGTAAACTACACAGAACATTAGTTCAACCATATAAAACGGCCAGTAAAGTCCTTCTTTCGGATGTTGTTCAATTCATGTATCACATTGGCATAAATTTGGTTTATTACATCAAAGTATTGACACTTCATTTGAATTTCTGCACTTTGTACCTTTCATGTGAACTGATCTTTGTCATTTAGTGGTCGATTCACCTGTGATAATTATTGTTTCCAGAAAAGAACTGCGTCTGTCTTACATTTCAATCAAGTTGGTGCAGGCATTCACCCATCATCTTTGTTTTTCTTTTATCCAAAAGTTGAGGTATGTGGAACAAACTTTGCTCACACTTTTCTCGTGAATGTCTGGAATACTTGATACAGAAATGTTGCTCTATTGTGATTTGTAATGCAACAATATTGACACTGTACACCCACATCTTCACCAAACATTGTCTGCTTTCAGGTGTCTGGTTCAATGCACATCTGCTGTTTACAATTGTTTGTTCAGGCTGTAACTATAGTTACTGCACTGATATCACTTATAAGTCAGGAACAAAAACCGTCATGGAAGTTTTCAGACAGTTGGTGTGTCCAATATCAGCTATTTTGAAAACAATAGCCTATTCAGCTCTGCACTGTATGGCTTCAGATCTGTCCTCTCTATTGTTAAAACGGTTGAAAGTATTGTAGCAAAAGCATATAACTGCTTTGAGAATAAGACAGTTTTGCAACACTACTTACCTGAGTAAAGCCTTCTTTATAGTCTACCTTAACATACATATTACAAAGCCATGGTGTAAGAGTGAATGCTCCTGACTTAAAGTAGCCCTAGCTAAGTTACAGGAAGCAGCTTGTGTGTGCAAGCAATAAAAAATCTGATTGTCCATCAATCCCAGCAGGAGTGCCTCAGGGGTCATTTCTTGGATCTTTTTATTTTATAGACATGATTCGCTCATTGTATTGCTTTGTGAAACAGTGCTGCACTGATGACACATGCAACCAGCAGCAATGGAGATAATGCAGCACTTGGTTTAAGGCAGATGCACAGCAGGTAAAAGATACAAAAACTGAAGACATGCAGTTTAATTTAAATGCACTAAAGTAGGACACTAAGTCAGTAAAACTTCTTGTTTCTCGTATTGCCCAAAGTCGTAATAGGAAACTTGTACAGACAAACAATGCAATACTCTCCCCTGGATAGCATACCTGTTGCCCAAACTGAGGGGCAATATCAGCAAAATGATCTTATTATATGTAGAATTTGCCTTTTCTGTTCACATCTGTCCTATGGAATTCTGTTGTAGGAAAATTTCAGTGGTGCAAAATAATATTTAGATGGCAGAAAAAGGGGGTAGACATGTTGTGGGACTCGCACCACAAGAATATTGTAGAAATTACTTGTTTTCATCCCATTCAGCATGTCTTCCCCAACCTGGGATTCTGGGTGGCTTTTCTGTAACTTTCCCCATTTCATAAATGTTGCCAGTCCATTTTCTTTATCCATTTGCCTTTGCTTCCAACCCTTCTGCCGGTAGAAGGAGCCACTGGCTCTGAAAGCTTGTACATTTTCATAACTTTTATATGCATTTTTTCCAGCTAGCCCTTGATGAGTAGATTTTTTTTATCTGTCCAGTTACATTTTAGAAATTACTTGATATTATGACAGTGGCAAGTTTATACCTGGTCTATCTTAAGGAAGATATAAATCAGGTTAATCTCAGGAACTAAGTACATTAGCATATCACAAGTAATGCTTGTGCAATTGATATGCCCTACTTCAAACTGGTAAAGATCCACTACAGTTATGAACATCTTAGCATCATTATTTTTAATAAACTCCCAGAAAGAACCAATACATTGTGTATGAATATATTCAACATTAAGATTGAAAAATGGATTAAAAATAATATTACACAGTGAAATAATTTCAACACTGCGTAATAGAACTTCTACATTTATGATGATAAATCATTTAAAATAATAAAATGTAATACTGTACAACATGTATTGTTAAACAAATCAGTATGTAACATGAAAAGTCTAGTATGCAAACAATGATTACTTATTGTGAATATACACTCCTGGAAATGGAAAAAAGAACACATTGACACCGGTGTGTCAGACCCACCATACTTGCTCCGGACACTGCGAGAGGGCTGTACAAGCAATGATCACACGCACGGCACAGCGGACACACCAGGAACCGCGGTGTTGGCCGTCGAATGGCGCTAGCTGCGCAGCATTTGTGCACCGCCGCCGTCAGTGTCAGCCAGTTTGCCGTGGCATACGGAGCTCCATCGCAGTCTTTAACACTGGTAGCATGCCGCGACAGCGTGGACGTGAACCGTATGTGCAGTTGACGGACTTTGAGCGAGGGCGTATAGTGGGCATGCGGGAGGCCGGGTGGACGTACCGCCGAATTGCTCAACACGTGGGGCGTGAGGTCTCCACAGTACATCGATGTTGTCGCCAGTGGTCGGCGGAAGGTGCACGTGCCCGTCGACCTGGGACCGGACCGCAGCGACGCACGGATGCACGCCAAGACCGTAGGATCCTACGCAGTGCCGTAGGGGACCGCACCGCCACTTCCCAGCGAATTAGGGACACTGTTGCTCCTGGGGTATCGGCGAGGACCATTCGCAACCGTCTCCATGAAGCTGGGCTACGGTCCCGCACACCGTTAGGCCGTCTTCCGCTCACGCCCCAACATCGTGCAGCCCGCCTCCAGTGGTGTCGCGACAGGCGTGAAAGGAGGGACGAATGGAGACGTGTCGTCTTCAGCGATGAGAGTCGCTTCTGCCTTGGTGCCAATGATGGTCGTATGCGTGTTTGGCGCCGTGCAGGTGAGCGCCACAATCAGGACTGCATACGACCGAGGCACACAGGGCCAACACCCGGCATCATGGTGTGGGGAGCGATCTCCTACACTGGCCGTACACCACTGGTGATCGTCGAGGGGACACTGAATAGTGCACGGTACATCCAAACCGTCATCGAACCCATCGTTCTACCATTCCTAGACCGGCAAGGGAACTTGCTGTTCCAACAGGACAATGCACGTCCGCATGTATCCCGTGCCACCCAACGTGCTCTAGAAGGTGTAAGTCAACTACCCTGGCCAGCAAGATCTCCGGATCTGTCCCCCATTGAGCATTTTTGGGACTGGATGAAGCGTCGTCTCACGCGGTCTGCACGTCCAGCACGACCGCTGGCCCAACTGAGGCGCCAGGTGGAAATGGCATGGCAAGCCGTTCCACAGGACTACATCTAGCATCTCTACGATCGTCTCCATGGGAGAATAGCAGCCTGCATTGCTGCGAAAGGTGGATATACACTGTACTAGTGCCGACATTGTGCATGCTCTGTTGCCTGTGTCTATGTGCCTGTGGTTCTGTCAGTGTGATCATGTGATGTATCTGACCCCAGGAATGTGTCAATAAAGTTTCCCCTTCCTGGGACAATGAATTCACGGTGTTCTTATTTCAATTTCCAGGAGTGTATTAATGTAATGTGTAAAGTCTGATGTATGAATGTAAAGTGTTTTTGTAATTATAGTTGTATATTAACTTTGAAACCACTGATAAAATGCAAAACGCTCAAAGGTGAATAAATTTATCTGTTATAAAACTTTTGTTTTGAAAGTATCTCAGGTACTATCACACTTACCAACAAATACAAAGTACTGACCAAAGTAGTGAACTGTGACAGTGCCAATGGGACATAGTTCATTTGTTGAAAAGCATACACCAGGCTAAAGATGACGCAAAAAACAAAGGTCCTCCTGGGTATTTGACATGATTTATTCCAGCATTTACAAAGCACGACTACAGAGACATCTTTGGTTAAACATAGTGACCAAAACTAAAAACAAAGAATAAAGAACACTAGACTACATAATGTCTCATAAACTTCTTTGACAAGTGGCACATTGCAGCAACATAATTTTCCACTATCACTATAGGATTCGCACACACATGACACCCCAACCATGTAACCACTTGATTGCAGTTGTATCACCTCTTGTGGCATCACCGGTGCCATTGTTTAACCTTGGCTGCATGGCATCTGCTCTTGGGTATATAATGGGAAGCTGTACTGGCCTGTCTGTGTTGGCTTGTCCAGCTACCTTGTCTCAGCTGGTGGAGGTGGTGCTACAAATGGGCTTTAGTCTGTCAATTTAAGTCGTTGTCAGGTTACCACCAGCGTCCACCTTTAATTGTTTGGTGTCCCTACTGAGCACGTTTTAGGGTCCATCATAACGTGGCTGTAACGGTTTATGCATGGCGTCATGCCAAATGATAATTTGTTTGCGTCTTGACAACTCATGGCATAGAAATGAACCATGAGAATGCCATTTCTCAGTGCCATGGGGCGAAGTTGCCATATGTGCGACCACAGTTTCATAACGAGGTCCGAGGCCTCAATCATATGACTCGAAGAACTGTCGAAAAATTCACTTGGCAGATGAATCGTTTGTCCATATACCGTCTTGGCTATCGTGGCTCCAATATCCTCCTTTATAGCTGCATGGATGCCCAGTGGAACGATAGATAGTCACCTGGTCCAACTTTGTGAGTTGTGACAAAATAAGGACGCCTTTAACTTTTGATGCAGACATTCCACAAGTCAATTTGCTGCTGCTGGTTGGTACACTGTGGTTGTAATCTTCTTTGTTCCTAGTGGCGAAGTGAGGGCCTTGAACAGATGTGAGTAGACTTGTCTACCATGACCTGTCTTTATGCACAGCGGAATCCCAAAATGGAAGATCCACCAACGTAAAAACGTGGTAGCTACAGTCTCTGCTGTGATGTCTGGCATGGGAAAAACCTCTGGCCAACGTGTAAATCAGTTGATTGTGGTCAGACAGTAGGTAAACCCTTCAGATGGAGGGAGAGACCCAATTATATCCAAATGGCGAATATGCTCGAAACTGGATGGTAGAAGTGTCCCGAACAGTGCACGAACATGCCGCGTAATTTTATTGCACTGGTATGTGGTACACTGATGTACATAAGCCTTGTAGTCTGCATTCAAACTCGGGCACACAGGAGTTCATTTAACCAGCTTGGTGGTTCCACGGACTCCTGGGTGTGACTGCTCATGCAATGAAGCAAAGGCTTTCTAGTGAAAACCCTATGTCACAAATGGACGCGCTCTTGATGTTGACGCATTGCAGTACATACAGACATTTGTTGCAGGCAGCGGAAGACGCTGGAGCTGTAGCCCAGCAGGTTCTGCCAAAATCTCTCACAGCTCTGTAGCAAGCTGTTGTGCTGTTGCGAGGGCCTCATCGTCCACAGTGCTTGCGATCTCTTGAATGCACAATAGAATATCATCTGGCACATTCTTCTCACTGTCGACGTGTACAATATCGGTTGTGAATTGTCCTATGAAATCTAAATGGCGGGGCTGGTGTGGTGAGGATTTGTCAGGCTTTTGTTGAAATGCATACATGGGATATTTGTGGTCTGTAACCAGATTGAACAGTTGCCCCTCAAGCATATACCGGAACTTCTTAACAGCGGCGTATGCATCTTACAGCTCCTGGTCGTATGCAGACCAGTGTTGTTGTGCCAGCGAAAGTTTCTTGCTGAAAAACGCTAAGGATTGCCAGCACTGGTTCGTCTGTTGTTACAACACGGCACCGACTGCTGTTGCAGAGGTATCGACCATGAGGGCGAGAGGTGCTTGTGGAGCTGGGTGAGCCAACAGTGTGGCATCAGCGATAGCAGATTTCACCAAAGCCTCTAGCATTCTATCAGTCAACTTCACTTCTTCACCAAGTTTATGCGGCCCTCGTAGACACTCGTTTAAAGGCGCCACCGATAAGGCATGGTTATGGACAAAAGACATATAAAAGTTCATAACACATAGGAATCGACATAACTCACGTATTGATTGGTTTAAGGGAGCAGGAGGGGAGAGGGGGGAGAAGGGATCGAAGTGCTTGGTCATCAGTCCCTTGTTCCTATATAACAAGTCCACGAGGGAAGGAATGAAACAAACGAGACTTATCGCACAAAACCGTAAGAAAAGGAAAACCACAAGAACTACAGAAGGGCAACAAACACTGCAATGAACAAAATAAGACAAGGAAACTACAGAGAAACGCAAGAAACAGGTAGAAGGGATTAAAACGGTAGAGTAGACGACCGTGGCTGGTTGATCACAAGTTTAGAAAAGGATGAGGCAGCCACTCTGCAACACATTAAACTTCCAGTTTAAAAGCACACTGGGGTAGAAAACACAGATTGACAAAGGACTGCACTAAAACTTAGAATGATAAAACCCCTCTCACATATAAAACGTAAAACTAAATCAGCCAATGAGGCATTATCAACTAAAATTAATGGTAACGAGTCCGATGACTGAAAATTCCGCCAAGGGCAGCTAGAGCAGGAAAGTGTAACAGAATGCGGGCCACTGTCAAACGGCCGCCGCACCATCTCTTGTGGTTGCCATGTTCCATGGGTGTTGATGGTGTGGCCCAGGAACTGCACCTTTGGTGCCCCGAAAACACAGTTACTGGATTTATAGCAAACCATGTGCACGAAAACGATCGAAAAGCTGGCGTAAATGCTCCAGGTACTCTGTCTCTGATCTGGACATCACTAAAACATTATCGATATATAACACACAGAAATCAAAATCACGTGTCACTTCGTCCATAAACCTGTATAAAGTTTGGTCATTTTGCATAGGCCAAATGGCATCCTCCTAAATTCAAAAAGTCCTAATGGAGTATACACCGCTGCTTTGGGGATGCCCCTGATGCGACTGGTATTTGGCAGTAAGCCCGTTCTAGATCTACACTCATGCTCATAAATTAAGGATAATGCTGATACATGGTGAAACAACGCTCTAGTGCGCGGTTTGCGGGTTTAAATAACCTCGGGGTATGACTATGTGGTGCATTTGACCTGCGGCCGTCGCACAGTGGCACTGGCAGCAGTCCACATACGCAGAGGTGTGCTGGTGCATGTCAGAGTATGGTGCAGCGAGTAAGTGTGCAGACGTTTTCAGACGTTCTAATGGTGACTGTGTGTTGAAAATGGCTCAAAGAACACATATTGATGACGTTTGAGGTGTAGAATACTAGGGCGACTGGAGATTGGTCAAACAGATCAGGTCGTAGCATGGGCCATCCATGTGTCACAAAGTGTGATCTCAAGATTATGGCAACGATTCCAGCTGACAGGAAACGTGTCCAGGCGCTACAGTACAGGACATCAAAAGTGTACAACACCACAAGAAGACCGATATCTCACCATCAGTGCCCACAGACGGTCATGGAGTACTGCAGGTAGACTTTCTCGGGACCTTACTGCAGCCACTGGAACAGTTGTCTCCAGACACACAGTCTACAGACGATGGAGACCTGCAAGCTGCATTCCACTGACCCCTGGTCACAGGAGAGCCCGTAAAGCCTGGTGTCAAGAGCACAGTACATGGTCATTGGAGCAGTGGTCCCAGGTTATGTTCACAGACGAGTCCAGGTACGGTCTGAACAGTGATTCTCGCCGGATTTTCATCTGGCGTGAACCAGGAACCAGATACCAACCCCTTAATGTCCTTGAAAGGGGCCTGTATGGAGGTCATGGTTTGATGGTATGGGGTGGGATTATGATTGGTGCACGTACACCCCTGAATGTCTTTGACAGAGGAGCTGCAACAGGTCAGGTGTATCGACACCTCCTTTTGCACCAGTACGTCCGCCTTTTCAGGGGTGCAGTGGGTTCCACCTTCCTCCTGATGGATGATAATGCACGGCCCCACCGAGCTGCCATCGTGGAGGAGTACCTTGAAACAGAAGATATCAGGCAAATGGAGTGGCCTGCCAGTTCTCCAGACCTAAACCCTATCGAGCACGACTGGGATGCTCTCGGTCGACGTATCACTGCACGTCTTCAAACCTCTAGGACACTTCAGGAGCTCTGACAGGCACTGGTTCAAGAATGGGAGGCTATACCCCAGCAGCTGCTCGATCACCTGATCCAGAGTATGCCAACCCGTTGTGTGGCCTGTGTACGTGTGCATGGTGATCATATCCCATACTGATGTCGGGGTACATGCGCAGGAAACAGTGGCGTTTTGTAGCACATGTGTTTTGGGATGGTCTTCTCAACCTACCACCAATACCGTGGACTTACAGATCTGTGTCGTGGGTGTTCCCTATGTGCCTATGCTATAAGCGCCAGTTTTATGTAGTGCCAAGTTGTGTGGCACCACTTTCTGAAATTGTCCTTAATTTATGAGCATGAGAGTTTATTAGAGAAGATGCATTTACCGTGCATTTTGCCTGCAAAGTCCTCGATGTTGGGCACAGGGTATCGATCGGGAATAGTCTGTTCGTTGAGCTGACGATAATTGACACAGAGTCACCATCCATCAGTTTTCTTTAGCACGACGTGGAGAGGTGAAGACCAGCTGCCACTAGATGGTCAGTAGATTCCCTGCGCCAGCGTGAAGGAGAACTTCTGTTTTTCTTCTTTAAACTTATCCAGTTTCAAACGCCGTTGTCGTGCGTGGATCGGTGGACCAGGAGTTGTTAGGATATGGTGTACTGTGTTGTGTTGTACTGGTGCAAGCGTTGGTGACTGCCGGGTAATCTCTGGATATTGCTGTAGGACAGCGATATACGGTGAATCACTCGTTACTGTTCGTATTCTGGCTCAGGCATTGTGATAAAATTGACCCTGACTGCTTAGGGTGGTTGTCGTGTCCAGAAGACGGCGGTGTCTGAGGTCTGTAACTAGTGCAAGGTGCGACAAAAAGTCTGCTCCCAATATCAGATGCACTACGTCGGCGACTATGAATTGCCATTCGAATCGACGTCGGCGACTATGAAGTGTCATTCAAATCAGCCATTGAGAGCTAATGTCACCCGTCCATATGTTTGAATGGTGGGGTCATTGGCAGCAAGCAGGTGACAATCTTCATAAACCTGAAGATTAGTTAGCTATTTGGCCCGGTAAACTGACACATCTGCTCCAGTATCTACTAAGAACGGTTGTTTCGTGTATTGCTCGGTGATGAAAAGGGCGACGGCTGTTAACTGCTGATTCAGTTGCCATCATCACCGAGCCCTTGTCGTTGCTTCCAATTTCACATGGCGTGTTACATGTCTTGGCTTCTGTGTCAATTGTTTGTGATACCAACATACTACCCTCGTTGTTGATGGCGAGCGGCTACGACCCAGTGTTGAGCTATGGTGCTGGCGTCAGTTGGTACTTGCACGCAGAGCCGCAATCTGTGCTGTAAGCTCTTCCAGTTGTGCTTGTAGCGATGCAAATGTTGCTGTGGCGGGACTCTGGTTGCGGTGAAGACGTATACATTTCCACCACACGGTCGGCCGTCAGCGCAAGTGCGTCAAAATCTCCCGCACACACTGTAAGTATCTTTTGTGCGTCCGCGTGCAGGAGTGACATCGGGATGCTTCTCAATATGTCATCACTGACTGCACTATTTGCCAAAGTGCTCAGACGACGTAATAACTGTGACGGCGTGCGATCACCGGGCTCTTCCGTGTGCAGCAACTTCACCAGTCTCTTGGTCTCTGTGACAGGCGTTGCATTAGTGTGATTTTAATTGTTGCGTACCGTTCCGTGGTTTGGAACGCGGCTATGGTATATTGTACTTCGCTGGCCATCTTGTCATTTAGTGCCGCAGCGACACAGCTGTACTTTGCCTCGTCGCCGGTGACATGCGCCGACACAAACTGGTTATCCAATTGAGCAAGCCGGCCGAAGTGGCCGTGCGGTTAAAGGCGCTGCAGTCTGGAACCGCAAGACCGCTACGGTCGCAGGTTCGAATCCTGCCTCGGGCATGGATGTTTGTGATGTCCTTAGGTTAGTAAGGTTTAACTAGTTCTAAGTTCTAGGGGACTAATGACCTCAGCAGTTGAGTCCCATAGTGCTCAGAGCCATTTGAACCAACCAATTGAGCAAACCAAAGCATTGGGCTTTGTTGCCAAAAGTGAGGCGGTTTCACGGATATGCGGCCGACTACCGGGATCGCTGGCATCTCGCTTGTGGCTGCTGGTTCCGACATGAGTATCGTCTAGTCCCCTCTGTAAGTTGCGTGAGAAGTATGTGGCGCTGCTGGCGCGTTCATTACGCGTGTACGTCGCGGCACGGAAGGTTTTCGCATACGCTGTAGCTGACGCGGTCGTTTAACTCGTTGAACGTCGCGATCACGTCGGGGTCAAACACTAAATGGTGGATATTTGACAAAATTTATTCCAACATTTACGAAGCGCACCTACAGAGACAATGCATAAAACACATCTGTGGTTACACATAGTAAAAGCAAAGAATAAACAACACTATGACTACATAACGCCTCATAAACTTCTTTGACAAGCAGCACATTACAGAAAGATAATTCTCCACTATCGCAACAGGCGTATTAATCGGTGGCATTTGCTACATACAGAGACGAGTGGAACTTCAGTAAGGATGCTGTGTCACACAGTGTAATCAGTCATCCCAGTAGCCATTCAGACAAATGTGTGAATGTCACAGTTAAATATTTTTTTCAGCTGATCTCCAATATCATGAAGTTTTATTTGACAGCCCGCATCTCGTGGTCGTGCGGTAGCGTTCTCGCTTCCCATGCCCGGGTTCCCGGGTTCGATTCCCGGCGAGGTTAGGGATTTTCTCTGCCTCGTGATGGCTGGGTGTTGTGTGCTGTCCTTAGGTTAGTTAGGTTTAAGTAGTTCTAAGTTCTAGGGGGCTGATGACCATAGATGTTAAGTCCCATAGTGCTCAGAGCCATTTTTTTATTTGACAAAGAAGGATGAAAAGACTAGATAGTTGCTTTTCATCTGAAGAAATGTTAATGATCCTGTGACCGAGTACAAGCAGGGTCTTACTGAGGACATGACAACATAGGGCCTGTCAGGCACGGAGGAGGCACAAAAACTGACAAAAAACCCAAGAAAGCCAATTTAAGAATTAACTGGAGAGGTGTGTGGGTTCTCCTACTCCTCGTGTTATCTCCTACCTGTGAGAAGAATTCCTCCGCTTGGACCAAGAATGCAAACGCACGCTGTTGTCATATTGTTATTTTGTCCTGGTAGCATCACAATACCAATTTGGTAAATAGGCATAACATGGGTTATGCCTCAACAGTGCACTCATTTCGTACAGCAGCTGCGTAAACAGCTACCTCATGTTCAACAATCGAGTTTTTGCTGCTACATTGCTATGGTATTGTAGGTTCTCAAAGGTTGGCGAGTGGTTGCTGAAAAAAAAATACCATTTCACCAAAGGATTCAGACTTTTATTGATTTCTGCCAACCGAAGACTGGAGTGCAACAGTTTAAGCTACAATGATTCAAAATATCTGATAGAATCTTAACTGAAACGGGAAACAGATCTCACATATAACACACCATTTCAGTTCACTTTAATTTCCTCTCCAGAGCCCCTTAAATAAGAGCTCCGTATCTTATATTGAAAACTATGCAACAGACTTTGGTGACGGATATGGCAGAAGTATTGATACAGCCGATATGGTTAACGAAATAGCGAGTGTCAAATTCCAGTGGAATGAGCCGTGAAAAGCACTGACACAGCTTCGAATTTGGAATTGCTTTTCTTTTTTGTTCTGAGTATCGGTTATGACGTGCTTATCCATCTTCAAAACAGCTTAGAGACATTTATGACAATTTCAGCGACTGCAGTATCTTATCAGCGCAGTTTCAGCAAAATAAAGATGATAAAAAAACTGCTTAAAGCCAGGTACACGTGAAGTAGACTGTCAAATTCGGCTATCTGGTCAATAGAACATGACACAGCTGCTAAATTTGACTTCAGTGATGCTATAACCCTGTACGCAATACTTGGATAAACGCTACACCACCAGGCTGCAGTTGGTGCTCATGCAGTCGGCTACACTTCAGAATGGCAGCAGTACGGGCTGGATACCAGAGAACGCCTGCAGTGGGTCGCAAGACCAGTGCACATGGCAGTGCATCTGCCACGCCACCCACAGGAGCCCTCTTCTGCATAGAGACAGTGCAACTGGCGCTCCTTCTCAGGTTGCATTCCACGCTTATCGTACTCTTTCTCCGTTTGTCTTTTACTTCCATGAGGATAAATAAACTTCTGTTCTTAGTGGTCTTTTGTGTCTTGCATTACGACACAAGTGGTGAGGAGTCTGGTATTCACTTGCCTGTGCTCAGTCTGTTGGTTCTTCCTTCAGTTTTGGCGACGGAGGCAATTAAAACTTAACGCTACCATCAATCTAAAGGCCAAGTGGAGTGGCAACCATGCACGCTGTGATCGTATATTCAGAGTCACCATATTAAATTCTGTACTTAGCACAAGTGATGTGTCAACCATGTAACCTGCCCTCGTATTCACAGGTACTGAGATGTCGTAGCGGTGTGCTCGTATTCCCAGGTTAGATATATCTTGCCGGCCGCGGAGGCCGAGCGGTTCTAGGCGCTTCAGTCCGGAACGACGCGCCCGCTACGGTCGCAGGTTCGAATCCTGCCTCGGGCATGGATGTGTGTGATTCCTTAGGTTAGTTAGGTTTAAGTAGTTCTAAGTTCTGTGGGACTGATGACCTCAGCTGTTAAGCCCCATAGTGCTTAGCGCCATTTGAACCATTTTTTTGATATATTATTTTTAGCCAACAGGACTACGTGTCACCTTGAATTTACCGCCAGTTTACAGTTAGGACAACTGAGCTCTGAGTAGGGTGCAGCAAACGCATGTGGTGGCTCATGTCGTTACTACTGATGTGAGTTGCTTTGAATAAGAAGAGATTTCTCTGGTGTTGGGTGGCTATCTGATGGGGTAAAGACTGCCAGCCTTTGCTAGCAAATTCTGTTGGTAGTGAGAGGTTTGTTTCCGTTAGTGTTAGTTTATCTCTTAGTGAAACTGAAGTAGACAGTTCCTGTGTACTTGATATTGTAGAGGTTATACTCGACAACTGGAATAAATTAATAATTGGTACCTTTTCCGAAAACCGCAATTTCAAAGAAAACTTGACTCTCATTTCAAATAGGTGTCCTACTCATAAAATAATCGTTGGTGGTGACTTCAATATACCCTTCATACGTTGGCGAAAAGACTTGTTTAAAGACGGTGGTAGGCACTCAAAATGGTCTGAAATCTTATTTTCCGCTCCGTTCAAAGATTTGACCAATTAAGTGGGAAAAACCTAATTTTCGACTGTTGTTGCAGTTGCCTTCCTCTGATCTGCTAAAGGAAAAAAAAAACTGGTATGTTGTGTTGGCGCAAGCCCAAATATATTTCGTGATGACTCCAACTCCGGACATGTCACAACTTTAAAAACAGTTGACTTATTTTCCTATGATTGTAGGAGTGGAATGCTTACTGAGGAAGCTTTTAACACTGTTCATTGTTGCCATGCCCCGTAGAGGGTTCTTGACGCTCTGGCCAACACAGTACACCAGTTTCTCCACTGGTACATCCAGAGGAACATCATAGTAACCATGGCCCATACATAGGTGTTATCCACGTAGTGAAAGTTGTTTCACAATTTGACGCAGCTCTATATCGAGAAATCTCGTATGTTTAGTGACAACGCACGTACCAATTCTCATCTGCTTAGTATTTAATTATTATTTAATAAGTACATTATACTCCTTTCCAGTGCGGTACGTTGATTTCTGTTTACTAGGTCTGACACGAAAAAATCACGCGTTAAAAGAAGCAA
This sequence comes from Schistocerca serialis cubense, assembly GCF_023864345.2. Classification (NCBI taxonomy): domain Eukaryota; kingdom Metazoa; phylum Arthropoda; class Insecta; order Orthoptera; family Acrididae; genus Schistocerca; species Schistocerca serialis. Next base: position 685,301,482 of record NC_064638.1, on the reverse strand, counting down.
CATATCTCGCATTACTTTCCAATATGGTGGCGAGTGACGAGATTAAATCATGTCAAAAAGTTAATAAAAAGCATGGAGTAATGTTAGTGTATGGGTTATGGTGTAGAAAATTCGTCTACAATGAAAGTGTAAGCCTTGGTAATATTGAAGCTCATGCCGCGGCGTTTAAAAGAGAGAATTAAGTTTTACTTGAAACCTGCCAAAAGAGATAAGGTATCAAACTTTTAAGAGAAACAGACACTGGACAATAGAAAATTAGAGAATTGTGTAAATAGTTGATTTAACTTACTACAGTTCGTACCAAATGTTGTCAAGTTAAGAACGAACTACCAAACGATAACTCAACAATAATACGCAGCTAGATATAGTTCTAGGTTTAAATCCAACTTCAGAAAAATATTTATTGCAGCTGTCAAAGTCCTTTGAGAAATGAAGCAAAGAAACCCGTGACAACCATGTGGAGAATACGGAAAGGGAGTCTACCAAACGAAAAACCGAAATTAGTGAGCAAAACGTCACGAACTTACACAACCAAAGCATAAACCAAGGACTAAACAAATGACATTTTGTGCATCAGAGAGCTCAAGACATTAACAACATTCTAAAGACGTTAAGTTGTTGCATATTGCAAATGATATACCCAAATAATTAACTCATAGATAACAACAGAACGTTACAGAAGGATTCAGTTCGAATGTAAGTAGGAAATAATCCTATGCAGCTTAAACAATTACGTACAGTGACTTAAAATGTACAAATGATATCTCAAACAAACAAAAACACGCTGTTACAGTGACATGCACTCTAAATGTAACCAGGATAACATCTAATGAAAGTGAAGCAAAGCAGTGTTACTATCTAAACAGTCATGCCAATCCCATAGACGAAAACTCAGCAAAAAATGCAGGCACACCTTTTCAAGAAATACACAGGGAACGAAGAAATGTACACTTTGTCAGTGAAATAAAACCTTTCGTGAATACTGAAGGAAAAAATATGTTAAAATTGTAGCTGAGGAACACTTGCGTGCCCACAAAAGTGCACTGTTATTGTTGTTGTGGTCTTCAGTCCTGAGACTGGTTTGATGCAGCTCTCCATGCTACTCTATCCTGTGCAGGCTTCTTCATCTCCCAGTACTTACTGCAGACTACATCCTTCTGAATCTGCTTAGTGTACTCATCTCTTGGTCTCCCTCTACGATTTTTACCCTCCACGCTGCCCTCCATTACTAAACTGGTGATCCCTTGATGCCTCAGAATTTGTCCTACCAACCGATCCCTTCTTCTGGTCAAGTTGTATCACAAACTCTTCTTCTCCCCAATTATATTCAATACCTCCTCATTAGTTACGTGATCTACCCATCTAATCTTCAGCAGTCTGCTGTAGCACCACATTTCGAAAGCTTCTATTCTCTTCTTGTCAAAAGTATTTATCGTCCATGTTTCACTTCCATACATGGATACACTACACACAAATACTTTCAGAAACGACTTCCTGACACTTAGATCTACACTCGATGTTAATTTCTCTTCTTCAGAAACACTTTCTTTGCCATTGCCAGTCTACATTTTATATCCTCTCTACTTCGACCATCATCAGTTATTTTGCTCCCCAAATAGCAAGACTCCTTTACTGCGTTAAGTGTCTCATCTCCCAATCTAATTCCCGCAGCTTCACCCGACTTAATTCGACTACATTCCATTATCCTCGTTTTGCTTTTGTTGATTTTCATCTTATATCCTCCTTTCAAGACACTGTCCATTCCGTTCAACTGCTCTTCCAAGTCCTTTGCTGTCTCTGACAGAATTACAATGTCATCGGCGAACCTCAAAGTTTTTATTTCTTCTCCATGGATTTTAATACCTACCCAGAATTTTTCTTTTGTTTCCTTTTCTGCTTGTACAATATACAGATTGAATAACATCGAGGAGAGGCTACAACCCTGTCTCACTACCTTCCCAACCACCGCTTCCCTTTCATGCCCCTCGTCTCCTGTAACTGCCATCTGGTTTCTGTACAAATTGTAAATAGCCTTTCGCTCCCTGTATTTTACCCCTGCCACCTTTAGAATTTGAAAGAGAGTATTCCAGTCAACTTTGTCAAAGGCTTTCTCTAAGTCTACAAATGCTAGAATCGTAGGTTTGCCTTTTCTTAATCTTTCTTCTAAGATAAGTCGTAAGGTCAGTATTGCCTCACGTGTTCCAACATTTCTACGGAATCCGAACTGATCTTCCCCGAGGTCGGCTTCTACCAGTTTTTCCATTCATCTGTAAAGAATTCGCGTTAGTATTTTGCAGCTGTGACTTATTAAACTGATAGTTCGGTAATTTTCACATCTGTCAACACCCGCATTCTTTGGGATTGAAGTTATTATATTCAACTTGAAGTCTGAGGGTATTTCGCCTGTCTCATACATCTTGCTCACGAGATGGTAGAGTTTTGTCAGGACTGGCTCTCCCAAGGCCATCAACAGTTCTAATGAAATGTTGTCTACTCCCGGGGCCTTGTTTCGACTCAGGTCTTTCAGTGCTCTGTCAAATTCTTCACGCAGTATCGTATCTCCCATTTCATCTTCATCTATATCCTCTTCCATTGGCATAATATTGTCCTCAAGTGCATCGCCCTTGTATAGACCCTCTATATACTTCTTCCACCTTTCTGCTTTCCGTTCTTTGCTTAGAACCGGATTTCCATCTGAGCTCTTGATATTCATACAAGTGGCTCTCTTTTCTCCAAAGGTCTCTTTAATTTTCCTGTAGGCAGTATCTATCTTATCCCTAATGAGATAAGCCTCTACGTCCTTACATTTGTCTTCTAGCTATCCCTGCTTAGCCATTTTACACTTCCCGTCGATCTCATTTTTGAGACATTTGTATTCCTTTTTGCCTGCTTCATTTACAGCATTTTTATATTTTCTCCTTTCATCAATTAAATTCAATATTTCTTCTGTTACCCAAGGATTTCTACTAGCCCTCGTCTTTTTACCTACTTGATCCTCTGCTGCCTTCATTACTTCACCCCTCAGAGCTACCCATTCTTCTTCTACTGTATTTCTTTCCCCCGTTCCTGTCAATTATTCCCTTATGCTCTTCCTGAAACTCTGTACAACTTCTGGTTTAGTCAGTTTATCCAGGTCCCATCTCCTTCAATTCCCACCTTTTTGCAGTTTCTTCAGTTTTAATCTACAGCTCATATCCAATAGATTGTGGCAGAGTCCACATCTGCCCCTGGAAATATCTTACAATTTAAAACCTGGTTCCTAAATCTCTGTCTTACCTTCTAACTGAAACCTTCTAGTACCTCCAGGATTCTTCCATGTATACAACCTTCTTTTATGGTTCTTGAACCAAGTGTTAGCTATGATTAAGTTATGCTCTGTGCAAAATTCTACCAGATGGCTTCCTCTTTCATTTCTTACCCCCAATCCATATTCACCTACTATGTTTCCTTCTCTCGCTTTTCCTACTCTCGAATTACAGTCACTCATAATTATTAAATTTTCGTCTCCCTTCACTACCTGAATGATTTCTTTTATCTCATCATTCATTTCTTCAATTTCTTCGTCATCTGCAGAGTTAGTTGGCATATATACTTGTACTACTGTAGTAGGCGTGGGCTTCTTGCCCACAATAATGCGTTAACTATGCTGTTTGTAGTAGCTTACCCGCACTCCTATTTTTTATTCATTATAAAAGCTACTCCTGCATTACCGCTATTTGATTTTGTATTTATAACCCTGTATTCACCTGGCCAAATGTCTTGTTCCTACTGCCACCGAACTTCACTAATTCCCACTATATCTAACTTTAACCTATCCATTTCCCTTTTTAAATTTCCTAACCTACCTGCCCGATTTAGGGTCTGACATTCCACGCTCCGATCCGTAGAATGCCAGTTTTCTTTCTCCTGATAACGACGTCGTCCTGAGTAGTCCCCGTCCGGAGATCCGAATGGGGAACTATTTTACCTCCGGAATATTTAACCAAGAGGACGCCATCATCATTTATCCATACAGTAAAGCTGCACGCCCACAGGAAAAATTACGGCCGTAGTTTCCCCTTGCTTTCAGCCGTTCGCAGTACCAGCGCAGCAAGGCCGTTTTCGTTAGTGTTACAAGGCCAGATCAGTCAATCATCCAGACTGTTGCCCCTGCAACTACTGAAAAGGCTGCTGCCCCTCTTCAGGAACCACACGTTTGTCTGGCCTCTCAACAGATACGCCTCCGTTGTGGCTGCACCTACGATACGGCCATCTGTATCGCTGGGGCACGCAAGCCTTCCCACCAACGGCGAGGTCCATGGGCCATGCACTACAAAGCACCAAACAGAAAGTAAGCCCACTACCCGATAATTCTACTGCATCTGGAAATGTTGGCTCCAAAAGAACGATTAAAACAACAGTTGGTACAGGAGATGAATAAAGAATGTTGAATGGCGAAAAAAGGGCATGGTTACAACTGAGCAGATTCGAAAGTGGCACAGTGGCACAACTCCTGATGATTTGGAAATTTGTGGTAAGATTCTATGGGACCAAACTGCTGAGGTCATCGGTCCCTAAGCTTACACACTACTTAATCTAACTTAAACTAACTTACGCTAAGGACAACACACACACCATGTACGAGGGAGGACTCGAACTTCCGACTGGGTGAGCTGCGCGGGCCGTGCACGGCGCCTGAGACCGTGTGGCTATCCCGCGCGGCACAACTCCTGAGAATGTCATTAGCATCCCACAAAAAACTTTTCCTAACAGCAACCTTACAGCTGAAAAGCTTGAAACAACGGGGCTTCATAACAGTTTTGAAGTCAGTGGTGGCTGAGCTGTGAGATAAACCATGATAACGGCTAACACTGTATGACCCACAAATTTTGCTATAAAGCGTTTTTTATTCAGGGTATTGGCCAATATTCCTGTGAAATAGGCTCTCAGTGAGAAACAAGCACCAAGAGCAACCAAGAACTAAAAGGTCACATATTGCTTAGAATGTCATTTCCATATGTACAAACAATGCCAGTGGGCTAGGTCTCAGACCTAAATTCATTGTGTTATCCTTTATATAATTGAAGCCAGTTGTTCTTTGTCTGCGTGAACACTGGTAATTTGCACAAGTTGGTGAGTACTACAGTTCTAATGAATACCTAAATTTGGTAAGTGCAGGATACAGAATAACTGCTGCCGTCTGTGGTGCACCTAGATTTAGAGTTTACCTCTTTGGAATTATTCGGACGTAGAATAGAAATGAGAACCTTGAAAATTTTCTCATCCAAATGGAATCTTGCCTGTGCTACTAGCACTTGAGCTCAAGAATTGCTTTGTGTGGTGATTTCATTGTATACTCTGGTAAAGAGAGCACTAAGGCGAGAGAGTTTTTGAACCTAAAAGTCAGTTATGGTTTATTTCCGATGGATGTGGTTATAGTATCCAGTCTCGCTACAATGACTTTCTGGAACTAATCCCTATATCTGTCATAATGATCCCTATTTGTTCAGGATTATTTGTTGCTAAGAGGTCAAGTATATTTAAATATTCAATATACTTGCAGAAAAAGCAAGAGAAATTACAAAATGGCTGTATGAAAGATACTTGGAATGAGGCCAATGAGAAAAAGTTAATAAAATACCACATGTTACAACTAAGCCGAAATGAATGGTGGACACTGCATGCACGGGCAGAAGAACATACGAATTTCTCATTAATATCAAGTGTGACTAAAAAGGAGATTTCTTTACCTATCGACTGGACTGATTCATGACCTGAATTTGCATGGCCCCTATCCAACGTATCTATGCAAAATAAAAATAATGATGAAGCATAGCTGCAGCAGTGTGGGCAGTCCAGAGCACAGAATGTGATTCTGTGCACTCTATGAAAATACGGTGGGTAATGGTTTTCAGGGCTTAAGGATGGCCGGCCAATGTGGCCGAGCGGTTCTAGGCGCTTCAGTCTGGAACCGCGCGACCGCTACGGTAGCAGGTTCGAATCCTGCCTCGGGAATGGATATGTGTGATGTCCTTAGGTTAGTTAGGTTTAAGTAGTTCTAAGTTCTAGGGGACTGATGACCTCAGATGTTAATCCCCACAGTGCTCAGAGCCATTTGAACCATTTGATTAAGGATGTTGGATCCCAAAGTAGCATTAAGAAACAAGTCAACTGTGTGGATCTTGGATAGTACTGCAATAACAGTATCTAGGAAGACGAAAGAAGATTTCACGAGGCATTCTGTCACACATCAGCATGCTGTCACCCCAGCTACCCAACATACACTGCAGATAGAGAGCAGACAGCTGAGATCAGGGACCACTGGATGAAATGGTTTCTCAGGAATGTATACTATGTTGGTGCAAATGATCACAGAAATGTCGAGTCCAAGATATAACAGTGAATTGCGGAACTGTTTGTTATAGTGAAAACGCCACTGGTGCGCTGCCCACACGCAAGGAATCAAGCAGACAATGGCTGTTCACCAGGATAGTGTGACGTCAGATCCAGTAGTGGAAACAACCATCTACAGTTCAAATGTCCAAAATGCAGTGTGTGAGACACAAATGTGAAATTTATTCAAATCTGAGATTAATGGAGAATCAAGTAGACCTTTGAGACCCAGTGCTGGGTAATTGGCATAATAATATAATTTAAAGGAACTGGTTATGATAATGACTTCAATATTTAAATAACACTACGGTTTATTGTCAGAACATGTGAATATTAATGAAGTAATATACAACTATGATGACAAAACGGTACAAGGATGTTCCCCATTATACACATTGCTAACTAATGCTCTGAGTTGTCAAAGTTAGCGAAAGAGGTGGAATTGCAAAAAATTTCCGCTCTTATTCTGTGAGGTGGCCACAGTGGCCTGGCTATAATGAACACATCGACAGTTTATCTGGAACCATCACTCAAAGATCCTACGGAAATCAGGAAGTGCTGATAAATGAGATAGTAGCAGCTATCTTGCGTTTGAACTGCAATACTATTGGTTTCCGCAATATGCCGAAGCTGTAAGCGTTGCTTACCGTAATCTTTTTTAAACTATGAACGGAGTGGAGACACAGCGACCCCACGACCTGAGAGCATAGCCACAATCTAGCCACCACATCTCTCAATTGCCTCCTCTCATCTATGTCCCGGCCACGACTCTCCTTACCTACGTCTCCCCATTGACTCCCTTCTTCGCGTCTCTAAAATCGAAGCTTGCTGTTTCTTTCCCACCAACACTATGCTTCAACCAAACCTCTATAACAATGCTGCCGAATGTCGCAACTGTTTCACAGGAAAGATTTTAGGCCCAAAAACGCTGAAACGTCAACAGGCCGATGAATCACACTTATCTCCCTTTTTTCTAAAAAGGTTGCTATCATGTGTTACATCCACATGATGTCACAACTAGCCTCGCAATACAGGTCCCGTGAACAAATAAAAAGCCTGCTACAAGGCTAGTAGCCGACGCTGCTACAGTGTCTGTCCATAAAGTAGGTTAGAGCTGTTATCAAGTTCTTTAGAAATGCGAGGAGATGTTTATGTCCGCAAGTATGTTACTTCAGAGCTACCATTGTCCATTGTCCACTGGCAGAGTCTGTTTTTTTTTTCAATGAACGCCTTTTTATCTTGGCCACCCGCTGACCGTCACAAATGCCATGGCTCATCCGCCAGTGGCCTGTATGCCCAAGCGATTTTTATCTCTTCGTTAGCAGGCAGGTACCCTACCTGCCATTCTTTCCTGTTCCTGCAGAGGACCTCCCAAGGCTCGCTCTGCTGGGCCTTGCAAAATGGCGCCGGTCATGTTTACAGCATCCACCACTTCTAAAGTAGGCCCAGAAAGCAATTGAAAGTACCTAGCATCAAGTTAGATTATAAGAAAATTATGAAGAAGAAGTGAACTCATCATAACCTGCCACTGTGATAATACTCGTATACAGGGTGTCCCATTTGTCTTGACCACTCTAAATAACTGTTTGTCTAGATTAAAATTACAAAATGTTTCAAGCAAATGTTCTTTAGCCGTCAGGGGGACATCAATCAGCATGATTATCTTCATTATAGCTTTTTTTTTCAGAGATATGAACAGCGGTACGACTTTTTTAAATGGTACCCTGTATTTTTTATTCGATAATTCATTTCATATCCTAAAGACCTATTCAAAAATGTATCACAGAGTACCATTCACTGAAACACAACGTTAATAATTACGTAACACAACACTGACGTTGACGCTCCCAGTGCTTAAAGCAGGTACTCTGGAACCGCGCGACTGCTATGGTCGCAGGTTCGAATCCTGCCTCGGGCATGGATGTGTGTGATGTCCTTAGGTTAGTTAGGTTTAAGTAGTTCTAAGTTCTAGGGGACTGATGACCTCAGAGCCATTTGAACCATAAGAGCAGGTACTCGGGGTAATGGAACACATCCACGTGCTGACGTTGACAGAGGACAAATGTAAACATAAGTAGAATGCACACCTGTCATTCCATCAACCATCGTCAGTTGAAGAGCTGTGTGAGTAGAATGTACACCAACGAAGAGAAGGAAGAAATGCTACTCATCTATGGGGAATGTAAGTTAGCAGAACAGTAATTGCAATACTGTTTTCTTATGTGTGGGTACATTTAGTCCTTTTAAATAATGTTGTGTAGAGTAGGCATACAGTAAAGGCTGTCCTTCCTACAAACTGCATCGACATAACGTTTCTTTTATTGCTGTCGTTGAAGGTAGGCGAAATGCTACGCAGGCAACGGAACTGTACAGAGAGCGACATCCTGACAAGAACCCACCTTACCGACGGATGTTTTCTCGTCTTGTTGCGACGCTTCAGGAAACGGGAAGTTTCAAACCACGACAACACAATCGTCGTAACACTCGCACAGACGAAGCTGCCGAAGTTTCTGTTCTCGATTCCGATCCTATGAATCCACATGTGAGCACACGACAGCTTGAACACGAGACTGGCATTCCTAAAAACAGTGTACGTCGTATTCTTACACGTCACCGGTTCCATCCATACCATGTACACCTACATGAAGAATTGCATGGGAATGATATCCAGAATCGTGTACAGTTCCGACAGTGGACACAGCAGCAAATCCTCGCCAACCCGGACTTCTTCCCCAATGTTCTATTTACCGATGAATATTTCTTCTCAAACAAAGGATAGGTAAATGCAAGGAACATGCATTATTGGTCCAGCGACAACCCACGATGGCTTAGACAGGTGGAACATCAGCGTCAGTGGAGAGTTAACGTCTGGTGTGGGATGCTTGGTACTACAATTATTGGACCTTATTTCATCAATGGTAGTTTAAACGGCACAGCGTATGCCAACTTCCTCAGACGAATTCTTCCTCCTCTTCTGGATGAAGTGCCTCTAAGAACCAGAATGCTCATATGGTATCAACACGATGGATGTCCAGTATACAATGCCTTGCGTGCACACCGTGTTCTGAACCGAAGGTTTCCTGCCAGATGGATTGGTCGAGGAGGAACAGTTACTTGGCCTGCTAGGTCTCCTGATTTAAATCCTCTGGAGTTTTTTTCTTTGGGGCTGTATCAAAGACGTTGTCTATTGCGAAATTCGAACAACTCCGGAGGACATGCAGGAACCTATCTTGCTTACTTGTAATTCTCTTCAGCAGGCATCACTGGAAGCAGTAAATAATTCTTTCAGGGAACGAGTGCACCAGTGTATCGGTGACTAGGGTCACCACTTCGAGCAACTTTGAATGTCCTACTCCTGGGCTGTGGAACAGGAGAGTCAAAGTAAATTTTGTGTTATGTTTTTACTTAGTTTTCATTTGTTTTCTGACAACTCCAGCAAGTGGACGAGTCTGTGATCCCGGGCTCAAAGTCAATGTTGTGTTATGTAATTAATAACGTTGTGTTTCAGTGAATCGTACACCGTGATACATTTTTCAGTTGGTCTTTAGGAGAGGAAATTAGTTACCGAATGAAAACTATAGGATGCCATTTAGAAAAGGCATACCGCTGTTCATATCTTTGTAAAAAACAAAGCTACAACGAAGGCAGTCATGCTGATTGATGCCCCCCTGACGGCTAAAGAACATCTGCTTGAAAAATTTTGTAATCTGCAACTGGGCAAACAGTTAGTTAGGATGGTCAAGATAAATGGAACACCCTGTCTATTCCGTCAAACTAATGCAGTTCCCTTCCATTTGCATAATTAAAGATGACAAAAGAATAAAAAAAACGGTCGCTGAAGGGCTTGGCACATTTGATAACATCCCTCTTGCACAATTTTTTTTTGCAAGGGATGTACCTCTAAAGAATATAGTGGGACAACAATAAGGAAAATTTTACAAAGATCCTTACATGGTGTGGACTGCAAGTTAATGTATCAGACCACCAGTATCATAGGCTGAGCGGAGGGTACATGAAGATGTATCTCTGCAAAGACATTCATCCAAATATAGACCATATTGTCCAGTCCCTTTTCCAGTGGCCGTAAGGGTGATGGAATTTATGTGACCGCCGGCAGCGGTGGTCTAGCGGTTCTAGGCGCTTCAGTCCGGAACCGCGGGACTGCTACAGTCGCAGGTTCGAATCCTGCCTCGGGCATGGATGTGTGTGATGTCCTTAGGTTAGTTAGGTTTAAGTAGTTCTAAGTTCTAGGGGAATGACAACCTAAGATGTTAAGTCCCATAGTGATCAGAGCCACTTATGTGACCAACGTCACAATGTTGCTCAGCTGGTCAACCATTCACTCTTATCAAGGAAAAAGTTGTAAATATGTTATCCAGAGTGTTTGTAAGTGACTGGTGCAGTTTTAAAAATTAATAGTTAATCGATTTATTATTTTTATGAGCAAAACCTTACAGCCTAAGCAATCCAAGTTTTTGATGCACTACATGGTGTTTGCTTGTCATGTTTATGCCACAGGCGTGTTGTCTGTTTACAAGATGGCGTTGCAATAGGGGAAGGCACTCTGTGTATTGCGTTTTGGTGTCCAAATCTGTGGTTACAGTACAGCATGAGTTTCGTGCACGGTTTAGGAAACTACCTCCACACAAGGATAACATGTGTACCATCAGATCGTGAAAACCAGATGCCTTGTATGACTGACGCAAACATAGAAAGAGTGCATGAGGCCTTTCACTGAATTATGCATGCCAAAGATTATGGCATCGAAGGTGTTGTGTAAGCGGCTATGTTTTCAACTGTGCAAAGTGCGGTTAGAACAGTCCTTACACCAGCAGACAAAGTGAAAAGGCATGAATTTTGTGAAGAGCTGCTGTTAAAAATGAAGGACGCTGATTTTGTTCAAAGACTCATCTTTGCAATGAAGCCATTTTCCATGTTAGTGGCAAAGTGAATAACACAATGTCTGTATCTGGTGAAGCGAGAAACTAAGTACGCTGATAGGGCATCAGTGTGGCTCTCCAAAAGTGAACGTTTTCTGTGCAGTGTCATGCAAGAAGGTGCACAGTTCATTTTTCTTCAAACAACAAATCATGACGGCTAACTCATTTCGAGACATGTTGGAAACCTGGTTGTTACCACACATGAACATCAGTTATGTTTACATTTTGCAAGTGGATAGTGTTCTCCCCTTCCACAGGAATGTTTGAGAGCTTCTTAATCGCATTATTCACCAATGCTGGAATGGACGTAGTGCAATGGCAGGCAACAACCTTCTCCCCTGGACATCCTGTTCGCCGGATTTAACACCCAGGAGTTTCCTTTTGTAGGGGTTTGTGAAATACCGAGTCTATGCACCACCACTGCCTGTGTCCCTTGGAGTAGTGAATGATAAAATAAAACATGCGCTGTGGACGATTACAGAGGACACGTTGCACTGAGTATGGGAAGAATTTGATTAGTGTGGATATGTGTGTTGTGCGACCAAGGGTGCACATATTGAAAGATTGTGATGAATGTGGCCGGCCGCGGTGGCCGTGCGGTTCTAGGCGCTTTAGTCCGGAACCGCGTGACTGCTACGGTCGCAGGTTCGAATCCTGCCTCGAGTATCGATGTGTGTGGTGTCCTTAAGTTAGTTAGGTTTAAGTAGTTCTAAGTTCTAGGGGACTGATGACCTCAGATGTTGAGTCCCATAGTGCTCAGAGCCATTTGAACCATTTGATTAATGTGTCAAAAACTTTGATAGTTGTTGGTGCTTGTGCTGTAAGGTTTGCCCATATAAAGAAATAAATACATTTATTAATTATTTTTAAAACCACATCATTCATTTATAAACACCCAATGAATCAAAATTTTCTCTGCCCTTAATGTCATGTGGCTCCCTAATTTATCTTGCATGTGAAGTTACCAATCATGACTCGGCTCAAGGTCCATTCACACTCATTATTTATCTTAAGTCGACGTCTACTACATCATGTAGCTCCTTATAAGTGTTTTATATTAAATGTGAAATTCTGTGACACCAGAAATTTAAGTATGCTTATTTTTTTGATAACTTCAAAATAAAATGCAGGAAGTCCCTGAGATGCTACATGTAACTAAACACACACAAATAAGGTAAAAATGCCCAGCATCCAGTACAGATACGTCATGTCATAATGGACTTGTACATGTGTAGCAGCAATTTGTTATTTTATACAGAAGGACAATAAATTCATGTAACTATTCATGTTTCCATTTGTGACCTGCGTCCTTTAGAAAAAGATACGAAATAGCAAAAACTAAAAAATGTGATCAAATCTGAGGTTAATATGTTGCTTGTGAAAACATAGAGTGTATTGACAATTGTGAACAAGGAAATGATCAAATAAGACTGGAAGGATGGATATCTATTTTTGTCGCAGTCAGTTTGATGTACATTTTCTTTATTAAAGATTCAGAAACTAAAGGCGTCTGACATGCACTTGTTGGTTTGTATGTGGAAGATCTCTTCACCCAGCTGAATGTGAGGGGTCAGCCCAGAAGAAACTTCAATGTGCTGCCATTGGAAACCTGAAACTATCGCCCTGTGAATGTGAGGGGTCAGCCGAGAAGAAACTTCAATGTGCTGCCATTGGAAACCTGAAACTATCGCCCTGAATGACAACACAGTCTTTGTGACTGTTTAGTACATGGCTGGTGACGAATACGCCACTGAACGACACGCACTATTATCAATCTATTTTAGCTCTGTACATACTTCCATTCACCAAAATGAAACAGTACTACATAAATATAAAAATAACTGTGCACCCGGTTGAAACTGACAAGTACTATTTTAAGAATTGGCCCAAAAATTACAGATGCCATGAGCCATCACAACGCAGCAAAATCTTTTAATGTCAACTAGACAGCAAACTTAAGACTGAGTTAGCGATTTGAGTAGACAGAACTTTTATTAAACAACTCAAAAATCATAAAACTGGTCCTCTTCCTGCCTTGGCGACTAAATAAGAAGGCTACAAAGAAAACCCCACAAGAGTAAAATAAAATAGGCTAGAATGTTAAAATATTTTAAATACGATCACTAGGACAGTAAAAAAACACTTACAGACAGTAAATAATGAAAGTTATTTGAGATGGTACTAGTCTTAACATTAAACCGCATAAAGTAGTTGACTTCCATCACCAAGCACCAGCATAATGCAGCCGAACAACATACCCACAGGCTGCTAAGCAAAACAGAACGGCCACACCACTTTAGCGAACAACATCCCAGAGCATTAAGTTTCCTCTGTAAGTACCTTTCTATTAGTAGCAGTGACTATGTGACGTTATGTTAAGATTCTACAATGCGGCTGTACCTTAATCAGTAATTATGGAGACCCACGACCTAACTGTTTGGTCCCCTCCCCCAAAATCAACCAACCAGTAATTATGGCCAATAGATAACGTAGACTAAATTACTGACTACAGTGGCGCACCACTCATAAATCTACAAGAAACTACACTGAAGCGCCAAAACAACTGGTATAGGCATGCATATTCAAATACAGAGATACGTAAACAGGCAGACTACGGCGCTGCTGTCGGCAACGCCTGTATAAGGCAATAAGTGTCTGTCGCAGTTGTTAGGTCGATTATAGCTGCTACAGTGGCAGGTTATCGAGATTTAAGTGAGTTTGAACGTGATGATATAGTCGGCGCACGAGCGATGGGACACAGCATCTCTGAGGTAGCGATGAAGTGGGGATTTTCCCGTTCGGTCATTTCACGAGTGTATCATGAATATCAGGAATTCGGTAAAATGTCAGATCTCCGACGTCGCTCAGACGAAAAAAGATCCTATAAGAACGGGACCAACGACTACTGAAGAGAACCGTTCAACGTGACGGAAGGGCAACGCTTCGGCACGTTGCTGCAAATTTCAGTGTTGGGCCATAAACAAGTGACAGCGCGCGAATTCAACGAAACCTCATCGATATGCGCTTTAGGGGCCGAGTGTCCGGGAAACGCGCGACCGCTACGGTCACAGGTTCGAATCCTGCCTTGGTCATGGATGTGTGTGATGTCCTTAGGTTAATTAGGTTTAAGTAGTTCTAAGTTCTAGGGGACTGATGACCTCAGATGTTAAGTCCCATAGTGCTCAGAGCCATTTGAATCATTTTTTTTTTACTCTGATAGGTGACACGTACGTAAGCATCCTTTCTGGTAACCTGCATCCATTCATGTTCATTGTTCCGACGGACTTGATCATTCCAGGAGGACACTGCGACACTCCACACATCCTGAATTGCTACAGAGTAGCTCCAGGAACACTCTTCTGAGTTTAAACGCTTCCTCTGGCCACCAAACTCCGCAGACATGAACATTATTGAGCATATCTGGGATGCCTTGCAAGGTGCTGTTCAGAAGAGATGTCTACCTCCTCGTACTCTTACGGATTTATGGACAGCCCTGCAGGATTCATGGTGTCAGTTGCCTCGAGCACTACTTCAGACATTAGTCGAGTCCATTCCACGTCGTGTTGCGGTACTTCTGCGTGCTTGGGGAACCCTACACGACATTAGGCAGGTGTACCAGTTTCTTTGATTCTTCAGTGTAGTACACTACTAATCGACAAGGTACCTACCAAACACCACCACAGAAAATGGTACAGCCGCTCTGTATCTCACCTTTACATCAATCAATAAAACGGAAACCATACATGACAACCAACCAAAATGCTCCTTTTGCAAAACACATTCCCTTATCTGAAACACTCAGAGTATCGTGCAACCTGACTCAGAAGCACGCTAATCATTCCAAACTACAATGCCCGCCGGCTCAGAATCAACCCGAGACCAAAGGAAATATACTCTGCAAAATGTACTCAAATAACCAATGTAGAAACGACCAGAAACAAAAAGTTAAAAGCATAATGTCCTTTTAGCTTGCAGACGTTCACAAAGACATAATGCTCGGTACCGATGCCCAATCAGGTAGCCGGCCAGAATGGCCGAGCGGTTCTAGGCGCTTCAGTCTGGAACCGCGAGACCACTACGGTCGCAGGTTCGAATCCTGCCTCGGGCACTGATGTGTGTGATGTCCTCATTTGAACCCAATCACGTGGATTGCACTTTCAGCGACAGTCGGTAGCAAGCTACTAGACACTAACCAATCTTTGGTCAAAGTTAATTCTTACTGGAAATACACCGATGTAAAGCAGAATCCTTATTGAGGTGGTGTGCCATGCAGCGTTGTTCTTGTACTAGAGGTTCACAGTTGCCGAGGCATTCCTCGGCTGTTAAAACACCCCAAACAACTTCGCTGTCAATGCTGTCGTGGTCCGCAAACACACCTGTGAGCATACTTAACCGGTAACGATTAATTATACGGATCTGCACCTTGTCTGTGGTCGGACATCACAAGCAGCGGTGGCTAAATCACACAACACATGAAATCCTTTACAAATTCTGGGCTATTGGGCTACGACCACACCTAACAGAGTCACAGTACAATGGCACACCAGACCTCGACATCGCCATTGCAGAGCCCCAAGACAACGCTATTATTGCACTAGTCGCTGGTCATGCATTGAGCGCTACCACAGCAGACCTTCATGCCTCGTGATTACTCCGGCCGTCGACGGTACCAGCGTGCCAAACGTGGTTGACAAACGAACGGTGGAGCAGGCAGAGGGACCACTTCAGTCGGTGGCTGCGGCTCGAATTCAAAGGTGCCGAAGAGAAAACCAGCCGGCACAGTTACAAAGTTAATACAAAGGATATCTTCCAGTTCAGCACATACTGATGTTCCTTACTAATGACATGTGTAACACTCAAATGTTAACACACAGACCAGTTATTTTTTTACTTAAAAAACAACATGAATTAGGTTCATCACGTAGGGAATAACCAAAAGACATGAAAAATAAAAGCCTGCAGAAAGACAATAAGAAACAGAATAAATTTGTACATACAACACTACATAAGAACCTGATGTGAGGTGGCAGACACGATATTGTCACATGAGAAACGATGTGGTCTTCAATGAATTATACAAGAAATGGGTGTTCACTTTGTGGCTGACGTTCACGAGACTGGTATGGAACGGAGTGAGGGGGCGCGGCGGTGGCTGTGTCTCGCAGGCTGGGCTTGGTGTGACAGACGGCCTCCTCACGGTCTGAATACCCCGGGAAGGTCATCTCTTCTTTCCCCCAGGCATCTTCAGGAACAGGCCAACATAGATCATGTAATTGGAGTAGCAGCAGGATATCGAGTGGTGACATGACTGGGGCAACGAGACTTGGTGTCGACATCGTATTTTCAGTTGCTCCTAGGGAATTAAAAAAACTCCTCTCGCATAGGCCATGAAGGCCCAAAGGTACCGACCGGCCGCCGTGTCATCCTCACCCACATGTGTCACTGGATGCGGATATGGAGGGGCATGTGGTCAGCACACCGCTCTCCCGGTCGTATGCCAGTTTCCGAGACCAGAGCCGCTGCTTCTCAATCAAGTAGCTCCTCAGTTTACCTCACAAGGGCTGAGTGCACCCCGATTGCCAACAGCGTTCGGCAGACCGGATGGTCACCCATCCAAGTGCTTGCCCAGCCCGACAGCTCTTAATTTCGGCGATCTGACGGGAACCGGTGTTACCACTGCGACAAGGCTCATAAGGAATGATTCCCGTTAACTAAATGACATCCAAAAGGCAGTAGCGTTCTTATAGTTATGCTCTCTAAATCTATTCTTAAAGTCACGATCAGTCTGCCTCACATATTATCGGAACATGATGCACTTGTAATTTTGTAAACGCCTGCCTTCGAAAATTTACCTACTTTCCGTTCTGTTGAAGGATCTCAGTTTTTTCTGTGTACAGAAGCCAATCTGTAGTTTAGCTTTTCTGAAAGAACTTGCGATTCATTCACAAAACCGACGTGCATATGAAATGGGAGCATATTTAATTTTGTAGTCAATTGAAACAGGACTGGAAGCCTATTTATCAGATACAGCTTTGCCTATGTTGCGGATAAACTCTTTTGTGTACCCAATACCCTATTTTTCTGCACAATATCAGTTTCCGTATCTATGCAATCCCTGCCAAGGTTCAGTTTTGCAAGTCTATAAAACATTGCATACAAAAATGCTCGTCTGTGTTTGCGTGGGAGGCACGAATCAGCACCAGTAATTATGTTTGTAGCGATAGGCTTACGGAATATGTCTAAATCAAAACCTGTACTTTCAATTTTAACCTTCAGGTCAAGAAAGTTGACGCATCCATGACTTTCTGTTTCCACAATAAATTTGATATACGAGGGCTATCCACAAAGTACATCACGTTTTCGTTTGTGTCCGTTAGGGGCGGGGCTAGCGCGGCCATCTTGGTGTTATGGCATTTCGTCGCTCAGTCGGCATCCTGCCGTGCTAGTGAGAGGTTCGAGCTGTACTCCGTTGAGTTACTATGACAGTTTGAAATGTCAGCGTTAATTGAAAATGCCGCGAAGTGTGAAGTGCGTGCTGTAATAAGGTTCCTGACTGCAAAAAACTGTACACCGATAGAAATCTATCGGCAGCTTTCTGAAGTGTATGGGGACAACATAATCACTGAAGGTGGAGTGCGTCAATGGGTCATAAAATTTAAAAATAGCCGAACTAACGTTCACGACGAAGAGCGAAGTGGAAGACCCAGCATAGTGACTGCCGAACTTGTCGAAAAAGTCGATGCCGCGGTCCGTGAAAACCGTAATTTCACAATAACGGAACTCTCTATGAGTTTTCCACAAATTTCACGAAGTTTGTTGCTCGAAATCATAACTGAGAGACAAAATTGCAGTCAATGCAGTGGGGGCACACAAATTCCCCGCAAAAACCCAAGAAATGCGTGCAGACATTGTCGGCAAGAAAGGTGATGGTGACTGTCTTTTGGGACAGAAAAGGTGTGATTTTTGTGGATTTCCTGGAAAGAGGCACTACAATAAACTTTCAAATGTATTTCCAAACTCTGCACAACCTCAGAAGAGCAATACAAAAGAAGCGCAGGGGAAGTTGGGCTCAAAGATCTTGCTGATTCACGACAACGCCCGGGCCCACACGGCAAATGCCACTCGTGAAGTTCTCGAATCTTTTAAGTGGGGGTTGTTTCCTCATCCGCCGTACAGTCCCAACCTGGCACCGAGCGACTTCCACTTATTCCCAGCAATGAAGAAGTGGTTGGCTATGCAGCGTTTTGATGACGACGCACAGCTTCAAGAAGAGGTAACCACGTGGTTGAAGGCGCACGCGGCCGAATTTTACGACGAAGGAATTTCCAAGCTCGTCCATCGCTACGATAAGTGCCTTAATTTAAATGACAACTATGTAGAAAAGTAGTACTTAAGTGTGGCTTTCATCTGTATATAATAAAAAAAAATTTCGAATACTTTATTTATTTTTAATTCTAAAACGTAATGTACTTTGTGGATAGCCCTCGTATGCATGCAGCTGATTCAGTTCGTTAGGAGAAATACATCTTCAAATTATCTGCAACAGATGATAACATTGCCAGTAATAGACTTCTTATTCTTAAAAAAAGTTCTCTAAATCATTTACGAAAATACCAGCTAAAATTCCTGACATACTACAGCCCATCGCAAGGCCATCTTTCCGAAAATATGTTGTCCTCTTAAAAGTGAAGTAGTTACAGAGATAAAATATGAGTTCTACTTGCTCGGGTATCTCTCAAATACTCATCTTCCAGTACCCCAGAAGGTCGTACTGTAACTTACAATTTGTAGTGTCTCATCGATGGGAATATTATCGGTTGGGTAAAGGTTGTTGATATCTAAAGAGACAATAATAGCCATGTGAGGGCTCGTGGTGTCCCTGAGAAGCATTGCCGTTTCATAGATATTTTTTCCAGTCTAGGTTTCAGTAAATGCAATTTTCAGCTTTGCATAGCAGAAAATGTTGTCAAAGTTATTAGGCTCTTGACAACCATACAGAACTGATCGAATAGGCTGATCCGTTTTATGTAACTTAAGGTGTGAACTGAAAGAAGGAATTTTTGTTAAGCTCTTTCAGACATTAAATATCGTTGAAGTGGGCATTTAGTGACTTCAGCAAATGTTATTAGTTTCCAAATGTAATCTGAATCTGAGATGAGGGCTACGGAGCTACCCTTGTCAGTTCTGGCGACAACGACATTATTGCAACGTAATCTGTTGTTCAACCTACTCGTTGTTGCCGAAACGGAATTGGGGAAATGACGCAAACGTGAAGCTTTATGAAGAGCTTCATGAATAGTGACTTCCATTTGGGTTTGCAGGGATTGGTAAATTTACACGTTTCACAGACACCTTTTACCTCAGCTATCGTCCTTTTAATAATCTGTGCACCCATCTTCGCCGAAAGACTGACATTTAGCCCTTTATTCAATAGATTTTTCTAACTTCAATCAAATCAATAGATTTTTCTAACTTCGACAAGTTCACAACTCTAGCCGCAAAAGGGTGTTTATTTGCGGAGCTAGTGCTGCCTGAGATAACTGGAACACGTTGTGAAGTTAGCGCTTGTGATTTAGGTAATTCCTTCTACTCATGTCACATCTTTCCCAATATAAAAAGTCAGAAATAAGATTCTTTAGTTCACCAAATAGATATTCTGAGAGGACATACGATAACCGTTTACAAATTACAGACCTCGTCTGCCAACTGTTTGGCCCCGTTGGCCATTTTTATTTAACTTGTCACAAACATTTTTTTTTATCGAGAGTCACATTGATTGTTATGTGTGAAATCTTAATTTTAGCAATAGTGTTTTCATCGTCCTCCTGAAAGACAGAGGTATCGTTATGCCCAGGGCAAGAGTCCAGCAAAAGCAATGAATTAATTCTGTAACTGATTAGAAACAGTTTCGAATAAATGTTAAACATTATTCTTTCCTGTTTTCCCAGGTTTTGGTAGATCGATTATAAAAAGTATGTCACTAAACAGTCCTAGTGTGTCTCGAGGTTCCTGTAGTGAGACATAAAGCAGTGGAAACAGTGATCTGCCGGTAATTGTCACCGTCATTGTTGTACATGAATTTGTCACGGCGTTACTCGATTGTACAACAGACACTGCGTTCTTTCGCCTCGAAATGAAAAAGCGCTGTCTGCTTGTGAACAGATGTTTCAGAGAAACTATCAACGAGAACTAAAATTCGCGTTACGAATGACGACTGCGCCGAGTCGTGTTGTACACGTTTACCGATGCGCTGTCAACCAAGGATATGTGCCTGCCACGTTGTGCAAGTGAACTCAGCTACAGTTTCGATAAGGGTATACAAATATTCAGCCGCCTGATGAACTACGACTTTGGCAGTTTTCAACGTTTAAAAAAATACTTGCAGCACGTCTTAACACCTAAAATTTTGACACGACCTTTCTTTCTTTTCTTTTTTGCCTGTATAAAAATTTCAGAGCACTTTCGACATGTCAGACTGGACCATTCCCTCGTACAAGTCTAAAGAGAACCGTTTTTCTCATATTATTATTTCCATAATGTTTGTCATTTAGTATTATTTACACAGATGAGTCATAATATGCATTCATCGTCTTTTTTTTCAGACAGCTTAGTCTGACCTAGCACCTACGTACCCATACAATGTGCATTCGTAATAGCCAGTTAAGGAGCAGTTCATTCCATGCTGAATAGCTTTTCGAAGCAGTTTATGTATCATTTTTTTAGAAAATTTGTGCACTGGAAGCCCTACATTTTTACAAGATATTTAGTTTACAATGGGAATAGCTCAGAGCTCTTCTCAACAGTAACAGTACTGCTGTTGTGCATACAGCTTAAATGTGGTAGCCAATGAAAGAAAGTCTTGTTTTCTAGTGTAAATGCGTGAGGAGGATAAAATAATAATGTGTTCATTAATGTTAACAATAATCGTGTGTTCATATCCTGTAAACTGACTCGTTCCACAACATTTCGACAAAAGAATCGTTAAAATGATCTAGGGAACATGTAACTAAGTGAAAGGTATGAAGTCTTGCTGCAAGATGTGGTCACACAACAGAGGTTTGCTGCATGTAACGTAACTGGAAAGAAAATATTAATTTAATTTCCTCCACATTCTGTTTCTCAACTCCAATAGTCATAGTAATAGCAGTAGTATTTTACTCGTCCGAGGACCATTTTACAGTACGTAGAATCTGTCAGGTTAATTTACTACAAGGAAAACCACGGAACACCTAAATTTGGATGGCCCGCCAAGCAAGAGTCTCCACCCTTCCTGATCTGCGGTCAGTGTCTTAACAAATGCGCTACCTCATTCGGTTATATCTAGCGTACAATTCTCTTATGTTTATACGTACATGGAACAAGTCAGTTCAATAATGTGAAAAATAGTAATACACTGTTCATTTAGCCTATAGCTCAAGGAGTTATTAGTGGCATTCACATCGTATTCTTACTAAATCTCTGCTCGTCGTTTAAAAGTTTATTAGAGCGTACTTTGGAGAATTCTTTTAATGTGTATCAGGGCGCTGATGACATAGACGGTGAGCGCCCGAAAGCCCCAACACACACACACACACACACACACACACACACACTAAACTACTTTGAGATGCGATGCAAATCTCGACCAGCTGAAGGTACGCGTTGCTGAGGAAATACAGACGACTAAAACCGAGATACTTTATTGCTGTTGTGTGGAAGCAGAACAGCAAAGAGATACGCAAATGAGACGGTAAGCGTAATGCCCGACTGCCTCAGGCGCAGAACGCCAGGGCGGTCGCCTGCGTCTGCACGCCACTGGCAGATTCCGCTTGTGTGAGACAGGCGGGGCGACCTTTGCAGCAGCAACAACACAGCCAAGGCCACTTTCTCCGGCTAAATTATACGGAGAAACTCGCGACGCGTCGCCAGCGCACCTGGTGCTTCCTCAGCAGCCAACGGCTCCTCCAGCAGTTCTTCAGTGACGCTCCAGCCGCTGACATGGCAACCTACACGCTCCCTCTCGCCGCCATCCTGCTGCTCCTAGCAGGTACGCTTTCGCATATCTTCCGATCCTGTAGGAGAGTTCATGACTCAGCCGTGAGTGATAAGACGGGCAGATTTACTGGTTCTCAACCCGCAAACAAATCTCTTTTAATTTAAAATGGGGTACACACTGCAGCACTATTTCGTGTAAGGTGGTATTTACTGAGCCACATCAAGAGATATCTCGGTACTAGCTGCAAGTGACTGTAGTTCTAATGTTGACAACGAACTCGCGACCAACAATTTAGAGTAGATGTGATTATACTTGTATTTGCCGGCGTTACAGCTCGCACTATAAACTATTGCTTGTTACTGTATGCACTGAAGTATGCTGTCGCAGTTTCTGTAGGTCTATTTTTGGTTTACTTTTTTCACCTCCGTCTATACACAGCAGTCCACATTTGGTTTGTGGCGGAGGGAAGGAAGGTAATACATTCGCCACTAGCTATATATAGCGTAGAGAGATCATGTGATTCGCCGTCGGAGATGCCAGCTGCTGTTTGGGTGAGCCCGCTTCTTATGTAACAGATATTCACTTTCCTTTCCAGTGGCTATGAACTTGTGAAGGATACTTTGTGATGGTTAGATGAGACATCGCTCATTTTAATGATTAACAAGGGCTGCAGTTCACTTGTTTATAGCCTCGAAAACGTAGCTGCCTTGAGCACGTGTGACTCGCCGTTTTTTTTTTAAATTTATTATTTAATTTATTAGACCTTTACGACTATTCCTTAAATTTAAAATGAAAAGAAACATTCGTATGACGGTGTTGCCTGTGAGACTAATTGCAAAACATTCTCTTCCAGCGCGCACAGTGGTCTGTTCCTCACCGTATGCGACAATTATGTCTTAATTTTTTCCGTTCAGTGGAGGCTACTGTAACGCATATATATATATATATATATATATATATATATATATATATATACTGTGGTGTCATGTTTGTGTTGTAAGATGACAAAAAGTAAAACGTAAAAGCCGGCGCCGTCACGTAGCTTACTCTCTCGAAGAGCATCAAGGACGCTCCCGTCGAACTGACGGATCATTGTCGTCAGTGTCATATGACCTCTCTTCAATGGGGCATCGTCGAGAGGTTTAGAAAATAATGTAGGACTTCGGGAAGAAGTCTGGCGATTAGGAATTTTATGCGACTATCACTCTACCATTGTCGGCCAATTACTGTTGGTGTAAATTTTCACGAATCAAATCGGCTACCTCCAATTCGAATGTCACCTCAAAGGCTTGCGTTAGTGACCTCGGCTACAGAAAATGGATTACCAATGTCTTCAACGTTTCATTTTAGATGGAGTCACTTGCTGCCTCAGCGCTAAACCAATATCACTACCACTACATTCTTTAACAACTGAATGCTTAATTAACAGGTATGCTAATAGATTCACTTGAAACATGAAATACTAGCAACCCCACAATGCTTCGCAACTGGGAACTGGATATACGTCCCAATCTGTGTTATCCTTGACAACTGTCTCAGGACGCAAATTATGGCACCTCGATGCGACTTCGCTCCCTTTGAAGCTACGGAACTCGAAATTATAATAAATCGTATAGAATATGAATGAAAAAGACTGCTTTGTTTTTGTTTTTTGTTTTTATTGTTTATTTAAATTTTTTGTACGCAATACAATTACAAAACTTCAGACTATACAACATTTTTCGGTTTCTGGATGCTGTATAGTATGAATATGAACTGGTTTTCTGAACTACCGGTTCGTGAAAGGCAACACACAACAGACAGTGCGGATAACACTCTGATCGTAAATCAGTTCCAGCGTCTTTGATTGTCTGACCTTGGCCGGCCCTGTGACCGAGCGGTTCTAGGCGCTTCAGTCCGGAACCGCGCTGCTGCTACAGTCGCGGGTTCGAATCCTGCCTCGGTTATGGATGTGTCTGATGCCCTTAGGTTAGTTAGGTTTAAGTAGTTCTAAGTCTAGGGGACTGATGACCTCAGATGTTAAGTCCCATAGTGCTTAGAGCCATTTGAACCATTTTGTCTGACCTTGGCCCTTGTTTATTGGTACACAGGGTACGAGAGCGACCTCTCCAGTTATTTCCAAAATAATACTGTTTATTTCAAATGAATTACAAAGTTTCGGACGATTCTATTTGCGTAGTACTATTTTAATCTTAAGCTGATAAGCCACAAATACAACTTTCCTAATACACAAAGATTATGTGTTAAAACAGACAGCCAGGAAGGAATCAAAACAGCACATTCTTACGTATAAAATTTTTGATTAAAATCATCCATGAAAATTATCTATACGGAGAAACAATACATACAAAACGAAAAATTTGACTAATGGTTTAACTCTTTCAGGTACACAGAATTTGATCAAAAAAGAGCTCTAAAAGTACATGACTTACTTTTACTGTCAAAACGTCGTATAAGCAACATATTTGTAATAGGACGAACATAATTATTACCGTTCTACGCCAAAATTTAATTTTTATGATCATTGTTAGTCACAAGGAAGGTGGTACATTAAGGTGCATGATAGTGTTCGAAGCATGAGTTCCTTTTCCCTAAACGTAGAGGAACCTAACACACGCTACACATCCAGTCGTTGCGAATTTGTTGTTTCTTGGAATTACATGCTGCGCATCTCCTCCTTGTAGATCTTTCTGCATGACGAGATGAACTTTTAAGACACACAGATTTTGGAACAATGGGATTCTTCTTGTTGAACTGGACAATGCTGCTCCGAGGTCGCTTTTTTCCTCTTGAAGCTACCAAGGCAAAAGCCACTAAATGCGTTGCAGTTTCTCTTCTGAAGTCCTTCAGAGTCATCTGAGCCAACTTCATTTCCTTATGGATGATGAAAGCATTCACCATGGTGGCCTCAATGAAATACCAAAATATTCTGGGACACCATTTTCTGCTCTTTCTGTCAGTTTCATACACTCCCTTCAGCTGGTCAAATGTATCGACACAATTCATGTTGCCATTGGAGAGAGCGATGGGGCAGGAAACTTTTGTTTCATTTCCATCTCTTTCCTTTCTAATAACCTTTGTTATTACAGTTGGATAATGGAATTTTGAAAGTAGAATAACAGATCTCTTATCTTTCCACTTCATCATACTCAGGCTTGTATTGCTAGTAGCTCAGTCATAGTCACCCCTTTTCATTTTCTTGTCACTTTACATCATAGGTAAAGACTTTCTAGAGGGATTCATTGTACCACAAGGATATATTTTGTTCTTTCAAATATCGAAGGACATCTGGGCTAGTGAAACAATCATCAAAGTAAACTCTGTGATCCTTAGCTTTAATATTTTCAGTGAGGTCTTTCATATCTCTTTCTCCTAATTTCTTTTCTACAGCATTATCTTTCTTTCCAGAGTAAATTTCAAATTTTCAAGCATAGCCAGATTTGTCCGTTAGTACCCTCATCTTGTAGCCTCT
The DNA here is from genome assembly GCF_023864345.2 of Schistocerca serialis cubense. Taxonomy (NCBI): domain Eukaryota; kingdom Metazoa; phylum Arthropoda; class Insecta; order Orthoptera; family Acrididae; genus Schistocerca; species Schistocerca serialis. The sequence goes on along the minus strand of NC_064638.1, from coordinate 685,275,723 downwards.
CTGGATAGAGAAGATCTTCCTCTAAATTTAATCATGAATTCGTCCACTGCCATATATTCATTTGGATTTAGAGCTTTCTGAAAGTTATGTGCAATTTTTTTTAGGAAAGGCCGCAGCTTATAAAGTTTATCGTAGTTGGTGTGCTCTCGTTGTGGCATTTTACTGTTGCCATTCAAATGCAAGTTGGTGAGAAACCACTCGAAAAGCCTCCTTGATTTCAGCTGACTCACGTAACTATCATGTAGGTCAGCACCCGAACTCCAGTAATCTTTGTAACTAGGAAGTTGTTTTACGCCCATCAAGATATTTATGCCTACGAAAATAGTCAGGCACGGCTGTTGAGCATACAAGTTCGTCTGAAACAAAATTAACTCCATAATATGATCTGAAAGCAGAACCCCAAATAACCGAGATGGTAATGGTGTACCTAACTCCACAATAAAATCTCTGGGACTTCAGTGGAAAGTAAATGCAGGGGTATCAGTAGGGCGTTCAGATTTGCTCCACTCAGGTTCAGTCTTCGATTGATCATCAGCAATATCATATGGAGCCTGATGCACTGTGACAGTTTGACGTAGCTTAGTATTTGGTGGCCTAATTACTGAAAAGGCTAAACTGGGCACTCATCCCCAGAATCCAGAATCAAATAGTATATTTTTGGATGTAGTTGGGACCAAAAAATGGTTCAAATGGCTCTGAGCATTATGGGACGTAACATCTGAGGTCATCAGTCCCCTAGAACTTAGAACTACTTAAACCTAACTAACCCAAGGACATCACACACATCCGTGCCCGAGGCAGGATTCGAACCTGAGACCATAGCAGTCGCGCGGTTGCGGACTGAAGCGCCTAGAACCGCTCGGCCAGTAGATGGGACCAGGCAATAAGAATTGTCACTCTTGTCATCACTTTCCCCAGTATCAATTGGAATATCCTCCTCAAAGGCTTTCAAAATTTCAGACTCAGCTAGCTTTCTCTGGTCCCTCATTATTACTGAAAAGTAAAGAGTAAGATTTACCTATGTTTGAAGCAGACTCATTATTGTGGCATGGTGGTACATATTTTGAACCGATGAATAATTCGCTACATTTTAATAATTTCTCGTAGAATTAACGTGAACAACACAAAAAACTGTACTAAACAAATGTACTCACATATTACAAATGAAATCTTGTTAGTAGCTTCCCTTAGCAGCTAACAAATAACAATGTTGCACAAACAATTCCTTCACAGTGCTCTTGAGCGCACCTGATGTAGATACATGAAGTACTAGCGCTGCTGCAAGAACCCAGTAACAACAGCCATCTGGTGCATACATCTAAGAACTACAAAGAACAAGCCCTGGTAGCAGTTCAAGTAATCTGTCACGAGGATGTGCTGTTCTACGCATCGAGAATGGTGGTACAAGTAATCCACCACCATACAAATTCAGTGTAACGTAGGGCGGTACACAAATTGTAACACCACACTTGAAAGAGTTAAAACCGCCGCTACCGTAGATAAAAACGACCGCGAGAAAGGAAACGAAACTATACATTTTAGACAGCACAGAATTTTCTTTCGCGTAATCAGTTTTAACAGAAAACCTGTACACTGCTGTTTAGACAAATACTTATAGAGCCCTGGGGTGCACTCAGCCTCGTGATGCCTCGACCGAATAGTAGCGGCTCCGGTCAAAGAAAACCATCACAATGACCGGGAGAGCGGTGTGCTGACCACGCACCCCTCCTGTCCGCATCCTCAACTGAGGATGACTCGGCGGTCGGATGGTCCCGATGGGCCACTTGTGACCTGAAGACGGAGTGCTTTATAGAGCCCTCGTCCGTCTTAATGTTTATAAGAGTGCGAAGCAAACGGTTAAGAGCTTTTTGAGAGTTTTGCTAACATTGTTCCCCCTTTATACAGCCTATGTCAATCTGAATGTAGAGTATCGTATAAAAATTTGTTGTAAATTGCCTTAAATTTTTCGAGATTTTCTGGAAACAACATTTCTGCTTTATATGCGTACTAGCATAGCTCAGGTGCATCGATTAAGACTCACAGTCTCTTTTATTTCCGTAATTTTTTTACATATTAAATCGTCTTAAGCTTTGCAACAACTGAGCTACAAAAGCATCAATGGCACTTTTTAAATGCAGCAGTAAATTTGTTCCAATGATATTCGAAAGCTCCTGGAAAGACGAGTCCAGTGACACAAACATTGCTAATGTTGGCGCTGAAACTATTTGCAAAGTAATCGAAAAATGTGCCGACAATGAAAAGCAAGGCTGCGGTGGGTATGCTGCGTCTCACAGGGCTCTCATGTCAAGCTCCATCGTTTACATACAACGAGTTGGTAGGTCTACGTTATTAAGATAGAACACGTCTCCTCTTGGCCCTAATTTAGGCCACGTAGTTACAGCACGTTCCTCGGTTACAACTGCGAAAAGTTTCAACTCCCTCATCAACAAGCTTCATATCCCTATACTTGTCTCTTGAAGCGTTTTCGAATGCTTAAAACAAAGCATACTTGTATAGTTGTGTTTAAAAGAAGGTTACACACTTGTGATACTGAAGAAAACTTCGTAAACCAAACAGAGTGAGATGGCGTAGTGGTTTGCACAGTGGACACGCTTTCGGGAGGACGACGGTTCAAGCCCGCATCCGGCCATTCAGGTTCAGTTTTTCCGTGATGTTCCTAAATCACTCCAAGAAAATGCCACGATATTTCCTCTGAAACGGCTCGGCCGATTTCCTTCCCCATCCTTGACACAATCCGAGGTTGTATTCCGTCTCTAATGACCTCGGCGTCGACGGGACGTTAAATCCTTCCTTCCTCTTTTTTGTAAATGAAGCTCGCTAAAAAAGCGTTTTTGGTTGACATGTCTCGACGGAGCTATACTGTCGTCATCGGACCTTAAGCTTTAAAATTTTTACAGCATGTTATAAAGCATAAGATCCGATGATGATACAATAGCTTCGTAGAAATAGGTTATCCAATTAAATGTGTTTTTTTAGACATCTTGGCTTATGATGTCTCTCTGTAACTATAATAGGACGTGGTTATGCAACATGGAACCATCTCCAAAACCTACATTTTGAGCTAGAGCTGATTTAGCACAACTTTCCAAATAAAATTCAAATTTGACATTATCCCAAAAGGAATTGTCGCTTTACGAACATTTCTAATGCTCTATCAGATCAATAATGTAGGTCTCAACATTTACTGATCTACCGAGCGTAGTGGGCCGAAATTGGAGTTACTTCCTGATAGCTTCTCTCAAAATTTAGCACCGGGAATTGGTTCTTGTGGTTTGTAATTAGAAAGAAGGAAAATGGGGCAACACTTCTACAAATGAAATAAGTACGCTTCAGAATTCATGTTCGAACGATTTTTTATTCACAGTGTCATTGTAAAAGTAGCAAAATAAAAAATGGTTGGAACATTATATCAAATTCACTACTATTTTAATGTTTTTAAACAGTTTATGAAAGTAGGTACCTCGACACGTAAGGGTAATTATATAAATGCGTGGTGCCCATATGATTATTTTATTCACTGACATGCTTGACAACTACTTCAAAGCGAAATGAACTATCAATGCCATCAACATCTTCCGAAACGTGAGGGTCTCAAGTTAAATTTTCATAAAACAGACTCTCATTCCTTGGTATGCGATGCGTTACCGATTTTATGTCCTGAAATTATTTGCTCATAAAGGTACCAAAAACGCTTTTGGGTCTGGCGAACAGTCTGGGCAGCGTGCAGTACTTCTCTAAACATTTACTTCAACGAAATTCTCATTGAAGTTCTTGTTCATGGACACTGAATAAGGTTTCTCCTTGATTATACTCATTTGACGAAGTTCCAACCAATAGACCTTGTAATTTTCAGTGTCAATGAAACTGACCAATAGTCGTGTAACTTAAGATGTTATTTTATTTTGAAGGGTACCAGTTTCAGCATTTCACTATGCCATCTTCAGGCCCCATACGCATCTCCCCCAATAAACGAAAATGTCATTGATGGCATAGTGAAATGCTGAAATTGGTAGCCTTCAAAATAAAATAACATCTTAGGCTGCACGGCTCACAGTTGTTGGTGAATTTCATTGAAATTGACAATTAATTAACCAGCCGATGTCCCCTGTGCCCATCATGGACCATCAGAGACCTAATAATTTTTTTTAAGGTGGAGTACTCCAAAAGGTTTCCTTTGCCATCTTACGAATTTGAAGATGGTATTTTTTTTGGCTTGTTGCATGACAGTGATGCATGTGTATAATGACGCATGCCTACATATCAAAATATTCTTCGGCTTATAGTTATTTATTTTGAGTTTTCAAGATAACCTAGTAATTAATATTATTAATTGAAGTGTTATATAATACAGCCGTTAATAACCATTGAATGTTTAAGGTACAACATAGCCTTATTGATCTCAGAATGACTGCTTTCTCTATTTTTTGTCGAACAGGAAGACACCAGGGTCTTTCCTCTGAATAACATTACCAGGACAAGAGTATGTCTTTTTAAACAATAACATACAAGAAAATGCACTCCTCGTAATTACCAGTTGATTACTTATGTTTCAACTAGAATACGCAAACAAGCAGTGCCTGTGACATTCTTGCATGGATTTGGTTCCATATTGCAAATCACTGCCACATGATTACAGCAAGTGGTATTTTGTTCGGACCTCTTTAGACAGCAGCACGTTATGGAGTGCAGTTAGTTCTCCTTTGCAGGACATACTGCACACATTACATCACAATTTGCAGTTGTTGTTGTTGTGGTCTTCAGTCCTGAGACTGGTTTGATGCAGCTCTCCATGCTACTCTATCGTGTGCAAGCTTCTTCATCTCCCAGTACTTACTGCAACCTACATCCTTCTGAATCTGCTTAGTGTATTCATCTCTTGGTCTCCCTCTACGATTTTTACCCTCCACGCTGCCCTCCAATGCTAAATTTGTGATCCCCTGATGCCTCAGAACATGTCCTACCAACCGATCCCTTCTTCTAGTCAAGTTGTGCCACAAACTCCTCCCCAATTCTATTCAATACCTCCTCATTAGTTATGTGATCTACCCATCTAATCTTCAGCATTCTTCTGTAGCACCACATTTCGACAGATTCTATTCTCTTCTTGTCCAAACTATTTATCGTCCATGCTTCACTTCCATACATGGCTACACTCCATACAAATACTTTCAGAAACGACTTCCTGACACTTAAATCAATACTCGATGTAAACAAATTTCTCTTCTTCAGAAACGCTTTCCTTGCCATTGCCAGTCTACATTTTATATCCTCTCTACTTCGACCATCATCAGTTACTTTGCTCCCCAAATAGCAAAACTCCAAACTTTAAGTGTCTCATTTCCTAATCTAATTCCCTCAGCATCACCCGATTTAATTAGACTACATTCCATTATCCTAGTTTTGCAGTAGAGAACCAGAAATCTGAAAAATGATAGTTGGTTCTCAGTCGTATAATTGCGTGCAATTTTAGGAACGGTTCATGAAACAAAAGCGGTGTTACTCCTTGCTCGAGTTATCATGTTCGTGTGTCCGCGTTTCTGTGCTTGTAAGAGGAATGATCCAGTGAGTGACCGCTAGCTTAACGTGATCTCGTCTCTCACGCCCACAGTGTGTGCCCTGGCCGTCGACCCGTCGGACCTGAGCCAGTGCGACGAAGCAGACACGCAGGAGGTGCGGCCGGTGTGCGCGGGCGACGGACGCGCCATCAGGACCTTCCAGAACCGCTGCGCCGTCTACCGCTACAACCGCGTGAAGCGCACCCGTGAGTACCGACGCCGCCGCGCTGCGAGCCAGCAGACCTCACCTGCACCAAGTCAATGTGTCTAAGTTTTACCATTTCAACATTCACTATGTTCCTGAAACAACTGTAGCGCTATTTCGGGCTTGGGACATGGTCAGTTACACAACTAAAATGTAGACTTTCACGGCCGGAAATATCATGTCCATTATAATTATCCGGCCTGTTATGCCGTGGTCGGTTGACGAATTCTGTGTCGATTCCCAACGTTTCGTCTCCGACGGAAAGAATAGGGAGGATCTTGACGAAGCGGAATATTACCGTAATTTACAAGCCCACCAGGAAGATACAGGACTACCTTAAGCCTGCCAAGGACGCTCGCAAACCACTGGAAAAAGCTGGAGTGTATAGGATCCCATGCAGCTGTGGTGATGTTTATGTGGGTACCACTAAAAGAACTGTTTCTAAACGTTTGGAAGAGCATAAGGGAAATTGCAGAAGAGGAGAAACGGAACGATCAGCTGTTGCGGAGCATGCTTTCCAGCTAGAGAACCACAATATTCGTTTCGAAGAGACGCAAGTACTAGCGGCCACAAGCGGATATTACGAAAGGCTCTACAGGGAGGCAATCGAAATTGCTAAACACCATAATAATTTCAACCGTAAGGAGGAGGGTGTGAAATTAAGCGGCATATGGATGCCGGCGTTAAAGAAGATGTGTACCACCCGCCCACTACTGGGTGATGGCAACGGCGATCGACGGCGACGGACAGCGGCCAATTGCACTGACGTTTTCAAAACACGTGACGTTTTCAAAACACGTTGACGTCACGCCGCGGCGTGGGAGCGCTCGGACACGGAATTTAGCGGCAGTCAGTAGCGAGCCAGTGGACCTTCCATTGAGCTACGGACCCCCTTGAAGATGTCTCCCGCAGTTGGAGACGAAACGTTGGGAACCAACACAGAATTCGTCAACCGACCACAGCATAACAGCCCGGATAATTATAATGGACAGTTACACAACTGGCCATTAAAATTGCTACATCACGAAGATGACGTGCTACACACGTGAAATTTAACCGACAGGAAGAAGATGCTGTGATATACAAATGATTAGCTTTTCAGAGCATTCACACAAGATTGGCGCCGGTGGCGACACCTACAACGTGCTGACATGAGGAAAGTTTCGAACCGATTGCTCATACACAAACAGCAATTGACCGGTGTTGCTTGTTGTAAAACGTTGTTGTGATGCCTCGTGTAAGGAGAATAAATGCATACCATCACATTTTCGACTTTGATAAGGCTCGGATTGTAGCCTATCGCGATTGCGGTTTATCGTATCGCGACATTGCTGCTCGCGTTGGTCGAGATCCAATGACTGTTAGCAGAATATCGAATCGGTGGGTTCAGGAGGGTAATACGGAACGCCGTGCTGGATCCCAACGGCCTCCTATCACCAGCAGTCGAGATGACAGATATCTTATACGCATGGCTGTAACGGATCGTGCAGCCACGTCTCGATCCCTGAGTCTACAGATGGGGACGTTTGCAAGACAACAACCATCTGCACGAACAGTTCGACGAAGTTTGCAGCAGTATGGAATATCAGTTCGGAGACCATGGCTGCGGTTACCCTTGACGCTGCATCACAGACAGGAGCGCCTGCGATGGTGTACTCAACGACGATCCTGGGTGTACGAATGGCAAAACGTCATTTTTTCGGATGAATCCAGGTTCTGTTTACAGCATCATGATGGTCGCATCCGTGTTTGGCGACATGGCGGTGAACGCACTTTGGAAGTGTGTATTCGTCATCGCCATACTGGCGTATCACCCGGCGTGATGGTATGGGGTGCCATTGGTTAGACGCCTCGGTCACCTCGTGCTCGCATTGACGGCAATTTGAACAGTGGACGCTACATTTCAGATGTGCTACGATCCGTGGCTCTATCCTTCGTGTGATCCCTGCGAAACCCTACATTTCAGCAGGATAATGCACGACCGCATGTTGCAGGTCCTGTACGGGCCTTTCTGGATACAGAAAACGTTCGACTGCTGCCCTGGCCAGCAGATTCTCCACATCTCTCACCAAATGAAAACGTCTGGTCAATGGTGGCCGAGCAACTGGCTCGTCACAATACGTCAGTGACCACTCTTGATGAACTGTGGTATCGTGTTGAAGCTGCATGGGCAACTGTACCTGAACACGACATCCAAGCTCTATTTAACTCTAAGCCCAGGCGTATCAAGGCCGTTATTACAGCCAGAGGTGGTTGTTCTGGGTACTGATTTCTCAGGATGTATGCACCCAAATTGCGTGAAAATGTAATCAAATGTCAGTTCTAGTATAATATATTTGTCCAATGAGTACCCGTTTATCATCTGCATTTCTTCTTGGTGTAGCAATTTTAATGGCCGGTAGTGTACTTTTTATTTTTATTTTACACGTCTAGCTCTGTAGTACCAAGTTGGAACCGAGTCAGTGATCGACGAAGAAATAAGAGGAAAGTAATGTCCGATCGGTCGCGGGATGGAAACCACAGTGAAAATCTGATGAAGGTTTGCATAGATGTGTTGGACAGTGTCTTCAGTATGCCTGTCGATCGCGTCACATTGCTCTTTCCAGTTCTGAGTGCACTGTGAACACGTAAAGATGCCTAGAACAATAGTTCCTTTATTTTTTTTTTAAAGGCACGATGGCCAACACAAAAGGTCTACTGCCATCTCTGCATAAATGTTAGTTTTCACTAAAGTCAGGCCTCGCAGGATGTGGGTACTTTTTGCTTACGTCTGGTTAAGCTTAACAATTACTATGCGCTCATTTGGAGATATGGTCTAAAGTTGAACGAATGGTAGCGGTCTGAAGAATAGAGGGGGGAGGGGGGGGGGCTGCTGAATCATATTGGTCGACTTTGATAGCAGCTGGCATATCCAGTCAACTTGCTGATTTGCAGGGACTTGCCGATGTTGTCGCTTGTGGGTGTGTGTTAGCTCGCCATAGGTGGTTATGCCCTAGCTAGTAGCGAACGGTAGTGTCTCCCGCCAAATATAAGGGCCTGCTGAGAGATTTCGCCTGGTTTCATGCAGCCCACACAACGTAACTGTCACGCATTTCCTTCTGCACGTCAGTTCTAGGTCGCACACTGCTGCGGCAATGGGGAAGCTCCTGCAGCGTTTTCAATGGGAAGTGTTTGATCACCCACAACACAGCCCATATTTGGTTCCCTCTAATTTTCATCTCTGCTTATATGAACCGCTGGCAACGAAAAAATTTCGACACAGAAACAAGATGTAGATCAGTGGACAGAAATCATAGGCGGCTGCCTTCTATGACGAGGGTATCTAAAATGATTCGACAAGTGTCTGTCGGAACGGAAACTATGTGGAGAAGTAACTGGAAGGTGTAGTTAACCGATCGGACCTCACTTTCCGAATAGTCCTCGCATTAATAGAGCGAAAGCTGCTTATTCCTCTGAATAAGCTCATATTGTTAACAAGAAACGACATTAAATAAAATGAGTATTGAGAGGACAATGTCAGGATCCCAGCCTTCTGAAAAGGTATCAACAAGAGATTCGCCAGCTAACACCACATATTGCTCGAAATGCCCGTTTCTGAGCCAAAAATACTCCAGTATGTATTGCCGTATGTCAGAAGCGAACGAAAGTAAACACAGTAGATTAATTTTTGTGTTCTAACCAAGATTATCGCAGATAACTTTCTAAAGGTAAGTACACAGCATTCAGCATTCAGCAGCCGGTCATGACATCCGTGATACTCGCTCCCAGGGGCGAGCCATAAGAATCTTCACAAAGTTGCTTATGTCAGTGGATTTCCTCGTTTGTCGCCGGTATCGTCGCTACAGTGATTCCCCATTAGTCTCTGCTCTGCTTCGTTACACTTTAAGACAAAAAAGAGACACACATCGAAGGAACTGTCCGAATGGGACGGAAATCGGTAGACGTTTACCTGTACGGACAAAAAAATGGTCACAATTTCCGAAAAATTCGGTGATTTATTCAAAAGAAAGTGCTTCACAAATTGACCAAGCCAATAGTGCGTTGGTTCACCTCTGGCCCTTGACATTGATTGATAGAGTTGCTGAAAGTCCTCCTGAGGGATATCGCGCCAAATTATGACAAATTGGCGCGTTAGATCGACAAAATCCCAAGTTGGTTGGAGGGCCCTGCCTATAATGCTCCAACCGTTCTCAGTTAGGGAGAGATCCGGCGACCTTTCCAGCAAGCACGAAGAGAAGCAGTAGAAGCTCTCGCCGTATGCCGGCGGGCATTATCTAGCTTAAATGAAAGCCCATATCTTGCCATGAAGGGTAAGAAAAGTGGGAGCAGATTATCGTCGACGTACCGCTGTGCTGTAACGGTGCCGCGGGCGACAGCCCAAAGGGTCCTGATATGAAAAGAAGTAGTACCCCACACCACCAATCCTGGTTGTCGGACATTATGGCGGGCGACAGCCAAGTTGGTATCTCACCACCGTCTGTGGCTTCTTATGCGTCTTCGCTGGTCATCGGGGCTCCCTTCGAAGCGGAACGCATGACTGAAGACAACTCTACTCTAGTCAGTGAGATCCAAATCCGGAGACGTGTCTGGAGATGCCCCGGTCAGCGGAGTAATACCAACCTCACTGTCGCCCGCCACTCGATCCAATAACTAGGAGTGGTAGACTGGATGGGTTGGGTTGGGGGGTTGTTTGGGGAAGGAGACCAGACAGCGAGGTCATCGGTCTCATCGGATTAGGTAAGGATGGGGAAGGAAGTCGGCCGTGCCCTTTCAAAGGAACCATCCCGGCATTTGCCTGGAGCGATTTAGGGAAATCACGGAAAACCAAAATCATGATGGCCGGACGCGGGATTGAACTGTCGTCCTTCCGAATGCGAGTCCAGTGTCTAACCACTGCGCCACCTCACTCGGCGTGATGGACTGGAGTTCAAATGACTCTGAGCACTATGAGACTTAACATCTGAAGTCATCAGTCCCCTACACTTAGAACTACTTAAACCTAACTAATCTAAGGACATCACTCACATCCATGCTCGAGGCAGGATTCGAACCTGCGACCGTAGCAGCAGCGCGGTTCCGGACTGAAGTGCGTAGAACCGCTCGTCCACAGCGGCCTGCGATGGACTGGTGTGCCGTTTCATTTTATAGCAGGACCCTTTCGGCACCTTAACAACACAATGGTACGTCAGCGATGTTCTACGTCCCGTTTTTTTGTCCTTCATGGCAAGCCATCCTGGGCTCACACCGCAGGAAGATAAAGCCCACCCGTACACGATGAGAATTTCTCTCTGCTTCTCTTCGCGTTTGGAAAACCTTACCTAGGCCAGCAATTTCGCTGGACATCTCCCCGGTTGAGGAAGTTTGGAGTGTTATGAGCAGGATGCTCCAACCAGCTGCAGGTTTTGACGATCCAAGGCACAATTTGTCATAATTTGGCACTGTGTCCCACAGTAGGACATTCAACACCTCTATCAATCAATGTCAAGCCGAATAACTACTTGCATAAGGGCCAGAAGTGAACCAACACGTTATTGGCTTGCTCAATTTGTGAAGCACTTTCTTTTGAATAAATCACCCAGTTTTTCTGAAATAGCAATCATTTGTTTGTCCGTGCAAGTAAGTACACATCTACCGATGTCCACCGCATTCGGTTAATTGCTTCGTGATCCGTCGTTTCTTTTTTCTTTTTTTTATACAGCATATTTTCCTTACGGCATATCATGCCCATTACGACAGCAGGCTGAAATGAATCTCGCGGTAGACAGTGGTAATAGGTCATAAATGGGCTGTGACAATGCGGTGTCACTGTCCTTATATAGCATCTTCCTGTAGGCTATCGCACGTCTTTGTGGTTTGTCTCATGACTTGTACGACTACTTTGCTGTCACGCAATACCAACACTGATTAAGATATACAGTACACTGTGTCATGTACTCAACGCATAACTCTTTATAGGTCTCCGCACTTAAGAATAACGAGAATGGTCATACTGAAAGTTGTCGGACCAGATGACAACAACAGAATTTTCACATAAGTAAATAAGGCTTCACCAATTACTTTGTCGCTGCAATGGAACAGTAGCTAAATTTTCATTTATAGGTTGTATGACAACCCGCCTGATTTAAGTTCGTGGCTATATGTTGAATTATGCAATGTCGATTACTGATGAGTATTTGTCGTCATTACAGAATAAGCTAAGATTATTGTAATTATGAACTGTCACCCGCCGGGCGCATCGAAGCGGGAGGCGAGCCAGCCAAACCACGTGGGCCAGCCTGGAGTATTTTCAGGCGGTTTCCCACATCCAGCTAGAAAAATACTGGGCTGGCACCTATGTCCCATCTCACATACAAGCTGCACAAACATTCAGAAAACGTTCTCACACTCGACCATAGATACACTTTAGACGCAGCCTAATGGGGTACGCAAATCTCTTCCGGAGGGGGAGGGGAAGATGGGGGGAGGGAGTGGTGGCGTCACGAAAGGAATCCGGCCAGCATCTGTCACAAATATTGCCTCAATGCACGTAGTACTGCTGACCACGACAGAAGCGGGAAAAAACAACAGCAGATGAAGCAGAAGAAGATTACGATTATGAAATACTGACCAATCATAATTATTTAAATCATTGTCTTGGCTCTTGTTCATTTTTGTTTAGCTCCATAGGAATGAAAAGCTTTGAAATGCAAATAAGGGGTAAACTAAACAGTGGAAATGGTGCACTTATAAAACCATAGGTGATTTCACCCCACTTACAGTCATGGCACCTATGGAATCGTCGTTCGACTTCTTCATGCGATATTTCGTCGCTACGAGTTGCTAGCGTGTCCAAAGTATAATGTCATTTATTTTTTCTGTTGGCAGACATTGAACGCAGGGGGAGCGACTGTTAAAACTGGTTTTTTGAAAACAGCCACCAGTCGCACTTTGTATTTTTGATTTACCTGTTTCGCTCTTCAAATGAACAAGAACATCATCGAAATATACGGTTTAAAGATGGTTGACAGCATTAAAGACTGTGTTTAAAGCTCGCTGACAGCTCTAAAGATTAAACTGGTTACACTATGGTACTTACGTTTAAAGTCCGGTAGTAAGTGATGACATTTGTCCATCTGAAGAGCGAAACTGGTAAATAAACAATACAAAGTGTTACTTGTGGCTGTTTTCAAAAACTTACAGATATTGTCCTAGAAATGGCTATTTGTTACAGGGACAAGCTCTGTGTAAGGTACTAGCAGACAAACCCGGCAGTGCCCAGATAATCATTTTGCCAGTTTTCTATTAGGAACGAAAACATAAAATGAGCCGTGTTTGTAGTGAAGTATAAACAAAATAATCATACAAAGCTCCCGGATAGTCTTTCTGCGCTGGGCGCAGCTGGTTCGCTTGTCTACGACGTGGTTTCGTAAACGCCTCTGTGCCAGTGCCGCTCCATAGCTCCATAGACAGCTATCGTTTACGCCTACAGCCGTTTGCGTTTCGAAGTTGAAAGCCGTCAAAAGCGCTATCAGGCGTCAGGGATTTCCTTAAGTTGACCCGACTGTAGGAGCGTCTTAGTAGTAAAGAAAAAATGTATCAAAACTTTACGCATGCTGCGGCGATTTTTCCATCTATCTCAGTGTTTATGACGTCATATCCCTTGAACTATGTGTCGTACAAAGGTGTGTAGATACATTTAAAGGCACGTGTGGATACCGTCTGCGAAATATGTTGCGAATACAGTTAGTAGCAAAGAAGTAATAAATTTAAACGTCATGAAGAGTGCGGCAGTTTTTCACTCATCTCGGAGTTTATGAACTCATATCTCCTAAACTATGTGTGGTACCACTATATAATTTTGTAGTTGCATTTAGCGTCATGTGTGGATACTGCCAAAGAAATTTATTGCGAATGCAATTGATAGCACAGAAGAAATACATTTAATCGTCATGCATGGTGTAGCAGATTTTCAAGCATTTCATTGGTTATGATATCATATGTCCTGAAAAATGATAGGTAGATGGTTCTTACCTCCACAGTGATTGTTGCCAGACAGAAAGGGATATGTATACGAAGTTTGATTGAAGTCGTTCCAGTGGTTGAAAACACACACACACACACAACCATTTTTATAATATGTATAGATTAGAAACAGTGTCCACCATAACATGTCACAGGATGTAATGTTTGCTGGTTACCGCACAGCGAACTTCGAATTGAAAAGTAAGAAAAGACACATTTAAACTATAGAATGCTATTGGAATGCTATTACTATTGCGTGGAAGACGAAATTAGACTGTGACGTCAGCCTAATCGGGGCTTAATGGAGTGTTAACAGTTTCGCCTGAAGAGGAGTCAATAAATAAAAAAAAGGAGAGCTACGCATGTTGTGAATAAGACATGTAACAGCGTCACCACTATACATACAGTAGGAGTGAGCGTATCTGCGTCGAGAGAAAGCACCGTGGTGAGGTATGAAACGTGCTGAGGTCACGGAGAAACCATGACGTCGACTCTGCTAGCAGAAATCTAAGTACGCTGCTGACATAAGAGACTTTCTCAAAGGTCGTTGGTAAATCTACGAGTATTGTAGCGGTGAACTAATCTTAATCGAACTATGAGGTTTCGTGAGATATTGACGTACCGTTGTCATCGGTATCTAATAAAAGTGAACAACGACGCTAAATAAGCTGATACACGGCGACATCCAGGAATTTACGTATATTATGCTCGCCTACTCTGTAAAGGGCAACAGGTAGCAGTCTGGTGCAGTTGAAAATCAAATGTAATAATGGAGAAACCCGATATCGTTCGGAGCACACATTTCATGGAACGCTATTGGAAGTGGGACTTCGCAGCAGAAGACCCTTACGTGAGCTCTTGTCATGCGAACGGGATGGCCACATTACGGTTCCAGTAGAGATTTTCAGCTGAATCACATCTGTTGCATCGTCTGCCGGGTTAACATCAAATTGTAGGAGAACTCCTGCTCGCTAAAAGTATCGCCGGGGGTTGTCTGGTTGGTGGCGGCAGCATTATGTCACTAGGACATTAACCTCAACATCTCCGGGGTCTGTCTTTGTTTTCGTGGTGTAAGTTTAAAGTGCGTTGTTGGTCTTGCCTTTCATAATGCATAGGATATTTCTCGGTGGACATAACGTTCTCCAGCAAGACAAATGGCCATGTCACAAGGTGGTAATCATACTAGTGTGGTCTGCGGAGATGCTTGTTTCCAGATCCTGGCCTTAGACACACAGTTGATTCCATATATATTAAAGAATCATAGAAGTCACTGAACATTATCTTAGAACATAGAAAACAGCCCCCCGTAATCTACAGGAAATGTGTTGTTTGTTTCGCCTGCCTGCTCACGTGTAATGAATGCCACGCTAGACTGCACGTAATTTGTATGTTAAAACTGAGGCAAACGATATCACGCGTTGTCTTCTCACTATGTACTTTCTCGAAGAAGCAGCCTCCACATGTGTTCGACAATTAAATTCTGGAAATATTTATGATATGATAATACCTTTCTAATGTGTGATACAATTTGAATTTTTTTTGTAATATACCGCCTATGGAGGTACCGTGTGCCAACGTGTTGAAGGCATTCCAAATCGTTTTCATCATGGAGTTTCAGACAGATTTCCGGAATAATTTTAGTGCTGCCTTTGACATTACGTTTTCAAGTGACTGAATTATCATATTGGTTGAAACTAGAGACAAACTTTAGTAGACTACTTACGTCAACTTAACGTTCAACTAAACTGAAAAGGTAGCCCGGGGAAACTGCAGTAGCTGAACGAGATATTGAAGATGTGGCAACTGCGCGCTGTTGTGGGAACTTAGAGTGAATGAGCGTGATATTTTCGTAACCAAATATTCAGATGCATAGAAAGTCTCAGTGGGATGGAGGCTATGTTTGTTACCTTTCAGATACAAAAACACAGTAATTGAGGGTTTGAAAACTGTTGGATCGCTTGTGGTGAGCGCTAATGACGCTTTAATGTATTTTTCTACACGGATGTAAATCATAAGCCGGAAAGATGTGGGCCTTGTGACATACACAGGAAAGTAATGTGATGGTTTATCCCGGAGACATTCGTAATATATCAGAATCCCGTGTTGGTAAGGTAGATGCGTGAAGTTGAAAAACTACTAGGTTGGTGCGTAATTTCATAGCGTTTTTACTTGGCATGTTGGTATTCCGGTTGCTATAGGTTTATTTATCGACTGTCATTTTTTATTTGAAGTTCACTGTCGCTATCTGAATTCATATAATGTCATTTTGTCAGTTGGAGGTAGTAAATGGAGCTGTGGGCGCTAGTAAATGGAGCGCCAAGTGGAGAAATCGTAACATTTCCAACATGTTCTTCTGTTTGAGTCCAATAGAGCGGTAACAGCAGCGGAGGCAGCCAGAAACGTTTGCGCTGTGTTTGGGGATACTACCATTGGACACAGCAGGGCACGAAAATGGTTTTCTCGTTTCAGGGAGACTTTACTGTCTCCACATTCAGAAAGACCTTCGGGGTTTGATGAAGATCGTTTAAATGCATTAATTCACAATGATATATGTCAGTGTTCTCAAGAACTGGCAAATGTGATGAACAGTAATCATTCTACCATCGTGCGACATTTCATGCGATGAGGAAGGTTCAAAAATCGGGTGTAAGGGTACCGCATGCTCTAAACCAAAATTACAAAAATCGGCGGTTGATCATATATGCATCTCTGCTGTCTCGTCATCAACTCGCCCGTAAGCAACGCTGACCATACTTTCATGTATTGTTACTGGTGACGGAAATATGTCTTTATACTAACATAAGGAAAATAAATGAACGGATGAGCCCAAACAAGACAGCAACTCCCCGTACGAAGACCTGTGCGCATCCACAAAAAATAATGCTATGCATCTGGTGGAACAGCGACGGTGTTGTGTATTACAAATTGGATCCCCGAAATGTAACCATCACTGCTGACATTTACTGGTAACAACTGAGACGTCTCGCAGACGCAGTCCAAGAAGAACGCCAAGGAAGACTGCGTAGAGTGGTGCTACTCAACGATAAAGCCCGCCCGCATTCTGTTAGACTGACAAAAAAACACCACACAGGAAATGGGTAGGGAATTCATTCCGCACCCAATTTATTCACCTGATCTTGCGCCCTCAAATTTTCACCTTTTCTGCTTCCTGTCGAACAACTTTTAAGGAACTTCCTTTCCGGATGAAAATACGCTCCGAACACGGCTCGACGAGTTCTTCGTCTCAAAAACACGTGATTTCTAAAATCGCGGAATTTAAAAGTTACCCCAACATTGGCAGACTGCTGTAAATAGTGAAGGAGAATATATTACTGACGACCAAAGTCTCTGTTATGTATATCTGTTGTATTTATTACACTTATGGAAGAACGCTACGAACTTAGGCATCCATCCAATATTTGAAGATAATTTAGCTGTATCTTTCAGGAGTTCAGAATCAGTCTAAGACTTTTTTTTTGTAAGAATATACAAGAACTAAACGGTAAAGGTTAACAACGTGCAAGTATGGTGTAGCTGAAGTCGAGACGAACAAACTGGTATGGGATACCTGTGTCTGGGAAACAGCCTCAAATTGGCCTTCAAAAGCTACAACGTGTGTGCGCCGCGCGAAATTTTGGCTAAAATCGTTGTTGAATATTGAAATACCGTTATTCTTGCACTTGAAAAATGTCAAATAGATATTTGTGCAAATTTTTCTTCAAAATATCGTGAATTTTAGCAACAAAAGTTAACAGTTAATTCGTTTTGTTTGTTTGGCCTTCTTACTACGAAGCTACTGGGCTTGTAGGTGTTATGATCATATCGCACAGTATAGGTAATTATCTTATGCATAACGCTTACAAAAGTGCTTTATCTTTCACTACACTAACGAAAAAGTTTAAATCTATAAGGTTAACGAAATAGCTATCTGAGCCAGTGGCGTAAAAGAGCGAGAGGGTACTGAAAACATGGCGGGTAGCTTTTGTAGGCCAGTTCGATTTCGCTGCTCGGTAGACCGCGGGTATCCTATATCAAATTGTTCGTTTTGCGTTCGCCTACACCAATGTGGCAAGTTGTAAACAGTTATCGTTTTATCCTGTACCGGGCGATTCAAAGAAAGAACAGATTTCAGATGTTTATTACAGACAAATTATAAAAGATAGAAACACATTGTGCATGTCTCTGGGTAGAGAAAGGTTCAAACTTTTGACACAGTTGCACCGTTTGTAGCGACAGGGCAACTACGCCACAAGAGGCATCACTTTGTATCCCGGAATTTACGCGAAGTCAACCAATTGTTCAAGTGCAAGCCGCACTGTACCATCGATTCAGCAAGCACATTTATGACTGGCGTAAAAAATTCTTGGTAGTTGGTTTCCTATGCAAAGGGAAGAGCACTTCTGATGAAAACGGCGAACGTATCCGAGATGCGTTGACGCGGAGCCCTCGGAAGTCCACAAAACGGGCAGGTCAGGGACTTCAGCTTCCTCAAACAACTGTGTGGCGTGTTCTGGAACGATGCCTGCGTATGAAGCCTTACAAGTTTTAGTTATTGCAGTAACTCCGTCCCGGTGATCATAACATAACGCTACCCCTGGACCACGGGCGCTAGTACGTACAAAACTGGACCCATACCGGTTGAGATTAATAGTCGGAGGCAGTTTAACTTGATTCCAACACTCTTTCATGAAAAGCATAATCAGCATCAGTTCGTGTTCACAGTGAGACACTGGAGAGCTTAATGCATATTTCTGCTACTCTTCGTCAAATGGCTGCTTGGCTAATTGCATTCCTCTCCGCGATTCTTATTAATAGCTTTGAACGCATTCTTGTATTATTCACGTAGCAAGGATACTGGTGCTTGCCTATCCTATCCTTCATCCGAAGTAGTTCGCCGTATCTAACGATTCTCATGTCGACAGAATGTTAAACTCTTAAACCAACCTATCTTTCATCTCCTGGTTACTCATCGTCATTGACTAACAAAGCAGTCATTAACGATTACTATCTGCAATGATTTTCCGTACAAGATCGTTTCTTTTTAATGAATTTAAAAAAAATAGTTGTAGCCTAATTAATAAACACGATAAAACTAAAAACGGAAAAAGTAATTTCAACTTGTAGTTACCGTGGAGCAAGCAAAATGGTTCAAATGGCTCTGAGCACTATAGGACTTAACATCTCAGGTCATCAGTCCCCTAGAACTTAGAACTACTTAAACCTAACTAACCTAAGGACATCACACACATCCATGCCCGAGGCAGGATTTGAACCTGCGACCGTAGCGGGCACGCGGTTCCAGACTGAAGCGCCTAGAACCGCACGGCCGCACCGGCCGGCTTGGAGCAAGCAGTTAACACTCAGTTTGTGAATACTTCACTAAATATTGCCCGGAACAAAGCACCGGTTTACTACACAGTTGAGGAAGAAAAGCAATTGCTGCAGTATTAATAGTTTCTGGCTGCTTCATTGCATTTTGGCAAAACAATTTTCGTACAAACCTTGACCGACAGACACAAACAGTAAGAGTGATCTTGCTGCAGTCGTGATTTATTTTTCTTTAAAAAGAACAATATTTCTTAAAAATTCCTTGAATAAGTCGATAACTTATACTGATTGACAGAAACATTGTGGCTACACTTGCTCTGCGTTGGGCCCGTAAAATAACTGCAGTGGAGGGGACGCTGCAAACTGTTACAGAAAGGGGTGCACGAGATGTCTCATAAGAGTATGTAATTCCTGTACCACGTTTGTGTAAGAGCTGGAACAGCTGTTGTGGTAGTCTGGTACAATGCACTGCTTGTAAGAAACGAACAGCTCCGAAACACGAGAGCCTTCTTCAGCACTGCACTTTGTTTATCCTTTTTTCATTCTTCTCTCTCTCTCTTCTTCCGTTTTTTGTCTCACAAGTAACACACCGTTCTGCTTTAGAGAGCAGCCACGTAGCCGACGGTCACGTCTTCAGAATAGTTAGGTTTGTCCCACTCCTTAATCAATATATGTTATAAAAATAAGCGTACAACGTGCGTGCCGCTATAGCTCAGAAACGAGCCCCAGTACGATCGAGGGAGTTATATGGTGTGGTAGCTCTCTGTCACCACAACGATAAAGAAGGTTCCCGTTTTTACCTGAAGGGCCGCGCGGCATTAGCCGAGCGGTCTGGGCGCTGCAGTCATGGAATGCGCGGCTGGTTCTGGCGGAGGTTCGAGTCCTCTCTCCGGCATGGGTGTGTGTGTTTGTCCTTAGGATAATTTAGGTTAAGTAGTGTGTAAGCTTAGGGACTGGTGACCTCAGCAGTTAAGTCCCATAAGATTTCACACACATTTGAACATTTGTACCTGAAGAGCATGCTTTTGAAGATATAAGGGTTGGGAAGTTTCGGCGTCTAGAAATTTCTAGAACATTCTAGAGTATTCGAGAGAATTCCACAACATTACAGAATGTTCCACAATGATTCGGAATGGTCGGGAATGGGAAAGTTCAGAAATAGTCTGGAACATTCGGGAATATTCCAGAATGTTTTGGAAGATCTCTGAACATTCCAGATCATCGTGGAACATTCCAGAATGCTCTCGAACGTTGTGGAATGTTCTGGAGCATTGTGGACCATTCGAAGCCTTTTTGGTATGCTCTGGAATTCGCCACTGGTGGCGCTACCAATTTGTAGGGGTATGTAAAGCAAGACCCGTCGTACGTTCGGACGTTAGTTTCTTATAAGTGATGAATGGAGGAATGGAAAAAGCAGTGCAGTGAGCGAATAGAAACAATTAGTGATTTCAAACCATTATGAAACTTTTTCTCACTGACTACCTCCAAAAATGATGAAATGGATAAAAGTTTGTCGCTTAGTACATTTTCTCTGTTCATGCAGTAAAACTGCCACATGACGTATGACGCTGCAACTTATTAGTTCTTTACTACTAACTGCATTTGTGACATATATTTAACAGTATTCACATATGTCGCTGAAAGTGCTAGAAAAATGACAACATTGTACGACGTTTAATTCAGGAGATATGGTTCCACAAATAGTGAATGCATCAAAAATTACCCCATCATGCAAGACGCTTAAATTTATTACTTCGTTGCTACTAATTCTATTCACAACATATTTCGCAGACAATAGGTCCATATACCACTGGAGATTATGTCGTCCTACAGCACGTAGTTCAGGACATGCATGAAATAGAAACTCCAGGGCGAAATCCGCTAGACACAAGTATGTGTACCTATAAGAAATAGGCACACATAGGAGGAGGAGCAGACTGACAAAGATAGGGGAGGGGGTAATAGACAGAGAGAGTGGGAGATGGAGGAAGTGGGCATAGAGAGGGGGTGATGGAGATGGTTGTAGGGAGGGAAGGGTGGAGTGATGGATAGGGGAATGGATAAAGGGAGCTGGGAGGAAAGTTGGATAAAGAGAGAGGGGACAGGTAGAGAGAGGGGGGAGGAAAAGGTGGACAGAGAGAGGAGGAAGGAGGATATGGAGACAAAGAGGTGCGAGATGAGATGGACAGAGGAAGGTGGAAGTAGGAGATGGACAGAGAGATAGAAGGTAGGAAGAAATGGGCTAATAGAAGACTGGAATAAATAAATATCTGGGAAAAGCCAGGTTTCTCAGCTAGTGAATATTAGAAGCGTCAGTGTCACCCATAGATCACAAGTAGTTACTAATGAAGGCTACATCTGAACATACATTAGCCTCAAAGTTTTCATGAAACTAGCTCCCACCTGTCAGGCGGTCACATTCTGCCCTTGTCAAAACTGTCTGAAGCAAAGGTTTCCATTTATTTTGCATACTGACTCGACTGAATAATTTCTCTGTATCCCCCAAGGTCCGTTAGATGTTTTAGTACTGTAACGATTTTCCTCCTGCCTTTGTTTTTTTGCATGGTAGACGGTGCCCGTAAAGTGTAAGCATGGCAATCTGCTGGTGATTCGCAGAGTACTGAACGAGGCATTACATTCCTTCAGAAACTGGAGTTGATTCGTGAGAAGCACGATTCAGTCTCGGTCCGACCATTTCGTTTTAGGTTTCCCGTCGTTTTCCTAAGTGCAGGGTGATTCATTTGCCCCTACCGCTGTCATTTTATGCATCCCACAATGTTATAGCTGGTCTTCATAAATCAGGCGAGGGATTTTCATATTCTCTTTCTCTCTTAAGCGCATACTATTAGTCATACAGAAACAATGAACAGGGTATTTTTGTAGGGAATTTGATGAAGATGAATTTTGTACTGCGATACGTTTCCGATGGAGGCAACAGTTATCCGCTTATTTAAGAAAAACAACCAAATGTCACCTTCGAACGCACCTTTATCCCACATTCATCCCTTGCCAATCAGGATTTCTAGTACGTTGTTCACGGCACTTTCTCCTACCACAGTACAGATACTCGCGAATGCACGAATTCTTTTCACATTCGAATTCTTTTGGACTCTATTGAGTGCCCTTATTATGCCATTAGCTTAGTCGCGCGCTTAAAAATTGTAAAACTGACTTTAGTGCAAATTTTACCTAATAATTTTGTGATTTAACGACACAAAATAAATAATTACGTCGTTGTATTCGTCTAGTCTTCCGGCTACGACACTACTGTGGTTGTAAAGTTTAAGTTGGGATCGAATTTTCATCGTAACTAGTTACAGCGTAACGTTTACAAAAGTCGTTGTTCATCCAATACCCTCCCGGGCACGTTTAAATTAATGATGTTAACGAAGTAGCTGACTATGCTGGTGGCGTAACAGCTCAATCAACAGAGTCACAAAGGTCGAATATTGAGAATAGTTAGAGTAGTTAAAAATTTTTGTACAGTGTTGGGTGCGAGTGTCACGAACAACAACCTAGAAACTCTGACTGCTGAGGGATGAGCGTGGGGTGGAGGTGCGTTTGATGGTCCCTTTGTGCGTTTTTCTTGACTGTCTCTAAAATCTTGGCCTCCAGCGAACGTATGGCAGAAGAAAATTTAACTGCATTAAATTTCCTACTGAAAGATCTTGCCCTTTTTTTTTCTATATGACTAGTAGCTTCACTTAGTGAGCGAGAGAATATGGAAGTTTCGCGTTTGGTTTGTGGAGGCCGGATATAACATTGTGGGTTGCATAAATCGAGAGCGGTAGGGGCAGTTGAATCGTGCTGTGCATTCGGGAGTTCAGTGAGGAAGGTCTTTTTCTTGTGCCACTGTCACGCATCTACGAGGAGTCGTCATGATTATGGGATTTCGCATGGTTAATTTAAGGTGTGACAGCATGCCCTTCCCATCGCCACCCCAACTGTCTGCGTGCAGTGTTATCCATATGAAGGTGTGCGAACGTTTTGTTTTTGAGAGTCGTGTAACTGAGGTGGATATGGGGAAACCACCTAAAAAAGGCAGCTAGGCTGGGCAGCACCCCGGCCCTAATCGTGAACGTGGCCGAATCCCGGAAGGTGCTAATAGGAGCGGCTATCCGGGCGGCTTCCAGGAGGAAGATCGCGTGTAATTAAGTACCCAAATCGTGCCAAATCGATGTGGTGCTCCGCCTCTAATGACCACGCCAGCAGGACGTGCGGCTCTCAACCTCGTTCAGACATGTACCTTGAAATCCACATTGTTGAATCTCATTTACACTGTGGTACCAAAAGTCATGGCACAGCGCTATGCATGTGTACAGATGGCGGTAGTATCGCGTACTCAAGATACAAAAGGCAGTGGATTCGCAGAGCTGTCATTTGCACTCGGGTGATTCATATGTAAAGTTTCCGGCGTGATTATAGCTGCACGAGGGAATTAACAGACTTTGAACGCGGAATGATAATTGGAGCTAGACGCATGAGACATTCTATTTCGGGAATTGTTAGGGAATTCAATATTTCGAGATCCACAGTGTCAAGGGTGTGCTGAAAATTCAAAATTTCAATCATTACCTCTCATCACGGACAATACAATGGCCTGTGGTCTTCACTTAACGAAAGAGAGCAGCGGCGTATGCGTAGAGTTATCAGTGCTAACAGAAAAGCAGCACTGCGTGAAACAACGTAGAAATCAACTTAGGACATACGGGGAGTGTGGCCGTTAGGAATGTGCAGCGAAATTTGGCATTAGTGAGCTATGGCAGCAAAAGACCTACGCGAGTGCCTTTGCTAACAGCGCAACATAGTCTGCAGCGCCTTTCTTGGTCTCGTGACCATATCGGTTGGACCCTATACGACTGGAAAACTGTAGCGTGGTCAGGTAAGGCACAATTTCATTGGTAAGAGCTGTTGTTAGGGTTAGAGAATGGCGCAGACTGTACGAATCCATGGACCCAAGTTGTCGACAAGGCACTGTACCAGCTGGTGGTAGCTTCATAATGGTGTGAACTTCGTTTATTTGGAATGTGTTGGATCATCGAGTGGCAATGGTTATGTCCGGCCACTAGGGGACCATTTGCAGCTATTCCTGGACTTCATGTTCCCAAACAACGATTGAATTTTTATGGATGACGTTGCGCTGTGTCACCGGGTCACAGTTCTTGGCGACTGGTTTGAAGAACATTGAGGATAATTCGAGCGAGTGATTTGGCCACACAGATCATCCGACATGAATCGCATCGAAAATTTATGGGACTTAATCGAGAGGTCAGTTCGTGCAAAAAATCGTGCACAGAATCGTGCACCGGCAACACTTTCTCAGTTATGGACTGCTATAGAGGGAGCATGATTCAGTATGTCTGCAGGGGACTCCCAGTGACTTGTTGAGTCCATGCCACGTCGTGTTGCTGCACTACGCCGGGCAAAAGGAGGTCTGGTACGATATCAGGAGCTATCCCATGATTTTTGTCACCTCAATGTGTAATGATACTGTGCACAGAATATGACGATTTTCATTATTAGGTCACATTCGTTTCATCCCTTGTTATCTTCTGACAGACCTAGCATTCCGTATCTAATGACCTCGAAGTCAACGATATCTCAGACCCTAACGTCTCTTGCTGTATTTGCGGAATTTTCTTGCTTTGGACAGCAAAACATCTTTCAGTCACGTGCGTCAAGATTAAGTTTAACTTACGGGAGGGTGCAAGAAAACAAGTAACGAATCGCTGCCAATGCCTTGAATGCAACCAAGTCTTCTTGTTAGCCGTCTCCTGAGCCAGAAAGCGTGTGAGACGTTCCAAGAAACACGCACAAGACGAGCCCACATAGACAGCCACTTGCGTTCGTTTTATCTGACGGTGCTCATCATTCTCTGCTCTACCGAAAGAGCCCATGTACTGTGTAGTGGCTAGCCTCGTCCCGGTGTCAGCTCACTCGCCAAGCACCGTTACCCATCAGAGGCTGTTGCTCATCATTCGAATCTCCCTTCTGCATTGGATGTTATGACTTGAGCATCGTAAGATTACATTAAGGATGTTGCCTTAAGCGAGCACTAATTGCAGAAGTACAAAGACAAAGCAAGTCGAGGCGTACGACCCCGCTGCAGACTGTCACCTACAGTTTTGTAATTATATCTAGAGGAAGCAACAAAACAATATCAGTAAAGGCTAGATTTTACTATTACAGCTGATAAGTGTTTGCTGAGAACGTTGTAACGTTGTCACACACGACAAACGAATTGGAAGATCAGTTGAATAGAACGGATAACAACCCGGAAAGCGGTTGTGCGAGGTTCCAAATGGCTCTCACTATGCGACTTAACTTCTGAGGTCATCAGTCCCCTAGAACTTAGAAATACTTTAACCTAACTAACCTAAGGACATCACACACATCCATGCCCGAGGCAGGATCGAACCTGCGACCGTAGCGGTCGCGCGGTTCCAGACTGTAGCGCCTAGAACCGCACGGCCACCCTGGCCTGCGTTGTGAGAGGAATGTCAATAAAAATAAAACGGCTTAATGGAATGCAGTAATTAAAACAGGCGATTCTGAGGGAATTAGATTAGAAAATAAGACACCAAATATAACACATGAGTTTTGCTGACGATAGCCGAAGTAGAGATAATATAAAATGCAGACCATCAATAGCGGGAAAAGCATTTTCTGAAAAAGAAGAATTTGTTGACATTTAATATAAATTTTAGCGTTAGAACCTCTTTCCTTGAAGGTGTTTGTGTGGAGTGCAACTTTATACGGGAATGAAACGAGGATGACAAGCCGTTCATACAACAGAAGAATTTCGAAGCTTTCGAAATATGGCGCTACAGAAGAAGACTGAATATTAGATGGGTATATCGGATAACTAATGACAAGATATCGAAGCGAATAAAGGTGCAAAGGAATTTATAGTACAATTTGACTAAAAGAAGAGATATCTTGATACAATATATCTTGAGGAATCAAGTAATCGTCAATTTGATAACGGAGAGATACGTGGGGAGTAAAAATTATAGAGGGACACTAATACTCGACTAGAGTAAAGAGATTCAAATGGATGTAGTTTGCAGTTGTTATACAGATGTAAAGGGATTTTCGTCAAATGGGCTAGAGTGGAAAGCTGCAGCAAAACAGTCTTCGGATTGGAGACCAGAGAAACAGTAACAGCATAACCAATAGTCTGCATTAGAATAGGAGCAAATTAACATGTATATTAATATTAGAATCAGACTTCTATAGATGGTAAATTAATTTAGTTACACAGAGAGATCCTTTGTAAGATTTTTAAATTAGGAATATCTTCTGGAAACATATGTATCGAGTGTCACATTACACGACAGAAGAACATTGCTCATGGAAACGGAAGGGAGTATGAGGCGAGATTCATTTCAGATTTGGTGCACGAGGCAGATTGCACAGATGAAGTAGTCAACGAGAAAATGCTTAGAATAGGAGGTATGTGTAAAACCATATCTGCTCATGGATGAGACAGCTATGATGAGATAAGGAACAAGCCGGGTAAACCGTCGAGCACTGATGCCCATCAGGAAGTCCGCATCATGGTGACAGAGATATAATCTGAAATTATTTCTCTGTATAGAAATATTGAGATCACTGGTGAACTAGAGGTCACAAGAGAACCATATTTTGAGGTTTTCCAACACGCCACTCACCACGTATGCATTTCGTCAAATGTAAAGTTATGTCTCCACTGTTGTTATGCCTTATGTTGTTACGACCAATGTCTCATTCCAAGAAAAATCTGCTACATACAAATTTCGCTTAGATTTAAGGGACAAGATGCAGTTTCAGTTGGCAGGTCATAATTCTGTTTTAATCTTCTGCAAGCCCCGAAGAGCAGCATGAAATATGCACGGTGGTATTCCATGAAGATATTGGAAGATATGTCTCTTCTATTTGGTGATGGAACACTAAATTCATGTGATGAAATTACTTAACTCCTTCCTCATCTCACTTCTCCCTTGTGACCATGATAACTATTCACAGGCAGCCGAAAAGAAATACCAGCTTTGGCGTCCTGTGAATTTCTTGTCATTATTCTTCCCAAAAATACATGATTGAATTTGTTATGAAGTGAGAAAGGCAGTTGTTTCCATTGCTTCCGCGATTCCTTCCATTTTTGTCAAGATGATGTACAAAAGCTGATGAGGGGAGTATTAGAGCTTAACGTCCCACTGACAATTACGTTAATGGAGAAGTTCGAAAAGGGCAAGTGTGGGGAATAAATTGGCCAGCCCGTAACAAAATTCGTCTTGTTCGATTAAGGGGAACAATGAAAAATCAAAATCTGTGTGGCTGAACTGGGGTCTGTGCCGTGCTGCTCGCGAATGCCTGTCCAATGCCTTACCCACTCCACAAACTCGCTCGAAAGGTGATGAGGTGTTCGTTATGATCAGATGTTACTACAGAAGTCGTCTGTGGTCGGTGTGAATATTAACCATGAACGAGAAATCACTAAGAGCAACTTAATTTTGCATTTTCATTAATTTTGGAGATTAGCTTTCAGTTTTGTTTTGAAATGGAAATATGAAATGTTATACGCCAAAAGACCAGATTTTTATGAGATTAATTATGGGGTATAACACTGTTGTAGTACTGACAAGAAGTTACGGAGTAAAATGACATCAATTCTAGGGATTGTTCTGCTTTAGTTGCGGCATCTGACTGGCGCATGTCTCTCTCCCGCAAACTTGCACTGTCGCGAACGATTAGACTATGTGGGAGATTTTACAAACCATAAGCTGTAAAAGAACCGCAGCCTTCCTTATAATAAACGTGATCTGCGTAGTGAGTGGTTTCACTACATTTTCGGACAAGGGGCATCACACACTTCATACACTATGTCTTGTCTCTACGGCACAAGTTTCCATTCAGAACGTCGTAAATATCACGTGTCGTTTGCATCGGCGCTAGTTTCCGCGAAGAGAAAGATGAACTTCTGAACGGCGTTCCATTCAAACAGTCGTAACAGCAGCACAGAAAACCCCACTTTCTATTATTTTTTACTCCGTAATTTGTTGTCAGCCTTATAAAAGAATTATAATAATACATTTATTCCATACATTTCGCTCAAAAATACCATTTTTCTATTAAAAAATTATAAAGCTACGTTGGGGTGTAGATGATTAATAAACCAATGAAAATGCGATGTTTAGATCACGCGAAGCTCACTGTCGGTCTAGTGAAAAGAGATTACAAATATCTTTAAGGGATCAAAAGTTTTGAGCCGGGAACTTTATTCGCCTCACATTTCACGCTCAAATAAGTTATCTCAATAGGACCTTCACATGGCTACGTGGTAACAGTGGCAGCACAGGAGATGACTAAAGCCGTGGGATACCTCATAACATCGTGTAGGACCTCCTTTTGCTCGCCAGTGCGTAACAGTATGACCTGGCATGAACTCAACAAGTTGCTAGAAGTCACCTGCACAAGTATTGTGCCATGCTGTGAGTCGTCCGTAATGGAGAAAGTGCACGACCTGGCCTCTCGATTACGCCCCACAAATATTCGATGGGATTCATGTCGGGCGGTCTGAGTGGCCAAATGACTCGCTTGAATTGTTCAGAATGTTCTTCAAATCAGTTTCAAACAATTGTGGCCCGGTGACAGGACGCATTGTCATCCATAAAAATTCTATTGTTATTTTGGAACATGAAGTCCATGAATGGCAGCAAATGGTCTCCAAGGAGTCGAACGTAACAATTTCCAGTTAATGATCGGTTCAGTTGGACAAGAGGACCTAGTCCATTCGATGTAGACACAGTTCACACTATTATGGAGCCACGGCCAGCTTACACAGTCCTTTGTTGAGAACTTGGGTCAATGGTTTCGTGGGGTCTGCGCCACATTCGAGCCCCACCATCGGCTCTTATCAGCTGGAACCGAGACTCATCTGACCAGGCCACGGTTTTACAGTCGTCTGCGGTCCAACAGATATGCTCACGAGCGCAGGAGACGTGCTGCAGGCGATGTCGTGCTGTTAGCAAAAGGTCTCGCGTCGGTCGTGTGCTACCGTACCCCATTAACACCAGATTTCGCCGCACTATCCTAACTGATACTTTCATGTACGGTATGTCCCACGTTGACTTCTACGTTGTTTCACGCAGTGCTGCTTTTCTGTTAGCAGTGACGACTCTACGCAAACGCCACTGCAGTCGGTCGTTAAGTGAAGACCGTCGGCCACTGCGTTGTCCGTGGTGACGTGATGAAACGCAATGCGTGAAATTTGGTACTCTCGGCACGCGCTTGACACTGTGGATCTCAGAACATTGAATTCCCTAACAACTTCCGAAATGGAATGACCCCCAGCTCCAAATACCATTCCGCGTACAAAGGCTGTTAATTCTCGTCATGCGGCAATAATCACGTCGGAAACCTTTTCACATGAATCACCTGAGTAAAAATGACAGCTCTGACAATGTACTGCCCTTTTATATCTTGAGGACGCGATATTATATCTTGAGTACGCGATACTAATACTGTTTGTATGTGATCATTTCTCTATCTCATGACTTGTCATCTCTGTGTATATCATTTCGGTACCCGCCCAGCAAACATTACAGAATATTTGTTCCCCACCATTCACCAGGTGACTTGTCGATGTCCTGGCTTTCAGTAGCCAAAACATCTGTTCTGAATGGTCGCCACAGCGTTTCTATTTTAGAAGAAAGTCAGCTGGAGCACTGTCGTGCAAACTGAAGCCTCTTCCGCGTGTAAACATGCTTCATAGTAACAGTGTTGACCATTTGTTTCTTTCATAGCCACGTACGCAGCACAATTCACTAAATTGTTATTGAAAACTCTGTTTTGTCAGATGGTGAACTGCTCAACTGTAGCTTCTGGTAGTACTAAATGTCTTCCGAAACTCCGGTCACTTCCATATCAATAAGACGTCCTGTTTTACAATATCTATGTCATTTATTAGCAACGATGCCTTTTCTTAACAAAACACATTAAAAAAACTTGACTGAATATTGATACAACAGATTATTTTGTGAAATGAGGCATTAATATACAGTACAATATGCTATAGCTTTCACCAAATTGTTACAACTTATACCGGAACACTCCATTTAACATTGCATGAAGTACGTTGCGATGTTAATACCTTGCCAACACCAAACGCAGATGATGTTCTCATGAATATGACCGCAAGTTTATTTACCGCTGTGCTATTCATCTCCATTGTATCTTAGTACCAATGTCAGTACAGAGAGACTTTTGCTTTCCAGATCGAATCTTTCGCTCTGCTCGTGACTGTTATGTTGCTGTGAAACTTTCAGATACATTGAAACTACGTATTAGATCAAAACCTGATCAGGCTCTCATTTATTGCTACGGATTATCTTAGTTACCGAGCTATCCGAAATGGTGATTCACCTGCTTCTACCGATTCGTTTTCTGTAACCTGCACTACGTTTGCAGGAGGAACATTATCCAGATAGGCGACAGCAAGTAATCGATGTAAGCTCCCTCTCCCAGCTTTGGGAGATTATTAGCAAACGGAATCATACCGTAAAGAATACGAGTGAAGATTGGCCATGAGGTACATGGTATTTTATGACCAAGATATACTTTATTTTTGCCATACTTCTCCAAGTGTCTCCAATCCTCCTTTCTGTAATTACTTGTGTAGTCATACAGGTTTTGGATGTCTCCTTACGTTTATTTCGTTTATACTACTTAATCTTTTATAAATGATTTAGAAACGTTAGTTTATAAAGTGTGTTTCACCATCAGAAATAACGATTTCAACGAGAGACATCAAAATGGGAAGTGTGAAAGTATCAACTCTCTGATATATAACCTGTGAACCATTTACAAAAGCCGGCCGGGGTGACCGAGCGGTTCTAGGCGCTACAGTCTGGAACCGCGCGACCACTACGGTCGCAGGTTCGAGCCTGCCTCGCGCATGGATGTGTGTGATGTCCTTAGGTTAGTTAGGTTTAAGTAGTTCTAAGTTCTAGGGGACTGATGACCTCAGAAACTAAGTCCCATAGAGCTCAGAGCCATTTGAACCATTTACAAAAGATTAAGTACTATAAACGGAATAAACTTACAGAGACATCCAAATCCTGTGTGACTATACCGCTAACTACACTAAGACAGATTGGAGACACTTGGATAAATAAGGCAGAAGTAAGGTATATCTTGGTGCAAAAATACCGTTGACTTATGGCCAATCCTTACTTGTATTTTATACAGTATGATTCCATTTGTTAACAGTCACTCAAAGATCTGAGATGGAACATCCGTCGATTACATCGCTATTGCTTGTCTGGATACCGCTACTGATATAGCCATAGTGCGGGTTGCAGAAAACGACTTCGGTAGGGGCAGATGAATCATCCTGTATATGAAACGAAAGAATAATTTTGGAAACAACCGACAGACCATGGATAACACATCATCTACGATACCCTTTCTCCAGGATTGCAAAGTGAGCTTAGTATCCAGGAGAACTTCTGAGAAGTTTGGAAAGAACGACGAAGGTTCTGGTAGAACTGAACGTGGGAGAGAGCATTACCCACAAAACCAAGGAGCTGGGTTCGAATCCCGGCCCTGTATACAGTTTTAATTCGTTATAAAGCCACAGACCCTCGTTTTTTTAGTTAAACTCAACATTATAAAATGAACTTTACTGTCAAACGTCCTGTCGACAAGAGGCTCGCTATAGATGAAGAAGAGAAGGCAGAGGGGGTTCAGCAGAACACCTTGAAGAGCCTTGCCAATAAGGGCGGAGATGGCCTGGAAGAAACAGGCGCCCTTTTGTACAACCAATTAGGACTTCTCACGAAGAGAGACGTTCTTAGAAAACCAATTAGGCAAGTAAATACACCTTTTTAATGGCATGATGGCCTCTTTCCTACGCTATCGTTTTCTCCGCCTTCTCCATCTCTCTGTCCGATTCGTTTACGTTTCTGTTAAGACATTGTGTTTAATTTCTCAGCGCAAATATTTCAAATAAGAAATTATTGCAGATAGTAGAAGATCACTTACTGTGTGAACACTTAGAATTCCGTTGAATAACAGAGTACGACATTAAGCAAATGATCTCATTATGAAAGATGCCTCATGCTCTGGATTGGTTAGGAGCTGTAATACGCTGTAACCATATTTCTAATTCACCAAGGGGGAATTGTTTTCTATCATGAATAAGCAGTGACACACTAGCAGCTTATAGAAATGAGTTCGATAGAGAAGTGCCAATGCTCTCGCTGTAGAAGTGCCACAAACTACGATCCAAGGAGGATGAGATCATCTGCAAGGCTTTACAACTTAAATTAAAAGGAAGTAGGATAACGCAAAAACTTTCATATCGACTTGAATGAAAGTATAAAATTCTTCACTTTGCTTAGTGCTTGGCAAAATGTCTTGGAAAATGGTTAAACACGAATCCCATATATTCTTTAATTGTATACTGTATATGTGAGGAGTACGGTGGGAGGAAGGGGGTGGGGGCTAAAGGGGGAGGTACGCTCTGTGTTTATGTGCTTCAGAATTGCCATTTTTCTTCAGGCTGCCAACGTTGTGATGATATCTCTATTTATGTAAGACCTCCACCGTAGCCGACATCGCTAACTCAACTGTGTGCTGTGGCGCTCGACTCGCATGTAGCCGGTTGGAATCACAGCGATGGAACAAATGTTCGCCACCACTTTTTGATCGGCAAGCGGAAGAGAGGTGGTGGCGTAAAGTGGCCGGTGTCATGTATTAAATTCCAAACCTGACCTGAATGTATAATGGAGTGGGGTCATGTGACACTCTTTATGCAGATCCGTCTGTCAGAGGGGAAGCTGAGCTCGGTGGCCGCTGTGGCTATTCGACAGGAGTGAGCTGTGAGCTGGCACCTTTAACCGTCTCTCTCGTCTCGTCACCATGAAACGACAAGTCAGCACCGCACGATACACATATTCATTGCAGTCATCTATTCTCAATCGACAGACTTGCGACACGAATGTTACATACTACGAAGAAAAGGACCTTGGGGAAGAAAACCTCTCCGGACTGTGTGCATAAACATACTCTCTCCCCCCGCCCTCCCCGCCTGTCCCATTTCACTCCCGAGGGTCTTCCACACAACAGTGCCATACGATTCTTTATTTTCTTTGAGATGCGCATCCGACGCGACAACAGAGTTAGTAGGCTGTTGAGCGGTGGCTTTGTAACTAAAAGGCATGCAGTTTTACGGAATTTGCCAACACTAATACAGGGGATGGGCTGTTTTAGAAAATGGTATTTTTAAATTATTCTCCCATAATGAAAACGTCTGTACTCAGTTCCTTGGCTACAATTAAACACACATAGTGTGTGGTAGTCAATTTCAGAGAAACAGCCCTGTGAATCCCTTCATACAGTTATGAACACTTAACAAAAGCCATGGATGTAACCAAAACAAATCTCCTGAACTCAAAACTTTTTATCATCCTGTACGTGCTGTTTCCTTATCTGAAACTGATTTTAGATGGTTTTACTGGCAAGTGTTTGACCACAGGCAATGTGTTTTCTCTTTCCTAG